>NC_090937.1:585025091-585639941 GCF_040938575.1 Ambystoma mexicanum | reverse complement strand
CAGAGAAAGTGGTGGCTCTGAAAAGATCCTTTTTGTGGTGTTTGTTTTTAGAAGGGTCGAAGTGGCCAACACCTACCGGAAAATGTGTTGTATACTTGCAAAAAGGAATACAATGCATTTTGGATATTTTGCAGGAAAAGCTGATTGCCAGCATCAGTAATATGGACACCATCTCTGGACACAAAAAATATTTGTGCTACAAAACGTAATATTTTCATTATGGAAGGAGGACTTTCCAACATCCCTCAAAAGGGTGCAAACAGCCGTGTTGACATTGCACCTCGTTTTCTCCATTTGCGGACCAAATGAAGAAGAAGCATTCACACCTGTCTCTGGGCAATGCGAGAAAAAATTACTCAGGAGTTTGGAAACATATCCATGACTTGCCCAAGTGTCTCCGTCATCGTAAACTGCAAAGAAATTCCAGAAACATGCCCTAAACTTTTCCCTCCACAATAAATAATAATAATGTCTGGATGATTGAGCATCACCAAAGTGGCACACAGAGGAACCAAATTTAGCCACTTAATTTCACGCACTCCATACCAGTGGACATCCACATGATGGAATCTAAGATGTGCAGCCAGTCCACAGTGTTCTACATGCACTTCCAACCAATGTATCCAGGAGTCCCCCAGGAGTCCCCCAAAATCCATAAACCAAAACCATAGCCATCTGCACTCCTCTCTGCAAACAGACCTTCTGCTACAGTCTCTCCTTAGACTCCACACCCAGGAAACATTATACCCTGGTCTCCACACTCCCATTTCCATGCCTGCTATCCTCAAAAGCCCTGGATGTGGCATGTTTGATCCTCAAGCTACCGCGGTGTCCGCAGACATATAGTGCTTTGCGCAGGGCTGGGGGAACACATGTCAACTAGGGTAGGGTATTTCCTCTTTAGTGGTGGGTAAAATATTAGCATTTCCAAGGAATGACAATAAAACGTCATCTCCAGTAATGTAGTGCACACTAAGGGAATCAATGTTCGCATTGGAGAAAACAGACATCTCAGCATTTCCCAAAACCACATCCACACCGCTATTAACAAGGCACTTTGCAATATTTTGCTGGGGACTGAAGACATTGGGATTGTTCCAAAGTGCTCTTGGTATTATTTGAGAAAGAAACACCTTTGCCTTAGGGAAAAGCACCATTATCTCTTCCACAAACAACTTCAATACAGGAACCAAACCTGGGACACTGATGTAGCCCAAATGCTCTCCTCCACAGTGCACCACCAAAACATCAGGACGACCAAAAGTAGCCATGTTTCTAAAAGCAGCGAGCTGTGCCTACAAATTACGGCCAGGCACACTGCACCATAAAGCCTCCATGCCGGGAAAACCAAGATCTGCAGTAAACCCTCTTGCCTTTGCATAACTCTCCAGATCACATACAAATGAATACCCCCGATCTATACAGTAACTTCAGCCATCTTCACTACACAACCAACACATCAATGAAACAAAGTATTGCCATCCTTTCCTGTTAAGCACACCCTGAACATCTGATTAGATAATCCCCATAGTACACTCCACTGTCCATGCCAATCATGCTAACAAGCCCCGGATGCAGCATGTGTGATCTGTAGACTAACGTGGTCTCTGCAGATCTCGTAAAACAGGGGCAGCTCTTCTTCCCTTTCCCTTTCCACTTACACTTTATACCACTATCTCATTGACTACTGGTAAGCAGTCACCATCCACCAATCACATCCAAGACCTCTACATCTAACTCTATCATCTCTGTTCCGCACACCATATTTACTGTTAAACAACCAAAGTACAGGTCTCCTGTGATTGCAAACACCTCCAGCTGAAATTACTGTAAAGCAATCAAAATGTCTGCTTCCTGATTCATCCACATCTCCACCCATCAACACAAACTACAGGTATGAATATTTTTTGTACAGTACAATTGCAACTCTGTTACAAGTGCCAGTGAAGAGGGTACCTGCCACTTACCCTCCATAACCTACTCAAAAATCATACTGTGAGTTGTACAATCACCTATCATCAAATGGCAATTACAATGGTATGTGCTTTGAAAGTTTGCATTCACCCATATCACCCATTCTAATGTGCAAACTGTTATTCCCGTCTTTCCTTCTATCATTTTTACAACCTCTTCCACCACTAACACACCTCTTATAAAATTCCTAAAATAAACACAGAAAAGGAAAACTGATTGTATCTTACCAAAGCATACCAAGTAAATTCCTTGCATGCATATCAACAGGGTGCCTCCCACTTACCTTGTACAGTTCACAGAATGCACGATTATTTAAAAAGCAAAAAGAATGATGTTTAAATTGAGAACAGTACCATTTATAAATGTAGATAAATTAATCAAACCACTGAAATGATATTTCCACTCATGTAGCAGGGATATATCTGCAGAAAGGTTAATGGAATTGCACACACAAAAATATTCTCCAATCTGTATATCTTTCTGATCCTTTTTCTCACCCAACTACCATGTGCACTAACCCATTTATTTCCAAACTAAAGAGTCCTACAGTAGCACACACACTTGCTAAAGTGCACCTCATACAGCACACTTATAAACAAACCACTAACCCCCTTACCAAAAATGATGATGCTTCCAAGTCCCCATTCATACACAAAGCTATCCAATTACACACACAGACTAACTCTTCCTGCCAAGACATCCTCGTACAATTTTAAATAATGTATTCTTCAAATGCAATCACTATGCCATTAACAAACATATGTTCTTACTTCCTTCTTTTGCAGTTGCAGTGAACACCTCTCTGCTGGAAGCTAGTGGTGTCTCTAGTGGAAAATACAACCTAGAAGAAACCTACTCTCAACACCCAACAAAGTAAATGCAATACTATCGCAGTGTTCTGCCTCTTACTCAGACACTGCAGTGTTCTTGTATTGCAGAATACACAATTCCATCAACACAACAGTATTTGCTTCATTCTTACACATTGCACCTGAACAAGTGTCCATTTCCTGATGTCATATGACTACCATTATAGTAACATGCAGATACCAATGCAACCTTCCCAACCTAAAATAACAACCCATTACACAATCACACACCTCTATGTGTATGCCTACCCTCATATTCAAACACTCGTGAACAGTGCACACATATACATTGCACAACCTGCACACCCACACTTCACTTTTTTCTCCAACAGATACTACAGAATGCCTACCAAAAAGCAACTCCATAGAAAGCAATGCAGAAATAGAGCACATCAACCTAAAAGCATACAAAAAGCCATCCGTCTCTAGCAGAATTTGTACAGAAAGTTCAAACAAAACAGCTAATACAGTCACTAACGACAACGGAAGCACTTAACAGGAAACAAACTTTAACTCCTCTTTCAAAATGTAAAAATAAAAAGAAATATAATAAAAAGATTGCAACTACCACTACTGCTAACAGAGCACATACAAATGTTAACATAGCCACAAGTAAGCATTCCCAAAAATTAATTTGACAAAAAAAATTCCACCACAGAGTTCTTCAGAACCTTATAAATACAGGGGAAAAATCACACTCAATCCTTAAAACTTACCGCAGAAAACTGATCCTGGAAGCTTTTGTAGACAGTGCAATGCTCCTCAAAAGAAATTATTTACATTAATTTTAAACAGAATGAAACCACCAACAAAATTAATTAGTAAACTACAACCAGTACTTCACAACAAATGCAATATCAGCATAGATATATTTGGCAAAAATCTGTACAGGTGAGTGGAGTTACACCACCAGCAAATGGCCTTATTTCAATGAAGAATCATACAAACAAGAGCAAAGAAACCAAATTGCCTTACATAGCAGTGGGCGAGGGTATGAAAAGGTAGACAATACCATAATGGAAGAAGTAACACTGCTTTCACAAATATCTCCATCAAACTTAGAATCAACTCTCCATTCCTCTGAATCAATATGCCCCATCTACAAATGGCCATCGATATCAATGTGTAACGTACGCCAAAACTCTATCAAATCTTTGCGGCAGTTCCTCAATCACTATGTGAAAGCCAATGACAAAAGAAAAATGAAAATTCTACAAACTATGGACTCCTGTCCAGTGCGCAAATACACAGGACTACAAGGACATTCATTAGCCCGCATTCCTGGACCTGCTTGTAAAAGCACCTACCACCATATTAAAATGTTAGCAACAAACCATTCTACTGTAAGAAATCTCGTTGGCATACTGTACTATGCAACAAGTCCTGCTTTAGCACTGGAGCATTTAAATTACATTCTCCTACACGGTACAGCCAAACAACTACTCCAACATATAGACCACATCCAAAGCAAATATTTTGGAACTGAAGAGCCCTTACAAAATCCGTTAACTTCAGAAAACAGTAGCAACAACCTTACAGATGTCAAAAGCATATCTGCTAAAGTACCAAACCAAGTATGTGTCTGTTGTCACAGAACTTTTTATACAAAGGGCACGAAAACTATTTATATAATGTACAAAATGAAGACAATGAGGAATTCCAATGGTTCCAATTAGCTCTCTACCTTATAGCAGAAAACAAATATGAAATTAGTAACCCTTCAATACTGTTCACATACTGCACTGCAACACTTGACAATAACCAAATGCCTTCATGGGCTATCAGTAAACATTTTGAAATATTCCCACTGCCAAAGCACTCCAACAGCTTCATTTGCATGACACCATTATAATCCAAACAGGACACCCATTTCAAGCAATAATACGACGACAACCAAAAACAGCAAAATTGCCTCCCACTGAATTACTGAGAGGCATTAAAGCTAAGTAGTTTATTTGCCTTTAGATCTCAAAGAAAATGTACACACTCTAAGAGTGTGACGGCCAATAGAACAATCTTTAATTATCCTAGTGAATGGTGTACCTACAAAAGACAAAGGAATTTGGCAACAACTTGTGGACATAAACAAAGTAAGTTTGTGTAAGCGTTGGGGGAGATCCTGTTTATGGGAACACCACCTTCAGGGATCAAAGGAAGCATGAAGGAACAAAGAAGGGACGGCGGTGACCCTGTCTCTTAATGCCACAATCAGGTGAACAATGTGCCTATCAACAGAAGAGGAAACAACTAAAACACCAGGTTGAAACCTGTGTGTATAGGGGTGGCAAAAAGCCTCTGAAAAAATATAGACACAATAAGGAAACAAAGAGCAACCACTATAAAGTCACAAAATCAATTTTATTAATATATTTTGCTAAAAACTATATAAAATGTGTTTGTTAAAAAAAGAGAAAGGAGACCACCAGGGGGCGGGGAGCATGCAGGACGTGTAAGCATCGCGCTCCTGAAAGCACCGCAGGGCCTAGTGGACTTTCCTAGTCCCCAGCCTGGAGTACGAGACTGAGCCAGAGAAGACCGGTCCCCTGATCAGAGTGCCCTACCCTGAGAGTACCGGGGGACCCGCCGCTGAGACCCGCCGCAGCGTGTCCCGGGGCCCTGACTATAGAGGTGTCCTGAGAAAGCGCACACGAGCAGTGGGCACCGGTGCGGACCAGCGACACCGGATGCCGCCGCCCCCGCGGCCCCGCGAAGAGCGACCCCCAGTACCCAGGGCGATCCCATCCCTCCAGCGCTTCCGCCGACCCCTCGTGGCCACGGGTGCACCCCCCAGGGACACCATAACCACCATGCCAGCGGGCGGCGAGCCCCCTCCCGCAGCACTCACCAAAGAGGATCTCAAGGACATTCTCCAGGAGATTAAGGCGATTCGCACGGACATTCAAGCCTCCATAGTGGATCTCAAGGGGAGGGTGGAGACCCTGGAGGATAAAATGTAAGGCATGGAAAATAATCACCTCCAGGCAGACATGCTCGACATGAAATACGAGGCTAGGCTAACGGACTTGGAAATGAGAGAGGAGGACATAATTTTGAAGATGGACGATCTTGAAAACAGAGAACGCTGAAACAACCTGCGCATCATGGGGGTGACTCAAGAGAGAGGTGAAACTGCGGCGGACGTGGGGAGGAAGGTCCAGGGCCTGATAAATCAGCTTTTTACTCTGGAGGGTGGCAAGGAAGTCCAGCTGGAAAGAGCGCATCGAGGTGGAGGGGGTGCGGGCGGGGGACCGAGGTCCATTGTGGTTCGGTTCCTCTGTTATAGAGAGAAAATGGAGGTCTTGGAGAAGGCAAAAAGACTGGGGAGCTTTATCTTTGAAGGCGACACAATTAAGATATTCCAGGACCTATCCTCCCTCACGCTCACCCGCAGAAGAGATTGTTGTCCACTCACCCAGTGGCTTACAAGCCAAGATATCAGATATAGATGGTCCTTCCCCTTCGCCCTTTCCTTTGAACGGGCCGGGGTAGACTATCGAGTGATTAGTGGCAAAGAAGCCTCACAAGTACTACAAGTGCTCAAGGGGGACGCCCCGGAAGGGGGAAATATGATGGAGACCCAAGAACCAGGCGATACTGTGAGAGAACCGGCGGGGCCCTGGTCCACGAAGAAGAAAACAAAGGGCAGGAGAAAATTCAGGAAACCTAACACGTCGACGTCAGAGGCTGAAGGGGACTAGGAGTGTAAAGAGAGTTTAACAAAAAGATTAAGTCTGGCTCGTAGGCGACCCCGGCTGGGGACACAGAGTTTATCAAGAGAACTGCGGTGCAGGAACATGCACACACCCTGGTGGCTTGCCCGTTGGCAGGCGTCTTGGACAAAGGAGGGAGGAGGAAGGGGGAGGGGGGAATTGATGTTAAGGGGCTCGGGACACGATATCCACCACACTTCAAATGGGCTCCGGGCAGCCCCGACATGACCGGGAGGACAGGATACTTAAGAAGGGAAAGCAATGGCAGTCAATGAAAAAAGGGGCCGGGTCGAGTCACTCAGGGTGGGCTCGCTCAACGTCAAGGGGCTCAACTCGCCGACGAAGCGCTCCCTTCTCGGGAGGGAAATGAAAAATGGAAACAGACCTTTTGGGCATCAGGTCACGTAAAGAAAGGCGGAGTGGGCATCCTACTCCGAAGGAACCAGAAACTGACAGAGGTGTCCCGGTGGGAGAGGGAGGATGAAAGAGCCTTGGTAGTGTCCGGCAACCTAAATAACTCCAGAGTCAGCCTAGCAGTGATATACTGCTCTAACGTGGGCCAGAGAGAATTTGCTAAAGTGGCCTTGGAGGAGGTGATGGCTAGAACGGAGGGGCTCTTGATCCTGGGCGGGGATTTCAATATGTGGGCTGATCGAGAGCTGGACCATAGTGGGAGTTCGGCCACATCAGGAAACAGAGGAGCTGATCCTTGTGGCGGGTTGCAGGAATTAATGTGGGAGCAGGGATTGGTGGACATATGGAGGGAGCTGCACCCTAGACGTAGGGGATACACCTTCTACTCCGCAGTCCATGGCACCAGGACTAGGATAGATTACCTTTTCATGGGGAGTCAGCACATGAGCAGAATAGAGGCCTGTGACATCCGCCCGGTCAGCTGGACAGACCACGACCTGGTCTGGTCAGATGTCAGCATAGCGGGGCTGAAACCCAGGGAGTCTCTTTGGAGGTGCAATGACTTCCTGCTGAGGGACGCGGTCTTCAATAAGAAATGTCTGTCGCAATTAAAGAATTCTTTGAGCTAAATGACACGAGAGAGGTGAGCCGGGAGATGGTGTGGGAGGCAGCTAGGGCGACTTGGAAGGGAAGGTTGATCAGCGAAGGGGCATCCAAAAAAAAGAATTAGGACCCTCTCGACCCACAGGTTGAGATCTGAAATAATCTGCCTAGAAAGCTCGGAGGGGAAGGCAGAGACAGAGAAAGAGAGGGACCTGAGCATAGCGAGGGAGAAAAGACTAGAATTGAGGGAAATGGAGATTGGGAAAATTGTAGCGGGGCTCCAACATCTACATCAGAAATACTATGAGAAGGGGGACAAGGCTGACGCTATGCTGGCAGCAAAATTGCGAGGCCAAAGGGCTGACAGATGGGTGGCAAGAGTGGTTAACGCTGAAGAGGGGGAAAGATCTGATCCGGAGGGGATAGTCGAGAGTTTCGCTTCTTTCTATGAGAAGCTCTACGGAAGGGA
Source organism: Ambystoma mexicanum (assembly GCF_040938575.1). Classification (NCBI taxonomy): domain Eukaryota; kingdom Metazoa; phylum Chordata; class Amphibia; order Caudata; family Ambystomatidae; genus Ambystoma; species Ambystoma mexicanum. Next base: position 585,631,902 of record NC_090937.1, on the reverse strand, counting down.
AGGGGAGACAGAGAAGGAAGAGAAAGAGGTATATCTCAATGGGGTCACCCTGCTCTCCCTTGATCCCTTTGATGCGTCAGCCCTAGACGCCCCCATAACTGAGGAGGAGGTGCTTAGAGCCATATCGGGACTGAAACTGGGCAGGGCCCCGGGGGAGGACGGGTTCACGGCAGGTTTCTACAGGGCTTTTTCGGGGCTCCTAGCGGGGTTCCTTGCGGACCTTTTCTCGAATATTATAACGGGGAGGGCACCCCCTTCCTTTGGCAAAGCGCTGATCACAGTGATTCCGAAGGAGGGGAAAGACCCTGCGGATCGCCGCTCCTATAGACCCATCTCCCTCCTGAATGTAGATGCGAAGCTATTTACCAGGATTATCGCCTTGAGACTGGACAGCTACATGCCGAGGCTAATTCACTCAGATCAGGTGGGTTTTATACAGGGAAGGCAAGGTGCAGATACACTGCGCAAGATGTTGCACCTGATGAGAGAGGCAGCACCGAAGGGTGAGAACCCCGTCCTGGTGTCCATTGATGCTGAGAAGGCTTTTGATCGTGTCAACTGGGGGTTCCTTCAGGGGGTACTCGAGAAGCTGGGCTTCGGGGCGGGGATTAAACAAGCCATCAAGGCCCTATATGTGTCACCAACCGCCAGAGTTACAGTCAACGGGCGTCTGTCGCGAGTCTATCACCTCCAGAGAGGTGCGAGGCAGGGTTGCCCCCTTTCCCCTCTCCTCTTCGCCATGACAATGGAGATTCTGGCGGAGTACCTCAGGGGGGCCCCAATGGTGAAAGGAATTGAGGTGGGCGAACGCACCTTCAAATTAGGCCTCTACGCAGACGACATCCTGCTCCACCTGCAGGATCCGGCAAGGTCGGTCCCAGCCGCTTTGCAGGTGATTCAACAGTTTGGCCACTTCTCCGGGTTCAAGGTAAACGTAAGCAAGTCCATGATCTTTATCTTCGCACTTGATGCAGATAGAGGCCTGGCGGAACTCGTCCCACTGGGCCTCCGAATCTGTTCGGAGGAGATAAAATACTTGGGGATCAATATAGTCCATCCCGACGGGGATCTAGTCCAGGCAAACTACCCCCCTCTCTTTGACAAACTATTCAGGGACATGGAGGCTTGGGGGAAGGGGCAGATCTCAAGGATGGGAAGAATAAACGCCATACAAATGAATTTGCTCCGCAGGGTGTTGTGTGTCTTCCAAATGCTCCCCTTGGAGGCTCCTGAATCATACCTTAGAGAAGCCAAGAGGCGTATAGTGAAGTTCATATGGCAGGGCCAGAGACATAGGATTGGGTACGAGACTCTCACCCTCCCCAAGGATAGAGGAGGGGTCGCCCTGCCGGACTTTAATGCCTACCATAGAGCAGCCCAATTTAGGGCCCTGGCTCCCCACCTTAGAGAGGACACCAATAAACAATGGGTATACATTTAAAATGTATACCTACGCCCAGTTACTGTGGGTGAATGGCTATGGGTCCCACTAAAAAAGCTCCCCAAAAGAATTAGGGACCACCCAATACTGGGCACAATGTGGAAAGCACTAGCAGGGAAAGGCTCTAGCGAGAAAGTCACCACATGGCCCTCTCCTCTGAGCCACATCTGGTCAACGCCAGTCCTGGAAGAAATCCCGGGCCATGAACACTATCAGTCATGGTTTGACACAGGCCTGTGTAGGGTAGGCCAATTGGTAAGGGAAGACACTTTCATAAGTATCCAGGAACTCGAAGCGGCACTGGGAATCGGCAGGCTCTCCCCGCTCCTATACCTGCGCCTTAAGGGCATCCTAATGAAACCTAAACTAAAATCATGCCTACAAAGAGGGCTTACCCCGGTTGAGAAAATCTCCCACACTGAAATGAAAGGCCTCATCTCCCTCCTTTACGGACCACTGATAACCTCCCGCGAGGGAATGACTAAGAGCCTCAGAGGGAAATGGGAAAGGGACCTGGGCTGTACCATCGGGGATGGGCTCTGGGGGAGGCTAAGTAGCAGGGCATTTAAGACTTCTATCTCATGCCAGTACAAGTCCCAGGTCATCAAGCTTCTCCATAGGTGGCAGTACGACCCAGTCTCCCTCTCTAGGATGTTCCCAGACACTGTCCCGTTGTGTTGGCACAGATGCGGGGAAAGAGCCAACTACTGGCATATGTGGTGGTCCTGCAGGAAAGTACAAGTTTATTGGTCAGTAGTGCTCAGCTGGCTCGAGGAGGCGGGAGAGGGGGTTTACCCATCAGACCCATTGTTATTAATATTTGGTCTCCGCTACAGGGACGACCACTGGGAGAAACTCCCGGACCTGACACACTTCCTGCTATTGGCTGCCAGAGCTGTACGGGCCAGGACTTGGAAGAGAGCATCTCTCCCCTCATAGAGGGAATAGGTGATGGTGGCCAAAGACATTTATTTCATGGAGAGACTAACATCAGCGATACACGGTTCCTGCACGCAGGTTGAGATTGATTGGCTGCAATTTATGGAAGCGTTCGCCAATGTTGTGGACGATACAGGAGCTTAACTGAAGTACCCCACCCGGCCCGAAAACTGGTTGTGGTTTTTAGACTCATTGCACTTCCTCAAGTAAAGTCCATTTATGTTTATTCCTCGTATGCCCGGTTGGAGCTGCTCGAAACGTTTACTCATGGAGATGTGGATTGTGTGCCCCATCATTAGGGGTCTTGTGCGGGAGGGCGAGGGAGGGTGTATACAGCAGAGTTGTACGTTTTTCTAATTGAAGTTGGCTCGGGCTGGTGCCCGCTTGCCTTTGTTTGTATTAATGCTTTGTTGCCTTGAAAAACCAATAAAATCGAATTTTAAAAATAAAAAAAAAGAGAAAAAAGAGAAAAAAAGATCTTCGCACAAATTATAAGTAAACATCAGTAAATCAACAGAACCAGACAAGGACTCCGATATAACAAAATGTGAACTATGGTGGGATTAGTATGTGAATGGTGTGTCTTGTGGACCCTGATGTTGGAGATGCAATCGAATTATCTCTTGATTATATCTGCCAGGCTGGACAATGCAGCTGATCTCATGGACGGGTCTCTTGCCATAGGTAAAACACAGGGAGCGAGACAAACAGCATACGCTGAACGTTGCTGCACACGGTCTGGAAAATGCTGTTTGTCTCGCTCCCTGTGTTTTACCTACGGCAATAAATCCGTCCGCGAGATCGGCTGCATTGTCCAGCCTGGCAGATATAATCAAGAGATAATTTGATTCCATCTACGCCAACTCGGCTCGTAACATTCTAACTTGGCGAACAATCGCTTTCACAAGCACGAAGAACGTTCATCCTGTCACGTTAGACATTGAATTGCTACGTATGTGGAAGTCCGTGTAACGCACCTTCACAATAACTGGGGCTCAACATCATATCTCTCTAAGACAATTGCAACAGATCATTTCTGATCAATTGGTTTGAAAGAACCCCCGGGTCTTGTACACTCTTCTCAGCGTATATCTGATATCCAACAAGATCTTTTCACCATTTAATGCCTAGTGGGTTTTACTTACATAACAGTAGGGTCAACAAGAAGTACTCAGCACCATCAAGTTCCATATCCTTTCTTCTTCCTCTCCTGAAGACGGCTAGACTTGCATCAACAGACAATTTTGTGTATTGCCTGATTCTTTTTGTTGTCATTAGCCGAAACATATGTCGACTCTCACAATTCAAACCTAAGATGTCTAATAGGTTTTGCCTCTGATAGAGCTGTTTTATCAAGAAACACTCTACTCCTTCTTTGTGTTTGATTTTGTACATTCAGTGTCCACAAGACACACCATTCACGTACTAATTCCACCATAGTTCCGGTTTTGTTGTATCAGACTCCTTGTCTGGTTCTGTTGATTTACTGATGTTTACTTATAATTTGTGTGAAGATCTTTTTTTCTCTTTTTTTAACAAAGAAATGTTATATCGTGTTTAGCTAAATATAATAATAAAATTGATTTTGTGACTTTATACTGGTTGCTCTTTATTTCCTTATTCTGGCTATATTTTTTCACAGGCTTTTTGCCACCCCTATACACACAGGTTTCAACCTGGTGTTTTAGTTGCTTCCTCTTCTGTTGATAGGCACATTGTTCACATGATTGTGGCATTAAGAGACAGGGTCACCACCTTCCCTTGTTTGTTTCTTCACATAAACAAAGTAAGAAAAGCCCTGCAAAATCTTAAAGACAACAATGAATACTACAAAGACATAAACATTGAAGAAAACCTGAGAGAAATGACCGACATAATTCAGGACTCCTCAACAACTGGGCAATTTGAACTTCTAGATCCTACTGCAGCCTCCAATATTTTAGACCACTATACAATTCACCCACTGCACTCAAAAGACATCATAGATATATCAAATGCGGCAAGCCAAAGCATCGCCAATCAGTATATGGGAAAAAAGTGTAGAAGCACAAACCTTTCCTCTGCTTTTCCCTACTGGAAAAGGTGGAAGGTACGATGAAAGAAGCACACAAATAACAGCATCAGAATACTGCTCTTTACAAATGTATTCTGAAGACCCTAGATTTAGACAAAATGTGGAATACATATTCCACCTCCTCTTTGAAAGTGAACTAGCAACTCTATGTTATGGAGTTGCACACAGATTGAAAACCGGTTCCAAATTTCAAAGCATGTCTGCTACACAGCTACTTCAAAAGGTGCAACAGAAAGACAAAGTTTTACAGTCAAGTATTACAAATCTCTTGGCAAACATGCGTGGTACAAAATAATACTGGTTCTGACGGCATGCAGAAGTATGGTTTTGTGCAGAGTATGCATGGGAAGACTTGCACACTTTCCCACGTATAGCAAATACAAACAAAAACAGGTATAGACATGAAAACACCAGGAGAACTCTGCTCTGTTGATCCTGTAAATATATCAATATACTCCCATCATCGCTTTATCACCATATTGCACTTGATTTGTAATAAAAACACTTCCTCCCATCGGAGAAGTGGAACACTTCTTTTGGAGAAAAGAATATCAAGCCAGATGAGCACCACCATCCACATGCTTTTGTGGATTAAATATGCTCCTATATTTGGTCAGGACAGTGATGCAAATGTTTTCAGTTCAATCACAAATATGGCACTTGCAAAATCCTTTCAGAAAATACACATAGCAACATACATGCACAAATGTTGCAGTTTCAAAGACACAAGTGTGGCAAGTATTGTCAGGGCAAATATAGAAACAAATGAAAATACTACAACAAATGCTGCTTTGGTTTCCCTAGACCAGTTTCAGCAACAGGACAAGTAAACAGCGTCATGTCCAGTTAGACACAGGGGAAAAGGCAAATCTCCAAAGAACACATACTGCATAAAAAGCACCGAAGCATAAAAGTACATCAATGATTATAATGCAATCATTGCCCTCCTATTGAATGCAAATATAGACAATGCCACTGCAGTTGCACGATATGTCACAGCCTACTTAACCAAAGCAGAGAAAACAGAGCTGAAAGACCTCTGGGATGAAATATCTTCAGACAAAACACTGTCACAGAAATTGTACAGCTTTGGCATAAAAATGCTCTCCGATAGAGAATGTGGCTTTTACGAAGCCACAGACCATTTAACCGGCACTGCCTTATATGGGAAATCTGAAAACATAGTCTGGCTAAGCCTTGGTCCTGCTGCATCCAGAAAAAGAGTTCTCAAATCATACCAAGACATAGAAACAATAGCATAAAACGATCCCAACAGCCAGGACATTTTGCACAACAACTTATTGGACACATACTTCCCAAACAGGAGTACTGCTTTAGAAACCATGTGCCTATACCACATAGCCCAAGAATTCTCATACAAAATTAACATTAAACCAGATAAGAAAAAATTGAAATACATAGTGGAAAGTTGTGAGGGCAGCCTTGTGAAACTTACCAAACACTGCCCGATTAATCATATTAAGCTGTCATTAAAAACTCCTCAACACAAAGAACTGTACTACATGGCCCTAATGCAACTTTTTAAACCATGGAGAAAAGAAGATAAATAATTTATTAGACAACCATGCCTCCTATGAAGATGCTTTCAATACAAGTGAAAGCACCATAACAGATATAAAGATACGTTTATAGTACAAAAACATGTTGGACAATTAACGCCAACAAGAAGAACTTCAAGCACAACTAAATATAGACACTCCTGAGAGCAGTCAACCTTCTTTGACAGGAAGCTAAGAACCACTTGGACAGCCACTCATGGCAAATGAGGCAGCATTATTCATGACTGAAGTAGAGGACACCATGGGGCTGATTCATGGAATTATTTGCGCCGAAAAACGGCGATTGGTGTGCCATTCTGCCCGCGAATCCCTGTTTAACAAATGGGGATTTACGGCCAGAATGGCGCACAAATCCCCGTTTTTTGGCACAAATAATTCCATGAATCAGCATCCATGTGTCAGTATGAGCAATCTGCAGAAGACTTTGCTCTACTGAAATCACAACTAAACAATGAGCAGCGTACCATTTTCCTAGAAGTAACTAAAGAAATTGAACATGGTATGCAGCACAAAACTAAAACCTGTACCTGTCAACACTATAAACCTGTACTGCTGTATGTAAGTGGTCAAGCTGGTTCAGGCAAAACATTCTTAATACAAATCATCAGTAAATTCCTCCAACAATTAACAAATAACAAGCTTTCAGCTGTTGTAACTGCCCCCACAGGTTTAGCTGACTACAACATAGGTGGTGTCACTTTACAGCGATTGCTACTCCTTCCAGTAGAACACCAAAACAAATTAGACTACTACAAACTTACAACAGAAGCTGCTATGGAGCTACACAGAGTTTTGAAACAAATGAAAATGCTCCTAATAGATGAGGTGAGCATGGTCTCCAACCTAATGTTGGCTTTGACTCCTCTCAGATTGCAATAGGTCCTTAAAACAGACTACGAATTTACTCTTTGGAGGAAAACATGTTATTGTTTTCAGAGATATCCTTCAATTAACACCAGTGAAAGGTGAACCTATTTTTAAAACCATAGGACACAAACTATGCCATAAAACTCTTGGAAACATAGGGAATGTAAATTTCTGGCAACATTTCCAATACAGAGAACCAACTGAAAACATGTGTCAGTCTGCAGACCTCACCTACGTCAATATTTTAAAAAGCATTTGGATTGGTGCACTATCTAAGGAAGCTCAGTCTATCCTTAATACCAGAAACATCCATAAGCTATACGGGCATAACACATGTGCTACTGAAATCATGGAACAATTAGCACACACAAATGTCAACTGTATGTCCTTAATGCCAACTATAGCATGCTGGTCACAATTCAATGAATCAATGCTGAAAAAGAAATGTAACCACTAGTGCAAATTCACTCCACAGACAAACTGGACGTACACGGTATGACAATGCCTATATGTCAAAAAGCCATAACACAGCTGGTTTGGAGAACATTTTAACATTGTAACCTTGACATGGAACAAGGTTTAGTTAATGGAGCTATTGGTACAGTTGTTGGCTTCCAGACATACCCATGTGACAACAGCATTCATTTTGTGAACATCCACTTTGACAAACTTTCAGAAGTTAAATGGGTAGGATGCTCAACACCCCTATTCCTTCTTTTCAAAAACATGTATGTACGCAGAGAACAGTTTTCTCTGTCACTAGAATATGCAGTCACTATTCATAAATCGCAAGGTCTAACCTTAGATCAAGCATTGATTTATATTGGCAGCACAGCCTTTAAAGAAGGCATGAGTTACGTAGCACTGTTACGCCTACGTACACATGAAGGACTATTTCTAGTCCATGTTGATGCAAGTTAAGTCAATGCTGACATTCCTTGCATCATAGAGTACAATAGACTATGTGCACTCTACACACCCCATCTCAAAATGTACCCTGTTCCTCAAAAACACAAACTTTTTAAAAGGAAAGTAATGTGATCAGAACATATACATGATCTCCCAACAGTACCACCGAAGAAATTGAAATCAGCTCATACTCCATCAACTACCAAAACCAAAGAAAAATGTACTGAAAAGGAAAATACATACCCAACTGCACAAAGATAACTACTTCTTCGAACAAACCACATGGACTTCCATCAAATGACTCAGACACAGAGCTATCTGGTCCATTCAAATTTTCCAGTACAACTGGTGTAAATTGCTATGCAAATGTAGCAATCAATGTTCTATTCCAATTGCCACCAATTGTTGAAAACATTAATTTACAAATGTACACGGTTCGGACCAGTTGTGTTTACAAATGCTACTCCTTCAAAGAATTGCAACAAACAATCCTGAGAACACTTACAGTTTCTCAGGAATAAGGCAGGAATTTAACTACTGTGCTGGAATGGAGAGATTCACTATAAACACACAAGAAGATCCACAGGAATTTCTAATGTACTTACTACAAGTCCTGGAAAGCAAAAACATACCTATAAATGACATTTTTCAGATGTCATACATGTGGAAACATATATGCACTCTATGCAACCATGTGATGCAGGGACAAGTCCCTAACAAGTGCTTTGTCTATGTATCTTTACCTAACAGTGAATCAATTCCATTTAGCAACTTGTAGACAATGCAAACCATAGCTTATTATGTACTACTTGCAATTCCGATAATCGTTCCACCTTACAAATACAATCACATAGCCAATACATAATACTAATGTATTTAAGATACACTGCAAATGAAACCAAAAACAACTGCAAGCTTACAAGCTTCACATATGGACGAGTATCACTTGGCAAGAAAACCTTCACAATAGTAGCTATAATCTACCAGACAGGCGCCAGTGCCAGTGCATGTCACTATTCTGCATACATTTAAAAGCATTGTGCATGGTTTGAATTCAATGATACTTCCATTGCTATAAAGCAGAGATTACCAGCAAATCTTGCAAATGCCTACTTAATATTCTTGAAACCAAAATGTACTCACTGATGTACAAAATTAGAATAACCTACTCCCCAACACCCACCAGTACATATATAATTGCAAAAATAAATTACCTTCTACTCTATGGAACTGGAACAACTTAGCATACAGCAACTATCCAGCAAATACATCAGTTTGCCTGCTATGCAATTTGTTCCCCAATGACCCAATGATTACAGTCACAAAAACAATAAGTGTAGAAAAGACACACTAATACTGTTTCCTACATGGTACTTAAAGTACTGAGTATTAGGGTTTACAATTCTCTTCAGTAACCTCTGAAACCACCATTTACTAGAATAAGGCTAACAATGCCCATACCAATGCAAGAAATATGCAAATATTATTAAGTACACCCAAAGTGCTGCAACAGCACTTCACAACATTGAAAAGTGTAAATGTACCAACAAGAATTCACAAGCTTCTAAAAATACACTGCAAAAATAAGAAACAGTACACTGTTAGAATATGCCAACTGGTATCGAACTGCAACCATAATACTTAAATATTACTTGCAGCATTCAAACTTCCAACCTCAACCTTCAGCAACCACAGTGCTGCAAACATACCCTCAACAACTTGAAAACTATCAACAGTTAGAATATGCCAATAGGTAGCTAACTCCCCCACAATACTGCAATATCACAGTGCAATGCCACAATACTTACAAAACATCAACAACAACCAAACACATAAAGAAATACTGCTAAAAAGAGGAAAAGATAAACAGTTAGAATACGCCAACAGATATCTAAGTGCAGCCATACTACCACCACTTCCAAAAGACAAATCATATACCATTTCAATTCCTCCTACTGCAACAGTTCACATCAAACGTTGCTGTAAGTAGTGCACATGTCACTAAAACAGACTGTGTAACATAACAACAAGTGACTGTAGAACGTTTTTTTTTTAATCCTGCTTGGATTTTCTTTTCCTACAGACCCAAAGAGTATGCGAAGAAAGACATTAACTGCACACATTGCACAGTACACTTGTTTAAAGCAGGGGAATTATGAAGTACTAATTATGAGTGTCCACAATGTATACAAATGCCTGCAATGCAATGAACTACAACATTTCGAAGTACCTACACTAACATGTTATATTTTCTTTTATCACAGAGAATAAAACAACAATACAAACAGCAAATACAAAATTATTGGTGCCACACTTCTTTATAATCTCCAAATTGCAATCTGTACACATATTTCTGCAATCCACATACCAATATCACAATGTTGAATGCATAGTTATATTATACTGTGGTACTTCTACCCACGGCCTAAACTTTTGAGTGCATACACTACAGTCTATGGCCTCCAGCCATGCACTCAAAACTCTACACCATAACCACAACCACAACAGCATAATACAGCCATGCATGCAAACATTTACCCACTTACCACAAACCACAAACATAACACAACCACCTAACCCCTATCCACTTCAGTTCACATAGTATTGCAGTACATCCAGCCAATGGACACATTCTTTGATGAATGGCCTCTGCACACAAGGCTCTAATACCTGCCAACAACCAATACATCATAATACATTAAACTACTGAATAATATGCCCAGTGCCCACAACCCAAACACAAAATGCATCCATATCTCACACATAACTATACGGTGTTCGGTAAGATTTGCCTCCTCGCATACCAGTGGCATAATTTAGCCCATTACTTCATCTTTCTTCTCATGTAGGCCATTCGACTGGAATGGGTAGGAGACAGAATGGACTGCACCACATGGTGCAGGACTCGGGCAAGCATATTTTAAAGTCTGCACTTTAAAATTTTAAACGTCTGCTTTACTCTTTTAATATCTAATGGAAAAACTATTTGAAAACCATGTCCCTCTTATAATCTTTTTAATAGTTTTAAAATAATTACTTTGGTTTGGTGAAGGGGGGCCCTAAAAATGTCCGTGCACAGTGACCCAAAAGTGCACCCCCCACGTATGCTCAGCCATCTAACACACATTCTGTCACACACAGTGTCCACACATGCACCATTCATTCGTAAGACACTGTACATAACACTATTACATAGGGGGCGTAATCCTAGAATTGCTTTTTTGCTCATCCATCGGATGTATACAAATTGTTCGAACTACAATTGTTCGAATTACAATTGACCTTTGCACAATTGACCGAATTGTGAAGGTCAATTGTTACATATATGCGAGGGGAAACCCCCCGCAACCCCCATTATATATATACATACATATATATATATATATTACCAAATCAATATATATATATATATATATATATATATATATATATATATATATATATATATATATATATGTGCGGTCAATTGTGCAAAGGTCAATTCGGACCCTCGACTTTCGGTCAATTCGGTAATTCGAACAATTGTGTTCGAACTATTTGGGTAATACCCATCCTGCCTCTGTTTGTATATGCTGTTTCCCCAGCCTTTTGTCCTGTGCATTATGCACAGCTTGTAACTTATTAAACAAATTTTTCTTTTGTTTCTAATTTATGTGAGCTGCGCTTTTTTTTGGATATGGATTCACGGAGAGTGCGGTCCGTCCCCTCTCCTCTTTTTCTTTACATTATTTTTACACGGAGCGTACCGTGTTGGACCAGCACCTAGGATTTCTTCTGCAATTTGGCGCGTCCCTACTCAGAGTCGTTTCCTCGAGCGGGATCGCTGCCACTGGGGGCAGATTGTACTGCTTACTGGAGCCCAACAGTACCCGTGAGGAATTATAGCCCGAGAATCCCTGCCTACGCGAACACGTGAAACGTGCCGGAGGACGCGTGGACAGTGTCCGCAGGGTAGGTGTTTATCTTGTGTGCTTTGCAATATTCCTCATTACTCTATTCAGTAGGTATTGTATTGTTTGGGTACTCCGCCCCAGCTCTTCGCCTGTTGCCATTCTATACTGCTGTTGCAATAGTTTGGGCATGCCGTGTTTTCTCCATTTGAGTAGCGCTTTCTTTTTCTTGCTCACATTTGTTTTGATGTGTACCGTGTACACTCATCTTAGAAACTTGTCGCAATTTTAGACATTTCTCTGTGTTTTTATAAAGGCAGGGTTTTTTTTTTCAGTATTGCAAACATGCAGGACGCCTGGGCAACATCTCGTCTTGCACAGGCCAAGGATCTTTTCAGTGAAACTCAAGTGATGCCCACTAGTCTTCCCATTGTTGGAGCCAAAAAGAATCTCAAGAGTCTCAACCCTGAGATAGTATTGCTCAAAGAAATTGAAAAATTAAGAAAAAAGGAGATTTCTAAATGGTGGGAGGAACATTCTTTACAAAATTACTTGGATGTTGGCCGAATACCGCGAGGATTAAGAATTTTAACTATGCCCTCATTTGAAGATCAAGACCCTGGTATGCTGCAGGAATGGGGGGAGGCCAGCAAGGGTTGCTCAGCACACTTTCTTACGATTTTGGTCAAATATGCCATATTGGATCGAGCGAAGGCAATGGAAGAACTTGGGAAAAAGGAATTAGAACTCAGCAAAGTGACGTCCTCTGAAGAGGGTAAACAACTTCGTGCAAAGATCAATGAAGCACTAATCGTTTATGAAGATGACATTAAGCAACGAAAACACCGAAAGTTTATTAGGGACAAATTAGATTACGAAACAGGCAGGATCTTTACGTTTGCCAAAAGATTTGACTCATTACGAAAAAGTCCTATAACTGAGCCCATGGCTGACGGTGATCCTGGCTCAATTTCATCCGAATCAGATGTTTCAGTTTTGGACACTGAGGAGCCCTCTGTCAAATTAAATTTTTTAGACGAGATGCGGCTGCTATGCCAGGATGGAAAGAATCAAAAGCAATATGGAAAGGGTCGAGGAAGAGGGAAAGGAAGAGGAAGGGGACAGAAGACACGAGGAGGAAAACAATTCGGCGAGGCCAGCGTGGGAAACGGCTCAGAAAAACGTCAAGAGAGCAGAGCTACGCGCTCTGGGACCAAAAAATAATTGTAGACAATATGAAGCTGTGCCAAATTATCAACCTCTCCTCCCATGTGCTTACTAAAGCACAAACTTCTGTCCTCTCACTCGGACTTAATTTTTGTCCTACTAAAGCATTTGACTATGTCCAAGCACGCCTTGACCTTGACCAGTTTATTCGAAAGATTAGACTCAAGAAATTCTTTTCATTGAATACCATTGTGCCCAAACCTACTACACCGCGCTTGGGTCGCACCAATCTTCTGATTTCAGATATTCCATCCCTAATGGATCTTGCCTGTCTTGAAGACTCTGATTTTGATCCTTCCAATTCTTGCCTTTCTGATTTCAACATTGACCCGGACTGGGATGTACATACAAAATTGAAGGCTAAATCCAAATTTAATCCCCAGTTCCCCGTCGGTGGATGCATTGAAGCCTTCAATGATCTATGTATTAGCGACTTGAGAAAACTAAGGAGAAGTACCATCAAAAACAAACAAAACCTCACTTCCGCCCAACGTGTGGCTATCAGCGAACTGCAAAGTTTATCAAATATCATCATTAAACCAGCTGATAAGGGGTCCAACATAGTCATTCAAGATCGTATACATTATGTGGCAGAAGCTAATCGTCAACTAAAGGATCGATTGTGCTATTCCCAATTTTCAGAAAATCCGTTTGGTGATATACAATCGGCAGTTACAAATCTTTGTACAAAATGGGTGGATAATGGTCTAATTGATGACGAGTTTGTTAAATTTCTTATTCCCTCCTTTTTCACTATACCAACTATTTATTTTTTACCAAAAACTCACAAGTCTCTTATCCGTCCACCAGGGAGACCTATTGTCACTTTATGTGGCTCTCTCCTTGAACACATGGCTCAATATGTGGACGAAACATTATTTCCTTTGGTATCAGCTTTGCCTTCCTACTTACGGGATACCAAGGATTTTCTGCAACACATTACAAATACACCTTGTGAGGATGGTTTGATTTTAGCAACCCTTGATGTTGTCTCTCTGTATACCTCCATTGACCACCAAATTGGGATGAAAGCATGCAAATTTTTCCTCGATAGCCGTTCATTGAACTTTCATGGCCATAGCTCTATGATTCTTGAAATGTTGTTTTTTTGTTTAACCAACAATGTGTTTCTATTTGAAGGTTCGTTTTACCATCAGGTGAGGGGCACTGCCATGGGGAGTACTTTTGCACCATCCTATGCAAATTTGACAATGGGTTGGTGGGAGGCCACTTTCCTTAGTGACCTACTTGCATCCAGTTTTGCTACGCATATCGTCGCTTGGTGGCGATATATAGATGACGTTTTCGTCATATGGAATGGGACCAAAGTTGAATGGCTATCATTTGTAAAACATATTAATACCAACACATTTAACCTACGTTTTACAGAGTGTAATAGCAAGACTGAGATTATATACTTAGATGTAGTCGTGACCCTTGGAACAACTGGGTTTAAGACAGCACTACACAAAAAACCTTCAAACACTGGTTTACCCTTGCATGCAACAAGTTGCCATCCCACGTCATGTAAACGCAGCATTCCATATGGTGAATTCATTCGATATCGTAGAAACTGCACCGATCTAGTATCGTTTGACCATCATTGTTCCCTGGCGGCTATAGATTTCATCAAACAAGGCTATGAACGCAGAGTGATAGAAATGGCCTATACTAAAGCTCGCGGATTAAGCAGGAATGTTCTATTGTATGGTAACAAACCTGCCAAAACCGCTATAAATGATGAACCACGACTTATAATCACTTTTGATAATGCCTCCAACCATGTCCGCAAAATCATAGAGCGACATTGGCGGGTCCTTATTGTGGACAAAGACCTATGCCCTCTGCTGGCCAATCGTCCTACTATCACCTATAAACGTGTACCCTCACTTAGGGATCAACTGGTTTCCAGCTTTTTACCATCTAATGATACTAATCCCTCTCAGTTGCAATCCCTAATGAAATCTCCCATAGGCTTTACAAAATGCTCAAAATGCAAGGCTTGTGCCCATGCTACTACATGTAAATTCTTTGTGCATCCGGTCACCAAATGTAAACAACCTATTAAGTACTCGATAAACTGTGACACCGCTTTTGTGGTCTATGTCCTCTCATGCCCTTGCATGAAATGGTATGTGGGAAGTACCACATGCAAATTGAAGCTTAGAATATTGCAGCACCTTAGGGCAATTAAAAATCTAGATCCCGCATACCCCATGGCTAAGCACTTCAGATCAGAACATAACAATGACCTTACTTCTCTTAAATTTTTTGCGGTGGCACATGTTCCGATTCACCCGAGAGGTGGAGATCGTACATTAAAATTGAGACAATTGGAGACCCGTTTTATCTTGGACTTTGACACAAAATCCCCCAATGGGCACAATGTTGATGAGGAGCTTTATACGTTCCTAGGCATATAACAATATGCTTACTCGCTATTATGCTTTTCTTGATCCATTTCCCTCTACTATTTTTCCATGTGCAATCAATTTATGGTTTTTAAATGTGGGTTAATCAACAATCTACAGATTATCACTGTGTCTCTTAAACTCGCTGATCATTCCTTGGCCTGTGTTTCAGTAGTGACTTTCCTTTTCCCTTCACCGTGCCTGTGATGAGATTGCCATTATGGTTTATAATAGGGATGATGAGGGTAAAGGTAAAGACTAATTTCCCCTTTTATGTTGCTTAATTCACGACCTAAAGGACTTTGGATTGGTAAATAATGTGTTATTTTGTGTCCATAGTTCCACCCTGGTCTTTACTTGTCCAGATATGTTTTTACTGGTGCATTTTACATAAGATCTTAGATTCACATATGTCTATTTCGACAATACGGTTAGAAAAACTATCGTCATCTAAATTTAACTATATTCATGTATTTGAGGCCGGGACAATATAGCTTGTCATTGATGGACCTGCACTTGCACTTTACCTCCTTCTCAAACATGTTTAGGCCAGATACCAAAAATAATTGTTTTTGCAATTAATTTTTGACGATTATAATTTTGGGGCCTTTGTTTGTTACTTGAACTGTGATTTCCATGTCTATTTTTATATTGCAATCATATTGGATTTTTAACCATATTATATGTTTTTTTATCTTTGCAATTTTGCACAAGACATAGGCTCCATTCCATCTCAGTAATTAGATGCCATTTCTGCACATTGATGCTGCTAATCTGCGTATTTGCACAAGGCCAAACCGGAGGCTACTTTTATAAATTTCTTATAGTGACACAGCCTGACCTGGCCAAACAACCTTTCCCCCCCCCCCTTTCTTCCCCTCCCCCCCTCCCCTTTTTTGATGACACTACATTTTTTCTCTTTTAAAATTGGTACCATGATGAATTTATTGTCCTAAATAAATGGTTGTCTGTATTTGTATCAGACACTATTTGACGTAAGTTAATGCACTGGATGGTAATTAAATGCCAATCTAGCCTGGCTAGCCAATTATGGAAATGTATGGTGGAAATTACGATATCTGACACTTGGCATTGCTAACAATTTTGTGGCATTTGTTCATAAAAATGATCGAGATGTTCGACAATTCTGTTCTTACATGGACTCAAACCATTTACACAAATCAAATGTTGTTATTAATCATGACCGATTGTATGTCAGGCATTTGCTTGTCTTTCCGTTCCAAAATGGCCACTGTTGAATCATCATGTAAATGCACCACCTATCTTCCATAGTTGACATAGAAGATGGACTGTACACTTTTAAAACCATGTCCTTTGTCCTTTGTTTGTGTTACGTGATCAAGCGCTCAGTTGAGCGCGAAACGCGTTGTAAGCGGGCCGTGCCTATAGGCGTCCTGCCTCTGTTTGTATATGCTGTTTCCCCAGCCTTTTGTCCTGTGCATTATGCACAGCTTGTAACTTATTAAACAAATTTTTCTTTTGTTTCTAATTTATGTGAGCTGCGCTTTTTTTTGGATATGGATTCACGGAGAGTGCGGTCCGTCCCCTCTCCTCTTTTTCTTTACATATATATATATATATATATATATATATATATATATATATATATATATATATATATATGTGCGGTCAATTGTGCAAAGGTCAATTCGGACCCTCGACTTTCGGTCAATTCGGTAATTCGAACAATTGTGTTCGAACTATTTGGGTAATACCCATCCATCTATTCATTGCACCGTGTGTAAGGTAGGATCATCTGTCCATGTACCTAATGATCAGATCTATTTTACTACACTACTTACATTACGAAATACATGATAATATGCGTGTTCTGCCTCAATGTCTTTTTTTTCCTGCAGTCTTGCCGGAAATCGAAACCTAACTTGTCTACCCTTGAATACTACAAATGCTTATTGGAATTTAGCCTTCAACGCTACACATCAATTGCTTGAAGGACATACATTGTGTGTAGTAGAAAAAAAGAAAATATAACTTCAACTATATTCAGAGCAGACATGTACCGCCAAGTTAGTCTGAAATGGTGTGATACGTCATAGAGAGCGATTTCCCATGGAAACAATCTAACCATGGAATTTGAAGAAATTATGCAAGTTGAAGTTTCCATACCATTTTTATTGGGATTAAAAGTGAGTAGAGTAGAGTCCTCTATGCATACATTTAATGGACGGTGGTGTAAATGTTGTCCGTGTGCACTGTGCTTGGTTTTCCAACAGTAATCTTGCACGCTTCGTTACAATTAGAGTAAATGTAAGGGCACCTGGCTATGCCCTGAAAAACCCAGGTGGGCGTAGTTTAAGTAAACAAAACACAATTTCAGGGTGGGAGTTCACACCAATCCCATAGTTTAACACATATGTAAGTCAATAGCAGTACATGTTTTTGACTTAATGTATTTAATAACATATGAATGACAACAATAGGGGGATAGAGTACCCAGGGATATGGGGAAGTCAATACAGGTAAGTATAATCCAGTGGAATGGACTGGGTTTAAATGAATAACAAACAAGTTCTGCTGATCTTCGTTCTCGATCAGCATTGCTGTTGTCCTCGTCTGAATAATGTGTAACAGTACTACTTCTCGATTCACATAGTGTCTTCATATCTTTCCTTTTTTGGTAATTCTCGATCTCAATAGTCAAAGAAGATATTGTTCATGAATCTAGATCTCATTTCAGCACCTCCCTCTTCCATGTCACAGTCATTTCGTAGTTCTCGATCTCAGTATTGTTTTGGAAAAAAAACATTCACATTTATAGGTAGCCCCTAAAAGGAGCTTTGTGTTTATAATATGTAAGGTATATTTGTGTACCAACTCAGTCTTCCTCATGACAGACCCCCTCTAATCACGCTTTGCTATTCCTCATCACAGTCCCCAACAACCTCACTGCACTATTCCTTGTCACAGTTCTTAATGACCCACCTCAATCTTCGTTGTCACAGTGCCCAACTACACAACTTCAGTCTTTCTCATCACAGTCTCCCAATAACCCCACCTCACTCTTCCTTGTCACAGTACACCATTACTATTCCCATCTTATCTAGTGGACAAAAACAATTAAATACTTAATAAACCTGAAGTTGTGTAGCTCAAGAACAGATACTGATAACAAATTAGATGCCATCAGGTAGGTAATCAGAAAAAAGTCAGAATTACAGGAGGTGGGGGTATAGCATAACAAAACCTGTGACATTCAGTGAAAAATCTCTGGTTAAGGGTCAGTTAAAGTGAATAAGCTCAGTGCAACAAAACCCTTGAAATTCAGTAAAAAAGCGTTAGTTGACGTGACGTTAAGTGTTGATTTACAAGCACAAAACCTGTGAAATTTTTCAGGTGCTCAAGCTGCTGCACTGTAAGTATGATGCGATCATTGCTAGTCCCCTAAGCACACTGATGACATCACAAATTGCATCAATGATGATATCACATATGACTTCACATATGGCATCATGGATGACATCATTGGTACAGCAGATCATGTGTGCAATAAAGAGAGATGCAACATTTGAAAAGGGTGTTTCTGCATATAAGGGTGGATTCAGCTTATTCTAGCCATCTTGATTCCCATCATATCCCAGGACCCCTACTAGGACTAAGTCCCTAAAGGGAATTTACAGTTATAACATGGTAAGAAAGATGGTCCAACGTATGTTACATCTTGAAGAGAAAGTCCTAAGAATTGTTTATCGAGAGTATGGCTATACTTGGTGAAGTGATACACAGTGTGGCACCAAGAATATACATATTTCTGTGTTCAAAGGTGTGAGTTCAATAGCAGACAATTCATTTATAAAGCAGTACTGGCAAGCAATGTTAAAACAACATTATTGACGTCTATGAGGCAGTGCTACATGCAGCTATGGACATTCCATTTATAGAATGTGTTAAGGTGCCTTTGCCAGTTTATTATGCTAACAGTGCCGGTGCTTCCGTGAAAACTCTGCAGGCGGGGGCCACTACTCCTGGCAGGTCAGAACTGCCAGGCACAATGGCCCCCGTCCACAGAGTTGTAGTGTGGCAGTCGGCACCTTTATTTCCAGACCACCACACTTGTAATGTGGCCCATTATCTTGTAATGCGGATGAACTCTCAAGAGGTAAAAATCTATTGAACAACTGAATGATAGAGAACGAAGACTGTGCATTCTTAAGATGTGTATAATTAGGGTGACTGATAATACTTGAATGTAACCATGCAGAATGTAGTATAACGGCATATCTAAATACAGAAGGTGGAACATGCAGTGGATGAATCATTGGAGGTGGATACAAATGCATCCAGGGACAATATCTGAATGTTTTTTGAGAAAATGTGTATCCAAGGTTTATATGCAGCCCACCCCAATGATAGGTGCTACAATTTTCTGATTAAAATGTACATTATGCAATCATCCTGAGCATCTTTTTTTATTGTGTTTCCACCCAAACCTAATGCGTTGTTCCAAAAATACCACAGTAGTCCATTAAAGAGTAACCTCCTGTTTGTTTCGACCAGAAAAAGTACTTTTTTTTTTCATTAGCCAGAGACTTGTAATGGCATTTAGCTATTGTGTGTTGTTTTATTAAGCAGGCAAAGTGCTTTTCGTGGATAAAGCTATGGAGCATGACTAAATCTGTCTTGTTTATGGTACATATGTTTCACTGAAATAAAGTGCATTGACTGACTGACTGACTCACTAAAAGGAAGAAAGGAAGTGGATGTGGATGGTATGGGAAAAGGGAACTGAAACCCGCAGTTTCAGGTAAGAAATGAGTTACCATTATTAAAACAATTTAGACCATCTGATAATGACCAGCCACCAAGTTATGGCCAAAGTCTATGAAAAGGTCATTATCGCAAGTGATAATGATCCCTCCCTGGGGCTATTAAGCTAGAAGCACATAGTGGTAATAGCAGAAAGTGTTTTGGTGGTGAAGCAAACAATGTTACAACAAAACGTAAAGTAAATAGCAAACTGTGTAAGTAAATTAAAAGAGGTTTTCTATTTGTAGTATTTAAATAATAAGGTTGTCTTCCTAAATTAATTATTTGAATTGCAACATTGGCTAAGCTGGGACATGTTTAACATGATCATGCTTTAGATGTAATGAAAAAATAAACAGTTTCTCAAAATAGAATGAAAGGATTTTTAGATTTTAGTTTTCTCTTGAATGTCTTCCCCAACCATGACTCCCATCCATGATGGTAATTTGTTTTCTTGCATTTTTACTTTCCAAAAATCAGGGTTTGATAATGAGTGCAATGTTTATGACGCCCAGTTGGGTAGCTATGCATTCTAATCTCGGTTTTAATCTCTTTTAACATTATGTAATCCCTTCGGAAATTAGCTCTCAGAGTGGTTTATTTTAGTTGGACACAGATGAAGCAAGACATATCTTTGCGAAATCTGGATAAATCTATATTTCCCTCATGCAGTTGAAACATTCTCGTCCTCTGTCAATCAAAGATTTTCACAGAGAAGACATGATGTTGCACCCTCTTTATAAGTCACATGTGAAGCAGGCTGTTATGAGAAAATAGTGCACTCAATAGTGCACCATTTCATGGAAATAAGATGAGGACAATAGCCCATTTAGCACAGGCTCTATGAAGGAACTGTATCTGATACTGATTGACAAGTGCTTTATATATCTTTGGGTTTCTATCATATAGTTCAGGCGTGCATAATCATATTTGTATTTGTATTTTTATTTGTATAGCGCAAACCAGGCCCAAGGGCAACCAGGCGCATATCTTGACAGAATATTACAGCAATGACATATAATGGCAGTAGTCATATCTATTGTGACAGAGTTACAGTTGATATTACATATGTCAAGGTATCAACGACAGCAGTAATGTGCAGGAGCAAAGCAGTAAAGGACCCAGCAGGCCCGCACAGGATCAAGAGGATAGTTGTTAGTGAGAGAAAGTTAACCAGAGCTCGGCTTCGTGTTTGAATAAGTTGAAAGAAGGTAGATTTCTGATGGTGAGTGGTAGGGTGTTCCAAAGCTTAGCTGCCAGACACTTGATTCAATTTATTAGCAGACCATAGAGCAATGCAGCAGTTATCTCACTGGTTGCCCAAGCGGGCATCAAATCAAACAACTCCAATAGTGAGTATATTTCTGACCAGTATAGCTAAGTAGCTCAGTACTTAGAGCATCCCATTGAAAAATTACTTGGTACAACAATGTTTTTACACAAACTCAAAAATAAGGCAAGGGGCAGTTTGCACTGGACACCCCACCAACCTTTGACTTCACTTAAACACATAATGTATTAACAGCATCTGCACCATACTTACATATATCACAAAATGTGGTACCTTGGTGCAGAAATGGCATGGCAATGCTCACGATAACAGAGCACTTTATTGTGTACCAAAGAATCCCCTTGGTCACCACCTTGCTGCATGTGGGATCCCTCACACCCAAGGGTTTCATTTAGAAGCTTGAACAATAACACCACAATCATTTGAACAGTATGATTTGCTAATATAATTAAGTCATTTCTCTGATCACAAGCATCACTGCCAATCATGATATTATTAACAACAATTGCTTAACAAATTGGAAATTAACAGTAGATTATGTTGTTAATGCGTGTTTCTATTTGTTTTTGATTTATGTCATTGTATGTTGAATGATATCACAATTTGTTATGAGATCTGAAACCAACTTTCCTGAAGCCAGTATTGAAGATGTGCAAATATTTCACTAGTTGCCTTTGTTAGGGCAATGAGGCAATGATTAACTGGATTCCTTTTTATTAAAAATCGATCCTGTTGTATTTTTCTAATGTTTTTAAAAAGAGCAGGCAAAATCAAATCCTGAATTCCACTGGCTTCTTTGATAACACTATTGGTAGGCCATCGGGGCCTGGGGATCTTGTGCATCTCCTCCTACTTATAATATATAGTATCTTACCTTCTGATATCACAAATGACCCATTAATATTTATGATATTTATATGAGTTAACTGATTACCTCTGATAAATTCAAATGTCGAGTTATATATACGGGCCCCAACTCTGTACAACTGCTTTTCGACCAGCTTGACTCACTGGGTAGCTTCTACACAAACTAATCCTCATTCCCCTATCAGGATCTTATCACTTAGACACCAACACCCTAAGCATGACTTACCAAACCATTCAGGCTTGGATGGCCTCCCATTCACTCTGCCTTGCCTAAACGACGATAAAACAGAGCTGCTCTTGGTCGGGTCGCAACCACTTCTAAATAAACTTGACAAAGAATACAACTCCCTTAGCATTGATGGCAACACCGTCACAGTCACCAAAGAAATACAAACATTGGGAGTACACTTAGACCCCTCAGTATCCCTAACAAGATAAATGCCATTGCCTCAGCAGACGCATATACAACCAAACTAATTACCGCCAGTAGACATTCCTCTCCACAGAAAGCGGTGTCATGCTAGTAAGAGCATTGATTGTCTCAAGATTAGACTATTGCAACACAATCTTCAAGGGAACCCCCATCTCCAATATAAAAAAAAACTCAGATTATTTTAAATAATGCAGTTAGAGCGGCCCTAAACATCCCGAAAAAAGACCACATCTCATCAGCCAGAAGTAATCTACACTGACTTAATACGAGAGTGCATTCCTTTTAAAAGTCTGTCCATAATTCATAAATGCCTGGCCGACACTGCACCCAGATACCCCACGAGAAAATTCTCGAAAACACAATCCACCCAACCCACACGTCATCTTATACCCAGCTTCTCTCAATACCAAGATTCAGATTACAAAGAGCCGTGGCTCTAGCTTTCCAGTAGTAGCAGCAAAACAGTATAATGGGCTATCACGTTCATTAAGAGCCGAACCGTCATTCTGGCTATTCCGCAAAGGCCTCAAAATGTGTCTTTTCTCCCAGGACCAATACACGGTATGAGCAAGTAACAAGAAGCTATCTAGCCCTAGCAAAACAACCAATAGCATCAAATGTTTTGCATCTACTGTTCTCTGTTCTTATTCTTTATTTTTCATACTGTATAATTGTTACTGCCTGTATGATATCTACAAGTTCCTTGATGCCTAAGGGCTTAGTGCACTATACAAATGCTAAAATAAAATAAATAAATGTATGTGTAGCTATTGGATTCATCTGGTGTTTTCAAGTTTTTAAACTATTATCATTGACCAGCTGCCAAAATATTTGATAATCTTTTTTTAATAAGGTGCATAGCATTTCTCTCCATTACTCAGCCATCATGTCTAATTTGGTGTGTCCTCTCTCTCTTTATGATTTTAGTTACTCAATCACTTTGCTTTTTTGTCCATTCCTAAATTAAAGAAAACAACAAACCCTGCAACATTAAATCAATCAGCCAAACAATTCCTAAGCCATTTAGAGAAAACAATGTTGGTGAGATAAATACATTTTGTTAAGTTTAAAATAGTTTTTTCATAATACACTAAGATACTTATTCATTTCATCAATATTATGTGCTGACCACTTTAGCCGGTTGCCCTTTACGTTTATCATCAAACCCCCCCAATTGCCATTACGCTTGCATCACATGTTGGACCTAAAGTGAATCTCATTTTTTATAAACAAGACATTGTCATCAGAGAAAACAACAGTGTTACATGTTAATAATTTCAACAGTGAATGAGACACACTGTGATAGATGGCACACAAATTGCTCCAAGCCTCACAACAGTTCAAGTATTTAAAAAAATGTTTTGTGGGCCCTAGTGACGTCCCTCTCTTTCGTCATGTTTCGCAACTCCTCCCTGAAACAAGAATCCCTGACCAGGTTAGTAGATACAGAAGATTAACCCATACTGTCTAAGTCTGCCTTGTACTAGATGTGAGGATTTAAAGGCAGTTTATCTTCTCCAACTAAGCTCCCTCAGGGGCTTCCTAACTGTACCAACCGTATCAAGTTGTTAGTGCTCTATATAACATATGGGAATTCTGCTTTACAAACACTCCATTGGATTCAGTCCTTCTTCTACCATTCCGACTCTCTCCTCTTGGATTCCATGATTCTGGCTGGATATTGTGATCTGAAAATTGGTAATGGTTCTCCTCCTGACCTTTTTGATCACCTGGAAAACTTCCCACTGGGTATTCAAGAACCTGTGATGAGTGGCCCATGTATGTGCTTTAATGGTCTTCTCTCCGGGCTGGGAAATTAAGGACTTTCCTCCATTAATGGTAGAGTCAGCTCAATCTTGCTGGGAAAATTGAGCTCTAAAAGTGCCCACAGAGCTTCCACAATCGATTATCTATGTATCTCTGGTTCCAAATGGTCTTTAATAAGGACCTTTATATAGTTGTACATCATATCAATGAACATCACCCACTAGCCCTTACAATCAATTGGTGGTGGGGAAACCAGATCATACATTTTTTGGTCCCATCTTGTGAGAAGTTGGTCACACTAAAATGGGAAAGGTCTGGTGAATCATACTTAATTAGTCATCTCATCCAACCTAACCTTGATTATTTAGAGGTCATACTCAATGCAGACTATAAAGCCTGAGCAGATTTCTCTGTTTTATGTTCATTTGATTGCTGAGATGTATGAAGCCTGTTTTAAGAAAGTGTAGCCAAGTCTAGTAAAGACACGAGAGATCTGGTTCAATGAAGAATGCAAAACAGTCGAACAGAAACTATTTTCCACCCAAGAAAGTCGAATTGTAGAAGCTGGGGCTGTTTATAAGTTGGTTTTGTTGAAATGAAAAATGAAACTAGATGATCTTGCCTGCCAATACAATATTGAGGCCATAGAACATAACGACTCAGAAAAAAATGCTGGTATATAGTGAATAAGGGTCCTAGATATCTGTATGCCTCTACTGACACTGATACCACCAGTAAGGCCAATCTGTGGATTTCCAATTTCTCTTTCTTATATGCTTGGAATAAATCTGTTGACCACCCTATAACAATCCATGTGGTCCCTGTCCAATCGCAACTCAAATTATAGGCTCTGTGCTGATTCTGATACCTTTTACATCACTTATCAAGAGGTGGTCGAAGCAGTTCAAGATTAAACTCTTAGTCCTGACAGTATCCCCGCCCATGTATTTAAGAGATTGTTTGAATCTGGGCACCCGTACTTACAATCTCTTTCCATGCAATGATTGAGAAACGTAGCTTCCTCCTGCTTGGAAACAAGCCATCATCTTTCAAATCTTTAAAAAGGGGGTGAGAATGACCCAGCTGATTACAGACCCAGTTCTCTTCTTGATGCTCTATTTAAGATTTCCAGGCGTATTATCTTGGCGAAGTTAGAGGAATGGGCCTATGTCCGTAGTGGACTTTGGACCCAAGAAAAAGTTCTCAACCTTTATCTTATTGTGGCCCAATCTGTCCACTTAAAAAATAAATCCATCTACTTAGCATTCATGGACCCAAGCACTGCACTTGATGAGGTGAATCACTATAAACTATGGCACTATAAACTATGGCAGATGCTCAGGTCCATGAACTGCCTGTAGACACTGGTCCAAGTATAATGGATAATGTGCACCCTTTTTTTCCAGTGAAGTCGGGGATATGTCAGGGCTGCGTGGTGGCTCCCCTTTTGTTCTCCCTGTACATTAATGGGCTTCAGAATGAACGCCTTAGAGTACATACAGATGTGCAAAACTATGGCAACATATTTTTTCCGACCTTGATCTATGCAGACTACACCCGTTTGATGGCCTAAACCCCTCATGCATTGACATACCTTATCACTCAATACACTTAGTTTATTAATTCTTTAGACCTTGTAGTCGAGGCTAAAAATTCAGCCTTTATGCTTGGCCATAAGGACAACGAAAGCTGAAACTACATAAAATGCATACTAACAACTATATTATTCAGAGGGTAAAGGAGTTTATTATTTGGGTGTGAGATTATCATCAAACTTTAATAGTTTAGCCCACATTTCCAGACAGGTGGGGGAAAATGGAGCAGGCAACTGGTAGAATTTTTAGATTCATGAGGCAATACAAATTGCAACATATACGCCAAAGCAGTGACGATTGCTAAATATGGCCTAACTGTATGGGGGTTCTCAAATTTATGAAGTTTACAACTAGTTGAAAACATTTTTTTAAAATCCCGTGTCTGTGTAATAAAGAAAATCTGCAGACACTTCACGTAGTTTACAAGTAAGATCCTTTATTCCAGTTAATCCTAAATTCTTATGCTTACATGAGAGGAACCCACTGGCTCCAACTGCCCAGTCTACATCTTCCAACTGCCTGGTTTGGAATGCCAGCATCCCAGCATTCTCTCACTCAGACATCAACACTCTCACCTTTCGACATTCTCTCTGACCTCATGCATTCCAAACTAGCTTGCATGCATCCATCCAGTAGAGCATATCACAAGGCACCTAATTTCCTTATCAGTCACACACACTATTGACCATTCATTAAAGCACATCACTACACACCTCTCTTCCTTACCAGATACCCACACATCATACATTCAAATTAATACAACCAACTCCAAGCCTCACAATGACAAAACTATGACATCTGTGAAATAGAGATGGGACAGAACTACTGCCACTGCAGTGTCCAAGAACAAGTGGAGGCCCTTTGTTCTTTCTACACCACATATATCAGACTGAAAGCACCTCCCAAACAACTAATCCTGCAAATCCTACAAATGTTAATTCTAACATTAAGTGCATTAAACTTCCAGAAAAACAAACTTTTCCAAATCTACTCATCCCACACCCAAAAATGTCAAACCACAATAAAGCACTCTTGAATACATGCCTTTTTTACAACTGCATATTTTCACATATACCATTAAACATTTTAATCAGAATATAAATGTCTGATGTTTTCCCCATAAAATTATATCCCAAAAGTACTTACAACATGGCTAAAACTGCAATTTCTCAAGACTTTACTCTAACACATTAAGGCCCTCATTAGGACCCAGGCGTTAAGGGGTTTACGGCGCCGTAAACGGCGCCGACCCTTAACGCCTGATTCCAAGGTCCCTTTGCGGGATGGTGATTTTAACGCCTGCTTTTTGCAGGCGTTAAAACCCATGCCGCAAAGGGACCTTGGTGCTAATTACGCCACCGTAATTTACGGTGCCGTAATAGCGCCTTACCCACTCCCATTATGCCCTATGGGGCAAAAATGGGAATGGGGAAGGGTAAAATGGGAAATGGGGATTTACCGCCCCACTCACCTTGGAATGGGGCGGTAAATCCGCCATCCACCATGGTGTAAACATAGTTTACACCATGGTGGTAAGGGTAGCTATGTGAACTGACTGAATTTCAATTGATCAAATCCTCATTCCACCGATCCGTCACCACCCCAATGTTCCATAGACCTAACACCAAGATACCACTTAACTGTTTGTGGTAAAAAAGACGGTACAAATTTGGTAAATTGACATTTTGACCAAAACACATAATCCCCTGCAGTAGCATGAGAAAACATATGCTTGTTTGTGGAGTGGCATATTGGGCCCCAACCGGGGTATCTAGACATTAAACAATCTAAGTACATCCACCTCACAACGCCCTATAAAACAGTTGAAACAACATGTTTTTTTCATCCACAGTAAGTACCAGAGATATGTTTTTTGACGCTTTAAGTCTTTGAGTTCAACATGGACTCCACTTCCAATAAAATTGTATGCAATGCTTATAAATCTAATCTCTCACAAATTTACAAAATACTTGCTCAGGTCATCTAAGACTAAGAGAACGTCTAATGAGAATCTCCCACACAAAGAACTCATGGTCTTGGTAGGCATGCAACAAACACTTAATGAATTACGGGCAACAATCTATTGTACATTCTCTGTGTAAAACAGAAGCAGTATTCACAAAGGGAGGAAAGTACTTAAAAATTATTCAAAAATAGTGAATGTGGTGACTCTGTATTTGCTAGAGAAATTAAAGTGAGAGACACAAGAATTTGGATTAGCACTATCCGGCTTCCTTGAGTGCCCAACCAAAAGGTGTACAACAGGGCTTTCTCCATTACTACACTAGTAAAAGGATGAATGATAAATAACTTTATGGTGATGATGGTAACTCTGTCAATACGAGTGGTAGGGGTCATTACGAGTTGGGCAATATCGCCAGATTAACAGAACAACGTACATTCGGAATGTTCATCTAAACGAACAACTCCCACAAAAGTACATTGCCAGGTAGCACAGACCAGGAATGTGCTTTATTTAGGTGCATGTTTTATTTATTTATTGATTCGACATGTGTATGGCTACATCCCCCGCTACACTGTGAAATGAGTCAAATGCTTTCTCAGCATCCAGAAAGTAAGCAATGCAGTTTTGTTTGGGCAGAGAAAAGCTATTATAATGAACATGCATCTGTTGTTGAAATGCTTGGATTGTCCTCATATAAACCCAGATTGATTGGGATGGATTAACCATGGTATCAAGGACAGAATGTGATTAGAAAGTATGTTCACTAGTATTTATTAACCATGAGAGTGGACCATAGTACCCACATTAATCTGGATGTTCATGGGGTTTCAAACAACAATAAAACTGGCCTTGTTCAGCGTTGGAGACTGTGTGGCAATTGAATGCCTCCTTGCATACTCGCAGGATGTGAGGACAATGACATCAGAGAAAGGTTTACAAAACGGAGCCGAAAAGCCATCTGCTCTCAGGATGTGCCATTTGCAAAGACGAATATGGCTTTCTGAATTTTCTCAACATGAATAGGTGCTTTCAACATTGATGCTGATGCGAAATCTGAGTACGAGAGAATTACAACATCAATATATGAGGCACAGTCTATGTCACCACTGGATATTTTAGATTCAGACAACTTTTCATAATATGGTAAACATTCCTTTTAGCTTGACTGAGTTAGTGTGTTTATTTGCATCCTAATCAGATAATTTTTTATATAGCAGTGTTCCCATGTGCTTTCTTAGTAAGCTAAGGCAAAGTCTGGGTAAGCCGCTCTGCTTCCCCATAGCACCTGGACTTTGTGTTTCTCCCAAGTATATACTCTCAGTGGCAGAAGAATTGCAGAACTGGCAATGTTTGTCACAGATGGGGCATACAGCACATGACATATAGTAACATCATATGTCTTTTGCCACGTTCCACACTCCTTCTATAATGTGGGTAACCTAAAGCCTGTATCTCTGAGTATTCTGTTTACTTTAGATAAATAGACATCTATAATGTAATTTTTTAAGCCCTCCTCAATACTGTAGTAGTACTCACCATAACCACTGAACCCTGAGATGTTGTCACTTCTACCCAAGGAGAGCCCATTCCCATGAGACCAGGGATGTGAGGCTGCTACTCAATAGTACCTCTGGGGGTGGTACTCAGTGGGAGGATGTCATGGGAAGAGGCTTGCCCTCTGAGGACAAGAGAGAACATCTTGGGAGAATGCGGTACGCCAACCCTCCAGTCACACTCTGCATACCTTCCTGTCCCATAAAAACCAACTCTCTATCCCATACTTCTATGCATGTTTGTAAGTCTGACAACTTAAGTAATAGGGCGAGAAAGAACAGGGACTACCTAAGGGAGAAAGGTGCAGAGCAAGGACGAGTAATGGTGAGAAATTGAATGAACATTCTAGTTTTCTATGTCCATTTGCAATGAAGACAGAAGAAGGACTCACCATTTTGTCAAGTGGGCTGTCAAGCCCTCCCTGGAGGAAATGGGAGCACAGTAGTCGTTCGGTGTCGCAAACAGAAAAGGCTGCTGACCGAGACTCTAGCGGGCAGGCGAAAACTTACCTAGTCAGTACGTCATTGTTGGACCAACCGGAACGAAGGAGAAGCAGAAGTCCAGACATAGAACACAGTGGGACTGCATGGGTGAGTGAAGATGCACATTCTGTAAGTGAGCATGCGCTGTGGAATCACAACAGCACAATAAAGAACACAGGAAGCCATGAGAAACCCAAAGCAGGAAGCAGAGGTGCCCGAGACAGACCGGAGCACGCTGCAGCAACCCTAAGGTACAGGGGTTGCCAGGATGGTTGTTGGGGCACAACAGAGTGTATTTAAGATTCTTAACCCATAGAGCAGGGGTGGGAAGGAAGACCTTAGGGGGAAGGGAACTTTAAAGGTACCAAAAGCAATAGCAAATCTGGGGTCTGGAACCTGCACCCACAAAAGAAGATCAATACAAGTCATCTGCTTCATGGCAGTACCTTGCAGGGAAGTGAACCAGGTCTGCCAAAGCAAAGCAGTAGAGCATGTCGGGTCTGGGACCCTCACACATAAATGAAGATATATACAAGTCATATTATTTTTGAGAGTGCCTAGCAGGGAAGGGAACCAGGTCTGCCAAATCAAAGCAGTAGAGAAATATGGGTCTGGGACGTGCACCCATGAGAGGAGAGAGTTATAAACCATCTTCCTCATGGCAGTTTTTGGCATGAGAGTGAAGTAAGTCAGTCCACATCTGGAGACAGGGAAGTATGGCTCTGGGACCCTCAAACTGAAAGACTGAAAGTGCCAAACTGTAATACCAAAGTAAAAGAGAGGCAGGGAAAGGGAGTCATCCCCTCTGGTGTTGTTGAATGTTAGGAAAGATTTGGTAATTGTGGGTAATCTTCCTTCCATGTGGCAACCCCTAAACTTTTTGCTGTTGTTTTCACCATAATCTAGACTTTGCCAGAGAAGTGCAGCCTTCTGCCGCACTCCTCTAGGCTTTCGCTCCATTCTTACGGGGAAACTGACATGCCCTTAAGACAGTCAGTACCGGGAAACGCTGTTTTCCGTAGTTTATTTTATCATGTTGCGGCTTTCGTGCAACATGACACAAGAGGGCACTGTAAGCTAAGTTACTGCTCTCTTGGGTCTCTAGCCTTCTACAGGCCCTAGATACTCTTTATAGATTGTAACTGATCGGTGCAAGTGAATCACGGACGGGAATGGTGGCAGCGATCGTTTCTTGTGTTTTGAGCTCCTTTTGGCGTTTTAAGCGCGTTTCTCACGCTTAGCCCAAAATGGTGGCCTGGCTCCCGAAATGGCCAGACCACGAGGCTTCTTTGTCCTGTCCACTGACCATCTTGCTCCCTTCACCTTCCCCAGGTCGAGCCGACCCGGGGCCTTCCTTATTTGGGCATGTACTTTCCCGCGAAACACGGATGCTTTCACAGGCTTCTACAGGCCTTGTGTGTGCCTCCAGGATGTGGGCTGGGATGTCTGGTCCCAATACACATCCTGGGTGCCAGAGAGTCTAGGGTGGTGTGAATGCCTGGGACCACTGTGGTCCGTGATAGGTCCACGAATGGTGTGAGTGTTGATGAGCGGATCTCCCATTGGGTCCCCTCCGTTTTGGCGCGAAGGGAACCGTGGATAAGAGGGGGCTGGAAACACCACTACCATGTCAATCTCCTGAGTTCTCACGAACGAAGGAATACAGGAGCCAAGTATCCTGCAACCACGAGGCTGAACTGAGGAATCGCTGGTGACCCGCTGAAGGACTGCTCCTCTGCACTGCTGTCGCTTTGTGAAACCCTTTTTATCTCTGATCGAACCAGAAGGACTGTACTGGTACTTCGACCCTTCGAATAGCGGGAACAGCTATTCTCGGCATCTTCACCATCTCCTGTTCGTAAGCCTTCGGAAGTGTCTCTGGGCCATCCAGCAGAATGACCAGCCTACACAGGAGTCTTGCTCTGTAACCGCCGCCAGGTTGTGTAGTATTTCTAGTCCTTGTCACTCTCACACGATTCGTACACTTGGCATTCCCAGGTCTGAAGTGAGTAGTGTACATTTGGCTGAGATACACACGGCCGCTCCGTTGCCCTGCTGTGGTAACAAACTGTGTGGGTTCACTTCGTTTGGGACATCTTTAACTCAACTCTGCTGCTGCAGAATCTACACGACGACGAGACGTCCCCTGCTCTCCTGAACCTGCCAGCGACTGAAACTGACGAAGAGAAGCCTGGGTCTGCTTGCATCGGGGACCGGTGAGTAGCATAGCTAGGAACTGGTCGCCCTCCTGCAGGAGCCCATAGCTTTTCCCCGCTGTGTCAAAACAGCACGCCTTTCCGTACTCGCGCTCTGCTTCTGCCCACAGTGGAGGCTGCGCTTGAGTCGCGGAACTCTGTTCTTCATTTGTGCACTAAACTGAACTGCCTGATTCCCTCGAAGAGACTCCCCTTTTTGACCCTTGGCACCAGCGTGTGCAGGTACTATTGAGCACAAGGCTCCACTCTTCGTAGGGCTCGGACTTCCTTTTAGTTAGGTGCCTCTGAAGGCGGACTGGGTCTAAGCATTATTTTGCACTGCCTGTTTTCCCTCCCTTTTAGGTGGACTACACATTTCGTGCATCTAACGCTATAGACTTGTTTTGTATTTGTATATATATTGTATTGGTATGTTATGTGTTGGTTTACTAGAGTTGTATTGTGATTTCTCGCTACGGTCATTGTTTTAAAGGCCTTGGAATAAATGTGTATATATTTTTAATATAACACCTGTTTGGAGTAGTTTGTAAGTGTCCTTGCTTTGTGTGCTCATTGCGGGCTTTCAGTCACCCTCACCCCTCTTGAGACCTAGTCTTGACCGCCGCGATCGCTACCCTGATTGGTCTGGCTTGTCCAGAGGTTACCCTGTTCCAAGTAATTAGGTTGGCCTTCTGAACTTCTGCGCTGCCAGGACAGAGTTCAGAAATCCGTCTTAACAAATTGGTGTACAGCGGTGGGATACGACTGAAGGTATCCAGTGTTGCGCACGAACTAAGGCATTTCAAGTTATTCCTACCAGGACACGTAGTGAATTGTTATAGTTTAACTTTAAAAAGACCATAGTCCTATCTAACAGTATGGAAACAAATACCTTGTTAACTTTAAATGCTTCCAAATCAGAAACATTGAAAAAGATGTGTGCGGAGAGAGGTGTTTCCTCTCAAGGCACCAAATTGGATATGATCCAAAGAATCGTGGCGTGGCAAGAAGCGCAGCTTGACGCTATAACTTCTGAGTTCAGTGCGGAAGGAGGTGGGGCTGCTCTCACTGGTAGAACCGACGGTTCTGCCGCTGCACGGATCCACCGTGACCACGAGGACAGGGAGGATGAGATGTCTAATGTTTCCTCTGCCAGTGCTGATGGGGAGGCTATGCTTGAATTCAAGAAGCAAGAGCTGCGGTTTAGGCAGAAGGAGCTTGAATTCAGCATAGCCAAACTAAAAATCGAACACGCAGAAAAACAGAAAGACAGCGATCACCAGTTGGAACTGGCCAAGCTTCAGGTTGCAAATGGGTCCAAGGGTCCTGGACATGGGTCTGGGGCCTCCTCTCATCCACGGTTTCCGAAAGATCTGCTCAGTGTGTATGAGGAAAGAAGTGACATTATGGACTGGCTGAATGCGTTTGAGTATGCATGCGAAGTTCAAGAAGTTGACAATGCTGATAAGATTGCCTGGTTACTCAGCAGACTGCCCCATTCTGGCTGTAGTGCCATTATGGAAATGTCAAAGGCTGAGCGAGCTGATTTCGCAATGTTAAAGCAAACTCTCATTTTAAAGTTTGGAAAGACTGCAGACTTATGGGTGTCACATCGAGTGTCCCATAAGGACAAAACTCATCTGATTCAACTTGCACTGAAAGAAACAGCAGCAAGAGTGTAGGAGCACCGAAAGGCACAAATAAGGTCAGTAAAAAATAATGCTATTCACACAAGTGTCCACTCTTAAAATCAAATGCAAGCTAAAAACAAGAGGCTTTTAATTGGGCAACACCGGCTAAAAACGAGTGGTTTAAAATGAGCAAATTAGACAGAATAGCTAACAGGCATACGAAATGGAGAAGGACAGTGAGATACTTATGTAGCCGGCACAGATCGGTTTCTATGGAAATAGAGCAGAGAACTACAATGCCTATGGGGATTGTAGTTTCTCTCTAAGGTCAGTAAAAAATAATAATATTCACACAAGTGTCCACGCTTAAAACCAAATACAAGCTAAAAACAAGAGGTATTAAAATGGGCCATTCCCCTAAGAAGAAGCCAACACTTGGAAACAAACTAGTATCTCCACTCTAGAAGAAGGGAATCATTCTTTTGGACCAAGAAGGCCTGCTTCATCTCTAGTTTAGTTATAAGTGGAAGTGACAGAAGGAGGGATTTTGACACAGGACAGTGGACTATTGATTTACACAGACATTCTGACATAACCTTTAGTATTTGAAATGAGGCAGGGAATGCCCTCTTAGAGTTAGGGAAAGTTAGGTTTTCTCCTCATTTTCTTGACTAAAAAAGTCTATAACAATCATAATGCCACCTGTGTGTTAGTCTCCTGCATCTGCATCCTTCTCCCACATTTAGATCAATGTATCCCACAATGGCCTTCCATATCTCTTGCCAGAACAGGCATTGGATATAGCTCAGGAATTTAATTGCCAGCCACTGGCCAGAAGTGAGGCAAATAGAATCTCAAGTGTCAGTGTTAAAGAGTAATAGGGACATGGTCTGACAAAGGCAAGTCAACAATTCACAGTCAACAACTCTGGGTATCGCAGTACTGGATAGAAGGGCATAGTCTTTTCGGGCTTATGAGTCGTGTGTTCCTGAATAGTGTGCATATGTTCACTCATCGTGATGGAGGAACTTCCACACATCCGTCAGTCTATTAAAGCTCATATGATTCTGAGGGGTCGATTCATGGAATTAATGTGCGCCGAAAATTCCCGCGCAGAGGTGCCAAAACGTGCGAATCGCAGTAAAAGTGTGAAAATCGCAGTGCAAGTGCGAAAATCGCAGGGAAACCAGCGCACATCGATTCATGGAAGTCCGTGCGCGAGAAAAACATTGGATGTGCACTGAAAAAGTGCGCCGCGCACGCCGGCGCACAGGTCATCCAACAGCATGCGCCACGGCCACTGCGAAATCGCACATAGCGCGGCGCACATCACAAAAGTAGGCGGAACACGGGGCGTAACACTCGGAATGGGGAACAACGCGTGAAAACATGGGCATCACAGGGGAAGTACAGGAGGCAAGTGCGCGGAACGCCCACACGCTCGCCTACAACACGTATTCATGGAATCGAATAGGGCAAACCAGCGCACGGTCAAAGACGCGCACAGGGCCAAACAAGTACGCCACAAGAAAGCAGGTGGTAGCGTCCCTGCGCATGAAAAAAATGTGCGTCAAAATGTGCGATAACAAAAAGCACCCATATACAGGACATACAGTGGCCCTCTAGGACAAATGAGGTGCAAAGGGGTACCGACAAACACGGACACCCGCTGTGTGAAAAATAGCATGTGCGTGTGTCCCTGGGAGCGCGGGAAGTTCCACACGCGACTGGCCTGGGTACGTGTACTACGGTGTGTGCAGGAAGTTCCACACGCGATTAGCCTGGGTACGTGTGTTTCGGGGTACGCGGGAATTTCCCCATGCGATTGGCCTGGGTACGTGTGTTTCGGGGTGCGCGGGAAGTTCCACACGCGATTGTCCTGGGTACGTGTACTTCGGGATGCGCGGGAAGTACCACACGCGATTGGCCTGGGTGGGTGTACTTCGGGTGCGCGGGAAGTTCCACACGCGATTGGCCTGGGTACGTGTATTCCGAGGTGCGCGGGAAGATTCACACACGATTTCAGCAGGGTACGTGTATTTTGGTGGTGCCGGGGAATGCTACACGTGATTTGGCCGTGTGGGTCCTCCCAGGTGTTCCCACTACACCCTCCACGGCCCCTGCAGGCAGCCCACACCACAGGGGACTACTCTGCACCCCTGCTCATGTCCCACAGGCAACCCATCCACCATGGCCATGACCCCCAGCCAACCCACATGTCAACTTGTACTACTGATCACAAACACATGTCTCCCAGCACCCCCACACCCCAGCCACCAGGGGCACCCTCCACCAGGCCCCCACTCATGTCTCCCACCACCCCCACCCCCCAGCAGTGCAGGGGCAGTCTCCACCAGGCCCCCACTCATGTCTCCCACCACCCCCACCCCCCAACAGTGCAGGGCAGCCTCCACCAGGCACCCACTCATGTCTCCCTGCACCCCCATCCCCCAGCCACCAGGGGCAGCCTCCACCAGGCCCCCACTCATGTCTCCCACCACCCCCACCCCCCAGCAGTGCAGGGGCAGCCTCCACCAGGCCCCCACCCATGTCTCCCACCACCCCCACCCCCCAGCAGTGCAGGGGCAGCCTCCACCAGGCCCCCACCCATGTCTCCCACCACCCCCACCCC
Source organism: Ambystoma mexicanum (assembly GCF_040938575.1). Classification (NCBI taxonomy): domain Eukaryota; kingdom Metazoa; phylum Chordata; class Amphibia; order Caudata; family Ambystomatidae; genus Ambystoma; species Ambystoma mexicanum. The sequence continues at coordinate 585,595,366 of NC_090937.1, read as the reverse complement.
CCAGCAGTGCAGGGGCAGCCTCCACCAGGCCCCCACTCATGTCTCCCACCACCCCACCCACCAGCCACCAGGGGCAGCCTCCACCAGGCCCCCGCTCATGTCTCCCACCACCCCCACCCCCCAGCAGTGCAGGGGCAGCCTCCAACAGGCCCCCACTCATGTCTCCCACCACCCCCACCCCCAGCCACTAGGGGCAGCCTCCACCAGGCCCCCACTCATGTCTCCCACCAGCCCCACCCCCCAGCCACCAGGGGCAGCCTCCACCAGGCCCCCACTCATGCCTCCCTGCACCCCCACCCCCCAGCCACCAGGGGCAGCCTCCACCAAGCCCCCACTCATGTCTCCCACCACCCCCACCCCCCAGCAGTGCAGGGGCAGCCTCCACCAGGCCCCCACTCATGTCCCCCTGCACCCCCACCCCCCAGCCACCAGGGGCAGCCTCCACCAGGCCCCCACTCATGTCTCCCACCATCCCCACCCCCCAGTAGTGCAGGGGCAGCCTCCACCAGGCCCCCACTCATGTCCCCTATCACCCCCACCCCCCAGCCACCAGGGGCAGCCTCCACCGGGCCCCCCACTCATGTCTCCCACCACCCCCACCCCCCAGCAGTGCAGGGGCAGCCTCCACCAGGCCCCCACTCATGTCTCCCACCACCCCACCCCCCAGCAGTGTAAGGGCAGCCTCCACCAGGCCCCCATTCATGTCCCCCTGCACCCCCACCCCCAGCCACCAGGGGCAGCCTCCACCAGGCACCCACTCATGTCTCCCTGCACCCCCACCCCCCAGCCACCAGGGGCAGCCTCCACCAGGCCCCCACTCATGTCCCCCTGCACCCCCACACCCCAGCCACCAGGGGCAGCCTCCACCAGGCCCCCACTCATGTCTCCCACCACCCCCATCCCCCAGCAGTGCAGGGGCAGCCTCCACCAGGCCCCCACTCATGTCTCCCACCACCCCCACCCCCCAGCCACCAGGGGCACCCTCCACCGGGCCCCCACCCATGTCTCCCTGCACCCCTAACCCCCAGCAGTGCAGGGGCAGCCTCCACCAGGCCCCCACTCATGTCTCCCACATCCCCCACCCCCCAGCAATGCAGGGGCAGCCTCCACCAGGCACCCACTCATGTCCCCCTGCACCCCCACCCCCCAGGGGCAGCCTCCACCAGGCCCCCACTCATGTCTCCCACCACCCCTACCCCCCAGCCACCAGGGGCACCCTCCACCGGGCCCCCACCCATGTCTCCCTGCACCCCCACCCCCCAGCCACCAGGGGCAGCCTCCACCAGGCCCCCACTCATGTCTCCCACCACCACCACGTCCCAGCAGTGCAGGGGCAGCCTCCACCAGGCCCCCACTCATGTCCCCCTGCACCCCCACCCCCCAGGGGAAGCCTCCACCAGGCCCCCACTCATGTCTCCCACCACCCCCACCCCCCAGCAGTGCAGGGGCAGCCTCCACCAGGCCCCCACTCATGTACCCCTGAACCCCCACCCCCCAGCAACCAGGAGCAGCCTCCACCAGGCCCCCACTCATGTCTCCCACCACCCCCACCCCCCAGCAGTGCAGGGGCAGCCTCCACCAGGCCCCCACTCATGTCCCTTATCACCCGCACCCCCCAGCCAACAGGGGCAGCCTCCACCGGGCCCCCACTCATGTCTTCCACCACCCCCACCCCCCAGCAGTGCAGGGGCAGCCTCCACCAGGCCCCCACTCATGTCCCCTATCACCCCCACCCCCCAGCCACCAGGGGCAGCCTCCACCGGGCCCCCACTCATGTCTCCCACCACCCCTACCCCCCAGCAGTGCAGGGGCAGCCTCCACCAGGCTCCCCCTCATGTCCCCCTGCACCCCCACCCCCCAGCCACCAGGGGCAGCCTCCACCAGGCACCCACTCATGTCTCCCTGCACCCCCACCCCCCAGCCACCAGGGGCAGCCTCCACCAGGCCCCCACTCATGTCCCCCTGCACCCCCACCCCCAGCCACCAGGGGCAGCCTCCACCAGGCCCCCACTCATGTCTCCCACCACCCCACCCCCCAGCAGTGCAGGGGCAGCCTCCACCAGGCCCCCACTCATGTCTCCCACCACCCCCACCCCCCAGCCAGCAGGGGCACCCTCCACCGGGCCCCCACCCATGTCTCCCTGTACCCCCACCCCCCAGCAGTGCAGGGGCAGCCTCCACCAGGCCCCCACTCATGTCTCCCACCACCCCCACCCCCCAGCAGTGCAGGGGCAGCCTCCACCAGGCCCCCACTATGTCCCCCTGCACCCCCACCTCCCCAGGGGCAGCCTCCACCAGGCCCCCACTCATGTCTCCCACCACCCCCACCCCCCAGCAGTGTAGGGGCAGCCTCCACCAGGCCCCCACTCATGTCCCCCTGCACCCCCACCCCCCAGCCACCAGGGGCAGCCTCCACCAGGCCCCCACTCATGTCTCCCACCACCCCCACCTCCCAGCAGTGTAGTGGCAGCCTCCACCAGGCCCCCACTCATGTCCACTATCACCCCCACCCCCCAGCCACCCGGGGCAGCCTCCACCGGGCCCCCACTCATGACTCCCACCACCCCCACCCCCAGCAGTGCAGGGGCAGCCTCCACCAGGCCCCCACCCATGTCTCCCACCACCCCCACCCCCCAGCCACCAGGGGCAGCCTCCACCAGGTCCCCACTCATGTCTCCCTGCACCCCCACCCCCCAGCAGTGCGATTTGCCTGGGTACATGTGTTTCGGAGTGCACGGGAAGTTCCACACGCGATTGGCCTGGGTACGTGTACTCCGGGGTGCGCGGGAAGTTCCACACGCGATTGGCCTGTGTACGTGTACTCCGGGGTGCGCGGGAAGTTCCACACGTGATTGGCCTGGGTACGTGTACTCCGGGGTGCGCGGGAAGTTCCAAACGCGATTGCCCTGGGTACGTGTATTTCGGTGTGCGCGTGAACTTCCACACGCGACTGGCCTGTGAGAGTGGGGTACATGTATTACAGGGGTGGGCTACAGGGGTGGGCGGGAATATTCACTCGCGAATGGGCCTGGGAGAGCGTGTTATGTGTATTCCTGGGGTGGGCGGGAAGATTCACACGTTCGCCTACGACGCGCCGAAAAATAAATGGTCCAATCCTGAAACACGTACGCCTGCTGGCGTACGTCGACCCGCGCAGCATAAAAGTGCACGCAAACAACAAACAAGCTCAGACGCCAGGATGAATATACCGTTCCTAGCAGCAGTGGCCGTGGGTTACCAAAGGAGGAGGAGGAGGATAGTGAGGGCCCGAATTTTCACTCCCAGAACCAGCCTTTTTGGGATGCCTGATGACCAGGTGTATGGGAGGTACAGGTTTCCACCACACATAATACTGGACCTGGTCAGTGAGTGGGAGGATGACCTCGCATCATCCACCCTGTGCTCCCAAGCACTCAGCCCCCTGGAGAAGGTCCTCAATGTACTGCACTTCCTGGCCACAGGATCATTTCAGCGGACAAGTGCAATAGTGGGTGGGGTGTCACAGGCCATGCAGTCACGCTGCCTACACCAGGTCTTGAACATCATCACTGCACGCCCATCAGTCCGTAGGCACATATACCTGCCCAGGACACCTGCAGAAAGGCAGGCTGCCGCCCTCGATTTCTACGGTGTGGCACAATTCCCCAAAGTGATAGGTGCCATTGACTGCACCCATGTGGCACTACGTCCCCCCACGGCATCTGAGCACATCTATAGGAACCGCAAGCACTGCCATTCCATCAACGTGCAGGTAGTATGTAATGCCAAGGGAATCATCACCTCAGTATATGCCAACTATCCAGGGTCCACCCACGACAGCTTCATTTACCGAATGTCTACCCTAAGCCGGGACCTAGAAGCTGGGCGGCATGGCGATACATGGCTGCTTGGTGAGTATGAATGCCACTGCACATGCATGCATGTCAGAAGCATAGTTATGTCACTACCCCACTAATGATACCCATCACCTCCTCACCAGGGGACAGTGCCTACCCTCTGAGCACCCACATGATGACGCCAATTCGGAACCCCATCACGCCTCCAGAGGTAAGATACAACACAGCCCATATTGCAACCCGGGGCATAGTGGAGCGCACATTCGGAGTGCTCAAGTCACGCTTTCGCTCCCTTGACGGTTCTGGCGGGCAGCTGTTATATGCGCCCCCAGTAGTGTGCAGGATCATAGTGGCAGCATGTGTCCTGCACAATGTTGCAACACGCCGGGGCCTGGCTGTGGACATGGTGGTGCCCCCACATCCCCAACCACATGCACGCCCGCTGCGCATGGGAGGGGAGAGGGCACGGGGTGAGGCAGCCCGTATGCAGCTGGTGGCTAATTACTTCACATAGAAAGCACACACCTGTGGAGTGCACACAGCCGTGGCACATACCATCTGATAAGCAATGATGACTCGACCTGACAATTATGTCCAACAAAGGGACAGTCAACTGTCAGAACCATAACAGCCTGAGATTGTTCATGTGGAAGTGTCACAATGTGTGCATCCCTACCTACACAAACACCACCAATGCAGTGTCATCAAAAGACACACTTCCATGCTGCAGAAATGAATACCCACTTCCAAAATACTACATGAAAACAGTGCCATGTCACCCAACCCCTCCCCGGCACGGCCACACAGCACACCATGGCATGTCATGCAATGTGAGAGCAAACAAATTAATCCACACAACATGCCCTAAGTGTCACCAGCTACAGTTTTCCTAATGGAAACATGGCCACACATGAAATGCTCACAGTAATGCAGGACCTACAACACACATTACCAAATACTTACCAAGAAAACCAATAACCTACACAACCTCCAACCTCCCTTAAACATGACATAACAGACTTAAAAATTTGCTAGCCTCACTACCTGATGATGCTAGCACTTCAAACACTTCCAAGTATACAGTGTTAGCGCCACGCAAGAGTGTCAGTGCACTGCTTACATTAGGGACTCCAGTTCCAAGGTGGACCGCCTTCTGAAGACATGAGAAATGGACCTGCAAATTTGGAGGATGAGATGGATGCAGAGGCACATATCAATACACCATGCAGTGTACAATACAACAACAATATGCACTATGAATGTATACACAGTATTGACTACAGACTGCCCACACATCGAATGGGAGTCCATTGTCACCATGTACGTCAATTTCACTTGGGCACACCCTTTGCAAGCCCACGGAAACGGGAAGCAGGAGGGGTGTGTGTCACAAAAACCCAAGCATCTGAACCAAAATCATGACAAGCCTGCATGTCCCCAGCCACAATGCAGCGTATGCACACGGGAGCCACACAAGGCAACACGCTGTCCCAAAAAAAAAAAAGAAAATCAAAAATGGCCATTAATGGGCCCGGGGGGGTGGGGGAGGCCACCCAGGAGGTCCGAGGACAGGGTGCACACCAAAACCCACCTGTGTGGATCTTGCGGAAAAAAAACACCTCCATGGGCTCATGGCCTACACGGATACCCTATTGTGGGAGAATCACTGCTGTCGCTCTCCTCACCCTCTGCAGCTGCATCAGGAGGTGGTGGCACTATGGGAGGCAGCCCACGCAAAGCCCTAGTCTGTTCCTCCATGGCTGCAAGCATGCGGGTGTGGTAGGTCTCGTTCTGGAGGATAATTGTGCGGAGGTCCCCATGCAACAACTAACGGGATGCCCGGACCTCCGCCCTAGTTGCCTGCATCTCAGCTGAGAGCGTACGTGTGAGACGCTCCAGCTGCTGTTCTGTCCTTCTGTTTGTTGAAGCCTCAAGCTCAACAAGAGTCGTCCTGAGGTGAAGGAGTTCCACCCTCAGGGCTTCCCTGTGGCCCTGGGACTCTATGGAAATGGCTTCCTGCAGAGTCGCCAGTGCCGCCCGCCTGTCCCTGTCGGACGCCAACATGTCCTCCCTGTGTGACTGGCAGATGTAGTCTGTTGTCTGCTGTAGTCGCTCCATCAGCCTTTCGGGGGGACAATGGAAGTGGCCACCCTATCCATGGCCTGAGCCTTCATCTCTGATGATGCTGCCTGGTGGGTTGCCATACCGTATATGGATTGCTCCCATGCAGTATTGCCAGGTGGCTGACGGCCACCACGTCGGCGGGCACCACACCTGTCTGGGGCAAGGCGAACTGCGCCTTGCTGTGCCGGCACTGCCTGAGGCTGCAGGACTGCATTCCTCCTCTGATCTGCTGGCCCAGGAACAGGATCAGATGTTGCGGAGTGTGACCTTGCATCCGTAACCACCAAAGGCGTACCTGCCAACACTGACATCCCCATTGAGGGTTCTAACCCTGGTGCAGGTGGGTCGGACAGAACAGAATCCCTCCCAGGAACACTCACCTGTGATGGCACATAGGTTTCATCATCCGAATCGACACCTGAATACAGCTCGGGGGAGGTGCAGCCAGAGACACCCCTTGAGAGTACGACCTGCAGCAGTTGTGGGTTCTCACCCACCACCACACCACGTCCCTCACTGGTGGTCGGTCGGCCCTCAGATCCCTCCTGGGTCTGCACCATCTCCACAACCCCAGCAGTATCAAGTGCGTCATCCCCTGCAAAGACATAAAAGAAAACAAATGGAAACAGGCATTAGCACTATGGCACACAATTAGGGCTGAGAGGCTACAGAAACAGTATTTGATTGACACATGGCCCACATGACTAAAACCCTCCCATGCATGCACCGTCACTGCGTGTGAAGGGTAGGCAGATGGCACACATTGATGACACCAAGATGGAAGATGAACACATTTGATGCATGCTGCCTAGCAGTGGCATCACACATTGGCCAGTGATTGGCAGGTCAAATACACATGTCATCACACAGATGGCATGTACCCTAGCCATGAAGTGAAGAGGGAGAGGAGGTCACCAATTGTTCATTCAGTCCAGTTTGCTATTGAAATTGATTATTCCATTTAAATGGTTCAAATGTTTAACCTGGAGCTGCCAGTCCAAAATGGCCCTATAGCACAGGGACATGTCTAAACAAATCATGTGCAGGAAACAAAGCCAGTCCACTGTACCATAGCCATGTCAGACATGTGACAATAGGACTGAGAAATCCAGAGTAAAAGTGGTGGTATGCAAACAATCTGCCTGAATAAACAGAGGTAAATGAGCTACAATGTTGTAGCAAGATGACACTCCAAGGGCAACTGGCGTGGTGTTGGGCTGGATGTCTAATGTTGGCAGAAGGGATGCTGCTATACCCAAATGCTGGTGCGCAGAATGTATAGGAAGAGGCACATGGGTGACCCAAACCACTCAGGCACACACACACCCCCCTGGCACCCAAACAGAAGCCCTCCCACACACACCATGCACATGGTTGACACACACATGCATGTGCACTCACCGGACAATGCCTCGTAATCTGCCAGTTCTCCCATGTCTTGGATCTGTTCCTCCGTGACGTAGGTCCCAGCAACCTGCTCATGTGGAGTGAGTTCCATGTCGTCTGCTGGAGACCCACCTCCAGTCACTAGAGTTGCGGCATGACTTGAGGCCAGCTTATTCTTTGCCCTGCGCTTCAGGTCATTCCAGCGCTTGTAGCATTCAGTAGCTGTGCGCCTCACGATTCCAAGGGTACTTATGATGTCCGCAATGGTCTGCCAGTGTGCCTGACGTTGTGCAGGTGTGGTCTTGGATCCTGCAACAATCAGCATTTTGCGGTCATGTGCGGACACGTACTCTACAAGTGCATTCAGTTCGGCCTCATTGAAGCTGGGCTTCCTTGACGGGCCGGACTGTGTAGCCGTGTCTGGGGCATCAGCCTCTACTGGACGAGAACTCTTCCTCTTCTGCTTGGAAGGTGGTGGGGATCCTGAGTGTCCTACGCCGCTCTGGACACTAGGGGCAGGAGCCCCGCTGGACTCAGTACTAGGAGTGTGGGATTGCACTCTCAGCATGGGAGTTGGTGCAGGCATTAGCTCAAGTGTGATGGTGTCAGGGGGAATGTCAGCATGATGGACTTGGACCGACACTGTCCTGGCTGGGTGTGTGAGAGGTGGGGTGGATGGAGCCGCAGCTGCCCCTGCAGCCTCCCCAGCATGCCTACGCGGGGCAGCAGATGACCTAGCTGCCCCTGATCCACGTGGCCTGATGACACCAACGTTCACCGGCGCACGTGGCCTAGACATGCTGACCTGGAAGTCAGCCATGGAGTCACCCTGTGCCAGATCTGGTTCCACAGTGGGCTGGTCCAACAAGGGCTGAGCATGGATGGTGTCAGCCGCGTTAACCTCAACGAGGGGGGGGCATGGGTGTCCCTGACTGCTCCTCCACACATGGGGGGCTAGGGGCACCCTGCAAGTCACGGCCACGTCCCCTACCGGATCCACCACGGCCACCACTTGGGGCTCGGCCACCTTTGCCACCCTTTCGGCTTGTTCGCCTCCCAGCCATGGCACTGATGTTATTGTGCGTATGGGAGTCGATGTGAACTATTGTCCTGGGCAATTGGGGGTCAAAGGGGTTGGGTACCAGATGTTAATCGTACCCTAGTGCTCTAGCAAGGCTGTATGTCACCCCTGGGGAAAGATGACGGGTCACGCAACGCACAGGCACCCCAAAAAAGGGAAGTAAGGTGCACGCAACCCCTCCTAGAACACGTGCGTGGAAAAATAAACCTGCACTACGCTGTGGCACCCAGAAACACAAGAATGAACGTATGCGTGTCACACGCAGCCTAGAATGACCTCTGAAGGGGTACGCGACACACGGGGCAAGCACAGATGTTAAATACGTGCACGACTCACCATCTGCTAGGAACAAAACCGTGAAAAATATGCGCGTGTGCGCGTTGGCAACACCCCCGCCAAAAGAAGAATTGTATGCTGTCTGAGGAGACAGGACAACAGTAGAAGGGAATGCTGTTTCAGGAAACAGGCCCAGGAAAAAGAGGAAAAGAGAAAAAGCTGTCAGAGGTAACAGGGAGTACGAACTGGAAACGCTGTGAAGTAAATTGCGTGTGAACCGGCAAGAAGTACAGATTTCACCCACTCGCTCTCCACGAAAAGCACGTACAAGGAAATGGCGTTCTACACATACCTTTTATACACACGTCACAGACGCGCATACGCGATGAGGCCATTTCCACCAATTACACGCTTTGACACTCGGACGTGTATCTCTTTATTTTTACACGTGCCATTCTCAACGGCCATGCGCCTGACGTCACAGCTGCGCGCATGGGGCCCTTTGGGCCAATGAAATTGCATATGCATGCAGACGCGCTTACGCGCTAAGGGCCTTTCCTCGAATTAAACGCAGACGTGCAGGATTTTCACGTGCCAAATCACTCTGTATCAAGCTGGCCACCGTAAGCACACGGAAGACCACGCTCCTGCCCAGAAAGCCGATTTACTGCCCCCCAGAGCCCCGAGCACGCTCCCACCTGCCATCTGCTGCTGCCTGACTGTCTGCTGCCCACGTGCCCTGCCATTTGCTGCCTGCACATCAGCCAGGGGTGCTGTTGCTGTGACCACCCCTGCTGGAACCGAAGACTCCCGACTGGGATTCCATCACTCCACAGCCCAGCCCCAGGACCCAGTTGCCCACCCACTCCTGCCTCTGGAGTTGTCATGTCAGGCACTGCAACATCTGGCACCACTGACAACCCCCGGCCAGAGAGGCAGAGGGGCACCAGCTTCAGTGCCAGGGAAGTTGGTGTCCTGGTGGAGCAAGTCCTGGGGCAGTATGATGCCCTCTTCGGAAGTTCCCGCGCCGACAAGAAAGGACGGACTCGGATCTGGACGGACATCGTGACTGCCATCAACGCGGAGGGGGTGGCAGTCCGCGACTTCCAACATGTCAAGAAGCACTGGGAGGACTTGAGGTCCAGGACCCTGAACAAGGCCCGGCGCCTCTTGAAGGCAGCGGATGCTAAGGGGCGCCGGGGCCACTTGTCGGAAGATCAGATGAGGGTCCTGGAACGCATATCCCCAGCGCTCCACATCCAGGTCCTTGAGAGGCAGACCCATCTGGAGTTGAGCGGTAAGTGTACATGCATCCTGATTGTAAGCTGTGCGTGTGGTGATGTTTCAGTAGGGTGCAGGTTGCACATCTGCTTGTATGGGGTCGAGCATGGGTGGGGGTGTACAGGGCCGTGAGGCTAACACATGCGAGGGCTGTCATGTGTGAGACATGGATGGTGCTTGTGTGTGTAGGCTTGCATGCCAAATGCAGTTGTGTGGGCACACATGTTTGGACGAATGTGTATGTAAGTAGGCATGTTCGTGATGTCACGCATGTATGTTGTCTTCAGCTGCATGTACCAGCACTGTGTACATGTGCATGTGTGTGTATTTGACAAGGGGGCAACAGTGATGCAACATGGATGCATGTGACAGCGGGATGTGGAAGCCTGATTGGCAGATGTGACATGGATGCCCATCTGAACACTGCGACACTTGGCAGAGGTGTACACATGCATGCAAGTGTGGTGGTGTGTGTACATGTGTAGTGCACTCCCTGTGTTGCATGTGATGTCTGGCTCACCATTGCCTGCTCATGCTGTTGTATGTGTATGGATGGTGCTGGCAGTTGCGATATGGCTGTGGTATGGCTCATGTGTGCAAGTTGAAATGACATGTGTGTTGGGGATTGTGATGGCATGTCTGAGGTTTGCCAATGCCACTCATGTACAACTGTCATGTGTGTATGTGTCCATTGTACAGTGCCCTGATGCCTGTGTTTTATTTCTCCCTGTCTGCAGCGTCAACTGATGAAGAGGGCGGAGAAGGTGCTGTGGAGCACAGCGGCGGGGATCCCACCGCCAGCCGGAGATGCAAGGCCCGGCTCCCCTCCCAGGTTGTGATCTCGTCGGGGAGTGAGGAGTCCGGTGCCGCGTCCCAGGCCGCAGCTGCCGGGGGGAGGTCCAAGAGGCGGAGGTCAGAGTTGGACTCCTCGTCAGCAGAAGGGGCAGCTGGTACCCCACAGGGCCCAACGGGGGAAGATGGCACGGAGTCATCAGGTTGGTGGGGGGTTCGCTGGAGGAGGAGACCGTGCAAGCAACAGAGACGGGGTCTGGAGGTGGGGATTCCACTGGTGCTAGTGGTGCAGTGCAGGACCAGGGACAGGAGGCAGCACAGGCCGCCGCGGAGGTGCCTGTGTGCAATCCTGTCCCTGATCCTGTCCCTGCATCATCTTGCACCAGCAGGGATGCCTAAGTCCAGACCCGTTTTCAGGCAGGGGATGAGCTCACAACAACTGGCCTTCCTCTGCCTGTGGACGTGGCTATCCGGGTCCGGGTTGAGCCTGTCCTGACTGGTGTGGCGTTGCGTCAACGGGCCATGCGAGGTGACCTGCAGTCTTTTCATGAGGAGACTGCACGTCATCTCGAATGGCTCGTTGACCGCGTCGGCCTACTGGGACAGGTCACCCAGGCCGGATTCCTCCGTTTGATGGGGCTTGCTGCGACCTCCTCCTCAACTGAACCCCCTATGCGCCAGTCGTCCTCCATGCCATCTTCCCACCCATCAGTCACCTGGGTGCCCTGTGGAGCTGCCTCTGACGGTGCGGCCAGGCTGGTGGAGGAGGCATCCCTGCCACAGTCGGGAGTCGGACGTCCAGCAGGGGTGGCCACATCAACGACTGCACCCCAGCCAGCGGAGGACGTGCAGGCAGCAGGAGGCAGTGCACGGGCAGAGGCACAGCAGCAGCAGCAACGTGGTGGGAGCCATGATGGCTCGGGGCCTTCAACATCGGAGGGGCAGGCATCGGCCGGAGGGCAGGAGGACCCAGGACAGAAAGTATCTTCCATGTGGCAGCGGTTGGGTCACGCCATAGATGCGGAGCGGCAGCGGGCGGAAGAGGCACAGCTCACTATTGGTCAGGGCGGAGAACTCCATGCGGAGGGCCCTGAGGCGGGCCTGTTGCCTCGAAGCAATCCGCAGGGGGTTGGAGGTGGACACGTCGACGGCCCTGCGGACCCTCGTGGCCATGGAGGAGGACCGCCTCCGGGACATTGAGCAGGAGTTCGATGATGCCCTGGCCCGGGACATCCAAAAGTGTGCCGTCAGACTAGCCCGCTGCCCTTGTAAATAGTTCTGTAGTTAGTGTTAGGTTTCCTTTGGTTTTGCATTTTTTTGGACCTTTTAGACATTGGGCCACATTTTTGTATATAGTTTTTTTTTTATTAGGTAGTGTTATTAGATAGGTTTCATTTCTTCTGTTGGGATCATGGACCCTGGCTTGTTTATCTGTATATAGTTGACTGTTGGATTTTTTTTTACAATTTACCCATGAAGCAATGGCTTTCAATTATAATTTTCCATTGAATTTTCTTTTGTGGACTGTGACTTTGGACACCATTCCTTTGGATTATGATTTTTGGTTTTGCATTATTTCACGGACATGCTGCTTTTTATTTTTTGGAATTCCCATTTCTGTTTGTTTATTTTTGATTCAATTTCTGTTTCTTTTAATACATATTTTTTGTTCAAACTTCAATGTGTAGTATCATCTCATTGGTTTCATGCTGTTCATGAAATGGGTTTTGAGATTCACTGACACCAATTGGGTGTATGTGAGGGACATGTGTTCATTTCCAAATTTGCAATTGGGGTTCTATCATGTTATTGCCATTTCTAAGTGGGTGGATGCAATACTTGGGTGGGTGTTTGGCATTTGGAGGCTGACCATAGGGGCCAGGGATCTAGATTGTGATGACATGTTGGCTGGGGGACATGAGTGGGGGCCTGGTGGAGGCTGCCCCAACACTGCTGGGGGGTGGGGGTGGTGGGAGATATGAGTCGGGGCCTGGTGGCGGCTGCCCCTACACTGCTGGGGGTGGGGGTGGTGGGAGACATGAGTGGGGGCCTGGTGGAGGCTGCCCCTGCACTGCTGGGGAGTGGGGGTGGTGGGAGACATGAGTGGGGGCCTGGTGGAGCCTGCCCCTGCACTGCTGGGTGGTGGGGGTTGATGGGAGACATGATTGGAGGCCTGGTGGAGGCTGCCCCTGCACTGCTGGGGGGTGGGGGTGGTGGGAGACATGAGTGGGGGCCTGGTGGAGGCTGCCCCTGCACTGCTGGGGGGTGGGGGTGATAGGGGACTTGAGTGGGGGCCTGGTGGAGGATGCCCCTGGTGGCTGGGGGGTGGGGGTGGTGGGAGACATGAGTGGGGGCCTGGTGGAGGCTGCCCCTGCACTGCTGGGGGGTGGGGGGGTGGGAGACATGGGTGGGGGCCTGGTGGAGGCTGCCCCTGGTTGCTGGGGGGTGGGGGTGGTGGGAGACATGAGCGGGGGCCTGGTGGAGGCTGCCCCTGCACTGCTGGGGGGTTGGGGGTGATAGGGGACTTGTGTGGGGGCCTGGTGGATGCTGCCCCTGGGGGGTGGGGGTGGTGGGAGACATGGGTGGGGGCCTGGTGGAGGATGCCCCTACACTGCTGGTGGGTGGGGTGGTGGGAGACATGGGTGGGGGCCTGGTGGAGGCTGCCCCTACACTGCTGGCGGGTGGGGGTGGTGGGAGACATGAGTGGGGGCCTGGTGGAGGCTGCCCCTGGATGCTGGGGGGTGGGGGTGGTGGGAGACATGAGAGGGGGCCTGGTGGAGGCTGCCCCTGCACTGCTGGGGGGTGGGGGTGATAGGGGACATGAGTGGGGGCCTGGTGGAGGCTGCCCTTACACTGCTGGGGGGGTGGGGGTGGTGGGAGACATGAGTGGGGGCCTGGTGGAGGCTGCCCCTGCACTGCTGGGGGGTGGGGGTGATAGGGGACTTGAGTGGGGGCCTGGTGGAGGCTGCCCCTGGTGGCTGGGGGTGGGGGTGGTGGGAGACATGGGTGGGGGCCTGGTGGAGGCTGCCCCTGGTGGCTGGGGGGTTGGGGTGGTGGGAGACATGAGTGGGGGCCTGGTGGAGGCTGCCCCTACACTGCTGGGGGGTGGGGGTGGTGGGAGACATGAGTGGGGGCCTGGTGGAGGCTGCCCCTGCACTGCTGGGGAGTGGGGGTGGTGGGAGAAATGAGTGGGGGCCTGGTGAAGCCTGCCCCTGCACTGCTGGGGGGTGGGGGTTGATGGGAGACATGATTGCAGGCCTGGTGGAGGCTGCCCCTGCACTGCTGGGGGGTGGGGGTGGTGGGAGACATGAGTGGGGGCCTGGTGGAGGCTGCCCCTGCACTGCTGGGGGGTGGGGGTGATAGGGGACTTGAGTGGGGGCCTGGTGGAGGATGCCCCTGGTGGCTGGGGGGTGGGGGTGGTGGGAGACATGAGTGGGGGCCTGGTGGAGGCTGCCCCTGCACTGCTGGGGGGTGGGGGGGTGGGAGACATGGGTGGGGGCCTGGTGGATGCTGCCCCTGGGGGGTGGGGGTGGTGGGAGACATGGGTGGGGGCCTGGTGGAGGATGCCCCTACACTGCTGGGGGGTGGGGTGGTGGGAGACATGAGTGGGGGCCTGGTGGATGCTGCCCCTACACTGCTGGCGGGTGGGGGTGGTGGGAGACATGAGTGGGGGCCTGGTGGAGGCTGCCCCTGCACTGCTGAGGGGTGGGGGTGGTTGGAGACATGGGTGGGGGCCTGGTGGAGGCTGCCCCTGGATGCTGGCGGGTGGGGGTGGTGGGAGACATGAGAGGGGGCCTGGTGGAGGCTGCCCCTGCACTGCTGGGGGGTGGGGGTGATAGGGGACATGAGTGGGGGCCTGGTGGAGGCTGCCCCTACACTGCTGGGGGTGGGGGTGGTGGGAGACATGAGTGGGGGCCTGGTGGAGGCTGCCCCTGCACTGCTGGGGGGTGGGGGTGATAGGGGACTTGAGTGGGGGCCTGGTGGAGGCTGCCCCTGGTGGCTGGGGGTGGGGGTGGTGGGAGACATGGGTGGGGGCCTGGTGGAGGCTGCCCCTGGTGGCTGGGGGGTTGGGGTGGTGGGAGACATGAGTGGGGGCCTGGTGGAGGCTGCCCCTACACTGCTGGGGGGTGGGGGTGGTGGGAGACATGAGTGGGGGCCTGGTGGAGGCTGCCCCTGCACTGCTGGGGGGTGGGGGTGGTGTGAGACATGGGTGGGAGCCTGGTGGAGGCTGCCGCTACACTGCTGGGGGGTGGGGGTGGTGGGAGACATGAGTGGGGGCCTGGTGGAGGCTGCCCCTGCACTGCTGGGTGGTGGGGGTGATAGGGGACTTGAATGGGGGCCTGGTGGAGGCTGCCCCTGGTGGCTGGGGGGTGGGGTTGTTGGGAGACATGGGTGGGGGCCTGGTGGAGGCTGCCCCTACACTGCTGGGGGGTGGGCGTGGTGGGAGACATGAGTGGGGGCCTGGTGGAGGCTGCCCCTACACTGCTTGTGGGTGGGGGTGGTGGGAGACATGAGTGGGGGCCTGGTGGAGGCTGCCCCTGCACTGCTGGGGGGTGGGGGTGATACGGGACTTGAGTGGGGGCCTGGTGGAGGATGCCCCTGGTGGCTGGGGGGTGGGGGTGGTGGGAGACATGAGTGGGGGCCTGGTAAAGGCTGCCCCTACACTATTGGGGGGTGGGGGTGGTGGGAGATATGAGTGGGGGCCTGGTGGAGGCTGCCCCTGCACTGCTGGGGGGTGGGGGTGGTGGGAGGCATGAGTGGGGGCCTGGTGGAGGCTGCCCCTGCACTGCTGGGGGGTGGGGGTGATATGGGACTTGAGTTGGGGCCTGGTGGAGGCTGCCCCTGGTGGCTGGGGGGTGGGTGTGCAGGGGGACATGAGTGGGGGCCTGGTGGAGGCTGCCCCTGCACTGCTGGGGAGTGGGGGTGGTGGGAGACATGAAAGGGGGCCTTGTGGAGGCTGCCCCTGCACTGCTGGGGGGTGGGGGTGGTGGGAGACATGAGTGGGGGCCTGCTGGAGGCTGCCCTGCACTGCTGGGGGGTGGGGGTGATAGGGGACTTGAGTGGGGGCCTGGTGGAGGCTGCCCCTGGTGGCTGGGGGGTGGGGGTGGTGGGAGACATGAGTGGGGGCCTGGTGGAGGCTGCCCCTACACTGCTGGGGGGTGGGGGTGGTGGGAGACATGAGTGGGGGCCTGGTGGAGGCTGCCCCTACACTGCTGGGGGGTGGGGGTGGTGGGAGATATGAGTGGGGGCCTGGTGGAGGCTGCCCCTGCACTGCTGAGGGGTGGGGGTGATAGGGGACTTAAGTGGGGGCCTGGTGGAGGATGCCCCTGGTGGCTGGGGGGTGGGGGTGTGTTAGGGAGAATTCTCTGTTTAGGCTGAATTTCCTAACCTAGTGAGTCCCCCAGCAGCTTTGCTGGATTTCTGGAGTTTGTTTTTCCCATCCTGCCAAGAGTGTGACCCTTTTCCTCTCACTCTTGGACATGTATGTGTGTAATTCCTTTGAGATGTCAATGTGTTCGATGGGCTATGGGGTCTTTTACTCCATAGGGTCTCATAAGTTTTTCTATGTGTGTCACTCTGCACCCTACGTGTCGTGACACGGGGGCGCCCTAGCAGGTCCCCCCACCATAGACTCCATACCCGGGGACTGACTACTGTCTCCCCGGGCATGTAAAGTCACAATTGGCTTTACTAGACCTAAATTTGCTAACAGAACTAGTACCAACCATCTTATTGTGGACGTGCTAGTAGGGGTAATACGATTACTCCTGGATCTGTTACCGAGGGGGCACTGTCCCGTCCCTCCTCGTCGAGTTTTGGCTGGTGGCAGTGGAAACTACTTGTTATGTTCGACCCCGAGCATAACCCTATGGGATCCGTCCCATTGTTGAAGATTGATACTGTTTTTCGTTAATCTCCAACGTACCACCGATCTACTTATCTTAAATAGGTTTATCGAGTGGTATTTTCTGCCAGAACTCGGGCTGTAAAATGGCGTCTGTGTTTTTCTCTGTGACTCCTAAACCAAAGGTTGAGCCCTTTGTCCACTTTTGGCGGGCCTCTGGACAGAGACCCGCGAAGGTGGCGCCATTCTGTCTGGGTTACCTCAGGGGTGTGGGAGGGGGTTTAGACACCCTGGACCGAGTTGCCTTGCCAACTCAGGTCGCACTCTGAAGTGATTGGCCCAGGTGGTGAGCCTTCCCGCTCACCACTTAGCATGTGTTGATTGACAAGCTAGGCTGAATGAATGGGGGACGTCTGCATAAAAGCAGGGCCTTTGGGACTGGATCTTCAGGAAGTCGCCACTGGACCTAAAGAATCCGACGAGGGTAACGCTGAATCGACCTGCACGACGACACCTCCGGTGGAGCCCTGCGGAATCGTCTCACAATCTCCCGACGACAGAAGAGATCTCCCTGCCGGAGAGGCTCTTTCCCTGGCTGGTGGGAACAACCAGTCTTCTTCTTCTTTGTGCTTTTTGGTCGCCCAGGACGCAGTGGTCGAATTGCCCGTGCAGAGCACCCGGCAACCGGATAGCCACTACTCCTGCACCGTGATCGAAAGGTGGTGCCTTGTGACGGAGCACTCCGCGGCTGGTTTCTTCCCTGGTGGTGCACCGGACATCTTCTCTTCGACGACGAGAGCATCTCTTCTCTTGGCCAAGACCCGTCGTGCATCCACCACCAGGAACAACTGCCCCCGTCGGAGCTGTCTTCCACAACAAGGTACCGTAACCGCCTGGCTTCCCTTTTCGATCGGTTCGTGTGAGGTATCTGATTCCTCCCCGTTCCGTTGGGTTGCCTCCAAGCTTTATTCACTCTTTGTTCTGAACTGGTTCAACCTGACGCTAACCAATTTGCTAAACAAGACTTGAATGCATCATCCGTAGAGACTTTCCAGGACATCGTGCCTTGCCTCTCACCGTATGATCTAGTGTGATTAATGCTTTCTTGCCTTGCATTTTTACCCGCTTCAGTACGAACCGTGTTGACTTCATTACCTGCCTTTCTCTTCTCTCCCTTCCTCACTAAATATTCGAGTGTCATCTGGGTTGAGGTATACACCTCTGTCTGAAAATAAGTGGTGCCGTAGAACCTAGAGTTGTCGATAGTGTGTTTCGGGGGATTGAGCTTTATTCCATTCTGCAGAGTAATTGTATTTTGAATTATTTGCCGTGATTCGCTTTAGTATTTTTCGTAGACGTTCTGTTATCAATAAATAACTTACTATCTTTATACTAAAGCCTGGTTGCGTGTTTACTCGTTTTGCTGCGAAGAATTACCCTATATTGTATGCTCCCTATACTGACCAACTTTTCTTGAGAAAAGTCTGACTGCTCAGCCACAGCTACCAATTGAATCTGTGTGGTACAGACTGCTACCAAGTGGGTTCATCGCAACACCTGTAGTCCTAAATCTTTTGCAGTGGTCCCAGAGGGAACTGCACAGGTTTCCGCCTAACACTGGTGTACAGCGGTGGGATTAGTATCGAGGATACAGTTTAGAGTGTTTTTCGACGCTGTAGGACGACTAACCACAAAACGTTACAAAAGCAACTTTCAAAAAACATGTCTACAATGGAAATTTACAGCCAAGAGTCTTTGTCGGATAAAAATACTGAGAGTCTGCGAGCTCTCTGTAGACAAGAGAATCTTCCTGTAAAAGGCAAGAAGTTAGAACTGATAGAGAGATTGCTGGCGAACCAAAGTCTGGGTACTGGTTCAGAGGAACCAAACTCTCCAGCAACTGTAGATAACAGTAATGGTGTTGATCTGAATCGTAATTCTGATGATAGCGATGAAGAGGCTGACGAGGACGGCGAGGCTAGCGAAACTGTCTCCCCCGCTCCTCTACCTGCCTTACCAACTGTGCCTACGGGGCCCATACCAGGTCCCACAAGTAACCCTGCTTATTTTGAACTTGAAAAAATGAAGCTCGAATTAGAATATAAACGGTTCTTGGCTCAAGCTGAACGAAACCAAGAGCTCGAGTTCAGACGAATGAATGCCCAGGCTGAGCAGAAACAAGCTGAGTTAAGACTCAGGGAAATAGAGCTTAATCATGAGTTACAAATGAAAAAGTTGTCTATGGAAAATGCGTCTCTCTCCTCTGGTTCCTCTAGGAGCTCCAGTCCCAAAAGACCCCGGATGCCGAAGGAATTAGTGGGTATGTACGAACCGAGATTGGATGTGTTGGATTGGTTGAAACTGTTTGAATACAATCATGGGCTCCAGGACATCACCGGGAATGCGTTGCTTCCCTGGTTGTTCTCTAGGCTTCCTCCTGTTGCGACTGATGTGGTAATGGAATTGGGGGAGGTGGATAAGACGGATTACGAAAGTGTGAAACTAGCTTTGATAGCTAGATTCGGGAAGACCCCTTCCCAGTATCTTAAGAGGTTTAGAACCCTCAAAAAGCATGATGGTACCCCTTGGGCTACCTGGGTGAGTGAAGGGTTGAAAAACTTACAGGGATGGATTAAGGGTTACAAAGTTGACACTTACGAGGGTATGCGAAATCTTTTTATGTTGGAGTCAATTTATGATGCCTGTTCTCCTGAGCTCAGACAGCACTTGGCTGATTCGAAGGAATTAGATTCCAGGGCTCTAGCTAAGGCTGCTGACTTGTGGGTTGCCAACAGGGCTACTCACAAGGATTCTGGGGCAACTCAGAAAAAGGACGAGGGGAAACAGCCTAAAAAAGACTCAAAAGAGAATTCGAATAACTCACATTCCAAAGAGGGCCCCAAACAAAACCAGAAGGGTAAGCCACCGGGAAAACCACAGCAGAATAGTGTGTCTTCTGGTGCCAAACCGGAAGGAGGTCAGAACAAGCCACCATTCCAGAAAGCATTCGGGAAATGCTTTGTTTGTGGCTCGACTGATCACGTGAAAGGAGATCCCAGATGTAAGGGTAAACCTTCAGGGGTCCAGCTTGTCTCCTTAGCCTTCGCTCCAGAGGAGGAAGTCCAAATGGCAAGTGGAAACTTTCTACTGCTAGCTGACGAACCCATTGGAGTCTCAGCCAGCGTTTCTTTAGTATCTCTGGGGTTGTGGGAACAACAGAATTTAGATGTCTATTATTCTATCCCCGATAATACTAAAGAGTATTATAAGGACAGTGTCCAGGTGAATGGTCAGGAGACGCCTGCCATTAGGGACACTGGGGCCAGCATAACTGTGGTGGATAAATCGTTTTTTCAGACTGAGGATGTTGCTAAGGCACCCAAACGCCTCACCAAGTTAGCTGGAGGGCCTGTGCAGATGCTTCCCCAATTACCAGTTCTCATCCAGTGTAACGACATGACTGTAAAGATACCTGTCAGCATACAGAGTGAGGTACCAGGACGCGTACTGTTGGGTAACGATTTGAAAACTCTCGGAGTTGTATCGCATACTCCCAGACCTCCTAGTAAACGGTTACAGGAGCTAACCAGACCTGCAAGAGAGAGGACCCTGCGCGGTACTCTCGGGGAGATGATGAAGAAAGAAATCACTCCTGCTCCATTGGAAATGGCGGCCGCTGTCTCTAGGAACACAGAAGTAAAAGGGAAACCTAAAACTTCTAAACCGAAACCAACAGCCCACATTCCGATGCAGCCGACACGGACTTCCCCGCGGTTGTCCAACGTCACACCCGTAACTCCACCTCCAGCTGAGGCTGAGGGGGAAGTACAACCCTGTATGGTAGAATTAGACTCTGAAGAAGAGCTAATGGAAGGCCAGGAACTCATTGGAGATCTGGATCCTGTTGACCAATCCGAGCTGCAGTCGTTACTGGCAGAAGGTGGACCCAGCAGGGCAGACTTCAGTAAGGGACAGAGAGAATGTCCAACTCTGGAAGGTCTTCGCCGTCAGGCAGAAACTCAGGCTGAAGGGCAAGAGCCTGGGAAACATAGGTTGCACTGGGAAGATGGCCTCTTCTATAGTGAACCAACCGAGTCTGCACCTGGAGACTACAAACGCCTTGTAGTACCCCAAGAGAACAGACCACAGTTCTTGCAGTTAGCCCACGAGATTCCTTTGGCTGGTCACTTGAGTTTCAAGAAGACTAAGGAAAGGCTCTCACTCTACTTCTATTGGCCAAAAATGGGGGCCGAAGTAGAAAAACACTGCAGAAGCTGCCATACCTGCCAAATCTCTGGTAAGGTTGGGTCCAAGAATGTGGCACCATTAGTGCCTCTTCCCGTTGTGGGAGTCCCATTTGAGAGAGTAGGGATTGATATCGTTGGTCCCCTTGATCCTCCAACCTCCTCAGGCAACAGGTTTATACTTGTTGTAGTAGACCATGCTACTAGGTATCCTGAGGCAATTCCTATGAGGACTGTTACAGCTCCGGCTGTAGCTAAGGCCCTTCCTTGGTATTTTTACTAGGGTCGGATTTCCTAAGGAAGTTATCTCTGACAGGGGGTCAAATTTTATGTCCCACTACATGAAAGCCATGTGGAAAACCTGCGGGGTAACTTACAAGTTCTCAACGGCTTACCACCCACAAACCAATGGGTTGGTAGAACGGTTCAACCGAACCATGAAGAGCATGATAGGTGCTCTAGAAGAACCCCTTAAGCGTAAGTGGGACCTTCTATTGCCATGCCTTCTTTTTGCTTATAGAGAAGTCCCTCAGGAGGGAGTAGGCTACTCTCCCTTCGAACTACTCTATGGTCATCCCGTCAGAGGTCCGTTGGCCCTGATTAAGGAGGGGTTGGAGAGTGCTCCTTCCCCCAAGCCAGTCAGAGTGACTGACTACGTGATAGGTCTCCGGAGGAGAATGTCGCACCTGATGACAGAAGCAAGCGATAACTTGAAAGCTGGACAAGCATTGGTCAAGCACTGGCACGATCAAAAGGCTGACATGGTTGAGTTCGCTCAAAACCAGCTTGTTCTTGTTATGATCCCCACAAGGCAGAGGGCCTTGCAAGATAAATGGATGGGACCCTACTGAGTAGTGGGTAAGCTCGGTGAGGTTAACTATCTGGTGGACTTGGGCAACCCCAAGGAGGCTCCGACAGTCTTTCACACCAACCGACTTAAAGCGTATGTCTCACGACCTGATGTAGGAGCGTTGCTTCTAGCATCGGCCGAGGAAGAAGAAGAGAGTGAAGCTCTTCCGGATCTCCTCAGAGGCTTACCTTTAGATGAAAACATTGAAGGAGTAAATCTCTCCTCCAATCTGACACCCGAGCAACAAGAAGAGTGCAAGTCTATGTTGAATCAGTTTGCCTCTCTGTTCTCGCTCTCACCAGGCTTGACCCCTTGGGGCCAGCACGAGATACTCACTGGTGACTGTCTGCCTGTCAAAAGCAGAGGATATCGCATGTCAGAAAACGTAAGAACCCACATCAAAGGTGAGGTCAGCAAGATGCTTGATCTCGGGGTAATAGAGCCCTCTACTAGTCCATGGTCTAGCCCAGTTGTGTTAGTACCAAAGGCCGGATCTAAAGAACTTAGATTCTGCGTGGATTATAGAGCTCTTAACGCAGTCACCACGACTGATGCCCACCCTTTGCCAAGAACAGATGAGTTGGTGGATAAACTTGGCGCCGCCAAGTTCCTCAGCACATTTGACTTGATGTCAGGCTATTGGCAAATAGCCCTGACCAACCATGCCAAGGAGAAAACTGCATTTTCTACCCCCGTTGGTTTATACCAGTTTACGGTAATGCCTTTCGGACTAAAAAATGCACCTGCTACGTTTCAACGGATGGTAAACCAGGTTCTAACCGGGATGGAGGACTTCTGCATGGCATACTTGGATGACATAGCAGTGTTCAGCAATTCCTGGGACGAACATGTAACCCACCTGAGAGATGTTTTGCAGGCTCTTAGACGAGCCAATCTGACCATAAAGGCGAGTAAATGCCAAATTGGACAGAGTAAGGTAGTCTACCTTGGGCATGAGGTAGGCGGTGGCGAAATAAGGCCTTTGCTCAGTAAGATTGAAGCTGTGCAAAATTGGACAACACCGACTACTCAGACTCAGGTGAGAGCCTTCCTAGGCCTCACCGGGTATTACAGGAATTTCATAGAGAACTATGGGACCATAGCTTCTCCACTGAATGTCATCTCCTCGCCCAAATTCCCTAAAAAGGTTAAATGGAACGAGGAGTGCAATCAGGCTTTTGAAAACCTGAAAAAGGCTCTTTGCCAAGCCCCAGTACTCAGAGCTCCTGATTACCGCCAACACTTCATTGTGCAGACAGACGCTTCCAATGTAGGGATAGGTGCCGTACTCAGTCAACTGGATGGGAAAGGTAGGGAGAACCCCGTTTGCTACATCAGCCGCAAGCTGAAGGATCCTGAAACAAGGTGGGCAACAATCGAAAGAGAATGCTTTGCTATCGTGTGGGCTCTGAAGAAGTTTAGACCGTACTTGTATGGTTCTACTTTTATTATTCAGACTGACCACCAACCCTTGAGATGGTTAATGCAAATGAAAGGGGAAAACCCAAAACTACTGAGATGGTCGATCTGCCTGCAAGGGTTCGATTTCACCATTGAGCACAGGTCAGGGTGTCACCACCAAAATGCTGATGGTCTCTCTAGGATGTATATCATCGACTAGAGGTATGAGATTCATCCAGGAGTGGATTCAATCCTCCTGTCCCTTAGTCTGGGGGGGGCGAGTGTTAGGGAGAATTCTCTGTTTAGGCTGAATTTCCTAACCTAGTGAGTCCCCCAGCAGCTTTGCTGGATTTCTGGAGTTTGTTTTTCCCATCCTGCCAAGAGTGTGACCCTTTTCCTCTCACTCTTGGACATGTATGTGTGTAATTCCTTTGAGATGTCAATGTGTTCGATGGGCTATGGGGTCTTTTACTCCATAGGGTCTCATAAGTTTTTCTATGTGTGTCACTCTGCACCCTACGTGTCGTGACACGGGGGCGCCCTAGCAGGTCCCCCCACCATAGACTCCATACCCGGGGACTGACTACTGTCTCCCCGGGCATGTAAAGTCACCATTGGCTTTACTAGACCTAAATTTGCTAACAGAACTAGTACCAACCATCTTATTGTGGACGTGCTAGTAGGGGTAATACGATTACTCCTGGATCTGTTACTCGAGGGGGCACTGTCCCGTCCCTCCTCGTCGAGTTTTGGCTGGTGGCAGTGGAAACTACTTGTTATGTTCGACCCCGAGCATAACCCTATGGGATCCGTCCCATTGTTGAAGATTGATACTGTTTTTCGTTAATCTCCAACGTACCACCGATCTACTTATCTTAAATAGGTTTATCGAGTGGTATTTTCTGCCAGAACTCGGGCTGTAAAATGGCGTCTGTGTTTTTCTCTGTGACTCCTAAACCAAAGGTTGAGCCCTTTGTTCCACTTTTGGCGGGCCTCTGGACAGAGACCCGCGAAGGTGGCGCCATTCTGTCTGGGTTACCTCAGGGGTGTGGGAGGGGGTTTAGACACCCTGGACCGAGTTGCCTTGCCAACTCAGGTCGCACTCTGAAGTGATTGGCCCAGGTGGTGAGCCTTCCCGCTCACCACTTAGCATGTGTTGATTGACAAGCTAGGCTGAATGAATGGGGGACGTCTGCATAAAAGCAGGGCCTTTGGGACTGGATCTTCAGGAAGTCGCCACTGGACCTAAAGAATCCGACGAGGGTAACGCTGAATCGACCTGCACGACGACACCTCCGGTGGAGCCCTGCGGAATCGTCTCACAATCTCCCGACGACAGAAGAGATCTCCCTGCCGGAGAGGCTCTTTCCCTGGCTGGTGGGAACAACCAGTCTTCTTCTTCTTTGTGCTTTTTGGTCGCCCAGGACGCAGTGGTCGAATTGCCCGTGCAGAGCACCCGGCAACCGGATAGCCACTACTCCTGCACCGTGATCGAAAGGTGGTGCCTTGTGACGGAGCACTCCGCGGCTGGTTTCTTCCCTGGTGGTGCACCGGACATCTTCTCTTCGACGACGAGAGCATCTCTTCTCTTGGCCAAGACCCGTCGTGCATCCACCACCAGGAACAACTGCCCCCGTCGGAGCTGTCTTCCACAACAAGGTACCGTAACCGCCTGGCTTCCCTTTTCGATCGGTTCGTGTGAGGTATCTGATTCCTCCCCGTTCCGTTGGGTTGCCTCCAAGCTTTATTCACTCTTTGTTCTGAACTGGTTCAACCTGACGCTAACCAATTTGCTAAACAAGACTTGAATGCATCATCCGTAGAGACTTTCCAGGACATCGTGCCTTGCCTCTCACCGTATGATCTAGTGTGATTAATGCTTTCTTGCCTTGCATTTTTACCCGCTTCAGTACGAACCGTGTTGACTTCATTACCTGCCTTTCTCTTCTCTCCCTTCCTCACTAAATATTCGAGTGTCATCTGGGTTGAGGTATACACCTCTGTCTGAAAATAAGTGGTGCCGTAGAACCTAGAGTTGTCGATAGTGTGTTTCGGGGGATTGAGCTTTATTCCATTCTGCAGAGTAATTGTATTTTGAATTATTTGCCGTGATTCGCTTTAGTATTTTTCGTAGACGTTCTGTTATCAATAAATAACTTACTATCTTTATACTAAAGCCTGGTTGCGTGTTTACTCGTTTTGCTGCGAAGAATTACCCTATATTGTATGCTCCCTATACTGACCAACTTTTCTTGAGAGAAGTCTGACTGCTCAGCCACAGCTACCAATTGAATCTGTGTGGTACAGACTGCTACCAAGTGGGTTCATCGCAACACCTGTAGTCCTAAATCTTTTGCAGTGGTCCCAGAGGGAACTGCACAGGTTTCCGCCTAACAGGGTGGTGGGAGACATGAGTGGGGGCCTGGTGGAGGCTGCCCCTACACTGCTGGGGGGTGGGGGTGGTGGGAGACATGAGTGGGGGCCTGGTGGAGGCTGCAATTTTTTGCAGTCAGGTTAGATGCCAGGACGGAAATCCAGAAAGTATAACCTGAAATATTTGTAGCTTCAAATGCCACTCTCAAAGGTTTGGCCCTATCAAGATAATTTGTGAATGTAGTATAATTGAGCATGGTGGTGCCTCTGGAATCAGTCTTGGCCCCACTGACAAATAGCTTTTGGCTGGAGCTTTGGTAGAATTGTTTGGAGGTAATGATTAATTTTGCTAATGTCAGCACCCTCCTTCAAGGCAAACTCATTTGTGACAAAAGGCCATCCAAAGCTTCTGTTTTATCATTCAGGATTTGTATTTCTTGCTCCAACATCTAAACATATTTGTTCTTATTGCTGAGTTCCATTTCCATCACTCCCACCGGTTCTTCCAATTCACGAGTGCCATCTGCTAGATCCAATACCCTTAAATACATGCTGCCAACACTATGGTAGTTCCATCTCTGGGCAGATAGTTTGGAGTGGTTCTGCTTCAGTTCAGACATAATGACATGTAATGTAACTGGAGAGTTCTCTATCTTAGACCCATGCCTGATGTCTCCATCTCAGCTTTTATATGTGATCCGATGAGAATGTAAACTGCTGCTGCCTACTTTACCCTTTGAACTATGCTTTTTCTATTTAGACACATCTGGTGTGACAGGGTCAGCATATTGACCATTTCAAGTGGGGAGGTGTCCCCTCTGAGCTTGGGGCTGATACCTATCAGGGTATATGCCAAAACCAGTGCTACCCCAGAAGTGGTCTGAGGGAGTTTGGGTGGTCACAGTCCCTACTCCCACTGAGTGTGCATTGTACATGGCTGTTGTTATGGCTGTCCCACCCAAATATTTATTTCAGTCCCTTTTCTGGCCATTGTTCTCTTGTAGCTTTTTTGAGAACTGCAACTCCCAGAATAAATCAGAGCAAAATCAAGAACAATGAACTGGACCAAGGGGAGTGCAATCAAGGTCAGAAATGGAATGGATTGGTATTTTCCCTGCTCAAAAAGTATCAAAAGCCCAACACCTGACCCACCACTTTAGACAGACACCAGAGATATGGTTGGGCAACAGAAAATGAACAGAACGTTTCAAGAGACTTCAGGGGAGTGTGGTGAGTACAGATTTCCTCTCCAAACACAGCTGGAAAAGTTTTACAGCACAAGAGGAAAACTACAAGGAAACGAGCAGTCTGAGCACATTACTGCCACTGCACACATGGGGATTGAAAATGGGTGAGCTAGAAGCCTTCTTAAAAACATCTATGTGAGATCCCAACCCCCCAGAAGGATATGTGAGCCAGTAATACAAAGGGAGTGTTAGAAGAAGATGGGTGGGCTATAAAAGCCCAGCCAGCACATGCAAGATTAAAAGGTGTTTAGCAGAGGTCAGTTGGAATGGTGTTGAAACAAGAGGCCAGATAAAAGGTGCACAGTGGAGAGGAGAGATGAGGAAACTGTGGTTGAGAGAGGGCGAGTAAGGTATTCTGTGAAGGAGATTGTGATACCAGTAGAGTGTCGAGTGGTTTTGGGGTGCTGTAAAAGGTGAGTGAACAAGCGATAGAGAGAGGGGTAGAAGTGTAGGAGGATTTAGAGAAGTTATGAAAGTGAGAATGAGAGTAAGTGATGGAGAGTGTGAGGCAAGAGAGTTGTTAGAAAGAAAAGTGGTAGCATGAGTAATAGAGGACTGGGTGAATAAAGGAAGGAGAAAGGTAGTGGGGAGAGACGGGCACCGAGAGAGTGATAAGATCAGGAGAAAGACAAGTAGACAGGGGACATTGAGGGGGAGAGGTGAGATGAGAGGGGTGCAGGTAGGGAGATATATGATGGAGAGGGTGAAAGGAGAGAGGGGCAGGACATTAGAACATGGCAGAAGAGAGGTGAGAGGAGAAGTTGAGGAGAGTAAGTAGGGGAAGAGAAGTAAGAGGAGATGAAAAAGGGTGCATGTTGAGAGTAAGGGAGACAAAGAATATTATGGAGACGGAGATAGAGACAGACGGAGGGATAGAGATGGAGAGAGAGCAAAACAGAACCAATGTGAGGGTGACAGATAAGTGGAGCTACCCCATTGAAACCAGGATGATGTAGAAATTCCCTGAGAGAGCTTGCTAGAGACAGCCACAGTATTTAGGCTTCCCTTCCAGATAAGAAAATATCTATGCCGTACAAGTTACAGAGTTTTAGAATACTTTGGGTGACAATCTGGTTGTTAGTGACACCTGATTTAGGGTAAAGGCACACATGGAGGTTGATAGAGCTGTACCGACCCTCTTAGTTTCAATCATACCAGCTTTCCCAAAACATTTGTTTAAAATCTTAATAAAGCAACTTAAACAGTCATCCTTCCCGTGGATTTTTTAGGCCATTTGTGACATTGATATGGATCACCATTAGCGCTTAAGGTTAACTCTATTTTGTTGTTGCTTCTCATACTGTTTCCTGGCTGTAGCAGAGGTAATCTCCAGAGTAGAGGGGAGCCCTGGCTCGGGGCCAAGCGCCTTTGAAAAACCAGTTAAAAACCAGTTAGATCTGCTCAACTCAACATACAAATCAGCAGAATATCACTGTAGCCAACTGTGCTACCCATTGGCCAGAAGGTATCCCTGTAGTGCACGTCAAGACCCATGAACGCCTGAGCTCGGGATTAGGGCCCGACTGACCATGTCTCTGCAGTCTGTCCGGGCACCCAGTCACAACTCCACATTCTCCATCAGCAGCCGAACATCTACCAGCCACCACCTCCACAAATCGTGGGAGTACGCTCCAGCCAGTCCATAATGCAGCACCACTGAGTCAAGGTCTCATGTCTGAGCACCCTCGGGTTCTCAATGCCTCTGGCTCTATTGAGCTTTCCTGGTTGTAAGTCTTGTAGCAAGCCCATCTACTCCATGGCACTCTAGTCTCACTCATTCTTGGGTGCCATTTTAGCCTCCCTGTCTGAAAGTGCGACTTCAGCCATGGTGAGTCCCAGGTTAGATAATATTATCAACATTTTCTGTTGCTTCATAGCACACAGTGCAGATGCAACAGTGAATGCACCCACACATCTGAGTTTTTAAGGAGGTTTTATTCCAGATTATTTCTATAAACAATGTTTGTGCGAAGAGAGTGCTTCTGAAGGCATCTTGTCTATTCTCTGCCCATCGATTATCAATAAATTCTGTTAACCAACCTAGGAGACGTATTTCCTCAGGGTGTGGTTCTAGACTGGACTCCATATGTACATTCATAGAAATTAACCTTTAAAACCTAGTGAAAATACATGAAGTTTTCTGGTGGACATGAAAGGCATGATTCAGGCACTTGAGGGAATGGCACTTGATGCAAAATAAGAGGTCATCCACGTCTCGATGTCGCAATGGTTTATAGTAGCACACCAAAGGTGGAGACAGAGAAAGTGATGTAACAATAGGGAATGACCACTTTGTGCCCCAAATGAGTTCCCTACTGACTGGTTACATAACCATTGCTTGAGGTCCAAAATACTGTCTATATGTAGGTGATTTTTGTCTATGGAAAGGGTCTGCCACAATTGCTAATATGTTTGTGCCTAGTCAGATCAGTGTATAACAAAATATGAAAATGCACACATTTTACATCAATGACATAAGCTAAATAACATTCTGAAATGTACCTGAGCATTGAGGAAGGAAGAAATTACATTTCTATATATTACAATCTTTCATAATGAGGAATTATTGTATATGAAACATAATCCTGCATTATGAGAGCCACCAGTCTTGGTTTCAAAGGGATACTATACCCTATAGACACATCTTCAGATTAAACTAATCAAGCTTGGGATAGATACAGATCGGCACTATTTAGTGCTACTACTTACTCAAAACACCATGATGCCATCACACATTTGATTAAATCAAACTGGAAACTAATTAAAGCTACAGTTATTATCGGGGTCATTACAGGTTTGCCAGTCTGGGAAAAATGCCTGTAAAAGTGACGGTCATAGCGTGACCGCGACTTTTCCCAGTCCGGCAAGCTACAGGTTTGCTGGTGGGGGTTCCCTAGTTTACCCACAGGGAAGAGCTAGAGGTAAATCCGGTCCTCACTGGTAAAAAACATCCGATATTTCCAGCAACGGTATTACCAGTGCCGGAAATACTGATAATCTACTCCATGGAGTTATATGGGACTCGATGGAATGCAGATTTACTGCCCTTTCCTCCAGCTGTAATAGCCCAGTAATTCTGGGATGTCAAGCAGCGGAAACACTAGGTCAGTTTGCAGGTATACCACTGCAATTACCAGCGGGATACTAGCAAACTTGCCCAGAGGCCCATTATTATCCAAAACCTGCATTATCCACTCCGAAGATAAAAAATCTTGAAGGACAATGTTGTCCTAAAACTCGACCAGTGACTAGTCTTAGAATCACATCCCAACAAGATGGGGAACAAAATGGAGGACACCTTTGTAATATTTCTATCTAGCTGACATTAATGCTAGCCTTGAGAGTATGTTTCTCTCCCATACTGTATTATGTTTGAAATCTTTTATGCTCTTTAGGTTTAAAACAAAAGAGTCTGGAAAATAAGGATTTTTCCATACGGGACCAGCCACAGAGAGAAGAACGTGGTACATGTCAAACCTTCTATAAGATTAATCAATGGGGAAGTTTAGGGGAAACAGTGGGTGCCTTATCAGTTTAGCATAAAAGGTTCTTCATTCTCTTCCTGCTATAGAATCCTTCTGCAACAGATATATATGTATACAAAAACTGAACTCGCTTTATGTGATGCTGGCCAAAACATTGTATGCACGCACGCATGAAAAATATCCCTGAAGAAGACTCGATCCAGAGAAGTATTATTAGGACCATTTGTCAAAACCAGTCGGATTCTCTGGACTCGTTAGGAGATTGGTGTACATAAACAAACTGAAGAGCGAGTTCTATTTGTAATGGGACTGAAGTGCATATTAGTAATACTATAATTAGCTGCTTCTTGAAAGTTATAATGAAGTATAATTACACAACCATGTATCAATTGTATGAATAGTATGTACATGTATTGGAATGAATGTGGAATGCATGGACATTTGAGTATAGGTACTGATGAGCAGCACTAAAAGAATGCCAAGAAATATGTCAATGTTTACATATTTTGTTAAAGGAAGGATTGTGAACAATAGCAAAGATTCCTTAGATAGCTAATTGGAGACCACATAAGAAGCTTCCATGAAAGAAATGTGCTTCCAAAAGTTGAGATGATGAAAATCTGACTTAAGGGTTGGCTAATGCAAAAATAATCAGGCCACCTGTTGAATTGTAGCAATGGGGATGACCAAACAACCGGCCAACCTGATGCACTACAGCATTTGGTATCTGGCAAACCATAAAAAAACAGAGCTTGGACTCTTATCTGTCTCTTCTTTTAAGTAACAAGGAGGAAATTGAGGACCTATTCAACAAAGTATAATCAGGTGAAGACGCATAACAATCACATCACCCCGAATGTGTTTAAAAATTACTAATTTGTATTCAATAATTACACACAATACCGCTGCAGACAGAAATGCAACACGGTTTTGTTTCTAAATGCCGCAGTATTTCTGTCTGCGGCGGCTTTCACTTGGAGTCTCCTGGGCTCCCCCAACCCGGGTGAGCCCAGGAAACTCCAAGTGAAAGCCGCCGCAGTGTCAGAAATACAACATTGTTGTATTGATGATTTCTGTGGTTTTCCCACCACAGCAATCACAAATACAACAATGTTGTATTTATCATTGCTGCGCTATTGCTTTTTGCCTTCATTTTATGTTTTCTGTGCTTCCCTGGGCTTGGGGAGCACCGAAAACGTAAAATGAAATTGAAGGCAGCCTCCTCAGCTCATGTTGAGCTCTGCTCTCGCTGCAGTAAGCAAAAGCTCCCAGTAGGGGGCTTTTCCTGCTTGTTAGTGCTGACAGGGCAGAGCTTAACATGAGCTGAGGAGGCTGCCTGAAATGGCAAAATGGATGCTCTCATGTAAGCTCTTTGAGCCTCATTTGTTCAAAGGTTTACATAGGAACATTCTTTAAAATTATGTTTAATGCATGTTTTTGATTATTGCCCATCTTTTGGGACAATAATATTTTTGAGCGAACTACTCCTTGGGCCCACACCCTCGAGTTATATCGCCTCAGTAGCACTAAGTAGAAGGTAGAGCAGTGAAGGAAGGACTTTTGCCCTTCTCTTTAATATACATTTCTCTTCTCTTTAATGTATTCATCTTTGATATGCATCTAACATTTGAAATGACAAGCAATAATGGCCAGAAGTTTAAGTAGAACTGTGGTGCTAATTCTTCAGGGTTCAGATGACGCAACACTATACTGCCACTGCACTTCAAGGAATCACGAATGCCCTTGAAACCTGTTATGGGAAAATTAAAATTGTAAACTGGCTCAGTGTGCAATATCAGATTGTTGCATGCAGATTGCCTGCTGGCAGCTCAATATCTCCCAGGCACAGAGACACCCACGCAGATACCCATCCCTGTCACTGCTGCATTTTCTAAATATCTAATCACAGTTTACCTGGAGATCATTGCCACAAAAACTGCTGAAGGTTTATCCTGGCAGGATGATACATGGTCTGAGTCATTTGAACGTTTGATGCAGACAGGGCTCAGTGTACGCTTACAGCTATGTAGATATATGCACGCTACCAATCTTTCAAAGCTAGATTACTCTAAGAACAAATGTTTCATCAAATTAAACTTTTATATCTGTTTTTATATTGATCAACTGTGATTACTGGCTTTGGTAAATGATCACTGTATGTTACTATGATCAATATCCATAATAGATCTTGGTATGATAAATGTGATTTATTTATCACTGTGTGTATGCTTTTTCTAGCATCGCTACTACAGAAAGCATGAATGCTGAGTTGTTTGAAATATGAACTGCAATGGTTACTTTTTCGGAAAATTGTGATCACAAGGAAGGCAAGGAAATGTCTGATCAAATAAGGAGTTAGAAATCGCACAAAATTATATTTATTTATTTGTAATTTGTAATGTGCCACACAAGCATGGATGATTTGCTGGGTGGGTAGAGTGAGGAGGCACATGCACAGAACAGTTGCATAACGAGGACGGGCCACAAATAAGCTCATTTGGCAGAGTGAGGCTACAGAAAGTACACAGTGGAAAGTATCCACCTTTCCAATACGGTCAAAATGATTACCTAGACTAGCAGTTAAGGGCAGACTGCTCCAATTGGTTGTGGACCCAGCTTTCAATGGCAAATCGGTTAAAATTATTACCTAGAATAACAGTTAAGGGTGGACTGCTTCAATTGGTTGCTGGACCCTGCCTGAGCTAAGAAATGGAATCTGCACTAAGCAATCCATGCCACCATTATTAATGAAGAATTTTCAATTGATCCCTGTCTGATGTCTATTATGAATCTCTCTAAGTGGGGGAGTACATGCCCAGATGTGGTCACTTGCTTGCTCTCTGGTATCTAGGCAAACAAGCTGCATGTCACTAATGCCACCCAAGTAAGACCTAATTATATGTGTGGCTGCTTGAATTCCTGCATGGAAGGGACGTGATTTAGCAGTTTGGGTTGGCCTGCTACTAGAGATGTACGTGTTAAAATTGATTCGAATATGGCATGGCTGTTTGCATTCTGTGATGGAACAGAGAAGTCATGGAACCTGCCCAGAAAAGTACCAGTGGAGTGGTCACCATTAGTTGTAACAATTCCATGCATCACTGTTTGGTGTCTATCTTTGCTGGAATATTGCGTTCGATGTTACTATATAAAAAACAGTGAAAACCTGACTTTTTAATAATATTTCACAGATGTATTTTATTTGCATCAACCAATAACTATTAACGGATCTGTAAACTATCAGTGAATTATCACAAAATATCATTAATTGCAATAGGCCTGGTGGCCATGGGAGGAATGTGTTCACATCTAGGATTATTCAGACAATAGTTCTATAGATATTTTATATTTTTGCCCCTCGTTTATAATCTATAAACTAATTGACAATCATAAAGACACAATGTTCTTGTCAGTCTTTTACACTAATGCCCCTTGTTTCAGTAAAAAGCTCTTTATAGTTATTGGTTAAAATCTATATTGAAGAGAAAACACTGCTTTGAGGTAAAGCTACTGTAAAAGGTGCTATGTCAAAAGGTACCTGACATTTAGACAAAGTGCAAAAACTGGATCTTTTGTACAACCTCTTTTTACGGCGAATGACTTTTTATTTGAATCCATATGTGGGAGTTCTACCCTCAAATTCTGTCACGATAAAGTCCCTTTTGTCATTCATTTTAAAAGCATTTCTTCTTTGCTTCCATACTTCCTTTCCCCTCACTTTTAAAACTTTTTGTACCTATCCTCGCCATGACCCTATCGGTTTTTGTGCAGTGATATAATTTACTATATGAATCTTGGAACTAAGTGGACAAAGCAGATCTAACTCACCCCGACATACAGCCACTCCCCACAATTCTGGAACAAGAAACAGGCTGTTTGTAATCAAAACAAAATGTATTTAAACAAAATAAACTGAATGATGGTCTCCTTACTTTACTCGGGGGAAGTCATCACATCACATCAGGTATAGATTACATTGGCTTTTTTCAACAATGAAACTGGGCCTTTCAGTGATAATCTTACTAATTATAATATACACATTCAGTGACACAACATAAACAATGTTTCTAACAATTCTAATCCTAAATAATAGAAGGTCCCCTCTAAACAGCACTTAATTCTGTGACCACAAGGCCACTGTGACCACAAGGCCACCTACTGGTCAGTATATTACAACTCTGTTCAGTTTGCATTTATGCAAAACATATTCGGTCAATCATTAACATATCCAAAAACAATTTATTTTCTTCAATCTCAAAAAAAGTATTGGTACCATGGAACATTAACATATAACCTGTATGCTTCTATGTGTTCCCCCTATTGTAAGTGTGGGGTTGCTGGTTTCTAAGTTGTGCATGCAACTGAATGTAGGCTATTATGCATTGCATGTGGAATTTTGCAAGTTTTGATTAGAGAAGTAG
Source organism: Ambystoma mexicanum (assembly GCF_040938575.1). Taxonomy (NCBI): domain Eukaryota; kingdom Metazoa; phylum Chordata; class Amphibia; order Caudata; family Ambystomatidae; genus Ambystoma; species Ambystoma mexicanum. The sequence goes on along the minus strand of NC_090937.1, from coordinate 585,560,724 downwards.
TCTTAGCAATTTAGAGTGCATATACTGTTGGCTTACCCACATTACGTACAAGATTGATCTGTGTTTTTAATACAAGGAGGAGTAGCTTTCCCACCTCACTTTGCAACCGGGTGACAATGTGTAATGCTGAGTGAGGAGAGCGTTTTTTTATATATTGCGATTAGCTTAATTTGCGAGTGGTCTTACAATGGCTAATTCCTTTCACCTACCCATTCAATTCTTAATATATATGGCTTTTAAAGGTTGCATGTTTTCAATCGATCATGGGGATGTGGCAATGTGCACCTTTCTGAAAAGGAGGAGCTGAGGAATGCAAGATCAGTCAGGGAAAATACTCAATGACAGAGGACTACATGCATGTTCAAACCCAGATTTATTCAAACAATGAAGCTAAATCGGGATAACATACAAGCATTTCGTCTTCTAGCTCTCATCCTTCTAACAATTGCAAGCCAGTTTTGATACCAAATTACACCAGAAAAGATGTCAACTTTAACTTATCATTTTACAAAACCTATGAGGGAATGGGGTTGGTTAGTGGGTTTGGCTACCTATAGATTACATAAGGGTTAAACAGTGCATTGGTTACATGTTACTGATGGTTCCACCTGGAATCACCCTATATTGATAAGGGTTGTAATACTTCATTTTCTATGACAACTGATTGGTTTGCATAATACGTCATGTTTGCCATGACACCAGTGATTTCTATTGGTTTGTACTTTGCTAACCAACCTTGGACACTTGACAGGTTGTCGATATATGAGCTAGACATAGAGTAGGTGGCAAGAGGCCCATTGACTGCTCTTCTTCCAGTTAAAAGTTACCATACCTCATTATTATGCAATGAGGCCGAATAATTCCTTTGTACTTGGCCTTGTGTGGCTACTCGTCTCTATGTGTAATTTTAGGGAGTATTGCAGGTGTCCTATCTGTGTTTTTTCTAATGAATGGCCAGTGTTCTTCAAGAGACTGTGTGTGAAATTGAATGACCTACTATTTACTGAAGTTTTAGCTAATACTCACGTGTTGTGTTTTCTCTTGCCACTGGGGACATTCTTGTGTTAGTCTTCATGGAGTCTTTTGGCCTACTGCTCTACTGCACCTTACTATCAAAGGCTGTTTGTGCCTTTCTGAAACCTTAATTAATCTGGGAGCATGCTGCTTGCATCTTGGGAAGTGTTATCTCATTCCTTCGTTCCGCCCTCCCGATTCGCCTTTATTTCACTCCAACCATGGCACTTGTTGCCAGCTACTATATGGGAGCTGCACAAATTTGTGTTTCTGTAGGTTCAGCCTTTTCAGTTTTCTGGGACATTGCTAATTCTGAAGCCGGCTGCTGTCTCTACATTTAGGAAGATGACTGCACTTTGGTTCATTATTTGTCATGTTGTGCTTTGTATCTCGTGCATGTTAATGTCTTTAGGGGCTGCATATATATGAGTGGATGTTTATCGTGTATACTTGCAAATGTGTCTTTCATGTCTGTGAACATAGATCCTTCATGTCTATGGGTGAATATTCTTCATATATGTGTGCTCGTCATGTCTATATGTACTTAATTTTTCTATGTGTACTTTGAGTGTACAGGTATTCTCATCTAACTACTCTCTCTATGCTTACATATATATTGTAACAACTACCTGTTACCCTATTTGTTACACCATCTATTCTATTCATAATGACAACTCCCTGGTCTTAGTTGGTTTCCTCTTTCTCACCTAGGGCTGTCTGAACTTATATCTTTTCTCCTCACCTGGAAGATACTGGCGAGGGACAGAGATTGGAATCAGTGCGTGCACACTCATCTGATTAGGAACACTGCGTATTAACTGTGTATTTGCCTGCCCCATTACACTTTGACAAACCTGGTATCAGACTGCACTTTTGAAAGCCACAGGAACCAATGTAGCATTGGTTACAAAATACTACACTGTCAGTCCTGAGAGGCATTCCTCATTTTACACAGGACACATAGCACAGAAAGAGCATTGATCAATGTATTTAAAGTTCATCTCCTTCAGCTTCAAGTGCAATGAAAACAGGATGTAACTCATACTAACAAACTACCATATCCTATTCTCTTTCTATGAATAATAATTTGTCAACCCCTGGTCTCTGTGTCCAGAAATGTTACATTTTCTAGATGCAGTCATATATATATATATATATATATGACATGGCCACAGTAGTGGCCATGTAGTTATGGTTAAGTTGCTGTTTCCATACAAATAAAGTATTTGGGTCACTCTGAATTTGTTTGCAAAGTTTGGTGAGGATTCGTCCAGGGGGGGCAAAGTTATAGGGGGGTCCCAAAACTTTTTTTTTTCCCATAGACTGAATGGGAAAAGAATTTTGCTCGCGTCTACAGCCCAAACTGCTGGACGGATTTCACCGTCCAGTAGTTTTTTTTTAAAATGACCAAAAAGTAGGTAAAAAAAAATTAGTGATATCTGTGTTTGGTCCGCGGACACACTTCCCTGTTCGCTCCGCGGACAGTGTCCTGATTGGCCAATCGTCTTGCGTGATGTTCACGGACATGCAACGTGTTCACTGATTGGACGGCGTGGAGCGTGAAGCGCGTCAGATTTTCGGTAGCGTCCGCCATCTTGGATTCGCGGTCGTCCGCGGACAGCGCAGTGAAACTTTTGTTCAAAATTTGTATTAAGTAGAGTGTGTTGGTGTGTAGGAGTGTTTGGGGAGGGTGGGAGTGTATGAGATAGGATGAAAGTTGTGTTTTTTATGTGTTAGATGTACTTTTTGTGTTTGATTTGTCTGCGGACATCACGGGTGTTCTGAAATGTTCTAAATAAATTGAATGGGGGGTGTTCTGAGGACTCAATATGTGTCCGTTTTGTTCACAAGCAAACTGAAACTGTTCTAAGAACACTTGCAGTGTCCTGCGATGTTTGCAAATAAACAAAATGGGGGTGTCCTGAGGACGCTGTCCGTATTGTTCGTTGTCAAGTTGAATATGTTCTAAGAACACTCGCGGTGTCCTGAATTGTTCGCAAATACACAAAATGGGGGTGTTCTGAAGACATTGTCGAACACTCGCTGTATCTTGAAATGTTCGCAAATATGAATGGGGGTTGTGGCTGACAAGTTGAATGTGTTCTAAGAACACTCGCAGTGTCCTGATATGTTCGCAAATAAACAAAATGGGGGTGTCCTGAGGACGCTGTCCGTATTGTTCTCTGTCAAGTTGAATGTGTTCTAAGAACACTCGCGGTGTCCTGAAATGTTCGCAAATAAACAAGATGGTGGTGTTCTGAAGACGGTTCTAAGAACACTCGCGGTGTCCGAGGAATGTTCGTACGGGGTGTCCTGAAGACGCTGTCCGTATTGTTCTCTGTCAATTTGAATGTGTTCTAAGAACACTTGCGGTGTCCTGAAATGTTTGCAAATAAACAAAATGGGGGTGTTCTGAAGACGTTTCTAAGAACACTCCCGGTGTCCTGGAATGTTCGTAGGGGGTGTCCTGAAGGCATAGTCCCTATTGTTTGCTCGCAAGTTGAATGTGTTCTAAGAACACTCGCAGTGTCCTGAAATGTTCGCAAATAAACAAAATGGGGGTGTCCTGAGGACGCTGTCCGTATTGTTCTCTGTCAAGTTGAATGTGTTCTTAGAACACTCATGGTGTCCTGAAATGTTCGCAAATAAACGAAATGGGGGTGTTCTGAAGACGCTTCTAAGAACACTCGCGGTGTCCGGGGAATGTTCGTAGGGGGTGTCCTGAGGACGCTGTCCGTACTGTTCTCTGTCAAGTTGAATGTGTTCTAAGAACACTCGCAGTGTCCTGAAATGTTCGCAAATAAACAAAATGGGGGTGTTCTGAAGACATTTCTAAGAACACTCCCGGTGTCCTGGAATGTTCGTAGGGGGTGTCCTGAAGGCGTAGTCCATATTGTTCGCTGAAAAGTTGAATGTGTTCTAAGAACACTCGCAGTGTCCTGAAATGTTCACAAATAAACAAAATGGGGGTGTCCTGAGGACGCTGTCCGTATTGTTCTCTGTCAAGTTGAATGTGTTCTTAGAACACTCATGGTGTCCTGAAATGTTCGCAAATAAACGAAATGGGGGTGTTCTGAGGACACTGTCCTTATTGTTCGTTGTCAAGTTGAATGTGTTCTAAGAACACTCGCGGTGTCCTGAAATGTTCGCAAATAAACAAAATGGGGGTGCTCTGAAGACGTTTCTAAGAACACTCGCGGTGTCCTGGAATGTTCGTAGGGGGTGTCCTGAAGGCGTAGTCCGTATTGTTCGCTGGCAAGTTGAATGTGTTCTAAGAACACTCGCAGTGTCCTGAAATGTTCGCAAATAAACAAAATGGGGGTGTCCTAAGGACACTGTCCGTATTGTTCGTTGTCAAGTTGAAAGTGTTCTAAGAACACTCATAATGTCCGCGTTGAAATGTTTGACTCTATGGATGTGATATGCTGCGTTGGTTGTTGCCAGGGCATAGAGTCTTGGGTGCATGGCCATTTGGCCATGCACCCAAGACTCTATGCCCTGGCAACAACCACCGCAGCATATCACATTCATATTTGCTTATAACTTTGGGTGAAAAACAAATGTATAAGAAACAAAGGTATTAGATACTATGGATGCGATATGCTGCTATGGTTCTCCTTACTATTGTATACTTACTGTTTGGTCTAGTAACGGGAGTCCGTGTTTTTCTTGTTAATTTCTGTGATAAAAGAAAATAGCATGTTAGTATTAGTATTTTGTAATGACTTATTACATTGTATAATCAATATACTTTTTTTTTTTGGACCCTCATATTTTCAGGGTAATTCATAGAATTTCGCAGAAAAGTGTCGCAAGCGGCTGGCGCAGAGTGTCCGCGTGCGATTGTCTGCGCCAGGCACGTGCGCTAAAACCGATTTCTGCACACAGCGTATTCATGGATTTCAGGCTCCCAAACCAGCCGTGGCGCAGAGTATCGCAGCGACCCTGCAGCAGCGCCAGTAACGCCCCCAAGAACGCCCTCGCGCAGTGAAAAGCCATCAAAATCGCTAAATCATCGCAAAGGGCTGCGCTAACCCTGGACCAGTCTACAGGGCTGCCAAACAAGGAACGCAAAGCGGGTAACGTGCATATCAGGGGTACGCGTGAAGTCATACACGCGATTAGCCAGGGTACGTGTATTACAGGGGTACGCGGGAAGTTCTACACGCGGTTGGCCAGGGTACGTGTATTACAGGGGTGTGCGGGAAGTTCTAGACGCGATTCGGCTGGGTACGTGTATTACAGGGGTGCGCGGTAATTCTCACATGCGATTTGGCCAGGTACGTGTATTACAGGGGTGCGTGGGAATTATCACACGCGATTTGGCCTGGTACGTTTATTACAGGGGTGCGTGGGAAGTTCTACACGCGATTGGCCAGGGTACGTGTATTACAGGGGTGCGCGGGAATTCTCACATGCGATTTGGCCAGGTACGTGTATTACAGGGGTGTGCGGGAAGTTCTACACGCGATTCGGCTGGGTACGTGTATTACAGGGGTGCGCAGGAATTATCACACGCAATTTGGCCTGGTACGTGTATTACAGGGGTGCGTGGGAAGTTCTACACGCGATTGGCCAGGGTACGTGTATTACAGGGGTGCGCGGGAATTCTCACATGCGATTTGGCCAGGTACGTGTATTACAGGGGTGTGCGGGAAGTTCTACACGCGATTCGGCTGGGTACGTGTATTACAGGGGTGCGCGGGAATTATCACACGCGATTTGGCCTGGTACGTGTATTACAGGGGTGCGTGGGAAGTTCTACATGCGATTGGCCAGGGTACGTGTATTACAGGGGTGCGCGGGAATTCTCACATGCGACTTGGCCAGGTACGTGTATTACAGGGGTGTGCGGGAACTTCTACACGCGATTCGGCTGGGTACGTGTATTACAGGGGTGCGCGGGAATTATCACACGCGATTTGGCCTGGTACGTGTATTACAGGGGTGCGTGGGAAGTTCTACACGCGATTGGCCAGGGTACGTGAATTACAGGGGTGCGCAGGAATTATCACACGCGATTTGGCTTGCTACGTGTATTACAGGGGTGCGTGGGAAGTTCTACACGCGATTGGCCAGGGTACGTGTATTACAGGGGTGTGCGGGAAGTTCTACACGCGATTCGGCTGGGTACGTGTATTACAGGGGTGCGCGGGAATTCTCACATGCGATTTGGCCAGGTACTTGTATTACAGGGGTGCGCGGGAATTATCACACGCGATTTGGCCAGGTACGTGTATTACAGGGGTGTGCGGGAATTATCACACGCAATTAGGCTGGGTGGGTCCTCACAGGTGTTACCTGTACACCCTCCACGGCCCCTGCAGGCAGCCCACAAAACAGGGGACTACCCTGCACACCTGCTCATGTCCCCCTGCACCCCCACCCCTCAGCAGTGCAGGGGCAGCCTCCTCCAGGCCCCCACTCATGTCCCCTATCACCCCCACCCCCCCGCCTCCAGGGGCACCCTCCACCAGGCCCCCACCCATGTCCACTATCACCCCCACCCCCCAGCCACCAGGGGCACCCTCCACCAGGCCCCCACCCATGTCTCCCAACACCCCCACCCCCCAGCATCCAGGGGCACCCTCCACCAGGCCCCCACCCATGTCCCCGATCACAAACAGGGGCACCCTCCACCAGGCCCCCACCCATGTCTCCCAACACCCCCACCCCCCAGCATCCAGGGGCACCCTCCACCAGGCCCCCACCCATGTCCCCTATCACCCCCACCCCCCAGCAGTGCAGGGGCACCCTCCAACAGGCCCCCACTCATGTCTCCCACCACCCCCATCCCCCAGCCACCAGGGGCACCCTCCACCAGGCCCCCACTCACGTCCCCTATCACCCCCACCCCCCCCGCCACCAGGGGCACCCTCCACCAGGCCCCCACCCATGTCCCCTATCACACCCACCCCCCCGCCACCAGGGGCACCCTCCACCAGGCCCCCACCCATGTCTCCCAACACCCCCACTCCCCAGCATCCAGGGGCACCTTCCACCAGGCCCCCACCCATGTCCCCTATCACCCCCACCCCCCAGCAGTGCAGGGGCACCCTCCACCAGGCCCCCACTCATGTCTCCCACCACCCCCACCCCCCAGCCACCAGATGCACCCTCCACCAGGCCCCCACCCATGTCCCCTATCACCCCCACCCCCCAGCAGTGCAGGGGCACCCTCCACCAGGCCCCCACTCATGTCTCCCACCACCCCCACCCCCCAGCCACCAGGGGCACCCTCCACCAGGCCCCCACTCATGTCCCCTATCACCCCCACCCCCCCGCCACCAGGGGCACCCTCCACCAGGCCCCCACCCATGTCCCCTATCACCCCCACCCCCCAGCAGTGCAGGGGCACCCTCCACCAGGCCCCCACTCATGTCTCCCACCACCCCCACCCCCCAGCCACCAGGGGCACCCTCCACCAGGCCCCCACTCATGTCCCCTATCACCCCCACCCCCCGCCACCAGGGGCACCCTCCACCAGGCCCCCACCCATGTCCCCTATCACCCCCACCCCCTAGCCACCAGGGGCACCCTCCACCAGGCCCCCACCCATGTCTCCCAACACCCCCACCCCCCAGCATCCAGGGGCACCCTCCACCAGGCCCCCACCCATGTCCCCTATCACCCCCACCCCCCAGCCACCAGGGGCACCCTCCACCAGGCCCCCACTCATGTCTCCCACCACCCCCACCCCCCCGCCACCAGGGGCACCCTCCACCAGGCCCCCACCCATGTCCCCTATCACCCCCACCCCCCAGCAGTGCAGGGGCATCCTCCACCAGGCCCCCACTCATGTCCCCTATCACCCCCACCCCCCCGCCACCAGGGGCACCCTCCACCAGGCCCCCACCCATGTCCCCTATCACCCCCACCCCCCAGCAGTGCAGGCGCACCCTCCACCAGGCCCCCACTCATGTATCCCACCACCCCCACCCCCCAGCCACCAGGGGCACCCTCCACCAGGCCCCCACCCATGTCCCCTATCACCCCCACCCCCCAGCAGTGCAGGGGCACCCTCCACCAGGCCCCCACTCATGTCCCCTATCACCCCCACCCCCGCCACCAGGGGCACCCTCCACCAGGCCCCCACCCATGTCCCCTATTACCCCCACCCCCCAGCAGTGCAGGGGCACCCTCCACCAGGCCCCCACTCATGTCTCCCACCACCCCCACCCCCCAGCCACCAGGGGCACCCTCCACCAGGCCCCCACTCATGTCCCCTATCACCCCCACCCCCCGCCACCAGGGGCACCCTCCACCAGGCCCCCACCCATGTCCCCTATCACCCCCACCCCCCAGCCACCAGGGGCACCCTCCACCAGGCCCCCACTCATGTCTCCCACCACCCCCACCCCCCCGCCACCAGGGGCACCCTCCACCAGGCCCCCACCCATGTCCCCTATCACCCCCACCCCCCAGCAGTGCAGGGGCACCCTCCACCAGGCCCCCACTCATGTCCCCTATCACCCCCACCCCCCCGCCACCAGGGGCACCCTCCACCAGGCCCCCACCCATGTCCCCTATCACCCCCACCCCCCAGCAGTGCAGGGGCACCCTCCACCAGGCCCCCACTCATGTCTCCCACCACCCCCACCCCCCCGCCACCAGGGGCACCCTCCACCAGGCCCCCACCCATGTCTCCCACCACCCCCACCCCCCAGCAGTGCAGGGGCAGCAGGCAGTCAGGCAGCAGCAGGTGGGAGCGTGCTCGGGGCTCTGGGGGGCAGTAGTTCGGCCTTCCGGGCAGGAGCGTGGTATTCCGTGTGCGTAGGTGTGGCCAGCTTGGTACGGAGTGATTTGGCACGTGAAAATCCTGCACGTCAGCGTGAAAACCGAGGAAAGGCCCTCAGCGCGTAAGCGCGTCTGTGACGTGACCCGCACGGGTGTTTCCCACACAGCACGTGATGACAGAGCACACGTGGAAAGACTGCACGTCAGAGTGTAATCGCGTGTGATTGGTGGAAATGGCCCTACACGCAGAAGTGACAAAGCGTGTAATTGGTGGAAATGGCCCTACACGCAGAAGTGACAAAGCGTGTAATTGGTGGAAATGGCCCTACACGCAGAAGTGACAAAGCGTGTAATTGGTGGAAATGTCCCTACACGCAGAAGTGACAAAGCGTGTAATTGGTGGAAATGGCCCTAGCGCGTACACGCCGCGTAAGTGACGCTGGACGTGTGGCCCTGTATAAAAGGTATGTGTAGAACATGTTTTCCTTGTACGTGCTTTTCGTGGAGAGCGAGTGGGTGAATTCTGTACTTCTTGTCGTTTCACACGCGATTTACTTCACGGCGTTTCAAGTTCGTATTCCCTGTTACCTCTGACAGCTTTTTCTCTTTTTTCTCTTTTACTGGTTTACCTGGGCCTGTTCCCTCAAACAGTGTTCCCTTCTACTGGGTTCATAGACATAATTTCGAATACAAAATATTCGAAAGTCAAAAAGTCGAAAAAAAAATGTCGAATTTTTTTTAATGACGTTTTTTTTTCGAAATGGGGGGGTTCCCCCCCCCAACCCCCCTTTTTTTATTTTTACCTATTTTTTTCACAGAAACTAGAGCCAAAAAAAAATATCGAAAAAAAAAACAATTCGACATTTTTTTTTCCGACATTTTTGATTCGACTTTTTTTACTTTCGAAATTATGTTTTCGAAATTATGACTGGACACCCTTCTACTGGCGGGGGTGTTGCCAACCAAACGTGCTCCTTTTACACGCTCGTTTACCAGGCAGACGGTGAGTCACGCACGTATCTAACATCTGTGCTTGCCCCGTGTGTAGCCTACCCCTTCAGAGGTCATTCTAGGCTGCGTGTGACACGCATACGTTCATTCTTGTGTTACTGGGTGCCACAGCGTAGTGCAGGTTTTTCTTTCTGCACACGTGGTCTAGGAGGGGTTGCGTGCACGTCATCTCCCTTTTTTGGGGCTCCTGTGCGTAGCGTGACCCGTCATCTTTCCCCAGGGGTTACAATCAGCCTTGCAAGAGCACTAGGGTACAATTACCATCTGGTACCCAACCCCTTTGACCCCCAATTGCCCAGGACAATAGTTTCCAGCCACTCCCATACGCACATTTACATCAGTGCCATGGCTGGGAGGCGAGGATTCCGTAAGGGTGGCAAAGGTGGAAGAGCCACAAGTGGTGGCCGTGGTGGATCCGGTAGGGGACGTGGTCGTTACTTGCAGGGTGAGCCTGTCCCCCCATGTGTGGAGGACCAGTCAAGGGCACCCATAATCCCCCCCCCCTCCCGTTGAGGCTGATGTGGCTGACACCATCCATGCTCAGCCCTTGTTGGACCAGCCCATTGTGGCACCAGATCTGGCTGACTCCATGGCTGACTTCCAGGTCAGCAGGCCTATGACACGTGCGCTGGTGCACGTTGATGTCACCATGCCACGTGCATCTGGGCCAGCAAGATCATCTGCTGCACCAAGGAGGCAGGGCGGAGAGGCTGCAGGGGCAGCTGCGGCTCCATCCACCCCAGCCCTCACACACCCAGCCAGGACAGTGTCGGTCCTAGTCCATGCTGCTGACATTCCCCCTGACACCATCACACTAGAGCCAATGCCTGCACCAACTCCCATGCTGAGTGTGCAATCCCACACTCCTGATACAGAGTCCACCAGGGCTCCTGCCCCTAGTGTCCAGAGCGGCGCAGGACACTCAGGATCACCACCACCTTCCAAGCGGCTACACAGTCCGGCCCATCCAGGAAGCCCAGCTTCACGGATGACGAACTGAATGCACTTGTCGAGTATGTGTCCGGACATGACAACGAGATGGTCATTGTTGCAGGATCCAAGACCACACCTGCACAACGCCAGGCACACTGGCAGACCGTTGCGGACATCGTAAGTGCCCTTGGAATCGTGAGGCGCACAGCCAATGATTGCTATAAGCGCTGGAATGACCTAACGCGCAGGGCAAAGAGTAAGCTGGCCTCAAGTCATGCCGCAACTCTAGTGACTGGAGGTGGGTCTCCAGTAGTAGACATGGAACTCACTCCACATGAGTCAGTCGCTGGGACCTACGTCACGGAGGAACAGATCCAAGGCGTGGGAGATCTGGCTGATTACGAGGCATTGTCCGGTGAGTGCACATGCATGTGTGTGTCATCCATGTGCATGGTGTGTGTGTGAGGGCTTCTGTTTGTGTGCCAGGTGAGAGTGTGTGCGCCTGAGTCGTATGGGTCAGCCATGTGCTTCATGCAATACTTCCTGCGCAGCTGCATTTGGCCATAGCAGTATCCCTTTTGCCAACAGTAGACATCTAGCCCAACTGCACGCCAGTTGCCCTTGAAGTGTCACCTTGCCACAACATAGTTGCTTATTTTTCACTGTTCATTCAGTCAGTTTGTTTGCATTCCACCACTTTCACTAGGCATGTCGCTGTCCACTAGTCACATGTCTGACATGGCTATGGTAAAGTGGAGTGACTTTGTTACCTGGATATCATTTGTACACACATGTCCCTGTGCAATTGGACCATTTCAGACTGGCAGCTCCAGGTGAAAAGTCTGACCTGTTAGAATTAGAAAAGCGATTACATGCGGGAACTGGACTGAATGAATAGGTGCTGCCCTCCTCTCCATCTTCACTCAATAGCAATGGTACATGCCATCTGTGTGATGGCATGTGTGTTTCACCTGGCAATCACAGGCCAATGTGTGATGCCACTGCCAGGCAGCATGCAGAAAATGTGTTCATCTTCCATCTTGGTGTCATCAGTGTGTGCCATTTGCCTGCACTTCATACGCAGTGAGGGTGCATGCATGGGAGGGTTTTAGTCATGTGGGACATGTGTCAATCAAGTACTGGTTCTCTTGCTTCTCAGCCCTCATTGTGTGCCATGGTGCTAATGCCTGTTTCCATTTCTTTGTTTTCATGTCTTTGCAGGGGAAGACGCACCTGATACTGCTGGGGTTGTGGAGATGGTGCAGACCCAGGAGGGGTCCGAGGGCCGACCAACCACCAGTGAGGGACGTGGTGTGGTGGTGGGGGAGAACCCACAAGTGCTGCAGGTCGTGCTCTCAAGGGGTGTCTCTGGCTGCACCTCCCCCGAGCTGTACTCAGGTGTTGATTCGGATGAGACCTACGTGCCGTCGCAGGTGAGTGTTCCAGGGAGGGATTCTGTTCTGTCTCACCCACCTGCACCAGGGTCAGAACCCTCCATGGGGATGTCAGTGTTGGCAGCTACGCCTTCGGTGGTTACGGATGCAGGGTCACACTCCGCGACATCTGATCCTGTTCCTGGGCCAGCAGATCAGAGGGGGAATGCAGTCCTGCAGCCTCAGGCAGTGCCGGCACAGCAAGGCGCAGTTCGCCTTGCTCCAGACAGGTGTGGTGCCCGCCGACGTGGTGGCCGTACGCCACCCGGCAATACCGCATGGGAGCAATCCATTTACGGTATGGCAACCCAACAGGCTGCATCATCCGAGATGATGGCTCAGGCCATGGATAGGGTGGCCACTTCCATTGTCCCCCCAGAAAGGCTGATGGAGCGACTAGAGCAGGCAACCGACTCCATCTGCCAGTCACACAGGGAGGACATGTTGGGGTCCAACAGGGACAGGCGGGCGGCACTGGCGACTCTGCAGGAGGCCATCTCCATTGAGTCCCAGGGCCACAGGGAAGCCCTGAGGCAGGAGCTCCTTTACCTCAGGACGACTCTTGTTGAGCTTGAGGCTTCAACACACCAAAGGACAGAACAGCAGCTGGAGCGTCTCACCCGTACGCTCTCAGCTGAGATGCAGGCAACGAGGGCGGAGGTCCGGGCATCCCGTGAGTTGTTGCATGGGGACCTCCGCACACTCATCCTCCAGAACCAGACCTACCACACCCGCATGCTTGCAGCCATGGAGGAGCAGACTAGGGCCTTGCATGGGCTGCCTCCCATAGTGCAACCACCTCCGGATGCAGCTGCACAGGGTGATAATAGCGACAGCAGTGATACTCCCACAATAGGGTAGCCGTGTGGGCCATGAGCCCATGGAGGTGTTTTATCTTCCCAGGATCCACGCAGGTGGGTTCTGGTGTTCATCCTGTCCTCGGACCTCCTGGGTGGCCTCCCCAACCCCCCCGGGCCCATCAATGGCCATTTTTGATTGTTTCTTATTTTTATTTTTATTTTGATTTCTTTTATTCCCAATTTTTTTGGGACGGTTTGTTGGCTTCCGTGGTTCCTGTGGGCATACGCTGCATTGTGGCTGGGCACATGCAGGCTTGTAATGTATTTGGTTCAGATGCTTGGGTTTGAGTCACACACACCCCTCCTGCTTCCCGTTTCCATGGGCTTGCAAAGGGTGTGCCCAAGTGACAGTGAATTACACAGTGACGTTGGACTCCCATGAGCTGTGTGGGCAGTCTGTAGTCAATACTGTGTATACATTCCTAGTGCATATTGCTGTTGTGTTGTACACTGCATGTTGCATTGATGTGTAACTCTTCTTCTGTGTCTACCTCCCAATTTGCAGGTCCCTTCCTCATGTCTACACAAGGACCTCTAGTCTGGAGATGGGGTCCATGTTGGCAGCAGTGCACCTACAACTCTACATGGCGCCAACACTGCACAGTTGGTAGTGGTGGGAGTGCAGGCATTTCCAGGTGGTGAGACTACTAATATGTAACATTTGTGATGTCATGTTAATGGTAGTACGTGCTCAAGTATGTTGTTGGTCCGGCATTGCTGTGAGCATTTCAGGTGTTGCAGGTTTCTAATAGGGACACTGTAGATAGTGAGACTAGTGTCATGTTGTGGGGATTACTTTGTTTACCTGCAATTAGCATGACATGGCACGGTGTGTCGTGTGGCGGTGCTGGGGTTGGGTTGGCTGACATGGCACTGTCCTCTTGTTGCATTTTGCAAGTGGGTATTCATTTTAGCTGCTTGAATGTGTAACTTCACAAAACTGCATTGGTGGTGTCTGTGTGGGTAGGGATGCACACATTGTGACACTTCCAGGTGAACAATCTCAGGCTGATATGGTATACACGGTTCATTCTCCAGACATTCAGGATCAGTGTCAGGTTGAGTCATCATTGATTGTCAGATGGAATGTGCCAGGGCAGTGTGCACTCCACAGGGGTGTGATTTCTATGTGAAGTAATTAGCCACTAGCTGTGTACGGGCTGCCTCCCCCCGTAGCCTTTCCCCTCCCATGCGCAGCGGCTGTGCATGTGGTTGGGGATGTGGGGCCACCACCATGTCCACGGCCAGGCCCCGGCGTGTTGCAACGTTGTGCAGGACACATGCTGCCACTATGATCCTGCACACTACTGGGGGAGCGTATAACAGCTGCCCGCCAGAACGGTCAAGGGAGCGAAAGCGTGACTTTAGCACTCCGAATGTGCGCTCCACTATGCCCCGGGTCGTAATGTGGGCTGTGTTATATCTTACCTCGGGTGGCGTGGTGGGGTTCCGAATTGGCGTCATCATGTGGGGGCTGAGAGGGTAGGCACTGACCCCTGTGGAGGTGGTGATTGGTATCATTGGTGGGGTTGTGACCTTGCTCAGTATCCAACATGCATGCATGTGCAGTGGCATACATACTCACCAAGCAGCCATGTATCGCCATGCCGCCCAGCTTCTAGGTCCCGGCTTAGGGTGGACATTCGGTAAATGAAGCTGTCGTGGGTGGAGCCGGGATAGTTGGCATATACTGAGGTGATGATTCCCTTGGCATTACATGCTACCTGCACGTTGATGGAATGCCAGTGCTTGCGGTTCCTATAGATGTGCTCAGATGCCCTGGGGGGACGTAGAGCCACATGGGTGCAGTCGATGGCACCTAGCACTTTGGGGAATCGTGCCACACCGTAAAAATCCAGGGCGGCAGCATGCCTTTCTGCAGGTGTTCTGGGCAGGTATATGTGCCTGCGGACTGATGGGCGTGCAGTGATGATGTTCAAGACCTGGTGTAGGCAGCGTGACTGGGTGGCCTGTGACACCCCACCCACTATGGCACTTGTCCGCTGAAATGATCCAGTGGCTAAGAAGTGCAGTACATTGAGGACCTTCTCCAGGGGGCTGAGTGCTTGGGAGCACAGGGTGGGTGATGTGAGGTCATCCTCCCACTCACTCATCAGGTCCAGTATAATGTGTGGTGGAAACCTGTACCTCCCATACACCTGGTCATCAGGCATCCCGAAAAGGCTGGTTCTGGGTGTGAATATTCTGGCCCTGACTATCCTCCTCCTCCTCCTTTGGTAGCCCACTGCCACTGCTGCTAGGAACGGTATGTTCATCCTGGCGTCTGAGCTTGTTATTGTTAAAGTGCGCAAATTTATGCTGTGCGCGTGTTCTAGGCGAGCGTGTGACCCGCGCACCCCTGGAATCCAGTTCCCAGTCCAATAGCGTGTGGAAATTCACACGCACCACGGGATACAGGTTCGCTGACGTACTTGCGTGTGTAAGTGCCCGCGCACCCATGAAATACACGTACATAGGCCAATCGCGTGTACGCGCACTTTTGTCCAATTACACGCGATGACACTCTGACATGCAGTATTTCCACGTGTGCTCCGTCATCACGTGCTGAGTGGGGAACACCCGTGCGGGTCACGTCACAGACGCGCTTACGCGCTGAGGGACTCTGGTCCAATAGAATCGCGTATGCGTGCTGACGCGCTTACGCGCTAAGGGCCTTTCCTCGGATTTCACGCTGACGTGCAGGATTTTCACGTGCCAAATCACTCCGTATCAAGCTGGCCATGCGAAAACACACGGAAGACCACGCTCCTGCCCAGAAGGCCGAGTTACTGCCCCCCAGTGCCCCGAGCAGCCTCCCACGTGCCATCTGCTGCTGCCTGCCTGCCTGCCTGCCTGCTGCCACCGTGCCCTGCCATTTGGTGCCTGCACATCAGCCATCTGCAGGGGTCCAGTTGCTGTGTCCACCCCTGCTGGAACTGAAGACTCCCGACTGGGATTACATCGCTCCACAGCCCAGCCCCAGGACCCAGTTGCCCACCCACACCTGCCTCTGGGGTTGCCATGTCGGGCACTTCCACATCTGGCACCAGTGGCAACCCCAGGCCAGAGGGGCAGAGGGGCACCAGCTTCACTGACACCGAAGTTGGTGTCCTGGTGGAGCATGTCCTGGGGCAGTATGATGCCCTCTTTGGATCGTCCCGCGCCAGCAAGGAAGGACGGGAGAGGATCTGGGCCGACTGTGTGGTTGCCATCAACGCGGAGGGGGTGGCAACCCGCAACGTCCTGAAGATCAAGAAGCGCTGGGAGGACTTGAGGTCCAGGACCCTTGTGAAGGCCCGGCGCCTCGTGGAGGGGGGCCGGGGCCGCATGAGTTCCATCCAGATGAGGGTCCTGGAACGCGTACGCCCAGCGCTCCACGCCCAGATCCTTGAGAGGGAGGCCCGTCTGGAGTTGAGCGGTAAGTGTCCAAGCATTACTGTGTGAGACAGGGCATGTTGCGGTGTGCTGGTTCTATGATACTTGCCTGTATGTGTGCCATAGGCCATGTATGCATGTATGTGTGCAGGGACATCATGGTAATGCATGTGCGACCAGTGATGTGTGACTCACATGGTTGTTGCATGTGTTCAAATGCCGCATGGGGAGCCCTATGCAGATTTTGAACATGAGAGCATGCCAGTCTCTGTACCTGGACATGGGTGGGGGTGAGGGATGGGTGCTGATGCCAGGTACATATATGGTAGCCATGTCTGTGTGCCTGACCTGCGTGTCTGTGACTTGTGCATGCCATGGATGCATGACACATGTGTGTGACAATGCACAGATTCAGTGAAGCAGCCAAATTACCCTTGTATCCGCTGTGTTTGGTGTGTTTGGGGCCAGATGGATGTGACTGAGGTGAAGTGTGTGCATGTGATAGGCATGAGCCATGATGCATGTGAGTTACATATCATTGAATGTTTCAAGAGTCCATTGGACATGCATGGAAATGTCCATGGCATGCACCATGCCTGTTACTGTGTGTGTTTTGCCTGGACTGACCCATGTGTTGTGGAGGGACATGATGGAAGTGTACTTTGACAGTGGTGCTCATCTGCTATTGCTTCCTGTCTAGGGGACCATTGTACAGTGCCCTGATGCTTGTGTTCTTTGTCTCCCTCTACGCAGCGGCTAGTGAAGAAGAGGGCGGAGACGGCGCTGTGGAGCAAGGCGGCGGGGATGCCCCCACGGCTGCAGCGGAAGGGGTGGGTGAGCCCCCACAGGGGCCTGCTACGGTGGGAGACGGTGAGGAGCCATCCAGGTTGGTGGTTTGCACAGAGGAGGAGGAGGCCGCCACTGGGGCACACATGGGGCCTGGTGGGGGCATCCCTGCTGGTGCAAGTGGTGCAGTCCAGGGCCAGGGGCAGGAGGCAGCACAGGTCACCGTGGAGGGGCCTGTGCATGTCGCTGTCCCTGACCCTGTGAGTGCACCACCATGCACCAGCAGGGATGCCCCGTCCCAGGCCCGTCCGCAGGTAGAGGGGATGTCCATGTCACCTGACTCCCCTCCACCTGCGGACGTGGGAACCCCTGGCCGTGTGGAGAAGGTCCTGATTGGGGTCGCGATGCGCACGGCTGTGATTCGTGATGCCGTGCGTGCTTCCCGGGAGGAGGACGCACGTCATCACGAAGTGCACCGTGCCGACGTGGCCCAATTGGGATCGGCCATGTTTGGGGGTTTTCTGCATGTGTTGTCCAATCTGGCGGCCCTCTCCTCCTCTGTGCAGGCTATACACCAGTCGTTCTCCTTGCCGTCTTCCGGCCCAGATGCCACCAGGGCCCCCTGTGGACCTGCCCCGACCAATGCAGCCAGCTCGGTGTGGATCCCATCCCTGCCACAGTTGGGAGTCGGAGGTCCAGCAGGGGTGGACAACACAGCAACTGGACCAGGGGTGGACAACACAGCAACTGGACCCCAGCAGATGGAAGATGTGACAGCATCATCAGGCAGGGCACGTGCACGACGGCGTCTGTGGTTTCCATCAGCCTGGATGCCGTCGTGCTGGCAGAGGCAGTGGCGTCGGAGGCAGCAGCAGGCTCGACGTGGGAGGCATCATGGCTCGGGGCCTTCAAGATCAGAGGGGCAGGCATCGGCCGGAGGGCAGGGCAACCCTGGGATGGTGGTGTCTTCCGTGTGGGAGCAGTTGGTCCAGCGGATAGGTGCGGAGCGGCAGCGGGCGGAAGAGGAGCGGCTCACCATGGTCAGGGCGGAGTTCTCCATGCGTCGGGCGTTGAGGCGGGCTGAGTGCCTCGAGGAAGCTCGCAGGGAGTTTGAGCTGGACATGGGGTTATCCCTGCGAGACCTCGGGGCCAGGACAGAGTCCCGCCTCCAGAACATCGACATGGAGTTCGATGATGCCCTGGCCAGCAACATCACCGAGTAAGCCGCAGGACTTGCCCGCTGCCTTTGTATATAGTTATTTAGTTAGTTAGTGTTAGGTTTCCTTTATTAATTTTTGTTTTTTTGGACCGCTCGGACAATGGCCACTTTTTTGTATATATTATTTTCATTAGTTAGTAGTAGGTTTCATTTATGGTGTTGGGCTCATGGACCCTGGAATTTTCGTGTATATAGTTTGCTTTTTGAAGAAACATTTTTTTTATTAATTATTGTGTTCACCATGAGGAAATGGTTTTTCATTATTTTACTTCCACATGATTTTGCTTTGGACAACATTTGTTTTTGGATTACTTTGTTTTTTTTATTTTAACATTTGTTCTCGGACATGGACCATTTATTTTGTTATCCCCATTGTTGTATGTTTGATTTTTTAACTTATTTTTCATCTTTAATACATGTTTTTTTAACTTTCACTTGTGGTATTTTCTCATTGGTTTCATACATGTCATGATATGGGTTTTGACATTCACTTGCACCCATTGTGTATGTGTGTGTGACGGACATGTGTTAATTTACAGACTTGCCATTGGGGTTGTATCATGTAATTGCATTCACTATGTGGGTGGATGCAATCCTTGCCTGGGTGTTTGTGCTGGGTATGCTGCCCATTACTGCCATGATTGAGTATCGTCAGGACCTGGGGGCAGGGGGACATGTGTGGGTGCCTGGTGGAGGGTGCCCCTGCACTGCTGGGGTGTGTGGGTGGTGGGAGACATGAGTGGGGGCCTGGTGGAGGGTGCCCCTGCACTGCTGGGGTGTGGGGGTGGTGGGAGACATGAGTGGGGGCCTGGTGGAGGGTGACCCTGCACTGCTGGGGGGTGGGGGTGGTGGGTGACATGAGTGGGGGCCTGGTGGAGGGTGCCCCTGCACTGCTGGGGTGTGGGGGTGGTGGGAGACATGAGTGGGGGCCTGGTGGAGGGTGCCCCTGCACTGCTGGGGTGTGGGGGTGGTGGGAGACATGAGTGGGGGCCTGGTGGAGGGTGACCCTGCACTGCTGGGGTGTGGGGGTGGTGGGAGACATGGGTGGGGGCCTGGTGGAGGGTGCCCCTGGTGGCTGGGGGGGTGGGGGTGGTGGTAGACATGAGTGGGGGCCTGGTGGAGGGTGCCCCTGCACTGCTGGGGTGTGGGGGTGGTGGGAGACATGAGTGGGGGCCTGGTGGAGGCTGCCCCTGGTGGCTGGGGGGTGGGGGTGGTGGGAGAATGAGTGGGGGCCTGGTGGAGGCTGCCCCTGGTGGCTGGGGTGTGGGGGTGGTGGGAGACATGGGTGGGGGCCTGGTGGAGGGTGCCCCTGGTGGCTGGGGGGTGGGGGTGGTGGTAGACATGAGTGGGGGCCTGGTGGAGGGTGCCCCTGCACTGCTGGGGTGTGGGGGTGGTGGGAGACATGAGTGGGGGCCTGGTGGAGGCTGCCCCTGGTGGCTGGGGGGTGGGGGTGGTGGGAGACATGAGTGGGGGCCTGGTGGAGGCTGCCCCTGGTGGCTGGGGGGTGGGGGTGGTGGGAGACATGGGTGGGGGCCTGGTGGAGGGTGCCCCTGGTGGCTGGGGGGTGGGGGTGGTGGTAGACATGAGTGGGGGCCTGGTGGAGGGTGCCCCTGCACTGCTGCGGTGTGGGGGTGGTGGGAGACATGAGTGGGGGCCTGGTGGAGGGTGACCCTGCACTGCTGGGGGGTGGGGGTGGTGGGAGACATGAGTGGGGGCCTGGTGGAGGGTGCCCCTGCACTGCTGGGGTGTGGGGGTGGTTGGAGACATGAGTGGGGGCCTGGTGGAGGGTGACCCTGCACTGCTGGGGTGTGGGGGTGGTGGGAGACATGGGTGGGGGCCTGGTGGAGGGTGCCCCTGGTGGCTGGGGGGGTGGGGGTGGTGGTAGACATGAGTGGGGGCCTGGTGGAGGGTGCCCCTGCACTGCTGGGGTGTGGGGGTGGTGGGAGACATGAGTGGGGGCCTGGTGGAGGCTGCCCCTGGTGGCTGGGGGGTGGGGGTGGTGGGAGAATGAGTGGGGGCCTGGTGGAGGCTGCCCCTGGTGGCTGGGGTGTGGGGGTGGTGGGAGACATGGGTGGGGGCCTGGTGGAGGGTGCCCCTGGTGGCTGGGGGGTGGGGGTGGTGGTAGACATGAGTGGGGGCCTGGTGGAGGGTGCCCCTGCACTGCTGGGGTGTGGGGGTGGTTGGAGACATGAGTGGGGGCCTGGTGGAGGCTGCCCCTGGTGGCTGGGGGGTGGGGGTGGTGGGAGACATGAGTGGGGGCCTGGTGGAGGCTGCCCCTGGTGGCTGGGGGGTGGGGGTGGTGGGAGACATGGGTGGGGGCCTGGTGGAGGGTGCCCCTGGTGGCTGGGGGGTGGGGGTGGTGGTAGACATGAGTGGGGGCCTGGTGGAGGGTGCCCCTGCACTGCTGGGGTGTGGGGGTGGTGGGAGACATGAGTGGGGGCCTGGTGGAGGGTGACCCTGCACTGCTGGGGGGTGGGGGTGGTGGGTGACATGAGTGGGGGGCTTTTGGAGGGTGCCCCTGCACTGCTGGGGTTTGGGGGTGGTGGGAGACATGAGTGGGGGCCTGGTGGAGGGTGCCCCTGCACTGCTGGGGTGTGGGGGTGGTGGGAGACATGAGTGGGGGCCTGGTGGAGGGTGCCCCTGCACTGCTGGGGTGTGGGGGTGGTGGGAGACATGAGTGGGGGCCTGGTGGAGGGTGCCCCTGCACTGCTGGGGTGTGGGGGTGGTGGGAGACATGAGTGGGGGCCTGGTGGAGGGTGACCCTGCACTGCTGGGGTGTGGGGGTGGTGGGAGACATGGGTGGGGGCCTGGTGGAGGGTGACCCTGCACTGCTGGGGTGTGGGGGTGGTGGGAGACATGGGTGGGGGCCTGGTGGAGGGTGCCCCTGGTGGCTGGGGGGGTGGGGGTGGTGGTAGACATGAGTGGGGGCCTGATGGAGGGTGCCCCTGCACTGCTGGGGTGTGGGGGTGGTGGGAGACATGAGTGGGGGCCTGGTGGAGGCTGCCCCTGGTGGCTGGGGGGTGGGGGTGGTGGGAGACATGAGTGGGGGCCTGGTGGAGGCTGCCCCTGGTGGCTAGGGTGTGGGGGTGGTGGGAGACATGGGTGGGGGCCTGGTGGAGGGTGCCCCTGGTGGCTGGGGGGTGGGGGTGGTGGTAGACATGAGTGGGGGCCTGGTGGAGGGTGCCCCTGCACTGCTGGGGTGTGGGGGTGGTGGGAGACATGAGTGGGGGCCTGGTGGAGGCTGCCCCTGGTGGCTGGGGGGTGGGGGTGGTGGGAGACATGAGTGGGGGCCTGGTGGAGGCTGCCCCTGGTGGCTGGGGGGTGGGGGTGGTGGGAGACATGGGTGGGGGCCTGGTGGAGGGTGCCCCTGGTGGCTGGGGGGTGGGGGTTCTGGTAGACATGAGTGGGGGCCTGGTGGAGGGTGCCCCTGCACTGCTGGGGTGTGGGGGTGGTGGGAGACATGAGTGGGGGCCTGGTGGAGGGTGACCCTGCACTGCTGGGGGGTGGGGGTGGTGGGTGACATGAGTGGGGGCCTGGTGGAGGGTGCCCCTGCACTGCTGGGGTGTGGGGGTGGTGGGAGACATGAGTGGGGGCCTGGTGGAGGGTGCCCCTGCACTGCTGGGGTGTGGGGTGGTGGGAGACATGAGTGGGGGCCTGGTGGAGGGTGACCCTGCACTGCTGGGGTGTGGGGGTGGTGGGAGACATGGGTGGGGGCCTGGTGGAGGGTGCCCCTGGTGGCTGGGGGGGTGGGGGTGGTGGTAGACATGAGTGGGGGCCTGGTGGAGGGTGCCCCTGCACTGCTGGGGTTTGGGGGTGGTGGGAGACATGAGTGGGGGCCTGGTGGAACTGCCCCTGGTGGATGGGGGGTGGGGGTGGTGGGAGACATGAGTGGGGGCCTGGTGGAGGCTGCCCCTGGTGGCTGGGGGGTGGGGGTGGTGGGAGACATGGGTGGGGGCCTGGTGGAGGGTGCCCCTGGTGGCTGGGGGGGTGGGGGTGGTGGTAGACATGAGTGGGGGCCTGGTGGAGGGTGCCCCTGCACTGCTGGGGTGTGGATGTGGTGGGAGACATGAGTGGGGGCCTGGTGGAGGGTGACCCTGGTGGCTGGGGGGTGGGGGTGGTGGGTGACATGAGTGGGGGCCTGGTGGAGGCTGCCCCTGCACTTCTGGGGTGTGGGGGTGGTGGGAGACATGAGTGGGGGCCTGGTGGAGGGTGCCCCTGGTGGCTGGGGGGTGGGGGTGGTGGGTGACATGAGTGGGGGCCTGGTGGAGGGTGACCCTGGTGGCTGGGGGGTGGGGGTGGTGGGAGACATGGGTGGGGGCCTGGTGGAGGGTGCCCCTGGTGGCTGGGGGGGTGGGGGTGGTGGTAGACATGAGTGGGGGCCTGGTGGAGGGTGCCCCTGCACTGCTGGGGTGTGGGGGTGGTGGGAGACATGAGTGGGGGCCTGGTGGAGGGTGACCCTGGTGGCTGGGGGGTGAGGGTGGTGGGTGACATGAGTGGGGGCCTGGTGGAGGGTGACCCTGGTGGCTGGGGGTGGTGGGTGACATGAGTGGGGGCCTGGTGGAGGCTGCCCCTGCACTGCTGGGGTGTGGGGGTGGTGGGAGACATGAGTGGGGGCCTGGTGGAGGCTGCCCCTGCACTGCTGGGGTGTGGGGGTGGTGGGAGACATGAGTGGGGGCCTGGTGGAGGGTGCCCCTGCACTGCTGGGGTGTGGGGGTGGTGGGAGACATTAGTGGGGGCCTGGTGGAGGGTGACCCTGGTGGCTGGGGGGTGGGGGTGGTGGGAGACATGGGTGGGGGCCTGGTGGAGGGTGCCCCTGGTGGCTGGGGGGGTGGGGGTGGTGGTAGACATGAGTGGGGGCCTGGTGGAGGGTGCCCCTGCACTGCTGGGGTGTGGGGGTGGTGGGAGACATGAGTGGGGGCCTGGTGGAGGCTGCCCCTGGTGGCTGGGGGGTGGGGGTGGTGGGAGACATGGGTGGGGGCCTGGTGGAGGGTGCCCCTGGTGGCTGGGGGGGTGGGGGTGGTGGTAGACATGAGTGGGGGCCTGGTGGAGGGTGCCCCTGCACTGCTGGGGTAAGGGGGTGGTGGGATACATGAGTGGGGGCCTGGTGGAGGGTGACCCTGCACTGCTGGGGTGTGGGGGTGGTGGGAGACATGAGTGGGGGCCTGGTAGAGGGTGCCCCTGCACTGCTGGGGTGTGGGGGTGGTGGGAGACATGAGTGGGGCCTGGTGGAGGGTGACCCTGGTGGCTGGGGGGTGGAGGTGGTGGGAGACATGGGTGGGGGCCTGGTGGAGGGTGCCCCTGGTGGCTGGGGTGGAGGGGGTGGTGGTAGACATGAGTGGGGGCCTGGTGGAGGGTGCCCCTGCACTGCTGGGGTGTGGGGGTGGTGGGAGACATGAGTGGGGGCCTGGTGGAGGCTGCCCCTGGTGGCTGGGGGGTGGGGGTGGTGGGAGACATGGGTGGGGGCCTGGTGGAGGGTGCCCCTGGTGGCTGGGGGGGTGGGGGTGGTGGTAGACATGAGTGGGGGCCTCGTGGAGGGTGCCCCTGCACTGCTGGGGTGTGGGGGTGGTGGGAGACATGAGTGGGGGCCTGGTGGAGGGTGACCCTGGTGGCTGGGGGGTGGGGGTGGTGGGTGACATGAGTGGGGGCCTGGTGGAGGCTGCCCCTGCACTGCTGGGGTGTGGGGGTGGTGGGAGACATGAGTGGGGGCCTGGTGGAGGGTGCCCCTGGTGGCTGGGGGGTGGGGGTGGTGGGTGACATGAGTTGGGGCCTGGTGGAGGGTGACCCTGGTGGCTGGGGGGTGGGGGTGGTGGGAGACATGAGTGGGGGCCTGGTGGAGGGTGCCCCTGGTGGCTGGGGGGGTGGGGGTGGTGGTAGACATGAGTGGGGGCCTGGTGGAGGGTGCCCCTGCACTGCTGGGGTGTGGGGGTGGTGGGAGACATGAGTGGGGGCCTGGTGGAGGGTGACCCTGGTGGCTGGGGGGTGGGGGTTGTGGGTGACATGAGTGGGGGCCTGGTGGAGGGTGACCCTGGTGGCTGGGGGGTGGGGGTGGTGGGTGACATGAGTGGGGCCTGGTGGAGGCTGCCCCTGCACTGCTGGGGTGTGGGGGTGGTGGGAGACATGAGTGGGGGCCTGATGGAGGGTGCCCCTGGTGGCTGGGGGGTGGGGGTGGTGGGTGACATGAGTGGGGGCCTGGTGGAGGGTGACCCTGGTGGCTGGGGGGTGGGGGTGGTGGGTGACATGAGTGGGGGCCTGGTGGAGGGTGACCCTGGTGGCTGGGGGGTGGGGGTGGTGGGTGACATGAGTGGGGGCCTGGTGGAGGCTGCCCCTGCACTGCTGGGGTGTGGGGGTGGTGGGAGACATGAGTGGGGGCCTGGTGGAGGGTGACCCTGGTGGCTGGGGGGTGGGGGTGGTGGGTGACATGAGTGGGGGCCTGGTGGAGGGTGTGGCTGGGGGGTGGGGGTGGTGGGTGACATGAGTGGGGGCCTGGTGGAGGGTGACCCTGGTGGCTGGGGGGTGGGGGTGGTGGGAGACATGGGTGGGGGCCTGGTGGAGGGTGACCCTGGTGGCTGGGGGGTGGGGGTGGTGGGTGACATGAGTGGGGGCCTGGTGGAGGGTGACCCTGGTGGCTGGGGGGTGGGGGTGGTGGGAGACATGAGTTGGACATGGGTGGGGGCCTGCTGGCAGGTGCCCCAGAGTGCTGGGGGGTGGGGGTGGTGGGGGACATGAGTTGGACATGGGTGTGGGCCTGCTGGCAGGTGCCCCACAGTGCTGGGGGGTGGGGGTGCAAGGGGACATGAGTTGGTGTTCATTAGTTCAAGGAGACATGTGCCTTTGCTGGGGGGCATGCCCATGTTGGGTGGGCTGCCTGCGGGACATGACCAGGGATGCAGGGTAGTCCCCTGTGGTGTGGGCTGCCTGCAGGGGCCGTGGAGGGTGTACAGGGTACACCTGGGAAAACCCACACTGTCAAATCACATGTGGGACTCCCCGGCACCCCTGAAATACACGTACCGTGCAGAAATCGCGTGTAAAACTTCCCGCGCACCCCTGGAACTACCCGCGCACCCCTGAAATACACGCGCCCAGGCTATTCGCGTGTAAGACTTCCCGCGCACCCCTGAAATACACGCGCACAGGCTATTCGCGTGTGGAACTACCCGCGCACCCCTGAAATACACGCGCCCAGGCTATTCGCGTGTAAGACTTCCCGCGCACCCCTGAAATACACGCGCCCAGGCTATTCGCGTGTGGAACTTCCCGCGCACCCCTGAAATACACGCGCCCAGGCTATTCGCGTGTGGAACTTCCCGCGCACCCCTGAAATACACGCGCCCAGGCTATTCGCGTGTGGAACTTCCCGCGCACCCCTGAAATACACGCGCCCAGGCTATTCGCGTGTGGAACTTCCCGCGCACCCCTGAAATACACGCGCCCAGGCTATTCGCGTGTGGAACTTCCCGCGCACCCCTCAAATACACGCGCCCAGGCTATTCGCGTGTGGAACTTCCCGCGCACTCCTGAAATACACGCGCCCAGGCTATTCGCGTGTGGAACTTCTCACGCACCCCTGGAATACACGTAGCCCGCTCCCCCAGGCCCGATCGTGTGAGGAACTTCACGCGAACCCCTGTAATACACGTAGCCCGCTCCCCCAGGCCCGATCGCGTGTGAAACTTCACGCGAACCCCTGAAATACACGTAGCACGCTCCCCCAGGCCCGATCGCATGAGGAACTTCACGCGAACCCCTGTAATACACGTAGCCCACTCCCCCAGGCCCGATCGCGTGTGAAACTTCACGCGAACCCCTGAAATACACGTAGCACGCTCCCCCAGGCCCGATCGCGTGAGAAACTTCACGCGAACCCCTGAAATACACGTAGCCCGCTCCCCCAGGCCCGATCGCGTGAATAACTTCACGCGAACCCCTGTGATACACGTACCCTGCTGAAATCGCGTGTGAGACTTCCCGCGCACCCCGGTATACACGCACACGTATTTTTTGTCAGCGGGTGTCCGTGTTTGTGGGTACCCCTTTGCACGTCATTTTTCCTGGAGGGCCACAGTATGGGACATTCATCATGGCAGTATATAGGTGCTATTTGTTGGCGCACCTTTTGGCGAACATTTCTTACAGCCGCAGAGACGCTACCGCCTGCTTTCTTGTGGCGGTCGTGTTTGTGCCTGTGCGCTGGTTTGAGCGTGCGCTTTTTTCCCCTATTCTATTCCATGAATACGTGTTGTAGGCGAGCGTGTGGGCGTTCTGCGCACTTGTGCCCTGTACTTCCCCCGTGACGCCCACGTTTTGGCAAGTTGTTCCCCATTCCGAGTGTTACGCCCGTGTTCCGCCTACTTTTGTTGCGTGCGCCGCGCTATGTGCGAATTTCGCTGTGGCCTGTGCGATTTTCGCTGTGACCTGGCGCACGCTGTTAGATGGCCTGTGCGCCAACGTGCGCCGCGCACTTTTTTATCGCACATCCGCTGGTTTTCTCGCGCACGGCCTTCCATGAATCGACGTGCGCTGCTTTTCGTGCGATTTTCGCACTTGCACTGCGATTTTCGCTATCCACTGCAATTCGCACGTTTTTGCCCACTTGCGCCGCGCTAATTATTCCATGAATCGGCCTGTTTGTATATTACAAATCAGAGTACTGTGCAATTTGCTCAGTTTCTGTATTTGTTGCTAAAATCATTGGGTCTGTGGGAGAAAGAAAAATCCATGTTGGATTAAAAAAAACCTTTTTCTGTTATGCTACAGTTTATTTGTTTGTTTGTTTTCAGTGTTCACTTGTTGTTTCTGGCTAATGCTTTATACTTTGGCTTGTTGTATTTTTTTGGAGCAGTAACATATTATTTATTTGTTTTGATATTATAAAATATTGGAGCAGTTAGATACCAATTGGCGTATTCTAACTGTCTATTTTTTTTAATATATTTTAGTGGTATTGATTTATCTATTTGGATATTGTTAAATTTTGGGACAGTTAGATACCAATTGGCGTATTCTAACTGTGTATTTTTTGGTCTAATTTAGTGGTATTCATTTATATGATTAGTTGTTGTAGAATCTTTGAGCAGTTGGATAGCTTTTGGAGTATTCTAACAGTTTATATTTTTTTAACACAAGTTTACTTAGGGTTTAAAAACAGTTTAGTTATCAAATTTTTGTTTTAAGAACATCAAATAAGCGTTTGTAAGATTTCCTGGTAATCTCTGCTTTAGAGTAATGGTACTAACATTACATTCAAACCATCCACATTTCTTTTTTATATATGCAGTGTAGTGCCCTGAATTGGTTGTGGCTACTGTGTGGTAGATTATACCTATTGTTGTGAAGGTTTTCTTACCAAGTGATATTTGACCATGTGTGAATCCAGTCAGCTTGCAGTTGTTTTTGGTACCATCTGCATTGTAACGTAGAAGCATTAGTATTATGTATTTACTATGTGTTTGTATTACTAACGTGGAGCGATTATCTGAATTGCAGGTAGAGCATAATCTACCATGGTTTGCATTTTGTACAAGTCGCTGAAATGGAATGGATTCACAATTTGGTATTGATATATATATGAAGCGTTCATTGGGGATTTCTTCTTGTGTCACATTGTTGCAGAGAGTGCATGTATGTTTCCACATGTATGAAATCTGAAAGATTTCATTTATAGGTATGTTTTTGTTTTCCAGTACTTGTAGTAAGTACATTAGAAATTCTTGTGGATCTTCCTGTGAATTTATAGTGAATTTCACCATTCCAGCACAGTAGTCCAATTGTTGTCTTATTCCAAAAACACTATACGTGTTGTCAGGATTGTTTGCTGCATTTCTGTGAAGTACTAACATTTGCAAACACAATGGGTCTGTACTGTGTAAGTAAATTTTCTCAACATTTGGTGGTAATTGAAATAGAATATTCATTGCTACATTTGCGTAGCAACTTACACCAACTATATTTGAGAATTTAAATGGTCCAGGTAGTTCTGTATCTAGCTACTTTTTTTGGAGTTTGTCTTCCTTCTTTAAAGAAGTACTTGGTTTACTTTCCCTAATTGATTCTTTTTTGCTTGTGGTACTTGATGAAGTATTAGTTTCTTTTACTCTCTTTGGAGGATTTGCAGTGACATCCTGTTGCATTTCTGTTTGATTTATTTTTCTTTTATAACGTTTTATTTTTTGTGGAACAGAATATGTGTTTAGGTGGGGGTGTATAGTGAGCGAAGTATATTGTATTCTAAAATGCAAGGAATATCAGCGTGTATTTTACTTGCACCAAAGTTGATTAGAAATAGACCGTCAAGTGTACGTAAGCGTGATAGTGCTACATAGCTCATGCCTTCTTTAAAGACTGTCTTACCTATATCTATCATTGCTTTGTCTAGGGTAAGACCTTGTGATTTATGAATCGTGACTGCGTATGCAAGAGTTAGAGAAAATTGTTCTCTGCGTACATACATATCTTTGAAGAGAAGGAATCTAGCTGTTGAGTGTCCTATCCTTTTTACTTCTGAAAGTTTGTCAAAGAGTATATTGACAAACTGAATTTTGTTGTTGCGTGGGTATGTTTGAAAGCCAACAACTGTACCCAGTGCTCCATTAAGTAGTCCTTGGTCCACGTCAAGGTTACGTTTAAGCATTACTCTGCAATTTAAGGATAATTTTAATATCTTTTCTAAGCCTGCTGTGTTTGAGATTGATTTTTCTAAACTATTTAGTCTTGTTGTGGCTTGGTCACACATGGGTAGTGTCATACCATGTACATCTAGTTTGTCTGTGGCGCTAATTTCCATGATTGGTTGCATTTCTTTACTTAGCATGATTTCATTGAATTTGAAACAGCTTGCAAGAGTTGGTATTAAGGCCATACAATTGACATTTTTGTGGGCTAATTGTTCCATAACATCTCTAGCACATGCATTATCGCCATGAAGTGCATTAATGTGCCGGGTTTTCAATATTGCTTCTGCTTCTTTAGAAAGTATACCAACTCTGATACTTTTAAAAATGTTGGCATAAGTGAGATCTGCAGATTGCCGCATGTTTTCTGTTAATTCTCTGTATTGGAAATGTTGCCAAAGGTTGACATTTCCAATGCTGCCAACAGTTTTACGGCAGAGTTTGTGTCCTAATGTTTTAAAAATAGGCTTACCTTTTACTGGTGTTAATTGAAGCAGATCTCCAAAAACAATAATGTGTTTTCCTGCAAAGAGCTCTTCATAGTCTGTTTTGAGTACGTCTTGTAATCTGAGGTGAATCAAAGCTAACATCAGGTTGGAGACCATGCTCACTTAATCTATTAGTAGCATTTTCATGTGTTTCAATACTCTGCGTAATTCCATTGCAGCTTCTGCAGAAAGTTTGTAATAGTCTAATTTGTTCTGGTGTTCTACTGGTAATAGTAGTAATCGGTGTAATGTAACACCACCTATATTGTAGGCAGCTAAACCTGGGGGGGCAGTGACAACAGCTGACCGTTTGTTGCTTGTCAATTGTTGAAGGAACTTACTAATGATTTTGATTAGGAATGTTTGCCAGAACCAGCTTCACCACTGACGTACAGTAGTATAGGTTTATAATTATGGCAGGAACATTCTTTATTTTCATGTTTTACACCATGTGCCATTTGTTTTGTTACTTTTTGGAAAATGCTACTTTGCTCATTGTTTAGTTTTGATTGTAGTATAGATAAGTCTTCCTTATCTTCATACTGACACATGGTGTTTTCTACTTCTAGCATAGCTAATTCTGCCTCATTTATTAATAGTGGTTCTCCCAGTGGTTCTTGGCTTCCTGTTACAGATGGTTGACTATTGTCAGGAGTGTCCTTATCTAGTTGGGCTTGGAGTTCTTCTTTGTGTTGCTGTTCATTGTGCAACATTTTTTTGTACTGTGTAAAGTTTACATCAGTTATAGTGCTTTCATTTGCTTTGAAAGCATCCTCATATGAGTCATAGTTATCTAGTAATTGTTCTTCTTTTCTCCATGGTTTGAAGCGCTGTAGCAGGGACATGTAATATACTTCTTTATTTTGAGGAGTCTTTAATGACAATTTGATATGATTAATTAAATTTGGTTTAGTGAGTTTAACTAAGCTGCCTTCACAGTTTGTCACTCTATATTTACCTTTTTTTTTATCAGGTTTCATATTATTTTTGTATGTGTAGTTTTGGGCTATGTGGTATAGACACATATTTTCCAAAGTATTACTTCTGTTTGGGTAGTATGTGTCCAATACATTGGCCCTCATTACGACCCTGGCGGAAATCGTGGCGCAAAATGCACCATGGAGCACGGCGGAAAGCTGCCGATAGCGCCATGGGGGTTGGCGGATTTACCGCCCCATTCCGACCTTGGCGGGGCGGTAAATCCCCATTCCCCATTTTACCCTTCCCCATTCCCATTTTTGCCCCATAGGGTATAATGGGAGTGGGTAAGGCGTTAATTACGCCACCGTAAAATACGGTGGCGTAATTAACAACAAGGTCCCGTAGCGCCATGGATTTCTCCGCCCGGAAAAACCAGGCGGAAAACGCTCCATGGCGCTACGGGAACTCGTAGTAGGGCGGACGGGTCCGTCGCGAATACCGCTGGCGTAAACCCACTCCGCCAGGGTCGTAATGAGGCCCATTGTTTTTTAAAATGTCTTGGCTGTTGGGATCATGTTTGGCTATTGTTTCTATATCTTCATATGATTTTAGAACTCTTTTTCTAGATTTAGCTGGACCAAGACCAAGACTTAGCCATACTATATTTTCAGATTTACCATACAATGCAGTACCAGCTGAACGATCAGCTGCTTCATATGATCCACATTCTCTATGGGTGAGCATTTTTATGCCCAAGCTGTATAATTTCTGAGATACTGTTTTATCTGATGCCAGGTCATTCCAGAGGTCTTGGAGCTCTGTCTTTTCTGCTTTAGTTAAGTATGCTGTGACATATTGTGCAACTGCAGTAGAATGGTCTGCAATGTACTGCACATCTATGTTTGCATTCCATAAGTGGGCAATGATTGCATTATAATCATTGATATATTTTTCTTCTTCTTTTCTTTTTATGTAATATGGATTTTTAGGTGACTTACCTTTAACACTATGTCTAACTGAAGACATGAGGTTGTTCACTTGACCTGTATTTGTAACTGTACATTTGGTGTAGTATTTCCCTTTGTTTTTGTATTTGCAATGACAATATTTTCCACATTTGTGTCTTTGAAATTGTAAAATGTGTGCATGAAGATCACTATTTGTGGCTTCTGATGGAATTTCACAAGTGACATATTTTTCAATAAACTGTAAAACAGTGGCATCACTGTCTTGACCAAATGTAGGAGCATCTTTAATCCATAAAAGCATGTGGATATGTGGTGCTCCTCTGGCTTGGTATTCTTTTCTCCAAAAGAAGTGTTGCACTTCTCCAAGGGGAGGAACAGTTTTATTACAAATAAAATGTAGCATAGCAATGAAGCGATGGTGAAAATATCTTGAAACATTAACAGGATCCAAAGAACAAAGTTCTCCATGTGTTAGTATATCTATGTTTGTTTTGTTTTTATTTGATATGCGTAGGAAATCATGTAAATCTTCCCATGCATATTCTGCACAACTTAATATAACAAACCAAGTGGGTGGGCCAAGGTTTCTGATCATACAATGTACATCTCCATGACGTTGAAACCAGTACTCTTTAGTACCACGCATATTTGCTAATAGATTTGTAATATTTGATTGTAAAACCTCATCCTTTTGTTGCACTTTTTCTAATAATTGTGTAGCTGTCCTATTTTGAAAGTGTGATCCTGATTTTAATATGTGTGCAACTCCGTAACATAAAGTTGCTAGTTCACTTTCAAAGAGTAGGTGGAATATGTATTCCACATTTTGTCTAAATCTGGGATCTTCAGAATACATCCGTAATGAGCTTTATTCTGAAGCTGATATTTGAATAGGTCTATCATCATACCTTCCTCCTTTGCCAGTAGGAAAGAGTAGAGGAAAAGCACGTGCTTCTATACTTTTTTCCCATATGCTGATTGGCGATCCTTTTGTTTGACACATTTGATAAGTTTCCAGTACATCTTCTACGGTGTCATTACAGTGCAAAGGATGAATAGTATAATGGTCTAAAGTATTTGATATTGTAGCAGGATCTAGTAGCTCAAATTGACCAGCTTCTTGTGTTTCTTGAATTATTTCAGTTGTATCTTTCAAGTTTTCTTCAATATTAATTTCTTTGTAATATTAATTATTCTCTTTAAGATATTGGAAGGCTTGTCTAACTTTATATAAATCTACCAGCTGTTGCCATATTATTTTGTCTTTTGTAGGTACTCCATTCACTAAGATAATTAAAGATTGCTGCATTGGACGTTGCACTCCTAGAGTATGCACATTTTCTTTTAGATCTAATGGTAAATAAACTACTTTTCCACGAATCCCTTTTACCAATTCAGAGGGAGGTAATTTTGCTGTTTTTGGTTGAAGCTATATTATTGCTTGAAATGGGTGTACTGTTTGAATTATGATGCTCTCATATAAATTAAGTTGTTGTAGGGGTTTTGGTACTGGGTATAATTCCAAATTATTTGTGATAGCACGTGAAGGAGTTTGGTTGTTGTCAAGTTTTGTAGTGCAGTAACTGCAAAGTATTAAGGACTCAGTTATTTCGTATTTGTTTTCTGCTACAAGGTAGAGAGATAATTCAAACCATTTAGAATCTTCATTGTCTTCTATTTTGTATGATAGGTCTACAGTTTTTATGTTACTTTTATAAAAGGTTCTACGGCAACATACACATACATGGTATGGTACTTCAGCTGATGTACTTTTAAATTTTAGTATTTCTTTTTTGTATGTGTTTAGCAAAAGGTTGCCATATGTAGAACTGTTTCTTAATTGGTTTAAAGCTATTTCATTCTGTAAATGGCTTTCACTTCCAAAATATTTTTTCTGGATATAGTGAATTTCTTCAAGTAGGTCTTTTGCTGTACCATGTAGAAGGATGTTATTTCACTTTGCTAGTGCTAAAGCAGGACTTTTAGCATAGTACAGTTTATAGACTAGATTTCTTATAGTTGAATGATGTGTTGATATCCTTTTGATATCATGGAAAGTGGTTTTACAAGTAGGTCCTGTAATGCAGGCCAATGAATGTCCTTGTAGTCCTGTGTATTTGCGCACTGGACAGGTATCCATATTTTGCAGTAATTTAATTTTGATTTTGTCTTTGCTTTTTACATATTTATTGAGGAATTGGCGTAAAGATTTGAAACATTGTTTGGGAATGTTACACATTGACGTGCATGGCCATTTGTACATTAGACGTTCTGATTCAGTTGAATGGAGGGGTAATTCTAAGTTTTCAGGGCATATTTTTGTAAGGAGTACTTCTTGTTCCAATATGGTATTATTCCCTTTGTCATAACCTCGACCACTTCTATGTATGGCAATTGTATTTGTTTGCTTTTGTTTGTACCCTTCTTCATTAAAATATGGTTCTGTGCTCGTAGTGTGATTCCATTCACCTCCGCAGATACTTAAGAAGTTCTTTCTGTTGACATTTCGCTTATTGAGAAGTCTTTTTTGTAATTTAGTTATTAGTTTTGTTAGTGGTTTCATTTTGTTTAACAGTAAAATAAATAACTTTCTTTTCAGAAGAATTGCACTGTCCATCAACGCTTCTAAGATTCATTTCCTACGTAGGTTTAAAGCATTGAACCTGATTTCTCTCCTGTTTTTATAAGATTTTGAAGGACTTTGTGACGGTACATTTTGGCTAAAATACTTTTATTGGTATGTTTACTTAGCACTATATTAAAATTTGAAGAAGTAGTTTTATCTGTAGTGAAAGCTGATTTTTTGTTAATTGTTTTTTGGTTTGTTTTACATTTTGATAGAGGAGGCAAAGTTTTGGTACTTGAAACTTCTTGTCTTTCACTAAATGACTGTATTAGCTGTTTTGTTTCAACTTTTTTTTACAAATTCTGCTAGAGATGGATGCTTATGTTGGACACTTTTATTTTCATTTGCGCTATTTTTGCTTTGCTTTCTACGGACTTGACTTTTGGTAGGCATTCTTTAGGGTCTGTTGAAAAAAATAAAGAAGATATGGGTTGGGGTGTTCTGGAATGTATGTGTGCTGTGTGCATGAGTGTTTGAGTAAGATGATAAAGATGTATGTAATGGTGTGTGATTGTGCATTGGGAACTACAACTAGTAGGAATAGGTATTCTTGAATGTATGTGTTACTAAACTGGGGTTCAGATGACAAAAAAAGTAAGCTAGTGGTGTGGAAAAGTACAAATAGTAAATCTAATGTATACAATTAAAACAGTTATTTGTTCTATAATATGAAAATTGTAGCGGTTCAGTTGGGTAATTTGTGTGTCCAAAAATAGGAATTTGTGGGACATTCTGGCTGTAAATCGCTGTTTAAGACATGGAGATTTTTGGACAAAATGGTACACAATCTCTATTTTTAGGCACCAAAATAGCTTGTATTAACGTTATAGTATGTTTGATTAATAATACAAATATTATGGTGATATTCTACTTATTTTTTTTCTTAAATTAACAGGTAACTTCTTAGTTCTTATTTGTTCTTCGAATTCGGCTGCTTCTTTTCAGGAGACTGGTCTTCAATGCAATTGTAAAAGCTTCAAATTAGTAACTTTGTTTGTATATAGCGCTGTTTTTAATTTAGATATTGATTTTTTTAATTGAAATCCTCAGTGCCTTATTTAAAACCATTAAAATAATTTATTTACATAAGATACATTGCATCAGTTCAGTACATATGATATTTTCTTAATGAACAAATTGTATTGAATGACTAACTGTAGCAAAAAAAATATCTTTACTATGTCTTGTGAAATTTATAATATACCAGTGAATACCACTATTTCTGTAAGTAAGCTGTTCTAGGTAATAGCGCCTCAATGTCATGTCTAAATTAAAGTAATTAAGTAAATAAATAAATAAAACCAAAAAAATATGAAAGTGTATAAGTATTTTTTAAAGATTTAAACATAGATTGTGCTTGCATGCAATTTTGTTTGAATATTTGTAGTCTATATATTTCATTTAAAAAATGTTAGTTTAACATGATTTGAGTGTGTGTGTATAAAGAAAGTAAATAGTATAAAGGTTTATAAGTGATAGTTGATTTTAGGACATTGAAAAAAATACAGTAAATTCATTTTACAGATTACACAAGCTAAAAGTCTGTTTGAAAATGTGTTCATCTACTGTACAGAAAATATGCATACCTGAAGTTTGTGTTCATGCATATGGATATGCATGGAGCTGCAAGTAGAAATCTTGGAGACTTGTACAGTATTTCTGGTAGATGGTGCTTGCCAATTATATGACACTTGTACTCAGAGAGATTCACAGTACATTTGCAGTGCTGATATATGATGATGCAGTTAGATCTAGAGGTATTGAATGTGATTGGTGCATGGTCATGTGATTTTTTAGCTACATCCAATGAGGGAATGGCAGAGAGAGTGAAGTGGAAATGGTAGAAGGGCTGTTCATGTTACGATATGTCCGCGGACATGGCGGTAGTTTGCGGACATCGGGAGTTGCATCCGGGTACTTTTGGGTTCAGAAGTCATGCAAATGAGAATAAGCACTGAAAGGGATTGGTCAGGAAAGTTTAGTGGGTGTGTTGTGCCAGGAGAGAGTTTCTCAGATACTCTTTTTGCTGAGAGAACAAAAGATAGCTATGGCTGTGTGTTTCAGAAAACAGATTGTTTCGATTTTGGGAGATTCGTGGATACATTGGTTGAAGGTGCATGCAGAAAGCTGTGGAGTAGCTGTAGATCTTGGATTCCCACATGTTTAAGTACACTGGCATGGAGTACGTGGAATGAAGTGGTTGGACTTGCCACCTCTCTGTGCTACTTTGGAGACAGAGCAACATCCAGACATAATTGTAATTAATTGTGGAGGGAACAGGTTAGGACATGTGACTGGAATTATTTTGCAATTTGCTATGAAAGAAGGACTTGGGAAGGTTATGGACATGTTTCCTAATTCTCAAATGATATTTTCACGGATTGCGCAAAGACAAATGTAGCTTCGTTCTTCTTCATTTGGTCCACAAATGGAAAAAGCAAGGCGCAATGTTAATAAGGCTGTTTGTGCCTTTCTAAGAGATTTTGGCATGTCCTCTTTTCACAATGAAAATATTATGTTTCTTAGTACATACATTTTTCGCAGAGATGGAGTCCATCTTACTTATGCTGGCAATCAGATTTTTCTGAGAAATGTACAAAATGCATTGCAACCTTTTGTGGAATTACAACAACCATTTTGAAGTAGGTGTTAAGCATTTATAATTTTTGACTTACAAACACCACCCAAAGGCTCTTTTCAGAGCCACCACTTCTTCCCAGAGAAAATTGCAATGTTTGTGATGGGGTAGCAACCCAATTTTTTAAATGTTTGCGAACTGTCAGCGGACTTCTAAAAAATACAAATGGCCCTGCTTCATTTATTTTCACTTCTATTTTTTAACTGTGAAAGGCGGCTCTGAAAAGAGCCTCATTTTTTTTTATTTTATATATTTTGTATTTTTTTTTGGTTTTTTATACACGACACACTAGGAGAGGAGGGGAAAGGAAGGTAAAGGGGGGGACACCAACCACAGGGATAAGAAAGGGCGAGCTGAGAGAGGAAGATGTAGAGTGGGTT
Organism: Ambystoma mexicanum; assembly: GCF_040938575.1. Lineage (NCBI taxonomy): Eukaryota > Metazoa > Chordata > Amphibia > Caudata > Ambystomatidae > Ambystoma > Ambystoma mexicanum. The sequence goes on along the minus strand of NC_090937.1, from coordinate 585,523,665 downwards.
TTATTTGGGTAGTGAGCAGATCTTCTCGTGCTCTGAGACGATAGTCTCAAAAGCACTACGAAGTCGCTCCCCCCTGCAGAGTACTGTGTCACAGTACATACATACAACTGTGACCCTCGAAAGGTAAGCGTCATCAGCATTCTGTATGGCCTGTGAGGCAGCTTGAGGAAGACGCTGTCCCACAGAGGTGGTCCTTGTGGTGACAGGATCAGAAACAGAGGATGAAGTAGAGGAAATCAACCTGCTACGTTCTTCGCAAGGTACAACCCTGCGAATAGCCCCAGAGTGAAATGACCTCAGGTGTCGCTTCATAGTAGTGGTCCCAAAGCTGTACTTACCGTGCTTCCCGCGACTGAGTATCATTTTGCACTCATTGCAGGTAACACGGTTCGCACGAGCCTTAGGAACATTACCATGAATGGTAAATAACCGCCACACCCAAGACTCACGCCTAGTGCGGGTAGTAGGGTTTTCCTCTACCTCATTCTCATCATCCTCTTCTTCCTCCTCCGCATCCTCACTCCTGTTCCCCTCTTCAGGCCCTTGGGGAGGTGGTGGTGATGGAGGGGGTGGGGGTGGTGCTGAAGCAGGTGCAGCACCAGGTGGCAGTTCTGCAGCCAGGGATGCCATCTCGATGGTGTAATCAGTAAGTTGCTGGAGAAATAGCTGTGCTCTGAAGAATAGCCAGAAACACAATGAGAATAAGCTCTAGGGCGTGGTCTTTTATAGGGGTGCTTGTGCGCGGTTCGCGGACATGCGCGCTGTCCGCGGGCAGATCGAACACAAAAAAAAGTTTGAAAAGTTTCAAAAGTTATGTAGAAACTCAGGATTACTATGTGGGACTTGTGCCATGGTGAGATTTTATTGAAAAATATTATGGATTAATTGAAAATGTACTTTTAATTTGTTTGGGGACCCGAACAGTGTCCGCATTCAGAACACACGATCAGCGTGGGCGCGGTCATATGATCCGTTCGCGAACAAATCTGCGAAGGAAGCGCATGTCCGCAGCGCACGAAATGCACAGAGATTGGCTAGCGCATGCGCGTTGATGTTCTACGGACACTGTTCGGGTCCTGAACTAATTAAAATTGCGTCACACGTGAAACGAACATTTCAGGACACTGCGTCCTTAGAACAGTTTAAATTTGCTAGCGAACAGTAAGGACAGATATAGTGTTCTTCAGGACACGTTCAATTTTGTTTATGTACAAACATTTCAGGACACCAATTGTGTTCTTAGAACATTTTCAACTTGCTAGCGAACAGTACGGACAGGTATAGTGTTCATTAAGACACCTCCATTTTCGTTTAATAACGAACAATTCAGGGCACCGCGTGTGTTCTTAGAACAGTTTGAACTTGCTAGCAAACACTATGGACAGATATAGTGTTCTTTAGGACACTTTAATTTTTTTTTTTTACGAACATTTCAGGACACCGCGTGTGTTCTTAGAATAGTTTCATCTTGCTATCAAACAGTACGAACAGGTATAGTGTTCTTCAGGACACCTCCATTTTCGTTTATTTATGAACATTTCAGAACACCTGCACTGTCCGCGGACACCTACATTGTTTTTTTTTTTTAAAAACGAAACTATTTACAACACAATATAAAATTTCAACTTTATTTAACATATATTAATAATTTATGACAGAGAAGGTGAGGCAGAAACAGAAACAAAAACAGGAGAATTAGGGGTTTCATCATGATTGTTATTAGGTGAAGAAGGGATGGAAGTCTCATCAAAATGTTTTGGGTTATGGAGAGGGTTTGGGGATAATTGACTGGGATACGGTGAGGAGGGACAAGTACATGTGGAGCAATGGTACGAGGTTTTTGGTTTAAAATGATCTGCCACAAAAGTTTTCAAATTATTAAAATTAGTCAACAATAAATCCATTTTTTCTTCTATACTGTGAAAAGTGTTATCCATAACAGGTTTTTCTGAAGTATTTTCTATTTTGGTATGCTCTTTACAAAAATAAATATATATATGTTAAATGTATACAAAATAATAATAATTAAATGGTTTGTATTATAAAGTGTTACCATTAGTTTCACTATCTTGTGACATTTCTTCATGTGGGAAATGTTCATCTAGCCATTCCAGAGTACTAGACATTTCTGTGAGAGAAAAAAAAAAGATAATATATTTTTTTATCTAATACAGAAAGTTTATAAATATATGAATAAAATTAAGTACACTTACTATTTCAGGTAAGATATGTCCTATCTACTCAGTGGGTCTGCTCTTGTTCTCAGTTCTGTTGTGTTTGTGACATTTCTGTGAGAGAAAAAAAAAAGATAATATATTTTTTTATCTAATACAGAAAGTTTATAAATATATGAATAAAATTAAGTACACTTACTATTTCAGTTAAGATATGTCCTATCTACTCAGTGGGTCTGCTCTTGTTCTCAGTTCTGTTGTGTTTGTGAGGTAATTATGTTGGAAGCCAATTTCTTTTCTTGTGGTATATTCCATTTTAGAACATAGTGCATTTAAATGAATGGTTAGTGTGTTGTATATATGGGTTACATTTCTTATGTATTAGTACATATAATGTGTTTGTGTGCTTTTTTTTAAATTTGTTAAATGTTCCTATGTTATGATATAACAATCAAACATACCCCCCCAGAGTTTTTTAGGTAGTGGTACTGTTCTTCAAACATGTCCGCGAACATTAAATGAGTTTGCGGACATCAAGTACAGTAGAAGAGATTCAGTCAGTTCCATATGATATGTATATAAAGTGAAAGTCATTATTGTTAAGTTGCACTACTAAAAACCTACGAAATTCAATGAAAAAACTTTGTTAAAGGGACGTTATGGTTAAGTTGCGCTACTAAAAACCTACGAAATTCAGTGAAAAAACTTTGTTAAAGGGACATTATGGTTAAGTTGCGCTACTAAAAACCTATGAAATTCAGTGAAAAAACTTTGTTAAAGGGACGTTATGGTTAAGTTGCGCTACTAAAAACCTATGAAATTCAGTGAAAAAACTTTGTTAAAGGGACGTTATGGTTCCAAGTAAAACCGAAAAACCCCTGAAATTCGGCAGTTATGGTAAGCTAAGCAACCATAACTCGCGCCACCACCGTGCACTGCTAAGACTAACACCCTGGACATCAAAGATGACATCACAAATGTCATTGATGACATCACTGATGACATCACATGTGTATGTACTTTTCATGAAATATGTGTACAAGGGATTCTTATTATAATGTTGCGAAAAAAGTGTCAAGGATCATTGCAATAAATATCATACCCTAATTAGTGCTTTGAACAATGCATTGATATAAATAGCATTCTATTATGGGGTTCTATCTAGTATACTACGCTACTAATGCAGAAACATAGCATTGTGTGCAGCGTACAAGATGAAGGTATAATATTCGTAATGTTAATATGTTGAATAATGAAATGATAATTGTTTTCTTAATAGATTTTTGTGTACTGTGAAATATGTAATAAGTAGCTAATAAAACCCATGTATCACATAATTGCATTACTATAGAGAACACAGAAAGAGTAAAGAACACAAACCAATATACATATACATAGGGTAAATAGCAGCTTTGAAACAGAGAAATCATCATTTATTTGCTTGAAATAATGCTGTCTTTAAAGCTTGTGTCTTCCCCTATGTATATGTTTCATATGATGTGACTGGAGTCTTAGTTTCTGATTGTTACTGAAGAAAACCATGTGGCCTAGATATGTCAGCAAAAGAAAAAAGAGTGAGCCAGAAGAACACTCGCGGTGTCCTGAAATGTTCGTACATAAAGAAAATGGGGGTGTTCTGAGGACGTTGTCCGTATTGTTCGCAGGCAAGTTGCATGTGTTATAAGAACACTCGCAGTGTCCTGAAATGTTAGAAAATAAACAAAATGGGGGTGTTCTGAGGACGTTCTCCGTATTGTGTGACTGCTTAGCTGTATGCAATGAGGAAATGGCACAGAGAGTGAAGTGGAAATGGTAGAAGGGCTGTCCAAGAGTTACGCGGTCCGTGGACACCGCGGCTGTCCGTGGACAGGGCGTGCTACATCCAGGGTTTTCCAGAAAATCCAGCATGGAAAGAAGACTGTAGGGATCAACCAATAAGATGTTGAGGTTGTGGATTTGTGTTGAAAGAGACTGTGTGCAGTAAAGATGGCAGAAGTGGAGAAAGTCAGGGTGTTGGTGCTCGGAGACATGTTTGTGCATGGTTTACAACAGTATGCTCAATGCAGGCATGTTGCAAAGAATTTTGATGTTAAAGAAGTAGAGGTCGTGTGGAGCACTGTGCCTGATTGCAATGTACAGGGAATTGTACAAGTTTGTGAAGATATGGGCAGGATCAACAGTCCCCATGTGGTAGTTTTGCACTATGGTGCTTTCTGTTTGGGCTATGTCAGTGCCCCTACTTTGTTGGCAGATTTGGAACACTTGGTTCAAGCAGTAATGAACATCCTTCCAAATGCCAAAGTATTTTTTTCTGGATTACTACCTAGGGCAATATGGGACAATATTTCAGTTTTTTGTCCTCAGCAAAACAATGCTAGGTGTGTAATCAACCGAGGCATGTGGGCCTTCATGCTTAGAGCTGGTATGTTATTCTGTAATAATGAGAATATTGATTCCAGTAATGCTGTTTATTTTAAAGAAGATGGCATTTCCTTATCTTTTATGGGAAATGCCATGCTGTTTTGGAATGTAAGGGTTGCTTTGGAGAAGGTTATGTGAAGATTTTAGGAGTAAAGTAAGAAAAACAGAAGAAAAAAAATACAAAATAACAGGTGTCTGTCAAGCATCTGCAAAAAAAACAAAAAAAACGGCTCTTTTCAGAGCCAACCTCAAAGGGGAACTGGGGCACACTATTTAAATTTACATTCACCACGCTCAGATTTTCGATATGTCCGCGGACATGGCGGTAGTCCGCGGATATCGAAATCACTAGCTAGGGGTTCAGTTTTTTCTATGTTACATGTATTTAAAGTCAGGGATATTATGGTTAAGTTGTGCTACTAAAAACCTATGAAATTCAGTAAAAAAACGTTGTTAAAAGGACGTTATGGTTAAGTTGCGCAACTAAAAACCTATGAAATTCAGTGAAAAAACTTTGTTAAAGGGACGTTATGGTTAAGTTTCGCTACTAAAAACCTATGAAATTCAGTAAAAAAACTTTGTTAAAGGGACGTTATGGTTAAGTTGCGCTACTAAAAACCTATGAAATTCAGTAAAAAAACTTTGTTAAAGGGACGTTATGGTTCAAAGTAAAACCGGAAAACCCCTGAAATTCGGCAGTTATGGTAAGATAAGCAACCATAACTCGCGCCACCGTGCACTGCTAACACTAACACCCAGGACATCAAAGATCACATCAAAAATGTCATTGATGACATCACTGATGACATCACATGTGTATGTACTTTTCATGAAATATGTGTATGAGGGATTCTTATAATGCTGACCAAAAACTGTCAAGGATCATTGGGATAAATATCATGAGCTAATTAGTGCATTAAGCAATGCATTGATATAAATAGCATTCTATTATGAAGTTCTATCTAGTATACTAAGCTACTCATGCAGAAACATAGGCAGTGTGTGCAGCATACATGATGAAGGTGCCAGATTCATAATCTTGCCATGTTGAATAGTGAAATGATAACTGCTTTCTTATTAGAGTTTTGCGTACTGTGAAACATGTAATAAGTAGATAATAAAACACACTTAATACATAATTATTACAGACAAAACACAAAGAGACAACAACACATACAAATATGACTATATACAGGGACAGTGAAGTAAACAAAAAAGCAGAAGTAGTAGCAGAAAGAGTTCTTAACCTAACTGATTGTCTTTATGCAGAGAAACTATTTCTCTGTTTCAAAGCTGCTACTTACCATATGTATGTGTATCACATGATGTGACTGCACCCAAAGGAAAGAAAAGTGAGTATAATGTATACAAATATGAGCATATACAGGGAAGGTAGAGTCATAAAAAATAAAACTATGAGAAAGTGCTGATAACCCTAATGATTATCTTCATGCACAGAAAGGATTGCTCTCTTTCAAGCCTGTGTCTTCCGCTATGTATATGTTTCATATGATGTGACTTGACCCTAAGTCTACAAATATAGTACCTTTTCAATTTTTACTTCCTGACTGTTACTGAAGAAAACTATGTGGCCTAGATATGTCAGTAAAGGGAAAAAAGGGAGAGCCAGACATGTGATGTCATCAGTGATGTCATCAATGACATTTGTGATGTCATCTTTGATGTCCTGGGTGTTATTGTTAGCAGTGCACTGTGGCGCGAGTTATGATTGCTTATCTTACCATAACTGCCGAATTTCAGGCGGTTTTCGGTTTTACTTTGAACCATAACGTCCCTTTAACAAAGTTTTTTCACTGAATATATATATATATATACTGCAGTGCTCGCGCGACTCCCCCACGGCTCTCCTGCTTCCCAAAAAATAAGCTGACTTGCCTTGGTGGTCCGCCTCTTCACCCAAATGCTCTTCGCCGCCTTCCGTCAGTCTGCCTGCTGTCGTGCATGCGGAACGGGAAGAGCACCGCCGACACTGGGCACGGAGAGCAGATCGAGGCACAGCAGCTCCAAACAGGCGACCGGGGTCCGTGAGACAAATCCTCATCGCCAATGTGAAGTAAAGGGATCCGGGTAGAATAAACAGTTCAGAATCTCTTTATTTGAGCTCAGATCACAGCGACAGCAGGCACTACCTTTCAAGGCAGAACCCAACTGAAGCTTAAAGAACACACACAAACAATAACACTCTGAGAACCCATATACATCACCGTGGAACCAAAGTCATAAAGCAAGTGAATGGAACACTGTGATTGATCTACATCCACATCTTGAACTATGTTACATATAATTCATTGCCCAATGCATGCTTACTTATATAAACATAAATAAGTAAACTCAACACATGGCCTGCGGTAGCTTTTTGGGCGGCTTTTAACTTCACTCCCTAGACGAATCCTCACCAAACTTTGCAAAATCCATAGACTGAATGGAAAAACATTTTTGCTCACACCTACACCCCAAACCGGTAGATGGATTTTCACCAAATTTGCGGCAGGAGTGGTGGCTTAGTCCCAAAAGCGTGCTTTTGTAAATTTGGTGAAAATTGGGGCTAAAAAAATGTGTGATATCTATGCCCGCTCCGCAGACACACTTCCCTGTTCGCTCCACGGACAGGACACCGATTGGTTAATCGGCTTGCGTCATGTCAGCGGACACGCGACGTGTTCGCTGATTGGTTGGAGTGAAGCGTGAGGTGCGTCACATTGTTTCAATGTGCCTGTCATATTGGATCTGTGGACATCAGCAGACAGCGCGGCGTGGAACTGAGTATAAATCCATTTGTGGGGGGTGTGTTTGTGTGTAGGAGTGCTTAGAGAGGGTGGGGGAGTAAGAGATGGATTAAATGATGGATTTGTTTAGGTGGGAGAAAGCCGTGATGTATTTGCGATGTTACTAAGCACTGGGCACACTACTGGCTATTTTACTTTACTATGATGTTTGTTTTGGGTCGTTAGTAGAGCATTGGGTGAAGAGGGTATGTATTGAAGAGTTTGTGCATTGATTGTAACTATTATTTTGAAATGTTAATTGAAGTGGATAGGTTTTGAGGTATATATGTTATGTTTTTTGGTTGTGGTCATTTGGTTGGTGTTTGTTTCAATGGGTGTATTATTCTGCGGTGGTTGTGGCTATGCACCCAAGACTCTAGGCCCTGGCCACAACTACCGCAGCCTAATACACAAATGTTGCCAAATTTCTAGAATGTGGTATGTGGGCTGCCGGGGATATGTTTTCAAACATTTGAGTACTGATTGGCAGTAGTGTAATAGTGTTTATAGGGTAGTGAGATGCTGCACTACCAGCTGCACCTCCTCAGAGGTATCCTTCCTTTCCTCTCCTTCCCCCAGAAGCTCACTGTCTCCAGGGCCCTGGTTCTCTCGAAGCTGGACTACTGTAACAGCCTCTATCTAAATCAGCCTGCCTCTACTCTCCGCCCGCTGCAAATCATCCAGAACAGGACTGCAAGACTTGTCCTTGGCCTCAAGCCCAGGGACAGTATCTCTCCAGGACTGAAATCACTACACTGGCTCCCTGTGGCTGCGAGGATAAAGTTTGAAACCCTCTGCATTGTCCACAAGGCCTTATGGGGCCTTGGGCTAAAATACCTTCAACCCTCTCTTCCTAAATATCTTACTTCTCGAGCTCTTCGCTCATCCACCTCCAACTCCCTCAGGGTCAGCCGCTTCTCCAAGCAACGAGTTGGGGGGAGATCTCTCTCCGCAGCAGGGGCCTCCCTCTGGAACAGTCTTCCTGCCTCCCTGAAACTTGAGGCGAACCATCTCCGGTTCCGGAAGCACCTCAAAACCTTCCTCTTTGCTTCTGTTTTCTCTCCCCCTCTCCCCTGCTAAATCACCGAAAATGTACTGAATCAGCAACTGGGCCACTCACCAATCTCGGTCCTTGGCCCAGCCACTCTCCCCTGCACTGCCTCCCTGGCAACCCCTGCACTGCAGGACTGTCTCTGTATCCCTACAGCCCCACTTCCCAGCACTTGTCTGCACTTATACTGCACTTGCCACCAGCTGGCCCTTACTATTTATCTTGTATTTTACTAACCACGTTGTACTGCACTTTCCCCTCTCCCTTTCACCCTTGCACTTTTTCCCGTCCCCTCTACCCATGCACTTGCGCGATCTGAATGACACCTGGCCTAGTAGGATTGTTTGTCTGTCTCCCCTTGTTCCCCCTCCCTGCCTCATCGCGCCTTGAAACACTTGTGTATAGGCGCGTTACAAATGCCATATCATATCATATCATATCATGTGTGTTAGTTTGTTTGTTGGATTGTGTTCAGAATGTTGGCATTGAAGACTGTAGGCATTTTGGGTTGTATGTAGTGGTGAAGTGTTCTTTTGCATGGTTGTGTAATGTTGCAGTGTTTGAGAGTCCAATCATTACATACTTACAGTTTCCTTTGCTGAGGATGTATGTAGAGTTTTGGCAGGCCATGCAGTCAAGATTGTAGGGTTTGGCAACAAGCACTGCAGCATAACTCATGGAAGCAAACATTTTGGATTTTGGTCTGTAGTCAGGTGTTTGCTTGAATGGATTTGTTATGCTGTGGTGTTTGTGGGTCCAATCATCATATACTTACTGTTTGACTTTTTGTGGTTGTATGCAGTTTTTTTTCATGACATGGGTAATTGTAGCAGACATTCTTTTTCAATCTCTGTGATAAAAGGAAAAGATCATTTGTTAGTGTAGGTAGTTTACAATGAGTTATTGCATAGCATAGTAGACATTTCTATATTTTGTCGACCCTCATAGTTAGTACTTTAGAAGTACTATAGTTCAAACCAGTGTACTGTGCAATGTGCTCAGTTCCTGTGTTTGTTTCTTAAATCATTGGATCTGTGGGAGAAAAAAAATCCATGCTGGTTAAAAAAAAAAAGCCTTTCTATGTTGTGGTACAATGTATTTCTTTCATTGATTTCAGTAAGAGGAATTGAACCGGTGTATGGTTTTTGATTTGTAAGTGGTGGTAGTATTGTTGCAATTAGATAGCATTTGGTGTATTTTATTTGTTTATTTCTTTTTCCATTTTAGTGGTATTCATCTATCTGTTGGCTTGTTGAACATTTTTGGGGCAGTTAGATACCTGTTGGTGTATTATAAGTGTTTATTTCTTGTTTCATGGTATTCATCCATCTGTTGGCTTGTTGCAGATTTGTTTGAGCAGTTAGATACCTGTTGGCTTATTCTAACTGTTTATTTATTTTTTTCATTTTAGTGGTATTCATTTATCTGTTTGCTTGTTGCAGAATCTTGGGGCAGTTAGATACCCGTTAGCGTATTCTAACTGTTCATAGTTTTCAAGTTGACGTTTTGCTTATGTTCATATACAGATTAGTTATTCAATTTTGGTTTTAAGAATATTAAGTAAGCCTTTACAAGATTTGCAGGTAATTCCTGTTTTAGAGTAATGTTAGTATCATTACATTCGAACCATCCACAATTCTTTTTTTATATATGCAGTATAGTGACCTGCATTGGTTGTGGCTCCTGCATGGTAGATTTGACCTATTGTTGTGAAGGTTTTCTTACCAAGTGATAATTGATCATGTGTGAATCCAGTCAGCGTGCAGTTGTTTTGGTACCATCTGCATTGTAACATAAAAGCATTACTATTACGTGTTTACTGTGTGTCTGTATTTGTAAGTTGGAGCGATTATCCGAATTGCAATTAGTACATAATCTGCTATGGTTGGCATTTTGTATAAGTTGCTGAAATGGAATGGATTCACAGTTAGGTATGGATACATATACAAAGCATTCATTAGGAACTTCATCTTGAGCTACATGGCTGCAAAGAGTGCATGTATGTTTCCAGGCATTTTTTTGTTTTCTGGTACTTGTAGTAAGTACATTAGAAATTCTTGTGGATCCTCTTGTGTGTTTATAGTGAATTTGACCATTCCAGCACAGTAGTCCAGTTCCTGCCTTTTTCCAGAAACACTGTAAGTGTTGTCAGGATTGTTGGTTGCATTACTGCATTACTAGTCATAGTGACTTAGTTGTATTTTATATCTACTATTTGTTTTATGTTGGGTCATGTTCATGCAGAATATTTTTATGAGTTTTTTTATCTTTTTTGTAAACCTTATTAAAAATGTTGAGTACTGTGCAAGACTATAGGTACAGGGAGGTTTTGCACCATTACTTGTCAGATGATAAGTTATCCCAGAGGTCTTGAAGCTCTGTTTCTTCTGCTTTGGTTAAGTAGGCTGTGACAAATCGTGCAAATGCAGTGGAATTGTCTGAAATGCACTGCACATCTATATTTGCATTCCATAGGAGGGCAATGATTGCATTGTAATCATTGAAGTGTTTTGATTCTTCTGTTCTTTTTATGTAATATGTGTTCTTAGGTGATTTACCTTTGACACTATGTCTAACTGAAGACATTAAGGGGGTAATTCATAGAATCCAGCGCACAAGTGGCGCACGCGGCTGGCGCACAGTGTGCGCGTGCGAATCCCTGCACCAGCCGCATGCGCTAAAATCCAATTCCGCGCACAGCGTATTCATGGATTCCAGCCACCAAAACCAGCCGCGGCGCACAGTGGCGCAGCGACCCTGCAGCAGCGCCAGTTACGCCCCCAAGAACGCCTCTCGCGCAGGGAAAAGCCATCAATATACCCAATCCAGCGCAAAGGGCTGCGCTAACCCTGTACCAGCACAGCAAGCGGGCTACGTGTATCACTGGGGTGCGCGGGAAGCACCTCACGCGATTCCATCAGGGTACGTGTATTTCGGGGTGCGCGTGAAGTTCCACACGCGATATCAGCAGGGTACGTGTATTTCAGGGTGCATGGGAAGTTACACACGCGATTTCCGCAGGGTACGTGTATTTCAGGGGTGCGCATGAAGTTCCACACGTGATATCAGCAGGGTACGTGTATTTCAGGGTGCAGGGGAAGTTACAAACGCGATTACAGCAGGGTACGTGTATTCCAGGGGTGCGCAGGAAGTTCCACATGCGATTCCATCAGGGTACGTGTATTTCGGGGTGCGCGTGAAGTTCCACACGCGATATCAGCAGATTACGTGTATTTCAGGGTGCAGGGGAAGTTACACACGCGATTACAGCAGGGTATGTGTATTCCAGGGGTGCGTGGGAAGTTCCACACGCAATTCCATCAGGGTACGTGTATTTCGGGGTGCGCGTGAAGTTCCACACGCGATATCAGCAGGGTACGTGTATTTCAGGGTGCAGGGGAAGTTTCACACGCGATTTCCGCAGGGTACGTGTATTCCAGGGGTGCGCGTGAAGTTCCACACGCGATTCCATCAGGGTACGTGTATTTCAGGGGTGCGCGGGAATTTCCACACGCAATTGGGCCCGTGCGAGCAGGGTACGTGTATTTCAGGGTGCATGGGAAGTTACACACGCGATTTCCGCAGGGTACGTGTATTTCAGGGGTGCGCGTGAAGTTCCACACGCGATATCAGCAGGGTACGTGTATTTCAGGGTGCAGGGGAAGTTACACACGCGATTCCCCAGGGTACGTGTATTCCAGGGGTGCGCGTGAAGTTCCACACGCGATTCCATCAGGGTACGTGTATTTCAGGGGTGCGCGGGAATTTCCACACGCAATTGGGCCTGTGCGAGCAGGGTACGCGTATTTCAGGGGTGCGCGGGAAGTTCCACATGCGATATCAGCAGGGTACGTGTATTTCAGGGTGCATGGGAAGTTACACACGCGATTTCCGCAGGGTACGTGTATTTCAGGGGTGCGCGTGAAGTTCCACACGGGATATCAGCAGGGTACGTGTATTTCAGGGTGCAGGGGAAGTTACACACGCGATTACAGCAGGGTACGTGTATTCCAGGGGTGCGCGGGAAGTTCCACACGTGATTCCATCAGGGTACGTGTATTTCGGGGTGCGCGTGACGTTCCACACGCGATATCAGCAGGGTACGTGTATTTCAGGGTGCAGGGGAAGTTACACATGTGATTACAGCAGGGTACGTGTATTCCAGGGGTGCGTGGGAAGTTCCACACGCGGTTCCATCAGGGTACGTGTATTTTGGGGTGCGCGTGAAGTTCCACACGCGATATCAGCAGGGTACGTGTATTTCAGGGTGCAGGGGAAGTTTCACACGCAATTTCCGCAGGGTATGTGTATTCCAGGGGTGCGCGTGAAGTTCCACACGCAATTCCATCAGGGTACGTGTATTTCAGGGGTGCGCGGGAATTTCCACACGCAATTGGGCCCGTGCGAGCAGGGTACGCGTATTTCAGGGGTGCGCGGGAAGTTCCACACGCAATTCCATCAGGCTACGTGCATTACAGGGGTGCGCGGGGAGCACCACACGTGAATTGCACAGGGGCCTACCCTGCACATGTCCTGCAGGCACCCCATCCACCATGGCCATGCCCCCCAGCCAACCCACATGTCAACTTGCACTACTGCCCACCAACGCATGTCCCCCTGCACCCCCAGCCACCAGAGGCACCCTCCACCAGGCCCCCACCCATGTCTCCCACCACCCCCACCCCCCAGCAGTACAGGGGCACCCTCCACCAGGCCCCCACCCATGTCCAACTCATGTTCCCCACCCCTCCACCCCCCAGCACTGTGGGGCACCTGCCAGCAGGCCCCCACCCATGTCCAACTCATGTCTCCCACCACCCCCACCCCCAGCCACCAGGGGCACCCTCCACCAGGCCCCCACCCATGTCTCCCAGCACCCCCACCCCGCCCAGTCACCAGGGGCAGCCTCCACCAGGCCCCCACCCATGTCTCCCACCACCCCCACCCCACAGCCACCAGGGGCACCCTCCACCAGGCCCCCACCCATGTCTCCCAGCACCCCACCCCCCAGCAGTGCAGGGGAAGCCTCCACCAGGCCCCCACCCATGTCTCCCACCACCCCCACCCCCCAGCCACCAGGGGCAGCCTCCACCAGGCCTCCACACCCATGTCTCCAACCACCCCCACCCCCCAGCACTGTGGAGCACCTGCCAGCAGGCCCCCACCCATGTCCAACTCATGTTCCCCACCATCCCCACCCCCCAGCACTGTGGGGCACCTGCCACCAGGCCCCCACCCATGTCTCCCACCACCCCCACCCCCCCAGTCACCAGGGGCAGCCTCCACCAGGCCCCCACCCATGTCTCCCACCACCCCCACCCCCTAGCAGTGCTGGGGCACCCACCACCAGGCCCCCACCCATGTCTCCCAGCACCCCCACCCCCAGCCACCAGGGGCAGCCTCCACCAGGCCCCCACCCATGTCTCCCACCACCCCCACCCCCCAGCAGTGCAGGGGCACCCTCCACCAGGCCCCCACCCATGTCCAACTCATGTTCCCCACCCACCCACCCCCCAGCACTGTGGGGCACCTGCCAGCAGGTCCCCACCCATGTCTCCCACCACCCCCACCCCCCAGCACTGTGGGGCACCTGCCAGCAGGCCCCCACCCATGTCCAACTCATGTTCCCCACCACCCCCACCCCCGAGCACTGTGGGGCACCTGCCACCAGGCCCCCACCCATGTCTCCCACCACCCCCACCCCCCCAGTCACCAGGGGCAGCCTCCACCAGGCCCCCACCCATGTCTCCCACCACCCCCACCCCCCAGCACTGTGGGGCACCTGCCACCAGGCCCCCACCCGTGTCTCCCACCACCCCCACCCCCCAGCAGTGCAGGGGCACCCACCACCAGGCCCCCACCCATGTCTCCCAGCAACCCCACCCCCCCAGTCACCAGGGGCACCCACCACCAGGCCCCCACCCATGTCTCCCACCACCCCCACCCCCCAGCCACCAGGGGCAGCCTCCACCAGGTCCCCACCCATGTCTCCCAGCACCCCCACCCCTCAGCACTGTGAGGCACCTGCCAGCAGGCCCACACCCATGTCCAACTCATGTTCCCCACCACCCCCACCCCCCACCACTGTGGGGCACCTGCCAGCAGGCCCCCACCCATGTGCAACTCATGTTCCCCAGCCAACATGTCATCACAATCTAGATCCCTGGTCCCTATGGTCAGCCTCCAAATGCAAAACACCCACCCGAGTATTGCATCCACCCACTCATAATTTGCAATTATATCACAGACCACCAATTGCAAGTTCCAAAACAAACACATTTCCCTCACATACACCCAATGGGTGTCAGTGAATCTCAAAACACATATCATGAAATGTATGAAACCAATGAGATACCACACATTGAAGTTCACCAAAAAAAATATGTATTAAAGGAAACATAAATAGAATAAAAAATGAAGAAACTGAAACGTGAATGTACAAAAATGAAAAGAAGCATGTCCGTTAAAAAAAGCAAAACCAAAAATAAAATTCCAAAGTAATGTCCAAAGTCAATGTCCACAAAACAAAATCCAATGGGAAACAAAAAAGAAAGCCATTGCTCCATGGTTAAAAAGTGAAAAAAATAATACAATCCAACTGTGAACTATGTACATGGGAACAAGCCAGGGTCCATCATCCCAACAAAATAAAGGAAACCTATCTAACTACACTTACTAATAAAATAAACTATATACAAAAATGTGGCCAATGTCCGAAAGGTCCAAATAAAATAAAAACAAAAATGAAGCCTAACACTACCTACATAACTATGTACAAGGGCAGCGGGCTAGTCTCACGGCTCACTTGTGGATGTCCCGGGCCAGGGCATCATCAAACTCCTCCTCAATGTCCCGGAGGCGGTCCTCCTCCATGGCCCCGAGGGTCCGCAGGGCGGTCGACGTCTCCACCTCCAAACCCCTGCGGATTGCCTCGAGGCACTCGGCCCGCCTCAGGGCCCTCCGCATCTCCGCCCTGACCATTGTGAGCCGTGCCTCTTCCGCCCGCTGCCGCTCCGCATCTATGGCGTGGCCCAACCGCTGCCACACGGAAGACACTCTCTGTCCTGGGTCCTCCTGCCCTCCGGCCGATGATTGCCCCTCCGATGTTGAAGGCCCCTAGCCTTCATGGCTCCCACCACGTTGCTGCTGCTGCTGTGCCTCTGCCTGTGCACTGCCTCCTGCTGCCTGCACATCCTCCACCGGCTGGGGTGCAGTTGTTGATGTGGCCACCCCTGCTGGACGTCCGACTCCCGACTGTGGCAGGGATGCCTCCTCCACCAGCCTGGCCGCACCGTCAGAGGCAGCTCCACAGGGCACCCAGGTGACTGATGGGTGGGAAGATGGCACAGAGGACGACTGACGTGTAGGGGGTCCAGTTGAGGAGGGGGTCGGAGCAAGCCCCAACAGACGGAGGAATCCGGCCTGGGTGACCTGTCCCAGCAGGCTGACGTGGTCAACGAGCCATTCGAGATGACGTGCAGTCTCTTCATGAAAAGACTGCAGGTCACCTCGCATGGCCCGTTGACGCAACGCCACACCAGCCAGGACAGGCTCAACCCGGACCTGGATAGCCACGTCCGCAGGCAGAGGAAGGCCAGTTGACGTGAGCTCATCCCCTGCCTGAAAACGGGTCTGGACGTAGGCATCCCTGCTGGTGCAAATGATGCAGGGACAGGATCAGGGACAGGATTGCACACAGGCACCTCCGCGGCGGCCTGTGCTGCCTCCTGTCCCTGGTCCTGCACTGCACCACTAGCACCAGTGGGATCCCCACCTCCAGACTCCGTCTCCTGTGCTTGCACGGCCTCCTCCTCCACCAAACCCCCCACCAACCTGGATGACTCCGTGCCATCTTCCCCTGTTGGGCCCTGTGGGGTCCCAGCTGCCCCTTCTGCTGCCGAGGAGTCCAACTCCAACCTCCGCCTCTTGGACCTCCCCCCGGCAGCTGCGGCCTGGGACGCGGCACCGGACTCCTCACTCCCCGACGAGATGACAACATGGGAGGGGAGCCGGGCCTTGCGTCTCCGGCTGGTGGTGGGATCCCCGCCTCTGTGCTCCACAGCACCTTCTCCGCCCTCTTCATCAGTTGACGCTGCAGACAGGGAGAAACAAAACACAGGCATCAGGGCACTGTACAATGGACACATACACACATGACAGTTGTACATGAGTGGCATTGGCAAACCTCAGACATGTCATCACAATCCCCAACACACATGTCATTACAACTCGCACACATGAGCCATACCACAGCCATATCGCAACTGCCACCACCATCCATACACATACAACAGCATGAGCAGCCAAAGGTGAGCCAGACATCACATGCAACACAGGAAGTGCACCACACATGTACACACACCACCACACTTGCATGCATGTGTACACCTCTGCCAGTGTTCAGACGGACATCCATGTCACATCTGCCAATCAGGCTTCCACATACCGCTGTCACATGCATCCATGTTGCATCACTATTGCACCCTTGTCAAATACACACACATGCACATGTACACAGTGCTGATACATGCAGCCAAAAACAACATACATGCGTGACATCACGGACATGTCTACTTACATACACATTCATCCAAACATGTGTGCCCACACAACTGCATTTGGCATGCAAGCCTACACACACAAGCACCATCCATGACTCACACATTACAGCCCTCGCATGTGTCAGCCCCACGGTCCTGTACACCCCCACCCATACTCGACCCCATACAAACAGATGTGCAACCTGCACACTACTGAATAATCACCACACGCACTGCTCACAATCAGGATGCATGTACACTCACCGCTCGACTCAGACGGGTCTGCTTCTCAAGGACCTGGACGTGGAGCGCTGGGGATATGCGTTCCAGGACCCTCATCTGTTCTTCCGACAAGTGGCCCCGGCGCCCCTTGGCATCCGCTGCCTTCAAGAGGCGCCGGGCCTTGTTCAGGGTCCTGGACCTGAAGTCTCCCAGTGCTTCTTGACATGTTGTAAGTCGCGGACTGCCACCCCCTCCGTGTTGATGGCAGTCACGATGTCAGTCCAGATCCGAGTCCGTCCTTCCTTGTCGGCGCGGGAACTTCCGAAGAGGGCATCATACTGCCCCAGGACTTGCTCCACCAGGACACCAACTTCGGTGGCACTGAAGCTGGTGCCCCTCTGCCTCTCTGGCCGGGGGTTGTCAGTGGTCCCAGATGTTGTGTGCCCCAACATGACAACCCCAGAGGCAAGAGTGGGTGGGCAACTGGGTCCTGGGGCTGGGCTGTGGAGCGATGGAATCCCAGTCGGGAGTCTTTGGTTCCAGCAGGGGTGGTCACAGAAACAGCACCCCTGGCTGATGTGCAGGCAGCAAATGGCAGGGCACGTGGGCAGCAGGCAGTCAGGCAGCAGCAGATGGCAGGTGGGAGCGTGCTCGGGGCTCTGGGGGGCAGTAGTTTGGCCTTCTGGGCAGGAGCGTGGTCTTCCGTGTGCTTGCGCGTGGCCAGCTTGATACGGAGTGATTTGGCACGTGAAAAATCTGCACGTCAGCGTGTAATTCGAGGAAAGGCCCTTAGCGCGTAAGCGCGTCTGCACGCATACGCATTTTCATTGGACCAAAGGCCCCTAGCGCGTGAGCGTGTCTGTGACGTGACGCGCGCAGGTGTTTCCCTCATTGCACGTGATGACAGAACACACGTGGATTTCCACCAATCGCGTGTGAAAGTTCCCGGCACCCCGGAACACACATACCCAGGCTAATCGCGTGTGGAACTTCCCGCGCACCCCGAAACACACGTACCCAGGCCAGTTGCGTGTACGCTCACTCCCCTCCGATCACACGCGATGACACTCGGACCGTATCCGAATACGGGAAACCCGCGCACGGCAAAAGACGTGCACAGGCGTCAATGCGTCCGCCCACACGAAGGCAGGCGGAGCCGTCCCCGCGCACAGCATAAAAGTGCGCGCAAACAACAAACGCGTATATACAGCTACGATGAATGCCCCATTTGTCGCTGCACTGATCGTGGGACACCGCAGGAGGAGGAGAATAGCCAGGGCATGCATTTTCGCACCACGGACAAGCCTTTTTGGGATGCCTGACGACCAGGTCTACGGCAGGTATATGTTTCCACCCCATATCATCCTAGACCTGCTCAGGGAGTGGGAAGATGACCTCACATCCCCCACCCTTTGCTCCCAAGCATTGAGCCCCTTGGAGAAGCTGCTCAATGTCCTGCATTTTTTGGCCACTGGGTCATTTCAGCGGACCACTGCCATAGTGGGGGGGGATCTCACAGGCCGCGCAGTCACGCTGCCTACACCAGGTACTGGCAATCATGACAGCGCGCCCCTCAGTCCGCAGGCACATATACATGCCCAGAACACCCGCAGAAAGGCAGGCCGTTGTCCTGGATTTTTTCAGGGTGGCACACTTCCCCAAAGTGCTCGGTGCCATAGAGTGCACCCATGTGGCCCTTTGTCCACCTAGGGCCATTGAGCACATCTACCGAAACCGCAAGCACTGGCATTCCATCAATGTACAGGTGGTATGTGATACAAAGGGAATCATCACCTCTGTCTATGCAAACTACCCTGGCTCCACCCATGACAGTTTCATATACAGAATTTCCGCCCTGAGCCGGGCTCTGGAAGCTGGGCAGCATGGCGACACATGGCTCCTAGGTCAGTACAAATGCCCTTGCACATGCATGCAAGTCACACACAGACAAATATCCAAACCCTAATAATCTCAACTATTATCACCTCCCCAGGGGACAGTGCCTACCCTCTGAGCAACCACATGATGACGCCAATCCGGAACCCCACCACACCACCCCAGGTAAGATACAACGCCGCCCATATTGCAACCAGGGGCATAGTGGAGCGCACATTCGGAGTGCTCAAGTCACGTTTCCGCTCCCTTGACCGCTCTGGTGGGCAACTACTCTATGCACCACCAGTAGTGTGCAGGATCATTGTGGCAGCATGTGTCCTGCACAATGTTGCAACACGGCAGGGCGTCCCGGTGGACATGGTGGTGCCCCCACATCCCCAACCACAGGCACAGGCGCTGCCCATGGGAGGGGACAGGGCACGTGGCGAGGAAGCCCAGACCCAGCTTGTGGCCACATTTTTCACCTAAACTCCCACCCCTGCGGAGTGCACACAGGCCTGGCACATACCAGGTGACAATCGATGATGACAAAGAGACAGTCAACTGTCACAACCCTACCACCCTGAGATAGTTGCCATGGAAGTGCCACATCGTCTGCATCCCTAGCTACTTAAACACAAGCTATCCTGTGTGACCAAAAGGCACACATATGACATATGACATGATATGGGCCATACACAAGTATTCCAAGGCGCAATGAGGCAGGGAGGGGGGAACAAGGGAACACAGAGAACGGTACTACTAGGCCAGGTGTCATTGAGATCGTGCAAGTGCAGGGGGAATGGGAAAAGTGCAAGGGGAAGGGTGGGGGGGAGTCCAGTACAGGGGAAGTAGCCCAAAAAAATAATACATAGGTCGCCTGGTGGCAACTACAAAGGTAAGTGCAGACAAGTGCTGGGAAGGGAGGGCTGTAGGGATAGAGAGACAGTACTGCAGTGCAGGGGTTGCCAGGGAGGCAGTGCAAGTGGAGAGTGGCTGGGCCAGGGACCGAGGTCGTGAGAGTGGCCCAGTTGCAGCTCCTGTGCAGTTCCAGTGGAGAATTCTGCAAGGGAGAGGCAGACAGTAAGCAGAAGCAAAGAGGAAGGTCTTGAGGTGCTTCCAGAACTGGAGATGGTACCCCTCAAGTTCAAGTCAGGCCGGAAGTCTGTTCCAGGGGGAGGGCCCTGCTGCGGAGAGAAATATACCCCCAGCTAGTTGCTCTGAGAAGCGGATGACCCGGACATCACAAGGTGTGCATCACACACACCTGCAAAACAGGCCATGGCCATCACTGTCATGTCACTCAAACCCTCCCAAACATCAACATGACATGGCAAGCAATACCCATACACCGATGCAGTAACGATAAGGTACACATTGCCATGTCCTAAATGTACAGTGGCATCGGACACTGCTGCCTGACCCGGAATCAGATGAAATGACAGATCAACAAAATCTCCCACCCAAAATAGGTCATTTCCAAATGCATTACAACAGTCGTAGACGTAACATCACAACGAATGCCTGTCTACATGCACATTATGCATTGCAAAATCAACACTGCAGCTCATGTGTGCAGTGTCCTACTCCTGCATCACACTGCTCAGTGCACAGCACAGTGAACAGCCATTGTGTGTGATGCACACCCTGAGCATCACATCTAAGTGACAGACCACGTCAAACATCAAATTAGGCATGTACTGGATCCATGATCGGTCACAGAACATGTGCTTCCGGGACACAGTGGGCACCAGAAGGCAAACAGTGTACACGTGGATATGCAATGGTGGGAGTACATGTAGTGCATCAGAGTGCAAGTGTGTGGTTCTGCAAGGACATGCACTCCACATATGCATGTGCACTCAAGTGACCATCAGTGTTCCCTACATATCACATGTGAACATCCACCATGTGTACACCCCAGCATGTCAAACCACAACTATCCCCTCGCACCTGAAAGGAAAACACAACACATGAACAGGCATTGATCAGCAGAACACAACATGTACATAGGATACCACCATTACTATGTCGGAGTTCCCATCACACTGCAGGGCAAGGCAACTATCAACAACAACCCCCCCCCTCCCTCACAAATGACCATGACCCACTGAACAACTGCACCTGGGTCATGGAGCCTCCAAACCTCAATTCCACCTGGCCACAGGATCACCTTTACCCTTCGTCACCATCTCCCACCTTGTGTGTAAAAAGATGCCTGAACCCTCGGAATCCACACTCATTTCCAAAATCACAAAATCCAAGGCATAAAAACGAACCCGAACACCCTCCAGTAGATGACTTGATGTAGCAGTACCTCACAAAGGCCAAGTACTACCACAATGATGCAACAACCAAGGTAGCACAGCAAAACAATGTCACGACAGGATGTGAGACATGTGTGGTACATGACATAGGATGATGCAACATGAATGGATGTGTACTGTCACAGGTCCCCTGTACAGGCGCGGGAGTGTCATGAAACAACCACCACCACCATGTCCCGGGTGCCTGCAAGGTCAAACTCACACAGGCCCCTGAGACCCTGGTGGGGAATGAGGTTCAGGGATATGCAGTCGGGACAGGTGTTGACACACTGGATGACTGGAATGAGTGGCAGGAGAGGGGAGGAGGAATGACACATGAAACTAGGGAATGCACGAAAATGTACAACCTGCATGAACACATACACAATCCAAACAAACTTGGACATCATTGTCATGGCCTTCAGTAGTCCAGGCTCAGGAGTGGTACAAACCAACCACCCCCTCTAGGGTTTTGGCGCCTGCAAGTTCGGGGCTTACGCAGGCATCCGCAACCCCAGTGGGGAAAGAGGGTCAGGGAACGTTGCTTGGATAGGCACAGGAAGCAGGAACACCGGGTAGAGGGTACAGGGTTCAAAATTGCATAGGATCACGGGTGATTAGGGAGAAAAAAAACATACCAAATTGAACCACACAGACATCCATGCATCAGTACTCTCCCCAGCAAGCCTATGCAGAGCAGTTCGTAAGAAAAACAACAAGACACTTAGCTCTGGTTTTGAGTGCTGGCCTCCTGCCTGCGCACTCTCAGGTCCGGTTACAGGAGCACTGCAATGCTGCAAAGAGAGCCACAGTCAACAACCTGTACGTGCCAATTACACAAAAACACAACACCAAACATGCCCCATAGCAACAAACTACTCTACAAACAGACAATCTGTGGTTGATGCTTCATACCCATATATAATATCACCCCTGTGACGGGTCATACACAGTCAATGCAGTAAGGCAGACGCTGGTGGGTGCGTGGCAAATTGAACACCAATGTGTCACAATTCACACAACATGCAATGTTCCCTGGGTAAGCAGACAAACCCATGTAGCAAGCCATGACTACAGAGCAAGTTGCGTACCACCATGACCGGAACAAAGTTGGCAGTGCATTTATCATGAAGTACGTGGAAAAGACCTGCACTGCACCCGAGTATGTCCCTTGCTGTATGTCCCTGTGACCTGCCCCTTTCCATGTCTCGGAAGGCTACATGGTTGATACAAGTGCCTCAATGGACCTTGGTGTACCGGAGGGTATGTGCCACTGCCCCTGCATGTGTCCCAGACAACCCTACTATCAACAGCCATCAGTCCACAAACACATCTGAGCTGCATTGTGTGCTTCAACACCAATATTCGTCTAAGCTCACCCTCAGTGCTGTGACTAAGCCTGCATGTGCAACTCGCCTGGTGCAAGCTTTGCTGTGTCGTGGCACCCCTGTGATGCTCACCTTGCCTGGAGTTCCTTGGAACATGTCAGCAGTTCTAGGATGTGGGTCTGCAATCACTGTGCCTCTGCTTGTGCACACATGTGCATGTGGGCACCAACAAACGGGTCCAGAATTCCGTCGTCCAATGGGCCATGTCTGCTGGCAAAGGTGCTCTGGAGGCTCATCCCCCTGCAGAAAGGGCATGAAACACATGATTAATGCTTCAAAGTCATCTGTGTGTGTCTCATCAGGCATCTCATTACTTGACCATGTCAGAGAGTCACATCACAAATCACACCATCAGTCCGTCTTTCACCTCCAAAGTGTGGAACACTATCTACAGCATGAATTGCAACAAGCACCTGTACAGGAAAGATATGAAACATACTACACAATGCATATCAATCAATGTCCACATTAATCATGACACACCCCATCTAGCAAAAGCTGAACAGTGGACAATGACACCTAAATCATCCCCACTAGGGGTGTCAACACAAGTCACACAGCACCAGACATGCCACAGATATGACAGTCCAATGCCCTTGTGTAAAATGCTGTAACACCGAACCATCCTTGCGAGCCCATGGATAAGGGAGGCAGGAGTGGCATATGTGAGTAAAGGACCCCAAGCAGCAAACACATACACAAGACAACCATGAAGGGCCCAGCTGGAACAGACAGTGGATGCCTTCAAAAGCCACAAAGCACCGCACCGTCACATGAAAGCACAATAGACTAGCAATTTTAAACTAAATCAACTATTAACTAATTACACTAACTATGGAAAACCTACATTACCTATTTAAACTAACTATCAAACAGAAACTTAACTAACTAAACTAAAAGAAAAATCAAAAATGGCCACATACGACCCAGGGGGGAGGGGAGGCACCCAGGAGGGGGGAGGTACAGGGTGCTGCTCAACATCCACATGCGATGATGCTGAGCCAAAAAAAAAATCCTCCATGGGCTCAACGCCTGCACAGCACGACCTATGTGGGAGATAGATGGTCGTCCGAGTCTGGCTCATCCTGGAAAGGAGGACGTGGCACAGTAGCCTGGCCATGCCTAGCCGCAGCTTGCCCCTCGTCGGCAGCAAGTCTGCCGGACGGGTGAGCCTGGTTCTGTGTGGCGATGTGACGTAGGTCTGCATGCAGAACCTCACGTGATACACGTGCTTCCTCTTGCAAGGTAGCATGTTTAACACGGAGTTCCTCCTGCAAGGCCTGGCTGGACAACCGCTGCACCTCCCGGCACGCCTGTAGCTCAGCCGAGATGGTACGCTCAAGCTGTGCAAACCTCTCCTCTGCCTGCTGCCTCTGGGACATCATAAGGACACCCAGAAGCATACTCCTCCCTCAGGGCATCCATGTGCGCCTCTGCGTGAGCAGCAATTGCTTGACGCAGAGATGACATTTCAGCCTGGCGTGCCCTGTCTGAGGCCACCATGCCCAGCCTGAGCGAGAGGGCCGTGGACCGTGCCGCCTGCTGCTGGAGAAGCACCTGCCTAGCAGTGGGGAGCACAGATCGGGCCACACGCTCCATGCTCTCAGCGATGTTCTCCATTGCTGCCCCCTGCCGTTCGGAATTGGCAGTCATGTCTTGCTCCCACTCAGTATACAGCGGTTGCGCGCGGCGACCGCGTTTCCGGGCTTGACCCCTGCGGGACCCAAGGACCGGGGGTCCTCGCTGTGTTGGCACCGCCTGCGGCTGCACGACTACATGCCCCCGTCGACGTGATGTCCCAGGCACATCAGTGACTGGTGTGGAGGGTGACCCTGCGTCCCGATCCACCACGGGCGGAGGAACCAAGACTATCTGATCCCTCAGTGCAGGTGTCGCAGACAGAGGAGTGTCCACATCAGAATCACTCACCCCTGACACATGGATTTGATGCTCATCCAACTCAACATGGACGTCAGAGTCGTCATCAAGGCTGGACTCATAGGCAGCCAGAGACAAGATGGACTGCAGCACTTGGGGGTTTTCATGGCCTACCACCCCACGACCCCCACTAGTGCTGGGTTGACACCATCCTCCGCCTCCATTGCGTCATCACCTGAAAAATAGAGAGAAAAAGGTCAATACACATGTCAGAAGCACACGACACACACACACACCGACAGCAAAGGCATCCGGCAGACATGTGACACACAACATATGACCTGGCATGCATGCTGGGTATACTTTGAATAGCTTCTGTGATCAGACCTGTTGAAAGGTGGCAGTTTCCATGGAAGTGGGTCTATGCAGTGCAGAAAATGTGTACGCCACTCACTACCTACATGTACAAGCACTACATGGTGTGTGCCAGGAAATGTGAAGGCAGTGCAATGTCAAATTCAGACATCACGTGCATTGTACATTCAATGTGTACCATGTCTAGAAGCCAAGCACCCCTCCACCCCAGTACCAAAGCAGGGATGCCTAGCATGGTATCAAAAGGCTGACCATACACCTGTGTATTGACAGGCAGTGTTGACTGGCATCAACAGCTTAATGTGATTCAAATTACAACACTGCAAATGATGCTGGGACAGTGGGCAGGACACATGATGGAAACTCCGGAGGCCGCCCACGTGTGAAGTAGACACAACAAGAGTTGGACAGAGTCATTGGCCATTGAACAGGCTGAGGCCTGTGAGCCACACAGATTGTCAGAGCGTAAACATGTGTGCAACGCAGGACTGAGCCACAGTTGACATGGGAAGGCTGATGAGATGGCAGGCAATGCATGTAACCAAGGACTTATATTACAGTGATCATCCAGTCAAGGACACATAGGGGCATGCGTGCAATGCACATGGAGCATGAATGGGCACTCATGTCCCTGCGGGACATCTGACCCATGCACAGTACAAGTGAGATACCCTGCATCGAGTACTAAGGCTGTACCACACAGCATATGTCTGGCAGATTCTACGCTGGAAGTTAGCATCTACACAGGACACATGAACAAGAAAGTACACATTGGCAAGATTGAAGCAGACCAGTGCAAAGGTGGAACTGGGGTGCAGAGTGGCGGAGGAGGGGCAAGGGAGCATGCCTACATGGAGTCCCGCATGCAGGCAGAGGAGACATGCATGACGGTAGCATTGCATTACTTACACATCAGAACCATGTACACGTCACATGTAGCAGCAATCATGCACAACTCATCCCACAAGTGCAACACACACGTCCTCAACAAACACGCATCAACACTCACTGGACTGGGCATCAAAGTCCAGCTTCTCTCCCACTCCTTCGACCAATTCAGGTGGTATGAACTCTGCAACGAGAGCCTCATGCGGAGTGAGTTCTTCCTCCTCTGGTGCAGGCCCACCGCCAGTCACCAGAGTCAAGTTGTAATTTGAGGCACGCTTGGCCTTAGTGCTGCGCTTGATGTCATTCCAACGCTTTTTGCACTCCTGCGCCGTGCGCACCTCATGGCCGAATGAACTGACATGTTCCGCAACATGCTTCCAGTGGGTGTCACGTTGGGCAGCCGTAGTCTGACTATTGGCACCCACTAGCATGTCACGGCTGGGGCCCCGCACGTAGTCCACGAGGAAGTCCAGTTCCTGCTTACAGAAAGGCTTCTTCCTCGACGTGCAGGAGGTCGTGGCTGTGTGTGGGGTCCCAGCCTGTGCTGCAGGTGCAACCTTCCTCCTCTTGGACTGTGGCGCAGACCCTGGCTGGCTAATGCCGCCCTGACCAGTATGGCCAGTGGGTTCGGTGGATTGAGCCAAGGGAGTGGCAGGTGGAGGGATGACCAAAGGCCTGACTTGTGTCAGTGGCAGCTGGGTGCCCACTAATGAACCCTGCGCAGCAACATCAGCTGTGGCAGGGTCTTTGACCGCAACGGTCCTGGTTGGCAGACTCACAACAGGGGTGCTGTTGGGTGCATCTGCCCCTGCACTTGCCAACACCCGGCTGTTTGGGGCCCCTATGGTTTCCCCCCTGGCCTGTTGGAGATCTACCAAGGGCTCTTCAAGTGCCAACGCAGCCTGCGCTGGCAGACCCTGAGCCTGGGTGGCGGTGTCCACAGCTGCACCTGCAGCTACCACTACCCTTGGGCCCGTGGCAGTCGATGGAACGGACTGCCGGGCCATATGGGTGCCAGTGCCAGATGCAGGAGCTGCATCCCCCGGAACCACAGGGGGGGGTGGCATGGCTGCACCGACACATGGCACAACATTGTGCTCAAGTGGCGCACCCCTGCCTCTTCCCCCTCTGTGGCTGCCCTGGACACCCTGGAGTCCCCCTACTCCCTGGTCACCACGGCCACGTCCCCGACCACGCCCGCCACGAGGAGTACGCCCAGCTGAGGCGCCCCTCACCTTTGGTGGCCTCCCAACCATGGCACAGATGTAGTAGTGCTGGCACAGATGGAGTGGTGCCAATGGGAGGTGTACACCACAATTGACCTGGGCAATTGGGGTGAAGGGGGTGGGAAGCAAGATGTTAACAGCCCCCCTGCACCTGCAAGGCTGTATGTGACCCCGGTGATGTGGTGACGGGTCACGCAACGCTCAGGCACCCCAAAACTGCAGTAAAACCGTGCACGCAACCCTGCAGCCTACGTGCGTGGATTCAACCTCCCGGAGTACGCAGTGGCACCCAGTAACACGAATAACGCGAACGCGTGGGACACGAAGGCTACTATGACATCGAAAATGGGTGCGATACACAGGGGCACACGTAGTGGGAAAAAGAGCGTGTGCGGCTCACCGTCTGACTAGCGCGATGCAGAAAAACACGCGTAGCCAATACCCCCGCCAAAAGAAGAGATACGTCCTTGATAGCTGTGAAGTTGTGATGGCGCGCGAAACAACAGGAAGCAGTAACACACGTCGGTCTCCATGAAAGGCACGTACAGCGAACTGCTGGGCCCGCTCACCTTTAACCCGTGCCGAGGGAAACGCACGCGCGCGTCACATCACTTACGCGCATGGGCCCTTTCCTCGTATTACACGCGGACGTGCAGTTTTTCACGCGTGCTTACGCGCATGGGCCCTTTCCTCGTATTACACGCGGATGTGCAGTTTTTCACGCGCGCTTACGCGCATGGGCCCTTTCCTCGTATTACACGCGGACGTGCAGTTTTTCAAGCGCGCTTACGCGCATGGGCCCTTTCCTTGTATTACACGCGGACGTGCAGTTTTTCACGCGCGCTGAAATGCCCATGCACGTCTGTACGCGTCACGTCACAGGAGCGCTCACGCGCTAGGGGCCTTCGGTCCAATGAAAATGCGTATGCGTGCAGACGCGCTTACGCGCTAAGGGCCTTTCCTCGAATTACACGCTGACGTGCAGATTTTTCACGTGCCAAATCACTCCGTATCAAGCTGGCCACGCGTAAGCACACGGAAGACCACGCTCCTGCCCAGAAGGCCGAACTACTGCCCCCCAGAGCCCCGAGCACGCTCCCACCTGCCATCTGCTGCTGCCTGACTGCCTGCTGCCCACGTGCTCTGCCATTTCCTGCCTGCACATCAGCCAGGGGTGCTGTTGCTGTGACCACCCATGCTGGAACCAAAGACTCCCGACTGGGATTCCATCGCTCCACAGCCCAGCCCCAGGACCCAGTTGCCCACCCACTCCTGCCTCTGGGGTTGTCATGTCGGGGCAAACACCATCTGGGACCACTGACAACCCCCGGCCAGAGAGGCAGAGGGGCACCAGCTTCAGTGCCACCGAAGTTGGTGTCCTGGTGGAGCAAGTCCTGGGGCAGTATGATGCCCTCTTCGGAAGTTCCCGCGCCGACAAGGAAGGACGGACTCGGATCTGGACTGACATCGTGACTGCCATAAACGCGGAGGGGGTGGCAGTCCGCGACTTACAACATGTCAAGAAGCGCTGGGAGGACTTCAGGTCCAGGACCCTGAACAAGGCCCGGCACCTCTTGAAGGCAGCGGATGCCAAGGGGCGCCGGGGCCACTTGTCGGAAGAACAGATGAGGGTCCTGGAACGCATATCCCCAGCGCTCCACGTCCAGGTCCTTGAGAAGCAGACCCGTATGGAGTCGAGCGGTGAGTGTACATGCATCCTGATTGTGAGCAGTGCGTGTGGTGATTATTCAGTAGTGTGCAGGTTGCACATCTGTTTGTATGGGGTCGAGTATGGGTGGGGGTGTACAGGGCCGTGGGGCTGACACATGCGAGGGCTGTAATGTGTGAGTCATGGATGGTGCTTGTGTGTGTAGGCTTGCATGCCAAATGCAGTTGCGTGGGCACACATGTTTGGATGAATGTGTGTGTAAGTAGACATGTCCGTGATTTCACGCATGTATGTTGTTTTTGGCTGCATGTATCAGCACTGTGTACATGTGCATGTGTGTGTATTTGACAAGGGTGCAACAGTGATGCAACATGGATGCATGTGACAGCGGTATGTGGAAGCCTGATTGGCAGATGTGACATGGATGCCCGTCTGAACACTGCGACACTTGGCAGAGGTGTACACATGCATGCAAGTGTGGTGGTGTGTGTACATGTGTGGTGCACTTCCTGTGTTGCATGTGATGTCTGGCTCACCTTTGGCTGCTCATGCTGTTGTATGTGTATGGATGGTGGTGGCAGTTGCGATATGGCTGTGGTATGGCTCATGTGTGCGAGTTGTAATGACATGTGTGTTGGGGATTGTGATGACATGTCTGAGGTTTGCCAATGCCACTCATGTACAACTGTCATGTGTGTATGTGTCCATTGTACAGTGCCCTGATGCCTGTGTTTTGTTTCTCCCTGTCTGCAGCGTCAACTGATGAAGAGGGCGGAGAAGGTGCTGTGGAGCACAGAGGCGGGGATCCCACCGCCAGCCGGAGACGCAAGGCCCGGCTCCCCTCCCATGTTGTCATCTCGTCGGGGAGTGAGGAGTCCGGTGCCGCGTCCCAGGCCGCAGCTGCCGGGGGGAGGTCCAAGAGGCGGAGGTTGGAGTTGGACTCCTCGGCAGCAGAAGGGACAGCTGGGACCCCACAGGGCCCAACAGGGGAAGATGGCACGGAGTCATCCAGGTTGGTGGGGGGTTTGGTGGAGGAGGAGGCCGTGCAAGCACCAGAGACGGGGTCTGGAGGTGGGGATCCCACTGGTTCTAGTGGTGCAGTGCAGGACCAGGGACAGGAGGCAGCACAGGCCGCCGCGGAGGTGCCTGTGTGCAATCCTGTCCCTGATCCTGTCCCTGCATCATCTTGCACCAGCAGGGATGCCTACGTCCAGACCCGTTTCAGGCAGGGGATGAGCTCACGTCAACTGGCCTTCCTCTGCCTGCGGACGTGGCTATCCAGGTCCGGGTTGAGCCTGTCCTGGCTGGTGTGGCGTTGCATCAACGGGCATGCGAGGTGACCTGCAGTCTTTTCATGAAGAGACTGCACGTCATCTCGAATGGCTCGTTGACCACGTCAGCCTGCTGGGACAGGTCACCCAGGCCGGATTCCTCCATCTGATGGGGCTTGCTCCGACCCCCTCCTCAACTGGACCCCCTACACGCCAGTCGTCCTCTGTGCCATCTTCCCACCCATCAGTCACCTGGGTGCCCTGTGGAGCTGCCTCTGACGGTGCGGCCAGGCTGGTGGAGGAGGCATCCCTGCCACAGTCGGGAGTCGGACGTCCAGCAGGGGTGGCCACATCAACGACTGCACCCCAGCCGGCGGAGGATGTGCAGGCAGCAGGAGGCAGTGCACGGGCAGAGGCACAGCAGCAGCAGCAACGTGGTGGGAGCCATGAAGGCTCGGGGCCTTCAACATCGGAGGGGCAGGCATCGGCCGGAGGGCAGGAGGACCCAGGACAGAGAGTGTCTTCCGTGTGGCAGCGGTTGGGCCACGCCATAGATGCGGAGCGGCAGCGGGCGGAAGAGGCACGGCTCACAATGGTCAGGGCGGAGAACTCCATGCGGAGGGCCCTGAGGCGGGCCGAGTGCCTCGAGGCAATCCGCAGGGGTTTGGAGGTGGAGACGTTGACGGCCCTGCGGACCCTCGGGGCCATGGAGGAGGACCGCCTCCGGGACATTGAGGGGGAGTTCGATGATGCCCTGGCCCGGGACATCCACAAGTGAGCCGTGAAACTAGCCCGCTGCCCTTGTACATAGTTATGTAGGTAGTGTTAGGTTTCATTTTTGTTTTTATTTTATTTGGACCTTTCGGACATTGGCCACATTTTTGTATATAGTTTATTTTATTAGTTAGTGTAGTTAGATAGGTTTCCTTTATTTTGTTGGGATAATGGACCCTGGCTTGTTCCCATGCACATAGTTCACATTTGGATTATATTTTTTTTTTACTTTTTAACCATGGAGCAATGGCTTTCTTTTTTATTTCCCATTGGATTTTGTTTTGTGGACATTGACTTTGGACAACATTACTTTGGAATTTTATTTTTGGTTTTGCTTTTTTTAACGGACATGCTTCTTTTCATTTTTGTACATTCACGTTTCTGTTCATTTTTTATTCTATTTATGTTTCCTTTAATACATATTTTTTTTGGTGAACTTCAATGTGTGGTATCTCATTGGTTTCATGCATTTCATGATATGTGTTTTGAGATTCACTGACACCCATTGGGTGTATGTGAGGGAAATGTGTTTGTTTAGGAACTTGCAATTGGTGTTCTGTGATGTAATTGCAAATTTTGAGTGGGTGGATGCAATACTCGGGTGGGTGTTTTGCATTTGGAGGCTGACCATAGGGACCAGGGATCTAGATTGTGATGACATGTTGGCTGGGGAACATGAGTTGCACATGGGTGGGGGCCTGCTGGCAGGTGCCCCACAGTGCTGGGGGGTGGGGGTCGTGGGGAACATGCGTTGGACATGGGTGGGGGCCTGGTGGCAGGTGCCCCACAGTGCTGGGGGGTGGGGGTGGTGGGGAACATGCGTTGGACATGGGTGGGGGCCTGGTGGCAGGTGCCCCACAGTGCTGGGGGGTGGGGGTGGGGGTGGTGGGGAACATGAGTTGGACATGGGTGGGGGCCTGCTGGCAGGTGCCCCACAGTGCTGGGGGGTGGGGGTGGTGGGGAACATGAGTTGGACATGGGTGGGGGCCTGCTGGCAGGTGCCCCACAGTGCTGGGGGGTGGGGGTGGTGTGGAAAATGGGTTGGACATGGGTGGGGGCCTGGTGGAGGCTGCCCCTGGTGGCTGGGGGGGTGCTGGGAGACAGGGGTGGGGGCCTGGTGGTGGCTGCCCCTGCACTGCTGGGGGGTGGGGGTGGTGGCGAACATGCGTTGGACATGGGTGGGGGCCTGGTGGCAGGTGCCCCACAGTGCTGGGGGGTAGGGGGGTGGGAGACATGGGTGGGGGCCTGGTGGAGGCTGCCCCTGGTGACTGGGGGGGGTGGGGTGGTGGGAGACATGGGTGGGGGCCTGGTGGAGGCTGCCCCTGGTGGCTGGGGGGTGGGGGTGCTGGGAGACATGGGTGGGGGCCTGGTGGCAGGTGCCCCACAGTGCTGGGGGGTGGGGGGGGGTGGGAGACATGGGTGGGGGCCTGGTGGAGGCTGCCCCTGGTGGCTCGGGGGTGGGGGTGCTGGGAGACATGGGTGGGGGCCTGGTGGCAGGTGCCCCACAGTGCTGGGGGGTGGGGGTGGTGGGGAACATGAGTTGCACATGGGTGGGGGCCTGCTGGCAGGTGCCCCACAGTGCTGGGGGGTGGGGGAGGGGTGGGAGACATGGGTGGGGGCCTGGTGGTGGCTGCCCCTGCACTGCTGGGGGGTGGGGGTGGTGGGGAACATGCGTTGGACATGGGTGGGGGCCTGGTGGCAGGTGCCCCACAGTGCTGGGGGGTGGGGGTGGTGGGGAACATGAGTTGGACATGGGTGGGGGCCTGCTGGCAGGTGCCCCACAGTGCTGGGGGGTGGGGGTGGTGGGGAACATGGGTTGGACATGGGTGGGGGCCTGGTGGAGGCTGCCCCTGGTGGCTGGGGGGTGGGGGTGCTGGGAGACATGGGTGGGGGCCTGGTGGTGGCTGCCCCTGCACTGCTGGGGGGTGGGGGTGGTGGGGAACATGCGTTGGACATGCGTGGGGGCCTGGTGGCAGGGGCCCCACAGTGCTGGGGGGTGGGGGGGTGGGAGACATGGGTGGGGGCCTGGTGGAGGCTGCCCCTGGTGACTGGGGGGGGTGGGGGTGGTGGGAGACATGGGTGGGGGCCTGGTGGAGGCTGCCCCTGGTGACTGGGGGGGTGGGGGTGGTGGGAGACATGGGTGGGGGCCTGGTGGAGGCTGCCCCTGGTGGCTGGGGGGTGGGGGCGTTGGGAGACATGGGTGGGGGCCTGGTGGTGGGTGCCCCTGCACTGCTGGGGGGTGGGGGTGGTGGGAGACATGGGTGGGGGCCTGGTGGAGGCTGCCCCTGGTGACTGGGGGGGTGGGGGTGGTGGGAGACATGGGTGGGGGCCTGGTGGCAGGTGCCCCACAGTGCTGGGGGGTGGGGGTGGTGGGGAACATGAGTTGAACATGGGTGGGGGCCTGCTGGCAGGTGCCCCACAGTGCTGGGGGGTGGGGGGAGGGGGTGGGAGACATGGGTGGGGGCCTGGTGGCAGGTGCCCCACAGTGCTGGGGGATGGGGGTGGTGGGGAACATGAGTTGCACATGGGTGGGGGCCTGGTGGCAGGTGCCCCACAGTGCTGGGGGGTGGGGGTGATTGGGAACATGAGTTGGACATGGGTGGGGGCCTGCTGGCAGGTGCCCCACAGTGCTGGGGGGTGGGGGGGTGGGGAACATGAGTTGGACATGGGTGGGGGCCTGGTGGAGGGTGCCCCTGTACTGCTGGGGGGGTGGGGATGGTGGGAGACATGGGTGGGGGCCTGGTGGAGGGTGCCCCTGGTGGCTGGGGGTGCAGGGGGACATGCGTTGGTGGGCAGTAGTGCAAGTTGACATGTGGGTTGGCTGGGGGGCATGGCCATGGTGGATGGGGTGCCTGCAGGACATGTGCAGGGTAGGCCCCTGTGCAATTCACGTGTGGTGCTCCCTGCGCACCCCTGTAATACACGTAGCCTGCTGAAATCACGTGTGGCACTTCCCGCGCACCCCTGAGATACGCGTACCCTGCTCGCACGGGCCCAATTGCGTGTGGTAATTCCCGCGCACCCCTGAAATGCACGTACCATGCTGAAATCGCGTGTGGAACGTCCCCCGTACCCTGAAATACATGTACCCTGCTGAAATCGCGTGTGGAACTTCCCGCGCGCCCCCAAAATACACGTACCCCGCTCAATCGCGTGTGTGACTTCCCGCGCGCCCCCGAAATACACGTACCCCGCTCAATCGCGTGTGTAACTTCCCGCGTGCCCCCGAAATACACGTACCCTGCTCAATTGCGTGTGTAACTTCCCGCGCGCCCCCGAAATACACGTACCCCGCTCAATTGCATGTGTAACTTCCCGCGCGCCCCCGAAATACACGTACCCCGCTCAATCGCGTGTGTAACTTCCCGCGCGCCCCCGAAATACACGTACCCCGCTCAATCGCGTGTGTAACTTCCCGCGCGCCCCCGAAATACACGTACCCCGCTCGCACAGGCCCAGTTGCTGTATGTTGCCACTTTTGTGATGCGCTGGGACTCTACCGCCTGCCTTCGTGTGGCGGACGTGTTTCTGCTTGTGCGTGTCTTTGGTTGTGCGTGGCTTTGCCCTATTCGATTCCATGAATACATGTGGTTCGAGTGCGTGTGGGCGTTCCGTCTGCTTCCCTGCAGTACATCCCCAGTTACGCCCTTATTTTCGCGCGTTGTTCCCCATTCCGCGCGTTACGCCCCGTGTCCCGCCCACTTTCTGGTGTATGCGCCGAGGTTGTGTGCTTTCACTGTGCGCGTCGCGCACGCCTTTCGGGATGTTGCAGTGACTTGTGCGCCATGCACGGGTTTGGCGCACATCCCGAGGTGTACACGCGCAGGGACTTCCATGAATTGCACGCGTGCGTGTGCGCCTGTTTTTTTCCGCTTGCGCCTGCTTGCGCCTGCTTGCGCGAAGATTTTCGGCGCACGTTTGTTCCATGAATCGGCCCCTTAGTAGTTTTCTTGACCTGTTATTGAAACTGGTCTAGGGAAACCAAAGCAGCATTTGATGTAGTATTTCCCTTTGTTTTTATATTTGTGACAACAATACTTCCCACATTTGTGTCTTTGAAATTGTAAAATGTGTCCATTAAGGTCACTATGTATTGTTTGTGAAGGGATTTCACAAGTGACATATTTTTGGATGAACTGCAAAACAGTGGCATCTATGTCCTGATCAAATTTAGGAGCATGTTTAATCCACAAGAGAGTGTGGATGTGTGGTGCTCCTCTGGTTTGGTATTCTCTTCTCCAAAAGAAGTCTTGCACTTCTCCGAGGGGAGGAACAGTTTTATTACAAATGAAGTGTAGCATAGCAATGAAGCGATGATGCAAATATCTTGATACATTTACAGGATCGAGAGAGCAGAGTTCTCCTGGTGTTTTTATATCTATGTTTTTTAGTTTTTGTTTGCTATGCGTAGGAAATTGTCTAAATCTTCTGATGCATATTCTGCACAACTTAATGTCACAAACCAAGTGGGTGGGCCAAAGTTTCTTATCATACAGCGTACATCTCCTTCATGTCAGAACCAGTATTCTTTTGTACCACTCATGTTTGCTAAAAAATGTGTAATCCTTGACTGTAAAACCTCTTTTTCTTGCACTTTTCCTAGTAATTGCGTAGCTGACATATTTTGAAAATGGGCACCTGATTTCAAAGTGTGTGCAACTCCATAGCATAGAGTTGCTAGTTCACTTTCAAAGAGAAGATGCAATATGTATTCCACATTTTGTCTGAATCTGGGGTCTTCAGAATACATTTGTAAAGAGCGGTATTCTGATGCTGTTATTTGTGTGGGTCTATCATTGTACCTACCTCCTTTTCCAGGAGAAAAGAGTAGAGGAAAAGCACGTGCTTCTATACTTTTTCGCATATGCTGATTGGAGACCCTTTGGCTTGTTGCATTTGGTACGTTTCCAGTGCATCATCTATAGTGTCTTCAGAGTGTAAAGGATGAATTGTATAATTGTATAATGGTCTAAAATATTGGATTCTGTAGCAGGATTTTAAAGTTGAAACTGACAAGTTTCTGGTGACTCTTGAATTATTTCAATGGTTTCTCTCAGGTTTTCTTCAATATTAATTTCTTTATAGTATTCATTGTTGTTTTTTAGATTTTGCAGGGCTTGTCTAACTTTATGTAAGTCGATGAGTTGTTGCCATATTTTTTTGTCTTTTGTAGGTACGCCATTTACTAAGATAATTAAAGATTTATCTATTGGACGTTACACTCCCAGAGTGTGTACATTTTCTTTGAGATCTGATGGCAAATAAACTACTTTGCCACGAATGCCTTTCACTAATTCAGAGAGTTGTAATTCTGCTGTTTTTGGTTGAAGGCGTATTATTGCTTGAAATGGGTGCACTGTTTGAATTATGATGCTCTCATATAAGTTAAGTTGTTGCAGGGGTTTTGGTAGGGGGAATAATTCCAAATTACTTGTGTTAGCACGTAAAGGTATTTGGTTGTTGTCAAGTTTTGCAGTGCAGTTACAGCAAAGTATTAAGGGGTCAGTAATTTTGTATTTGTTTTCTGCTATAAGATAGAGAGTTAATTGGAACCACGGAGATGTACTTTTAAACATTAGTATTTCCTTTTTGTATGTGTGTAGTAGTAGGTTGCGATCTGTACAGTTGTTGGTAGTCTGTTGTAAAGCTATTGCATTTTGTAAGTGGCTTTCACTTCCAAAATATTTTCTTTGTATATGCTCTATTTCTTTGAGTAGTTCTTTGGCTGTACCATGTAGAAGATTGTTATTTAAATTGGCTAGTGCTAAAGCAGGACTTTTGGCATAGTGCAGTTTATGAACCAGATTTCTTATAGTTGTATCGTGTATTGATATCATTTTGATATGGTGGAAGGTGCTTTTTCAAATAGGTCCAGAATTGCAGGCTAATGAATGTCCTTCTAGTCCTGTGTACATTTCGCACTGGACAGGATTCCATATTTTGTAGTAGTTTCATTTTGAATTTGTCTTTGCCTTTCACATACTGATTGAGGAACTGCATAAAGATTTGAAAGATTTTTTGGCTATGTTACAAATTGATGTGCATGGCCATTTGTAGACTGGACATATTGGTTGATTGGAATGGAGAGTAGATACTACGATTTCTGGGGATATTTTTGTGAGCAGCGTTTCTTGTTCCATAATGGTATTACTAAGTTTGTTCATACCCTCGCCCACTGCTATTTTACCTCCACAGATGTTTGTTAAGTTATCTTTGTTGATATTCCATTTATTGAGAAGTCTTTTTTGGAGTTTAGTACTTAGTTTTGTTAGTGGTTTCATTCTGTTTAAAACCGAAATAAATAATGTCCTTTTGTGAAGGATTGCACTGTCTATGAGAGCTTCCAGGATTCATTTTCTACAGTAGGTTTTAAGGGTTGTGCATGATTTCTCTCCTGTTTTTAGTTCTGAAGGACTCTGGGGTGGGCATTTTTTGTAAAATCGTTTTTTTGGTATGCTTACTTGCGGCTACATCAAGATTTATAGGTGCAGTGTTAGCACTAGTGGTAGCTGCAGTCTTGTTAATCACTTTCTGTTTTGTTTTACATTTTGAAAGAGGAGGTAAAGTTGCTGTACTGGAAGCTGGTTTTGCTTTGCTTAGTGACTGTATTAGCTTTTTTGTTTTAACTTTTTGTACAAATTCTGCTAGAGGTGGATGCTTATTTTGGAGACTTTTATTTTGATTTTGTCTATTTCTGAGTTGCTTTGTACAGAGTTGCTTTTTGGTAGGCATTCTTTGGGATCTGTTGGAGAAAAAAAGAAAGTGTTGGTTGGGATGTTGTGCAGTGTATTTGTGCTTTGTGCATGAGTGTCTTAGTATGATGGTAAGTATGTATGTAGAGGTGTGTGATTGTGCAATGGGCTGCTACTTCAAGTTGGGAAGGCTATTCTTGTATTTCTG
Source organism: Ambystoma mexicanum (assembly GCF_040938575.1). Lineage (NCBI taxonomy): Eukaryota > Metazoa > Chordata > Amphibia > Caudata > Ambystomatidae > Ambystoma > Ambystoma mexicanum. The sequence goes on along the minus strand of NC_090937.1, from coordinate 585,485,921 downwards.
TGTTACTAGACTGGTGTTCAGATGACAATACAAAGTATGTAGCTGCCTAGGGGAAGCATTAATACTAAGTCTAATGTTGCAGGGTTAATACAATTGTTTGTTATACAATACTAGAATTCAACTAGGTTCGTACTTCAGACGCTGCTTCTTTTCAGGATAGTGTTTTTCACTGCAATTGTGAAAGAAAGAAGTTAGTAAATATGTGTGTGAATAGCACTGTTGTTAATGTAGACATGGATTTCTTTGTTTTTGCAGTAGTAGTGCTTTCTGATAACTGTGCATAGCATGTAGATGCACTTTCCTTTGCCTATGTGCATTCTGTAGGATGTATGTGATCACTCTGCCGCCGTTAACTGTGATGGCTGAAATGCCGGCGCCAGTTACGGCGTGGCACAGAGATCATATAGATCACTGTGCCCGCTTCCCTGGCCTGCTTTGCCCTTCCCACCCCACACCCCCAACTTAGCTTTTATGGCAGCACCCTGCTATCCCTGCTGCGTCAGATCCACCCACTAACATGGGTTAGACCTGATGCCACACAGTCCTTTTCTTTTTTCGTGTCCCCCGCTTAACAAAATGGGAAGCGGGAGACACCCCCACAACCCCCGACTCCTGTTACGGCGCCCAAGCAGAGCGGGGGACACCCCTGCAACCCCTGCTCTGCTTGGTCGCAGTAAATGTCACCCTCATTTTGTGTGTCCCCAAAGTCGCAGTAACTGTGAGGGCGCACAAATGAGGGCGACATTTTTGCACGATTCCCATTCTCTATATTGTACTTAGAATCTGTTAGTTGAACGTGCTTTAGAAATGATTACAATAGTAAGCACACAGAACACACTTGGGATTTTTAAGGCGGTGTTATTGGATGTTAGGAAATAGAAGAAATAATTGTATTCTTTTTTTGCTATTTATTCAGGGTAAATGGCAGGAACTGTGGGGAAAAGCATGCAATGTATGCATTTGTGAAGGTGTGGGAAATAAAGCAGAAGGATTTGATGGGTTCAGCAGCTTTTTACTCTGCAGGATAGTTGTAGGGGAGAAGGTTCAAATAAGAAAATCTAGAGCAGTGGCAAAAGGACAAAGCAGGTTTACCAGACTGCAGGTGATTACCATACCACTGGGTGATCCTGTGGTGCTTGGAGAAGGGAGAGTCTGAAATAAAGTAAGGGTTGCAATGAAAGGCCTGGTAGTTTCGTTACAGACTGAAAGGAAGAGGGGAGATGGTTATGTCTTGTTTACTACACTGTTTGTACATAGTTGTACATGATGTGATAGACATGACTGCACCTGTGTATAGTTGAATGCTGTTGTAAATTCTAGAACAGAATGGACAACCAGCTGGGATGAAAGAGCTGTCTAAATTGGAAGAACAGTTGTAGAGGCAGTGGTGTTGTTTCAGCTGAAAGCCTTTCAAATGATATTGGTGTATGAATAAAGATGCATGTACTGTAGTATAATTTAGTGTGTTTTGGAGTGCAGTGCCAATGCATGGGATTACATTATTGCTATAATGTGGCACATATAGCCAGCCATGTGTCGCCAGTGTAACATATGGATATGCAAATGAAAACAGAATTTTGTTTTTCTCTACAGATCTAAAGCACACCAGAATTTCATTTTTCTCTACAGATTTAAAAGCACACCAGAATGTTTCTTTCTTTTTCTTATCTCACTTGAAATGCCTCATTCAAAGGAGACCACATTAGCTATCTAATTGACTGACTTAATTAACAAATACCAACACCAATATTAACTCATTAACATTATAATGTGCTCTCCATGTGAAAAGAGGAGGCAGAAAAGACATGCTCTGAGAGTCATTTTTAAACGTGCAGTTAGATTTGTTTTTCTTGCTCTCTCTGTTCACTGTGTTGCAGGAAGCGAAATCTGCATGCCAGGAAATTAGTTAGATACAGTTGCTTACTGTAAATGTGAGCTATTGTTAAGGAAGGAGGATGTGATACCGTGAATTTGATTGGTGCTACGCAAGCCTAGGGGATGTAACAGAAGTTTTTTGGAATAACTCTGACAGAATTATAGGGAGAAGACATTTTGCGGAGTTGCAGTGAGGTCGCCTTCGTTCTGCTGCTGTGAGGAGCTGGAATACTGACCTTCAAAGACTGGGGGTTCCTGGTCACTTTGCACCGGCTTGAGAACTGCAGATCGCAGATTGAACTGCATGTTCTCGCTGTGTACTTTAATGAAAAAAAGAAAACCCTGGGTCACTACTCGGAGGCGACAAGCCAGGAGATTTCACGTACTGAAAAACTACAAACTGGTAATTATACAAATGGAGTGAGATTACTGTGACTGCCCTACGAATGATCTACTATCAGGCAGCAGAGTAGCGATAGGGAATTCCCCTGTGTTTAACTGCCACGTTATAATGTTGCAAGGCAACTGATGTAATTTTTCTCTCTTGTTGCAAATGTAAAGTGAAATTTGTGGTATTATTGCATTTGTTTCTCTTATGTTTATTTCAGAGAGGATTGTCTCACACGAATGGTAATGTATCATTTTGAAATGAAATTGTGATAACACACAGTCTGCCTAAGAGTGTTCTTGCTTCCGTTTTTCATTTGGTGCCTCTAAAACAAATACTCTGCAAGAGAGGGAATGATGTTTAATGTGCCAAGTTTCCTATACAGATGAAGCAAGTGGAGGCATATCTCCAGAATAGCTGCATCCCTAGCGTCACTGTTATATTATTGTGTCAAGACAAAATGCAGAGTGAAAATGAAAAACAACCTGTACAAATATACTTGGACCCAAGGAAAAAATGGCAAACTGCCATAGATGAGCACACATTGCGTTTTTATTTAGAAGAGAAGACATGCAAACAGAATATTGCTCCTAAAGCAGATTCAGAAAAAACACATCACCACTCTTGCTGAAATACACATGGAAGATGATCAACCATGGGTTCACATTGGTATAAATGACTATTCTAAAACAACCAAAGCCACTTTAGCACTTGAACAGGAAAGGAGTTTTATTAATGAAAAATTGTTGCAAAAAAGAGGGAGGAGGGCGGAGATCCCGAAATTTAGAATTAAAAACCAATATGTCTCTGGTTTGGACAGTCCAGACTTTGAAAACCGAATTGCAGGAAGATGCATGCTGAAGATTAGTATTGGACAAAAGACAATTCACCATAATGTTTGGATAGTGAGTGTGACACAAAATGAATTTTACATGGGCAATGATATAATGCACAGAATGTGTATGGTATTAGATTTCCTTAATCAAAAAATATGGTCACGCCTAGGTGGGCCGGCACCTGAATTCGAAGATAAAATAAGAGCTTATCATTGTGCACAGCTGGTCCCATATGCAATTGAATTACAGCTGAGGAAGGATACTATTACCCCTGCATTCACCAAACAGGTTGCAATAACATTGAAATGCAAAAATGGACAGCAGATGAACGATTCTGATGCATTTGTGTGCCTAAATGAATCCATAAAACAGCAAGGCCTGGATTATGAATACATTCCATTGGTAGATATTGGTGAAGGGTCTGTAAAAATGATGGTGAATTATTAAGGTGGTCAAGATATTCACTTAGAGGAAAACTCCTCATTAGGAATGGCCATACAAAAATCACATTATACTGCAGATCTGAATAACATGGTGATTGGAAATATACCTGAAAAGTATGTAGATGCCAAGGATGGGTTGCAAGAACACCTGAATTCTCAGCCCAAAGGAATATTTAAAATTCATTCTGTGTACCCTTATGATTCAAATGAGACAGTGGGCCTCATTACACGGACGGCGGTAAGGGTTAACGGTCACCGTTAATGGCAACGGTGACCGTTAACCCTTACCGCCGTACTACGAGGTCCCTTTGCAGGTTGGAGGAATTAACGCCTGCTTCTTGCAGGCGTTAAGTACCAACCCGCTAAGGGACCTCGGAGCTAATTACGGCACCCTAAAATTGCGGTGCCGTAATTAGCGCCTTCCCCATTCCCATAGAGCCCTATGGGGCTGAAATGGGAATGGGGAAGGGCAATGGCGGAAGGGGGATTTACCGCCCCTCCAACCTTGGAATGGGGCGGTAAATCCCCTTTCCGCCAAGGCGGTGCCGGTAATTTACCGGCATGGTCCAGGGTGCTAATAGCACCCTGGATTACCGCCTTCCGTGTAATGAGGCCCAGTGTGCTGTAATCAAGAGGATTGCATAACATTTAACGTAAATGAAAATGAAACAGAAAATCAGAAGTGGAAGCTAATATGCCAAAATATTTAAAAGTGGCAGCTTTACAGAGAGACACAGCCACACAATTAGAGGAAAGCACAGAGATTCCTTTACAGGAAGATTTTCCAGAATTTTCAAAAATGGTGGAGGAGCAGATTTTATCAGCAGATGCATGCGACAGCGATGAGGATAGAAATGAATTGAGGAAGATATTTATGGAGTTTAAAGATGTATTTGCAAAAGATGCTTATGATTGCGGTCTAACTGATTTACATGTGGCCACGCTACCGGAAGGGTGTAGCAGAAGCCCAGTATTTTTGCGCCAGTATAGATTACCACTGGCATGTTTAGAATCATTGGCAGAGATTATTACAAATTTGGAGACTCTGGGAATTATCAGGCCTATTCATAGCACATCCAACACACCTATTTTAGGTGTGTTGAAGCCAAATGGTCAATGGCGGCTATGTGCAGATTTGAGGGAGTTAAATAAAAGAGTGCCAGTATCCAGATGGCCACGGCCATTTATTGATCAGGGCCCAGCTCAGGTGCATGGTTCAAAAGTGTTCACCACGTTAGATCTCACCTCTGGATATTGGTGCGTGCCATTGGCAGAGGAGATTCAGAATTCTTTTTCATTTTCATTTGATAAGACGCAATACGCGTGGGTTAGAGTTCCATTTGGGTATGTCAATAGTGGGAGTGAATTTGGAATATTTTTGAGAAAGGCTATGCCTGATGCAGCGGAAAGAGGTACCATAGTTTATATGGATGATGTACTGATAAAAAATGAAAGCTTGAAAACCATTTTGATGAAATAAGACATGTTCTTGGCCAATTGCAGAAAGCAGGCGCCAAAGTATCTTTACAAAAGGCACAATGGTGCAAGAAAAAGGTGAATTTTCTAGGCCATGAAGTGACTGAACATGGATTAAACCCACAAAAGAAGAAAGTGGAGGCTATACAAAAACTGAAAGACCCTAAAAATGTGAAAGGGCCAAAAAGTTTATTAGGAATGACGGGCTATAACAGGAAGTTCATTGAAAATTATGCTGAAATTACTCAACCATTAACTAAGCTGTTAAAGCTGAATACACCCTGGAAATGGGAAAAAAGAGCAGTCTGAGGCAGTGGCTGAATTAAAGGAATGTCTTGTAAAGGCACCATATTTAGCATACCCCATAAAGGATAGGGATTTCTTTATATAAATAGGTTTCTCTGAACAGTGTATGTCAGTAGTGCTATCACAAAAACAGGATTTGAATCACAAAACCATTGGCTATGCAAGTAAGGCGTTTTCCCAAGTTGAAATTAAATTCAGTGAATGTGAAAAGGCCCTTTTGACCACTTTGTGGGCGCTACAGCATATCCGCCCCATTGTTCAGGGAGAAAAGGTAATTATTGAGACCAATCATCAACCATTGCAGTTTTTAGAGAGTAAAAGAATTAGGTCAGGTAACCTAGCACAGTCCAGAATCACTTCATGGAAGCTAGCATTACAAGGTTTTCCTGTAGAAGTGAGATAGGGCCAAAATAAAAAAAAGCCCAGTTGCTCAAGGTTTAGCAGATCTACATGACTGTGCAGCTGAACATGTATCAAACGAAGTAGAAGTGGAATCTAGTTTACAGGATTTTGGGCAATCACCACACTAAGCTTTTGATGAAAAGACATGCAAGGATTTGCCAACTGTATATGTTGATGGTTGTGCTTTTCACATTGAAAATGACAGTAATAAACAATTAGTGTCAGGAATAGGAAATGTCTGGTTGAAATGTGAAGGTGTCCCCAGTATAGGGATGAGAATTGGAGCTAGGAGCAGTCAAGTAGCGGAATTGGCAGCCATTTATAAAGCAATTGCTACTGCAGTTGATAATAAATTTAGTGAAATTGTCCTGGTGACTGATTCTGACTATGCACGAAATAGCTTTGCGGAATATTTACCTGGCTGGAAAGCGAGAGGCATGATTACATACAACAAAAAGCCACTTAAACATGGAAAAATGATACAAGCCATAGACAAATTGGTGTCAGAGAATGATTTAACAATATACTGGAGGACAATTCGTGGGCATTTAAAAACTCCAGGAGAGGATAAGGAGGGGAATGATAAGGCAGATCAACTGGCTAAAATTGGGGCTGTGATGGGAGAATTTCTACCTATTGAACATTTACTTGGTGAAATACAAATTGATGCAGTTACACATTCCAAAGCACCATAGGAGGTAGATCAACCAGTAGCACAATGGAGTTATGATACACCAAACCAAGAGCTGATTTGGGCAAAAAAGGATGATCGAATTTTGGGAATCTATTATAATCATTTGATAAATCCTGAACAAATCCCTTAAACAGAAAATTATTGTATGGGAAAAGAAGAGTTGAGGGTGCTATTAAAGAATAAAAAACGAATTAGACTACAGTATGGACTCATGATTAGAGAGTCCATAACAGCACAGATACAGTGGGTGGTACCCCTTTCACCCAGAGGATTAATGCTACACCATGCACATGATGCAATAACTGCAGGTCACAGAGGTTCACAAAAACATTGGAAACACTAAAAGATTATGCTTACTGGCCACATATGTCCCAAGATGTGGAATTATATACTAGAGGATGTCTAGTATGTGCCTAATTTAAACCTGCTTCACCAATGCATAGAGCCCCATTAATGAAAAGAGGCTTAGCTCTTCCATGGTCAGATTTGCAAATAGACTATGTAGGGCCTGTAAAGAGGTCGAGCAGGGGGAACCGTTATATTTTGAGTGTGGTGTGTTTGATGTCGAAATGGATTGAGTGTATTCCTGCACCAGATTGTAGTGCACAAACAGCAGCTACATTACTGGTGAATCATGTGTTTTCAAGGTTTGGGTTACCACAAAGAATAGAATCAGACAGAATAAGTCATTTCACAAGCACTTTAATGAGTAAGGTATGGCAAATATTGGGAGTGAAAAGAAAATTACATATTGCATATCGAGATGCTTCTTCTGGGGGAGTTGAGCGCTGTAATAGGTCTGTTGTGGTCATATTAAATAAATTTGTAGCAGAAGCAGGTTCCAGCTGGGATTTATGTTTACCTTTGGTTTTGATGGCAATCAGATCAACTCCTGCCAAAGCAACAGGTGTTAGCCCCCATGAGGTTTTGACAGGTAGGAAAATGGTGTTACCACAACACCTGATATACAGAACACATGAGCAGACACTTGTGAGTGCGTCCACAGTTCATGAATACATTGATGAACTGAGGAAGCATTTACAACATGCATTTGCTTTTGTACAGCTAAATCTAGAAAGAGCTGCTGATAGTGCAAAGTCATATTATGATAAAAAGACATCAGTGAAAGAGTGTGGGCGATCAGGTGTATAAATTTAATTTTAGAAAAGGTAAACAGAAAAATTCCTAATTTCTGGCAGCCTGGCAGGGTCCATTTCGAATTATAGATAAGATCTCTCCCGTAGTGTACAAAATTTTGAAAGCTGAGGGTGAAACAGCAACAGAACAATTTGTTCATGTAAATCAAATTAAACCATGGCATTCCAGACATGAGGTTAAACGACTTGAACATGTAGAAACAGATAAAGTCCCTTAAATACATGAAAGAAGATAAGATAAATGAGCTTAGTCAGGGGGCAACGGCAGAGAAATAAAATAGATGTGATCGATTATTGTAACGGAACACAAATACTGTGACATATATATATGTATACATAAAAAAATGGGGGCTGAAACTAATGGAGTTATTTTACAAAATTAAAATGTATTAAATGATGGCTGCTGTTTTATGTATGTTTTTTTTCACTTTAACATGTGCTTAATTTCAGAAAGCGAGAGGAAGAGGGCAAAATGATTTTTGAAGTGCATGGATATAAATATAATTTTATTTTTGGCAAAAGATTGAAGTTAGTATTGTGCTATGTACTTAATGTGTTCCTTTTCTATTTGATTTAGAATACTAATGTATTTTGGGTCGGAGGTCACGGGACCAGAGGACACGGTAGGATGGAGTCCTGGAGTCCATTTGATGAAGATCAAATGACGCCTGCCTCTGGGTGGAGGCGAAGACAAAGTAACAGGGATGCCAAAAGAGATGACTCCTATGGAAAAAGCATCCAAGAGTGCCAGGATGGAAGAGTGCCCCAAATGAACCAAGTGATGTGATTGCTGGTCGGGACATATCAGAGGCAGAGAAGTGGCCTGGAGTATGGAGTTCCACAGATTTATTATTTTAATTTATTATTTTAATCTGTTATGTTAATTCTTTATTTTAATTATTTATATTATTTTATTGTTTTATGGTTGACATCAATGGACACTTGGACACTTCCATTGGGAAGAAATATGTACAATATTGTATAAGAACTGATGGACTCAGAGATGAATTTTAATATTACGATGGTTGAACAGTGATCTTTCATTTTTCATTTTTTCATATGTGAATATTCATTTTGTTGAATTGCTATGATTTAAAATAAGAAAAGGAGCAAGTTGGGTTTCTTCCAATTGTGGCTTGGACCATGGCCAAATTCTCAGAAAAAGGAGGGCATGTAGTATAAATTAGTGTGTTTTGGAGTGCAGCACCAATGCATGGGATTACATTTTTGCTATAATGTGGCACATATAGCCAGCCATGTGTCGCCAGTGTAACATATGGATATGCAAATGAAAACAGAATATCGTTTTTCTCTACAGATCTAAAGCTCACCAGAATTTTGTTTTTCTCTACAGATTTAAAAGCACACCAGAATTTTTCTTTCTTTTTCTTATCCCTGTGTTTAACTGCCATGTTATAAAGGGAGTTAAAATGATAGAATGTATGTTAAATATGCAGAATGTATAGAAAGGAAATTGTATGTACATCCTATGCACTATAATGCATTAAATGCTATTATGGTTCAAATGTGGATAAATAGGTGGCTGTGGTTACACACATGATGGAATGAATGAAGAAAACAATAGTTTCCACATTACAGTTAGTAATATGGGTAAATAAAAATTTGGAGAGCAGACAGGTTTGGCAGTAACACTTGATCATAGCAGATGGGAGAAATTACAGTAAGCTTTTTTTACAGGTTATACAGGGTAAGTGGCAGTTACTCTGTTTACATGCATTTATACAAGAGTTGTATATGTACTGTGCAGAAAATATTCATACCTGTAGTTTGTGTTCATGCATGTGGATGTGCGTGAATCTGCAAGTAGAAATGTTGAAGTGTTTTGTAGTAGTTGCTGTAGGTGCTTTGCAATCCCAGCCCAATTGTACTCAGAGTGATCAACAGTACATATATAGTGCTGAACTGTGATGATGGAGTTAGATGTAGAGTTCTTGGATGTGATTGGTGGATGATTGTGTGACTGTTTAACAGTAGCCAATGAGTAAATGGTGCAGAGAGTGAAGTGGAAAGGGTAGAAGGGCTGCTCCAATGTTATGTTCAGACACCGCAGCTGTTCGCGGACAGGGCGTGCCACATCCGGGGTTTCTCAGCAAATCCAGAATGGAAAGGGGACTGTAGGGATTAGCAAATCAGGTGTTGATGTTCTGCTTTGTATTGAGAGAGGCTGTGTGTAGTGAAGATGGCAAAGGTCGAGAAAGTCAGGGTGTTGGTGGTTGGAGATGTGTTTGTGAATGGTTTGGAGCAGTATGCTAAATCTAGGAATGTGACTAACAATTTTGACATAAAAGGAGTGGAGGTGGTGTGGTGCAGTGTGTCTGGTTTTAATTTGCAGGCAATGCTAGATGTTTGTCAGGATATGGATATGTTTAATAGTCCACATGCAGTTGTTCCGCTTCTCCTACCAGATTTTAGAGCTAGTACTATTTACACTAATCCAAATCCGCTAGTGGAGACATTTAACAATACTATGTCCAAAGCATTGGACGCCATTGTCCCTATCAAAGAACGCAAAAGTAAACGAAAAGCCCACCTTAACCCATGGTTTACCCGCCATCTTAAAGAATTACGAACCCAAAAAGGCAAACTACAAGCCATTTGGAGGCACACACCCTCAATTGGGAATAAAACTCTACTTGACAATCTTGCCAAACACTACAAGAAGGAAATAATTCAAACTAAAAAAGATACATTCAACGAGAGAATCAGTAAAGCTAACTCCAACTCGAAAGAACACTTTTCCATCCTTCGGGAAATGGAAAATCCGATCGCTCCCATTGACAACGTTCCCAAGGACAAACAATGGTACACAAGTATCCAAAATGCCTTAGCGAACAAAATTCCAACTCTTCAATCTAAAATTGCTAAAAAAAAGCCTCCCTGAGTGCCACTGCAACCCAGCCTCCCTGATACACCCAGAACAGTCACCCAATTCAACTGTGAACCATTCAGATTCACCAACATATCCATAGTGGAAACTGAAAAGGTGATATCTTCCCCGAAACCTTCCAATTGTCAAGGTGACAGCTGCCCTGCACATTTGCACATTTGTGATGTCATCTTTGATGTACCGGGTGTTAGTCTTAGCAGTGGCACGGTGGTGGCACGAGTTATGGTTGCTTAGCTTTCCATAACTGGCGAATTTCAAGGGTTTTTCGGTTTTACTTTCACTGAATATATATATATATATATATCAAAAAACACAGCAGAGGAAAGAAAACCGCACTCCACCATGAGGTACTGCAGGTCCCAAAAAATGACAAACTCGAATCAAGGTAAAGACACAAGTTTTAATGTTGGTAAAAAAAGGGCAAAAAAAGCAAAGCACACACAGCAAACAAAGCAGGACGCCAAGGATGGATCCTGAACGACGCGTTTCGCGCTTCCCTGCGCGCTTGGTCACGTTAGGGAACCATAGTGAAAAACACAATACATATTGCACAGTAGTCCCTCTTCCATTTTGCCTGTTTCCACAAATCAACCACTATGCTCTAAAAACCAGGGCAGCCATGTTAGACTGGAGTAAAGTCTAAAACAGAACAATGATATCAGCAATTAGATATAGCAGTATAATACAATGCACAGGAAAGTAATTGAAAAAACATGTTTAAAATGTCACAAAAATAAGAGGTAAGCATAATACTGAAATATAAGTCCCATGATAAAAAATAAAGGACAATTGATATGGATGCATACACAACAATAGTTCTTTTCTTTTTTGGAAATGAAAACATCACTTTCCAAAACATGCAGTCAAAAGTTATAACACAAAGTGCAAGTGCAATATTATGTAAACATATTAACATAGCAGTAGTATAAAATAAATGCATCACTATCAGGAAAGTGCGACCATGGAATTAAAACATGTTTCTATAAATGGGCCACAAAGTGCAAGTGCAATAGCAAAAGATCTGATGAGTGGGACAGCCCACAGTTACAACATGAAGTGCAAGTGCATTTCTATGTAAACATATCGACTTAGCAGTAGTGGACAATCAACCAAAGTAGTTTGATACTCATGAAGTGCAAGTGCATTTCCATGTAAACATACCGACTTAGCAGCAATAAACAAGAGACCAAACTTGTTATGGTACTCATAAAGTGCAAGTGCAAGGATTTTACGATAAAATTCCATATTAAAATACATATGGCTTCAAGCTAGGGTTGGAATAAAAACACTACATGGCCTAGAGTCTTAAAAGAGTAGTTAGTTTTTTGTTGATCACGTGCACACACGGTAAAAAGCAAATATATGAAAACAAGAAATCTGCACAGTACTCAACATGATAGAATAACAAATAAGGAAAGAAGGCAAAAATTGGAAGGAAAGAAAGCAATATCCATAGAAAAAATAGATTTAGAATAAACCTATATCAAAAATCATAAAATAATGGTCCCTTAATGTAGCAGAATGGCAAGACAGCAGTAAAACCAAAAAGAAAATGAGTCTGGTACAATAACACAGACAATAAAATTAAAACAAGGCGTTTCCAGGCCAGGACAGTATGTCTGAGTAGTACCTAAGAGAAGCAATATTGGGTAACCAAAATCAAACAGACAAGAGCAAGAAAAACTAAAGCAAAAGGAACACAGTATCAGATGCCCATAAAAGTATGTAGCTCCTCATCCACGTTGTGACCGTTGGGGTATTTAGTATCAAATTCTAAGATCAACCTGGTTTCCAATTGTCCAAGTTTCAGGGTTCGGTCACTACCTCTCAAGTTAGTCGGGACATGGGCAGCAGCAAAAAATGTAAGAAGGTATACATAACTATGATGCACTATATGTACATATATATATATATATATATTCACTGACAAAACACAACAATTTAAAGGGACATTTTAGTTACTTTGTACTAATAACAACCTATCCACATTATGGTTACACATTAGAACGAAAAACACCAGAAAATTTGCAAGTTATTGTAAGCTAAGCAACCATAACTCACACCACCACGGTGCACTGCTAAGACTAACACCCAGGACATCAAAGATGCCATTGATGACATCACTGATGACATCACATGTGCAATTAATGTTGATGAAAGTCTCTACAACCTGTTTATAATGTTGGTAACAAGATGTCAGGGGTAATCGGGAGACCTATCATGAACTACTTAATCTATCAAAGAATGTACCAATCTAAACAAGGTTTTATGGCAGTGTTGTTGGTAATGCAGGAACCTAATCATACATAACCAAAGGCAATGTCTGCAGCATGCACCATAGAAGTACAATATTTGTAATCTAGTACTTTTGGATAGTACATTAATGAATGCTACCTTATCAGAGTTTTGAGTAATGATAAACATTAATAAATAGCTAACAATTCAAGACTCACTACACACTTGTGCTAGTACAAACAATACATATGAAGACCCACAATGCATACAAATCAGAGCCATATACTGGGTACCTAAAGTAAGGAAGAAAGAAACAGCATCCTCAGAAAACGTTAAATACATTACAGTTTATTGTCATGTAAACAAATGAATTGTGTGTTGCAGGCCTGCTTATTGACCTATGTATGTGCACCATGACCTGCCACCAAACCCTAAGGAAAGTAGTTTACGAACATATGACAATGTTAACGTCTAGATATATCGCATCTTTTGATTTTTAATGTCCTAATTGTCAGTGAACAGAACCACCTGGTCTACGCATGTCAGTTGACAAAAGCAAGTGGCCCAGATATGTGATGTCATCAGTGATGTCATCAATGGCATTTGTGATGTCATCTTTGATGTCCTGGGTGTTAGTCTTAGCAATGTGCGGTGGTGGCATGAGTTATAGTTGCTTAGCTTACCATAACTGATGAATTTCTGTCTTTTTTTCGGTCTTACGTGTAACCATAATGTGGATGGTTGTCATCCGTGCAAAGTAACTAAAATGTCCCTTTCAAATAGTGGTGGCACTGAAGTTAATAGGTTTTTAGAAGCATAACATAACCACAACGTCCCTTTAACAACGTTTTTTTTTCCATTGAATTTCATAGCTTTTTAGTAGGGCCCTTTAACCATAACAGTCTTTACCATTGTTTTTTCAGTAAAGGTGATAGGTTTTTAGTAGCGCAATTTAACCATAACGTCCCTTTACCAATGTTTTTTGTAAGTGAATTCCATAGGTTTTTACTAGTGCAACTTAAGCATAATGCTCTTTCAACAACATTTTTTCAGTGAATTTCATAGGTTATTAGCAGGATAGCCTTAGTTTTTGAAGATGTACTGTAAACATACTGAACCTGCGGGCACCATGTGAATGCGCACAGAAGTCTCGTAGTATACGTCTGGTCGCTGTCAAATCGGGTGGCATCCAACCTGCTCAGAAAGGCAGGGGCTCTCTTCCATAGTGGTACCATTCAGCAAACACAAGGAACATATGCAAACACCATCATGCACATGAATTACAAGGTAAAATAGAGTAGGTCTGCAAACTGTGTACTTATGAAGCAAACAGCACAAAGGCATAGGGACTAAACCATAACGGAATGCACCAACAACAGAAGTGATGCCTCCCTTCAACAATCATACCGCACTGCTACTGTGCATGGGAACAAATAACGAATGGCCTGAGTAAGGACGGGAAAGTACAAAGACCAGAACATCACTGCAACATATTAAGCACACTACATGTTGTCTGATAATCGCACAGGTGGTGCAGTATACAATAGTACAGAAGCATAACGTGTTGTGTTTGTACGACACTATGGCAAGCACCTTACAGTGGGTGGAAGAAAATGTCCCTAATGACGCAATGACTTACGATACACCTAACACATTTTGTTTTCTGTAAGAGAACATATTGGAGAGGAAAGCAATGCAGCACAAGAGGCACCCTTTCCACAACAGCATACAGGCATAGGAAAGGAAAGAAACTCTGTAAATACCAAAATGGATAGGATGGAAGCCAAAATAGAAGAATTTGTGAACATTTGGGCCACCTTAAAATATTGCGTACAAGGGTATATTATGGACAAAATAAAATAGCCCTGCCAGACCATTACGTGTACCCCTTCCCCATGTCACAGCCCGCCATCCCCTAAAAATCCATGTGATGGGAGACGTTATGGTGATACCTCAATCCCTTCCTCCCCTCACGACCAACTTGTGCATATCCCCAATTCCCCACAATAAGTGTCCACTTCTGCTACCCCATCCCGTTCTTAACGGTGTGTATGAATGTGTGCAATAAAATTGATATTTAAATTGTTGCTGAGTGTATATGTGGTATTTTTTTTTTTTTAAATGCCACTATGACTCAGCGGCGCACAGTCCTCGTAGGAATGACCACAATTAAGCAAAAAGGAAGGTGTCCCAGGACACCGCACCTGCCCGGCCTATCCGCAATGACAATAGAGGCATCCGTACGACACAAGTACGACCCACATGTCCGCATCTTGTGCACCACCTATAAATATGTTTGGGTGCGTACATTTGCTCTTTGCACAACTACACACATGTGTATCTGTTCCTATGTGTCCTGGTAACACCGCCACTTTGCAGCATATGAGAACAAACTTTAATTAGTTTGAGCCACCCACCCACGTCCTAATAGTAGCTATACACATAAACATCACAGCTGCTATACCCTATAAACACCCAGAATGTCCCAAAATGGTTGGCGCACGTGTGTCGCACTATTAATCTGTACAGAAATGGCAATGGTGTGCATAGGACACCTATGCAAATGCGCACAATGTGTTCCAGTTCAAGGGAGAACAGAGGCGACATCACCATGTGACCGCACCCATGCTGCGTGTGGGCCCTTATTTCGGGAACACAATCCAGACGCTTGGACAGCAGAAAAGTACAGTGTTGTGCAATGTACTGAGTGTTTTTCCATAAAGTACAAGCTTACAAACAAACCACAATGTGCCATTGCACATGTATGTATGTTTTTGAACAATGTAGGCCTGTTTTCCGGGTGCACGTTCTCCACAGAAGTTCTACAAAAGGCCACACCCCAGAGCTGCTCCGCAATCTTTAGTAGCTTTTCAGAACAGAGCAGCAGGCCACATAGGTTTGACCTGTAATTGATGATGGACCAAATCTGCTGTGCTACATTGCCTTTGCAAGTAATGGCAACCATGTCAGGCCAGCTCACTATGCACAGTAATGGAGAAAAGTATTACCAGCCTTTCCTGTGAACCACACCCTCAGTTGCAATAGTCCCCACTGTCCCATTTCCATGGGTAGTATGCTGAAAACGGTAATATGTGGCACGTGCATTTCCCCAAGTACGGTGAGGGCCGTGCCCCAATAAAGCAGAAACATTCCTTCTTCCCTTTCCACTTTCTTCTTTCCAGCACGCCGTCATTGGGTACTGTTAAATAGTTCCACACGCATCCACCAATCACATTGAAGAGCTCTTCATGTAACAGTAGCAGTTCTGTAGTACAGTCCTCTGCGTACACACCACACCCAGAAACGTTATTGAGCAATCCCTCAGACTCCACAGTCCCATTTCCATGGCCACATCCTAAATGTCCTTGGATGTGGCTTTCGTGCTGCGTGCAGCCGTGGGGGTATACATCGCAATCAGGGTAGGGGAGTTCGTTTTCAGTGGCGGCTCTGAAACAAGCCTTTTCTTTTCTTTTTAGGTGCTTTTAGAGAAACACCTTTTTTCAGTTTTTATTTGATTGTATTTAGTATTTAGTATTTATTTATTTATATTGCGCACCTCAACCAGGGGTAGCCAGGCGCAGAGGCATCAAGAGGATTGCAAAGCTTGGTTACATACAGAGGAATGAGGTCCAGCTGTGGTTACAGTGCTGGAAGCGTCAAAAAGAAACAAAGCACGCCGATGAGGCTTAAGTTACAGAAATATACAATATAAGCAATACTATATACAATATTCCGGTTGTCTCATGAAAGTTATCTACGCTGAACAGTGGACAACCTAAGTGTACATATTTACAATCATTGTGGTGTGGAGCATCAGGGCAGCAAGAGATTGTTATGTATCATGAACCTTGAGCCAATGGATGGTCTTAGATCTGAATTGGGGGTAGGGGAGGTCCTCCCTGCAAGGAGGTGGAAGGGAGTTCTAGAATTGTGCTGCGTTTACAGGAAAGCTGTTCCCTCCAGACATTGTACGTTTAAACCTGGGCACCAGGAGGAGATTGGAATTGGCCATTTTAGAGGGGCGAGAAGAAGTTGGTCTGGTGAATCTAGTGATAAGGTATTGAGGGGCTGCTTGGTGGAGGCATTTGTGAGTCAGAGAAACCGATTTGAGGAATATTTTGTCTTTAGTAGATAGCCAGTTGACAGACCTTCTGATATCAGAAATGAGGGCTTTCTTTGGGATACTGAGGGCCGCTCTTAGGGTGTTGTTTTGAAGGATTTGAATCTTATTCGTAATATATTTGTTGCAGCCTACATATAGTGCATTGCAATAGTCCAACTTGGACAGGATCAGAGACCTGGCTAGAGTGATGCAGTTAGAAGGAGAGAGAAAATGTTTGGCTGCTCTGATGAGTTTGCATGTGTAGGATGTGGCGGATGCCATAGCATTAACTTGTTTTTTGAAGGTGAGAGTGAGTCTAGGTAGAAGCCGAGGGTTTTGACCTCCTTCGCTACCGTAATCTTATTGTTGTCAATTACGAAAGAGGAGTAGTTTTGGTCTAGTTTGTTGAGGTTGTGTGAGGACCCTAGAATCAGGAGTTCTGTTTTGTCATCATTCAGGCATAGACCATGTGAGGCCATCCATGCCTGGATGATGAGGTACACTTTATTGATGAAGGCCAAATCCTTGTCATAATCCCCCGTCAACGGGATGCGGATCTGGGTATCTTCGGCATAATTAGTGTAGGTGATACCCAGACCATCTAGATAATCAAAAAGGGTCTTTGTTGAAGATGTTGTACAGTGTCGGGGAGACGCAAGATCCCTGAGGCACACCACAGGTGATGGGCGTAGGGTCGGCTGCTGCTAGTAGGGAGAAGACTCTCATCATGTGGTTATTTAGAAAGGATTGGATCCAGTCAGTTGCCTCTTGAGAGAAGGTGGTCGCATATGATCTCATGGTCGAGCAGGTCGAAGGCAGCTCATCTATCTGTGCCTTAAGATCTATGAGTGCAGTTTTGGTACCATGTTGGACCTGAAGCCCGATTGTCGGACTCCTAGGAGATGGAAGTGCTAGAGGTAATGTTGGATTTGTTGGTATGCTATTTTGTAGAGGATTTTAAGAAGGAACGGTACTGTAGTGATGGGGCGGTAGTTAGTGGGAGTAGAGGGGTCTAGATTCATTTTTTGAGCAGGGAGAGGACCCAAGATTGTTTCAAATCGTTAGGTACGGTGCCTGATGTGAATTACGCATTTATTAGTTTGGTAATAAATGGTGGGAGATCACGAGCCGCGTCCTTTATCAATTGTGCAGGGCATAGGTCCCCGTGGCAGTTCGATGGTTTGAGGGTGAGAATGACATTTTCTACCTCTTTGGTGGATACTTTGTGGAAGTTAAAGTGGCGATTGTTCGCAGGGGGGTGCGACTGAGTAGGGTGAGTCTTTTTAGGGATGAGGATACTTGGTTTAGTGGAGGAGAGAAGGGAATCTTTTTTAATGCTTATCTTCGTCTTGAGAGAGGAGATTTTGTTAGCTAAGGCATTTTGTATACCCGTGCACCAATTTTTATCCTTGAGGCATGAGTCAGGAACTTGGATAGGAGATTCAACCTCTTTTAGTATTGTAAAGAGCTCTCTGGTATTGGATTTGGCTAGTGAGATTCGAGTGCTGTAGGACATTTGTTTGGCCATGAAATGTCTTTTTTATATATAACCTCTACTCATGTTTTTCTTATTTTTTTGGGGGGATGTGATCTCCAAGTTTTTTCACAGCATCGCTTTTCCTGTCTGAGGGCTTTAAGATTAGGAGAGAACCAAGAGTTGATATGTTTTCGAGGTTTGCTCTTTTTCAGCTTCAATGGGGCTATGACATCAAGAGATGAGAGCATGACTCTATTATATATGTCTACCATCATGAAGGGATCTGTGTGATCCGGAATGGCATTCAAGGTTGGTGCGATCAATGGGATCAAATTTTCAGGGCTAATGTTCTTTTTGTTTCTTGTCTAGACAGCTGGAGCTATACTGTCAATTTGCACTGGAGTCGCCTCTAGGGTGAACGAGATCAAGTAGTGGTCTGTCCAGGGCTGTAGAAGTATAGAAGAGACCAGGAATGGGCAATTGTGCACAGCTAGCCAGTCCAGAGTTCTACCTTTGGTATGAGTAGGCTCTGTGATCTTCTGGGTAAAGCCCAGTTCCTCTAAGGTATTGTTAATTATTGTGGCATTGGCATCTGTGGGTCACTAAAACCAAGGTTAAAGTCTCCTAATAGGATGCTTTGTGAGGAGTTCTTGAGATTATTTGAAAGGATATTTGTAAGGTCTTCTTCAAATGACCCTAAAGGGCCAGGTGGTCGGTAAATAAGGTGAATGGAGATGGATTGTGTATTAGATAAGGTTAACTTTGCAGTTAAAGATTCACAAGATCCTTCGTTGGATGGTGACTCAATTATCAGAGGGAATTTGGTTTTAGCTGTAATGGCAAGACCTCCGCCTCGAGAGGTGGTACGATCGAGTCTTACTAGAGTATAGTCATCTGGTATGGCTAACATAATTGCGGGGCCTGCTGTTGGATGTAGCCAAGATTCAGTACCATTGTGTGTTTTCTTGTGCTCACATTGTTACAGTAAACTCTTCAACACATCCTGTAGATAGGCATACAAAGCAGCATTACCAATGGGCAACAACAAAATGCCATTGCATGGAAAAACTCTGCATTTCTACAACTAATGAGGTAATTGTTGCAGACAAACATTCCACCAGCGGACACAAAATTAGACATATTTCTGTTGATGAGACACCTTCCAACCTCTGGCTGGGAACAACATACATTAGCATTGTCCCATACTCTTCTTGGTGTTATGGATGAGAAAAGCACCTGGGCAGTGAGAAAAAAGCCTCTTCACTACATTCAGCATCCTCTTCAGTTGACGGAACAAACTTAAACAAGCCACGTAACCCAAATGCATGCCACCTTAATGCACGATGACAACATCAACAGTATCAAAAGTGGCCAGGCCTCTGCAAAGTGCATGCATATTGGCGAAACTGTGGTCATGGACAGCACACCAATATGCATCCACTCCTTCCAAACCGATATTGCCATCAAAGTGTCTTTCCTGAGCATGCTTGTGCAGATCTATCACAAAGGCATCACCTAAAGTCAACACAATCGGCCTCATTACGACTAGTGCAGAATGGGTTTAACAGCGCTGGTAATGGTGCTGGCGCCATTAAACACACTCCGCACTATTACGAGGTACCCTAGCGGGACCCGCTCTGGACGTCTGGTTTTTCCAGATGTCCATAGCGGGTCCCGTGAGGGGACCAGGGAGCTAACAACAGGCCCGTAATTGATGGGCCCATTGTTAGCTCCCTCCCCATTCCCATTGAGCCCTATGGGGGCTCGAATGGGAATGGGGAAGGACCGGGCCCGGGTTCCCTGAAGGAGGAAATACCGGGCCTTCCAAAGTTGGAATGGCCCGGTATTTCCCCATTCAGGGAACCCGGACACGATTTTGGAGGCAGCCATGGTGCTAATAGCACCATGGCTACCTCCAAAGTGGTAATGAGGCCCAATGTGTTTCTCCATGTCAGCCAGACTCACTACGCAGAGTAATGTAAAAAAGTATGACCACCCCTTCCTGTGACCCACACCCTCATTACCTGATTGGACAATCCCCACAGTCCCATTTCCATTGGCCAGCATGGTGAGGAGCGCAGAATGTGGCACGTGCGCTTCCCAAAGTACCGAAAGGGCCGTTCCCCAGTAAAGCAGGAGCAGTCCTTCTTCCTTTTCCACAATTTTTTGTCCACTACTACCTCATTGGGTACTGTTAAATAGTCACACATGCATCCACCAATGCCATCCAAGACGTTAGCATCTAACACTTTCAGTTCTGTTCAGCACTTCATATGTACCGTTACACATTCTGTCTGCATGTGTCGTGTCATTCGAAAGCACGTCCAGTAGAAAGTTCAGTAAAAGAATGCAAGATGTGTGCATCCACATTCATCCACATCAGCACAAAATAGAGGTATAAATACTTTTTCTGCAGTATGTTTACAACTCTTTCATAAGTGCCTCTGGGGAGGTATCTGCCACTGAGAGTACATTACGTTCTTAAACAGCATACTGTTATTTCTCCCATCCCCTACCATCAAGTGGTGCTTCAATGGTATATGCTTACAACATTTCCATTTACCCATATCATCCATTGTAATATCAAAACAGGAACTCTCTTCTTTCCTTCCGACAATGCTACACATTTTTTTCCCACTAACCCATCTCCTACATAAATCGTTAAAATATGGCACCAAAACCAGCACTGCATGTATCTTACCAACCTAAAGCAAGTTCCGAAAAGGTCACTGTCTGCACAGCTGTGGTTCTCTCTAGGCTGGACTATTGCAACAGCCTCTTTTAAAATCTGCCTGCTTCTACTCAACGCCCTCTGCAACTCATCCAGAAGAGGACTGCGCGACTTGTCCTTGGCCTCAAACCCAGGGATCTTATCTCTCCTTGGCTGCGAGGAACAATGTAAAAACCCTCTTCATTATGCACAAGACCTTCTGGGCCCTGGACCTCCATACCCTCAACTCTCACTTCCTAAATATCTCCTTGCTCAAGCTCTTCCCTCATCCGCCTCCAACTCTCTCTGGGTCAGTTGCATCTGCAAGCAACCAGTTGGTGGTAGATCTCTTTCTTCGGCTGGGGCCTCTCTCCGCAACAGCCTCCCTGCCTCCCTGAAACTTGAGTGGAACCATTGCCAGATCTGGAACCACCTCAAAGCCTTTCTCTTTGGTTCTCCTTTTTCTCCTCCTCTCCCCTGCTGACTTCCTGACTGAAACTGATTCTGCACTGGTTACCTGGCCACTCTCTGATGTCAGGCCCAGGCCATGTCACCCCGCCAGTCGCACCCCTGCACTGCCTTTCTGGAAAACCCCACACTTGGGGACTGTTTTCTGTATCCCTAACAGTTCCACCACCATTTGATGTCTGCACTTATCCTTGCACTTGCCACCATCGGTCCGTATTTTTACTTATTGTCATTTGTTCTTTTTCCCCATGTACTACACTTCCCCCTCCCCCTACACATGCACCTGGGTGATCTGAGTGACACCTGGCCTAGTAGGTTTGTTGTCTCTGTCTCCCCTCTGTTCCCCCTCCCTTGCCTCGTCACGCCTTGATAAACTTGTGTTTAGGCCCATTATGCATACCATATCATACAATTTCACATCATATCACACGCATTGGATTCATACAACAGGATGCCTGCCACTTACCTTGTACACTTTACAGATTTGTATTTCCGCAGTACCCCACTTACTACAAACATTTCAAAAATTATTGTACAAAAGCACCACTGAATGCATATTAGCAACTTCAAACAAGTACATACAGTACATGCAGACAAACATGATGCCTGCCCCTTATCTTGCACACTTCCACCACAGCCTTCTGCATTTCTCTGTACAAAGAGACCTTCTGCCCCAGTTTTTGCGTACACACCACAACCAGAAACCTTATTAAGCAATGCCTTAGCCTCCACAGTTCCATTTCCATGGCTGCCATCCTGAAAATGGCCAGATGTGGCATGTTTAATCCTGAAACTTCCGCGGAATCTGCAGAGGTTTCGTGCTAGGAAGAGGGGGGTGGGTGAAATAAGGTAGATGATAGGGTCTTTAGCGGTTCATCTGAAAAGATTTTTTTTTTTTTTTAAAAATGTTTTTTTACGTGTTTCCAAATAACATTTTTCGTTTTTTCTCTTTGTATGAGTTTCTGCTTGCTTCTCCTCCTTCAATTCTTACTGAATTATGGCCAACGCGTCTTGCACAGTGTAAAAGAAAATCATATTGCCAATGGCATTCGAAGAAATGCCATTTGCCTGGAAGCAGTGTATATTTTGCATCTTCATGCTCTCAAAGTGGATGGAGAACATCCCCTCAGTGCACATAAATGCAGACATGCTTCTGAATATAAGAAACCTTCCGAGCTCTGGCTGGGGACAAATTACACCAGCATGGTCCCATACTCCTCTTGGTGGATTGGTTGAGAAAATGACCTTGGCAGTGGGAAAAATCTGCATCACTGCATTCATCAACTTCTTCAGGTGACGGACCAAACATCCACACGACATGTAACCCAAATGTTGACCTCCATAATGCACCACAACAACTTGAACAGTAGCCACAGAGGCCACAAAACTGCAAAGGTGAACCATCCCGGCGAAATTGCACACACAGAGACTGCCCCACAAAGCGTCCACTCCTTCCAACCCGAAATTAGCAGCAATGCCTCTTTGCACCGCATACCTGTGCAGCTCTTGTACAAAGGTAAGACCCACCATAAGCACTGCGCATCTCTCCATCTCTACCAACCACATTACACAGAGAGTATTGGGAAAAAGTAGTACCGTCCCTTCCTGTGAACCACACCCATGACACCTGATTCCATAATTCCCACAGTTCCCTTTGCATGCCCACTATGCTCAGAATGGCAGGATGTGGCACGTGCACTTTCCCAGCTACAGCAAGGGTTACACCTCAGTAAAGCAGGGACAGTCCTTCTCCCCTCTCCACTGTTCTTTTTCCAGCACTACCTCATTGAGTACTGTGAAACATTCACACATGCATGCAGCAATCACATCCAAGACCTCTGCATCCAACACTATAATTTCTGTACAGCACTCTATATTTACTGTTGAACACTCTGAGTACATGTTGCATGTTCTTCTAAAGCACCTCCTGTACAAGGTCTGGAAAA
Source organism: Ambystoma mexicanum (assembly GCF_040938575.1). Lineage (NCBI taxonomy): Eukaryota > Metazoa > Chordata > Amphibia > Caudata > Ambystomatidae > Ambystoma > Ambystoma mexicanum. The sequence continues at coordinate 585,462,498 of NC_090937.1, read as the reverse complement.
GAGTCCATGATTTCAGCATCAAATATTATCCAGAGCGGCACCCATCACGCCTTTGACCATGCACACAAGAGCCTACTGCTTGCCACACCCAGCATAACATAATTGAGCCATGCATACGAACATGTGGGCAGAAACCACAATCCACAAACATAACATAGCCAGCAGCACTTCTACCCAACCCCAGCACCATAACACAGCGATGCATGGAAACATATAACAGTTAGTAGATTCCACAAACATACCACTGACTCTGCCACCCCACCCACTTCCATTCACAAAGTATTGTGTCACTGCCAACCAAACCACACAATCTTCACAACAATGTGCCTACTCCCAAGAAGCTGCACAAACCAGAGTAGCCAAGTACATAGAAGAATCACTTCAACCCTACCCTCTTCTATAATGGCAGTGTTCCAACACTGCACCCAGTGGGCACACTGCAGGACTTTTTACTGCACAATCTCCAGCGATACACCGAAAAATGTAGGATATTCTTACAATGACCACACCCATGGAAGCAACAATATATGCATGTCAGCTCACTTCTGGTGCTCTATGAAGAGTAAAATGTGCTCCACAACTATTCTGTAAAGGTGACCACCCTCTGAGAGATGCAGTCAAAACTGTATTGCTGTGGTGGGTGTGGGTAAGGCTTTGACTATTAAGTGCATGGCCTACGGACTACGGCCTACGGCCTTTGGCCATGCACCCAATAGTCTAGGCCTTGCCCACACCCACCGCAACATAGTGAAGTCATGCATGGCAACATATGACCAAGTACCACACTCCACACATGTATCACAGCCACCAACACTTTAATAGGCATAGGGGGTCATTACGAGTATGGTTGTAGTCATGGAGCAATTAGCTCCATGGCTGCCTCCCATACCTTGACCGTGTCCAGTTTGGTGCAATGGGGACTTACCGGTCTTGTCCGACCCTGGCGGGACTGGTAAGTCCCCATTGCACCAACCATTCCCCATTCCCCGCCATAGGGCTCAATGGGAATGGGCAATGCGCTATTTACGCCCTGCCAATGGCAGGCCCGTAATTAGCGGCCTGGTCCCCTAACCGGACCTGTAAGGGACGTGTGGTCAGACCACACGTCCCTTGCGGCTCCCGTTAGGGGCCATTGGAATCGGGCGGTAGTGGATTACCGGTACCGGTCTCCTTACCGGTGCCCGGTATCCCCTACTGCCCGACTCATAATGAGGCCCATAGTCCCTTGCATCTCCTATATTTTACTCTAATCTGTACATCCTTTTCCATAAATAGATCTAACTTGCTATTTCTTTATTTAACATTATGTATTAATTCCTCCAAACATGTGTGCTTCTCATTTTTCAAAGATTCCTTTTAATCGAGACGCAGTTTCAACAGGAGATGGCACTGTTTTCTCAAACCAATGAAGAGTGTTTCTGGGATGACAAGTCTTCAGCTGGATCACATTGACTCAGCATTCCTCTGTTCCACTTTTGCCATTTATATTTTGTAGGCAATGGAGGGGATTGTTTCTGTGATCATGAAGGACTCAGAACAAGATCCGAGAAATGTGTGCTCTTAAAACGAATTGCTTTGAAAGGTACAGAGGGACACTAGGTCATAATACAGCAAGTCAATTCTGCTGCAAAGCGCCCAAAGCATTTATGTACTTACTGCAGCTTCTCCAAGTCCTCTGCATGTAGGGAAATACATGTTGGAGATGCTTCTGCATATTGTCCACATATTCATGAATGGTAGAGGCTTTGATCAACTTCAGTTCCTTTGTTTGCTACAACAGATATGGCGCAAGATCATTGTTCTACCAATCATAAATTCTAAACGGTACATCTAAGAAATAGAAGTAGAGGTAAACCTCAAAGCTTTCTGAACTAGTGATAATTGCAAGTCCCAACTGGTTCCAGAAAGCTTGAAAAACGGTACGGTTTAAACTGCTTAGTGTAACAATTCAAACATAATCTTGTAATATGTCACTTATTGATTTTATTATTTTGCATACACATATTTTACACTAATAAATGTATTAATGTTACTCTTATTGCATTGTCATTGACGTACACATATTTTTCCATTTTAACATCTTGTTTTTATAGGTGAAACATAAATATTAATAGAGGGTGACAGCGGTGCATGGTACAAATGTAATGAAGTAAAATAAAGTAAATACAATTCAGCCAAATATTAATCAGAAAAAAGAACACAAGCATCATCGTCATCTAATTTATTGTAAATACAAATAAAACATTTACAAGTACAACTTGCAAAGTTAGCACAAGTAAAACCAAATAGTCTTGTCCCCAAAACATTTAAAATACAGTTGTGTTTTATTACAGCACATTGAATAATAGAAGCATGTGCAATCATGACACAAATAAAACAAAACTGGTATTTATTTAAATTATTTATTGTTTGCTTGTTAGGTGCTCATACAATAAGATCATACTGTTTTAAAGCACCCACAGGGGAGGGAGGATGAGAAATAAATGTCAACACAATATTAAAGAGCAGAGGGGGAAGATAGAGAGGGATGAACCTACTATGCCTTGTGAGTATTCAGAACGTGCAAGCGCAGAAAGGAGGGAAGAGGGGGTATGTGCTGGTGAGACCGAGCTCGTGGGTGAGCCATGGACAAAGTGCTAGGAATGTTGAGTGCTACATGGCCTTGGCCGTGGGAGGTGTAAGTGCGAGTCTCCAGAATGGAGAGTGTGCAGATGCAAAGTGCTGTGGATAGACAGGAGCTGGGAAGAATTTGTGTGGGAGGTCAAGACCTGAAGATGCATAAGTGCCAAGGACAATGATTCAGCAACTGTGGGATTAGCAGAGGAGAGAAGGAGGGAAGGAGGAAAAGAGTAAAGTCTTAAGGAGTTTCTGGAATTTGAGAAGACCCTGTTCAAGGCATAGAGGGAGGGGGAAGCTATTACAAAGGAGAGAGTTTGCAGAGGAAAGCGAACAACCCACTGCCCTCTGTTTAGCAAAACGCTTTACACATAAAGAGTTGGTGCCAGGGGACCAAAGTGGTCTAGAGGGAGAGTATTTAGTGAGATAAAGTTGAATATAGTGTGGACCCCGGGCCCAGACATCCTTGTGGATGATGCAGATGGATTTCAATATAATCTGTGCAGCAACCGGAAGCCAGTGAAGATTATTTAGTGCAGGAGAGATCTGCCTTCTGGGCTTAAGGTCAACGATGAGTCTTGCTGCCCTATTCTGGATAAGCTGAAGAGGTCACAGAGTGGAAGAAGGAAGATTCAGGAGGAGGCTGTTACAGTAGTCAAGTCCAGAGAGAACCAGGGCTTGAGTCACAGTGAGCCTCTGAGGGAAAGTGAGAACATGTAGAATTACTTTGAGAAGGAAGAGCTGATAGTTGTACTTCTTGTGGGAGGGAGGAAGGAGAGAGAGGAGTCGAAGATGACTCCAAGGTTTCTGGCTTCAGTTGAAGGCACAGGGGCAGAGCCCAAGGAGGAAGGCCAGAGTGAGGGGAAGAAGAAAGGAGCATGGGCCCCAATGGGAGGGATCTCAGTTTTACAGGTGATGAGGCAGAGATCATTGAAGGTGCATTAGGACTGGATGGCAGATAGGCTGTGAGGGATGATGGGGGGTGTAAGATGGTCAGCAGGGAGTCTGAAGAAAAGCTGTGTGTCATCTGCATAACACTGGAAGTTGGAGGAGAAAGAGGAGATGAGACATGCAAAGAGAGCAAGGTAGATGTTAAAGAACCAAGCAGAGTGTATAGAGCCCTGGGGGACACCACAGATGGAGATGGAAGTAGGAGAGGAGAAGGGGCCAAGGATGACTTGGGAAGAACGGTTAGTGAGGAAAGAGGACAGCCAATCCAGTGCCTTATCTGAGATATCAAGTGTATCAGGGAGACTTTGTATGAGGATTGAATGGTTAACTGTGTCGAATACAGAGGAGAGATCAATAAGTATAAGGACAGCTGGGGAGTTGGAGTCCAGCGATGCGAGCATTACTTCACCAGTATTTAGAAGAGCGGTTTCTATGCCTCTGGATGCTTGGAATCTAGATTGATGGTTGTGGAGGCGAGTGTGAGAGGTAAGTTGGGGCAAGGCCAGCTTCTCAAGCAGCTTCCCCAGGAAGGGAGTGATGTAGATAGGGTGATAGCTGACAGGGAGTGCTTAAGGGGGGAGAGAAAAGATGCAGTGATAAAAAAGTGCTTGCAAAATTCTGCATGGGCAGGGGCAAGAGAGCTAATATTATCCTTGATGGTCCTGGGGGACCAAGGGGTGACCTATTTAGAAGAGACCTTCATGGAGCAGACAACCTCTTCAGCTGTGAAAGGAGAGAAGGAGGAAAAAGAGGAAGGAGGGGGAGAGAGGGTGTGTAGTGGGGGTGTGTGGGATGGGTTGTGAGGGAGTGTAGAAAGGGTAGTCAGAATGTCCTGTGTTTTGGTTGCAAAGTGTGAGGCTAGTGCATTGCAGAGGGCCTGGGAAGGAGAAGGGGAAGAGGAGACTGTGTAGGGGTTGGCTAGTTCCCCTGCAGATTTTGAAAAGCTCAGCCGAGTTATTGGATGTGCTTGGGACACCTGCCTGAATGTGGGCTCTTTTCTTTGCATGGATGGTGAGTCTGTATTGCCTTTGGAGCAGCCGGCGGGCCAGTTTTTCAGAGGACGAGCTGAGGTTAGCCACTTCCGTTCTGCTGCCCTGCACTTTTGTTTCCGGGCTGCAAGTATGATGTTGTACCAAGTGTTACGCTTCGAGGTGGGTTTCAGACGGATCCTCATGACTGGGGCAAGAATGACAAGAGTGTTGGTGATGGAAAGATGGAGGTTGCTGAGGGCATAGTGAGAGGTAGAGTCATAGGTGGGGGTGAGGATGGGTCAAGGTGAAGGCAAAGGCAGCTGCAGTCACTCATTTAATCAGACCTTTTGGGGGGAACAGGAGGCCAATGGGACCCAGGTGGGAGTAGGGGAGAGCATGGTCTGACTAGGAGAGAGGGATGACTATTTGGGGGAGAGGTCAGAGTGTATGGTGGCATCCAGAGTGTGTCCAGCTGTGTGGGTTGGCCCAGAAGGGAGAATGGAGAGGTAAAGCAAGGAGCCGAGGTCAGTGAATAGAGTGGATGCGATGCCATGGGAGTCCAGTTGAATGTTGAAATCACCCAGGAGGAGAAGGTTAGAGATGGAAGAAAGTAAAGAAGAGCAGAAGTCAGCCAATTCAGAGAGGAATAGGAAGGTGGCACCTGGATGCCAGTAGTTGGTAGCAATGGTCTGAGTGGAGGTTGGATAGGTGACCAACTTGCAAACCAGGCTTTCAAAAGAGGAATAGGTCTGGGTAGGTAAGATGGAAGCAGGAACCTAATCAAGTATGATTAAATTAAGGCAACCCCCCGCCAGTGCAGTGCAGTCGAGGCTTGGAGATGATCTTGAAGCCATCGGGGACGAGGCATTGAACCAAGAATCTGTAAGGGTGAGAATGTTGAGGTCAATGTCTTCAAGAAGGAGACAGATGCCAGAGAAGTGCTTGTTGGCTGAGCGGTCGTTAAGTGTTGCCAGGTGTAGGTGGTCAGTGCTTTTGAAGATTTTCTGAGGTGGGGTATGGGGCGTGGTACACCATTCTGAGGAGGGAGAGAGAGTAGAAAAGGGGGGTATGGGTGAAGGAAGGTAGTTAATGAGAGAAAGTAAGATGCGGTCAAAGACAAGGAAGTTGGGTTGTTGACCTTGAACCAGAATGCTGCCAGTGTGATAGACATTATCAAAGCAGCAAGAGGATACAAAACCAACCAAAAGAACATCCCACTTGGTTCTACCATTAATAGAGGAGTGTGAGGAGGGATAGTGAGTGGAGATGAGATGGGGGCACAGAGATCAGCAGAGGGGACAGAGAAAAGGATATAAGTATAAACCTCTCTATTCAACGAAGGTAAATCAAAATAGGGGTTTTCACAAAAAACTTAAACACAATTGGGTTTTTTTAAATAAATATTTTAAAATCAATTAAACACAAAACACATGGTCCTTTCATTAGCAAACACCCTTTGTTATTTAATTTCAGCTGGACCTCACAAGCACTAAAAGAAAAAAAACATAAAGATAAATGCCACAGACATTCCTCCAAAAGGAACATAAATGCAAACACATCACTATCCTACATTTGAAAGTTGAAATAAACATTATCACTGACAGCATTCCAAAAGCATCAGCTGGAATAGTAGTCAAAGATATATTTTTAAAAGAACAAGTTACTACCTAAACAACATTATTTATAGAACTGGTTGAAGTCTTTCCTTCTGTGCCACAAGTCCTTTAAAACATTTAAAACAAACAACAGAAAATAGTGATGTTTTTTTCAATACTCCAAAGGTTCTCACTGAGACTCCCTGTACCACACCCCATCAATTACATCAATAAACATTCAAAACAACTAAAGACACTAAATTAAAATGAATTCAAAGCACTCAGTCTCCATTTGAATTTATTTCTACAGTACAAACTTCTCCTATAGAAATAGAAATACAACCTGCATTGCCCATTCGCAGTTCTAGCACTGCTTCAATAGTTGAAAGTTCTGTTACACCAAATAAAACAAAAAGATACATCACCTTATACTAAACATACTACTATTCCAACAGTTCAAAGTACACATGTTCCAAAAAAGAACACCCCCTATGATTTCCTATCATGCCCAAGCACATTCCCCATGACTAGTACTATTGCAAAAGTAAAACTGTCATTATAGAAGCTGCAAATAAGCTGCAAATAAGATGGTGCCAAGTACTTTTATTCTGCCCAAAAATAATTTGCCATATACCTAAAAATATTGATGTGTCAATGATAACTCTTATAACATCAGTAAACATACAACAGAGCATTTCTTCAATTCCAAGCAGTAGTATTATAACAAGTAAAATTACCATGGCCCACGAAACAGAAAAAAATAACTTTCCTATTACTGGTAGCTCTATACATCAGAAAGTTCAACAACTGAATAAATATCCCAAAAATATGTCCCTTGTATTGACAGCAGTAAAAGCATTTCAAGCGCTATTACTAGCAAAAGCAAAGATGATGTGCAGATTGTTACTCAAGTTATTTGTACCATCTGCATAGCAACATTAAAAAGGGATAACTCTCAAAAATATCCTTTAGGAAATTCATCAATGCACATATATGAAATAAACATGAGAAAATATATGTTAAAATGTTTATAAAAAGAAAATAACCAAACAAACGTAAATAAAAATGTGCCTCTATAGTTAGTACAGCTTAAAAACAAAATACAAAAAAAAACATATAGAATGTATAACTGGAGAATAAGTACATGAACTTGTACCTTCTAAAGTTCCCAAAAAATATCAAGGTGGTGATTCTGTGCCACTTCCAAACTGACCAAGTATTATTTCAGAGTACGCTTATTCTTTTTTAGGCTGCTTACAATGTGGAACAAAAACTGCAGTAGGAGGAATACATGCTGCTACACGAGTGCAAACATTAAAGTATCATCAATTGAGATAAGTAAATATGTATTAAAGCCAGGTGTCTTTTTTTACATATAAAATATATGTTTTTTTAATTTTCAATTTGTATTTTGTTGCATATTCATATATGTGGGCCATTGTGTTTGAATAAAAATGAATGTCTTTATTACAATATTTATATATAACTCACAATTGAAATGTATTACAATAAAATATTTAAAAAACAGATGTATATGTTTTACATAATAACATATATTAATTAATTAAAATGATCTATTATAAAGTGAAAACCTACATATATTAATTATATCAATACTATATAAATATAAAATACACTCCAATGTGCTTAGTACATGCTCCCATTTACTACATATAAAACATTGAACTATAGTAAACAATGACTAAAACAAATTTTAATATTTGAATAAAAACATAAATCCAGCACAGGTACCTTTTCAATATAAGTACTAATAATGCATAAGAAAAATAATGTTAATTTATTAAATAAAAAAGTTGCACTTCATTTAAATATAGGTTTAAACATTTATACAAATACAACAAACACAAATACACTTCATGCCAATTTAAAAAATAAATGCATACATACTACAAACGCATTCGACACATATTATATTTTTGCAATTTGTTTTATCCTGTGAAAAACATATGAACACTGAATAGGGCTTTAGTAATTAAAAATATTTAAAAATACCAACATCAATAAAACAAAATTAAAGTTCAAAATATATATATATATATATATATATATATATATATATATATATATATGAGCAAGCCACATGTCCATGGCGAAATGCGTCAGGCTGTCTGCTGCCATGAATCACACTGGGAAATGAAATGTGGATATACGTTTCTAAATAAAGTTTGTTATATGATCAAACGTTGGCAGCATTCTTGGCTTCATTCAATCTTGGGAATCTACATCACGGGAGTGCTACTCGCTGAAACAGAGTTACCTTTGCTGTTTGACTTTGGATGTATATATTACATGGCCGCGGTAGCGGCCATGTAGTTATGGTTAAGTTGGTGTTTCCATAGGAAGAGCACTTTTTGGGCGGCTTATAACTTCGCTCTCCCTGGACGAATCCTCACCAAACTATGCATAAATAGTATATGGCCCACTCTGAATATTTATGCAAAGTTTGGTGAGGATTTGTCCAGGGGGGGAAAAGTTATAGGGGGGGTCCCAAAACTTTTTTTTCCCCATAGACTGAATGGGAAAAAACTTTGCGCATGGCTACAGCCCGAACCGCTGGACGGTTTTACACCAAATTTGTGGCAGGAGTGGCGGCCTGGTCCCGAAAGCGTGCTTTTGCAAATTTGGTGTAAATCCGTCCAGTAGTTTTTTTTTAAAAATGACCAAAATGTAAGGCAAAAAAATTAGTGATATCTGTGTTCGCTTCGCGGACGGACTTCCCTGCTCGCTACGCGGACAGCACCCCGATTGGCCCAGCAGCTTGCGTCATGTCCGCGGACATGCGACGTGTTCTCTGATTGGGCGGCGCGGTGCGTGATGCGCATCCGATTTTCTGTCGCGCCCGCCATCTTGCATCTGCAGACGTCCGCGGACAGCGCAGTGAAAGTTTGTTTAAAATGTGTATTTAGTAGAGTGTGTTGGTGTGTAGAAGTCTTTGGGGAGGATGGGGGAGTATGAGATAGGTTCAAAGTTGTATTTTATTTATGTGCTAGACGCTTTTGTTGTGTTCGATTTGTCTGCGGACAACACGGCTGTACTGGAATGTTCGTAAATAAACAGAATGGATTCGGTGTCAACTTGAAAGTGTTCTAAGAACACTCGTGGGGTCTTGGAATGTTTGCAGGGGGTGTCCTGGAGACATTGTCTGTATTGTTCGTTGGCAAGGTGAAAATGTTTTGAGAACAATCGCGGTGTCCAGAAATGTTTGTACATAAAGAAAATGGGGGTGTCCTGAGGATGCTGTTTGTATTGTCCTCTGGCAAGTTGAATGTGTCCTAGGACCTCCCCCTGTCCGCGGACATAAAAATGGTTGCAATGCTTGCATCTATGGGTGTGATATGCTGCGGTGGTTGTGGCCAGGGTATAGAATGTTGGGTGCATGGCCATTTGGCCATGCGCCCAAGAGTGTATGCCCTGGCCACAACCACCGCAGCATATCACACCCATAGTGGCTTTTAACTTTGGGTCAAAAACTAATTTATAAGGAACAATGTTATAAGCTTGTATGGGTGTGATATGCTGCGATGGTTGTATTTATCTTGTTATACGTACTATTTGGTTTAGTAACGGGAGTCCATGTTTTTCTTGTTCATTTCTGTAATAAAAGAAAATAGCATGTTAGTATTAGTATTTTATAATGACTTATTACATTGTACAATCAACATTTTCTTCTTTTTATTGACCCTCATATTTAGTAGATTACAAACCAGAGTACTGTGCAATGTGCAAAGTTTCTGTGTTTGTTGCTAAAATCATTGGGTCTGTGGGAGAAAAAAAATCCATGTTGGATTAAAAAAAAAAACCCTTTTTCTGTTATGCTACAGTTTATTTATTTGTTTGTTTTCCGTGTTTACTTATTCTTTCTGCCTAATGCTTTATGCATTGGATTGTTTCAGTTTTTGTGAGCAGTAAGATATTAGGTATTTGTTTGGATATTGTAAAATTTTGGCCCAGTTAGATACCAGTAGGCGTATTCTAACTGTTTATGTTTTGATATAATTTCGTAGTATTGATTTATCTGTTTGCATATTTGTAAATTTTAGGACAGTTAGATACCAATTGGCATATTCTAACTGTCTATTATTTGCTCTATTTGAGTGGTATTAATTTTCTGATTAGTTGTTGTAGAATCTTTGGGCACTTAGGTAGGTTTTGAAATATTGTGACAGTTTATATTTTTTTAATAAAAGTGTACTTAAGGTTTAAGTACAGTTCAGTTATCAAATTTTGGTTTTAAGAACATTAAATAAGCGTTTGTAAGATTAGCTGGTAATCTCTGCTTTAGAGTAACGGTACTATCATTACATTCAAACCATCCACATTTTTTTTTTATATATGCAGTGTAGTGCCCTGAGTTGGTTGTGGCTCCTGCGTGGTAGATTATACCTATTGTTGTGAAGGTTTTCCTACCAAGTGATATTTGACCATGTGTGAATCCAGTCAGCTTGCAGTTGTTTTTCGTACCATCTGCATTGTAACGTAGAAGCATTAGTATTACGTATTTACTATGTGTTTGTATTAGTAATGTGGAGCGATTATCCGAATTGCAGGTAGAACATAATCTACCATGGTTTCCATTTTGTACAAGTTGCTGAAATGGAACGGATTCACAATTAGGTATTGATATATAGACAAAGCGCTCATTGGGGATTTGTTCTTGTGTCACATTGTTGCAGAGAGTGCATGTATGTTTCCACATGTATGAAATCTGGAAGATTTCATTTATAGGTATGTTTTTGTTTTCCAGTACTAATAGTAAGTACATTAGAAATTCTTGTGGATCTTCCTGTGAGTTTATAGTGAATTTCAAAATTCCAGCACAGTAGTCCAATTGTCTTATTCCAAAAACACTATACGTGTTGTCAGGATTGTTTGCTGCATTTCTGTGAAGTACTAACATTTGCAAACACAATGGGTCTGTACTGTGTAAGTAAATGTTATCAACAATTGGTGGTAATTGAAATAGAATATTAATTGCTACATTTGCGTAGCAACTTACACCAACTATATTTGAGAATTTAAATGGTCCAGGTAGTTCTGTATCTAACTGTTTTTTTTGGAGTTTGTCTCCCTTCTTTAAAGAGATACCTGGTTTACTTTCCCTAATTGATTCTTTTTTGCTTGTGGTACTTGATGAAGTTTTAGTTTCTTTTAGTCTCTTTGGAGGATTTGCAGTGACATCCTGTTGCATTTCTGTTTGATTTAGTTTTCTTTTGGAACATTTTCCTTTTTGTGGAACAGGATATGTTTGTAGATGGGGGGTGTATAGTGAACGAAGTCTATTGTATTCTAAAATGCAAGGAATATCAGCGTTTACTTTACTTGCATCAAAGTTTATTAGAAATAGACCGTCAATTGTACGTAGGCGTGACAGTGCTACGTAGCTCATGCCTTCTTTAAAGACTGTGTTACCAATGTCTATCATTGCTTTGTCTAGAGTAAGACCTTGTGATTTATGAATGGTGACTGCGTATACAAGAGTTAGAGAAAATTGTTCTCTGCGTACATACATGTCTTTGAAGAGAAGGAATCGAGCTGTTGAGCGTCCTATTCTTTTTACTTCTGAAAGTTTGTCAAAGAGAATATTGACAAACTGAATTTTGTTGTCACGTGGGTATGTTTGAAAGCCAACAACTGTACCCAGTGCTCCATTTACTAGTCCTTGGTCCACGTCAAGGTTACGTTTAAGCCTTACTCTGCAATTTAAGGATAATTTTAATATCTTTTCCAAGCCTGCTGTGTTTGAGATTGATTTTTCTAAACTATTTAGTGTTGTTGTGGCTTGGTCACACATGGGTAGTGTCATTCCATGTACATCTAGTTTGTCTGTGGCGCTAATTTCCATAATTGGTTGCATTTCTTTGCTTAACATTATTTCATTGAATTTGAAACAGCTTGCAAGAGTTGGCATTAAGGCCATACAATTGACATTTTTGTGGGCTAATTGTTCCATAACATCTGTAGCACATGCATTATCACCATAAAGTGCATGAATGTGCCGGGTTTTCAATATTGCTTCTGCTTCTCTAGAAAGTATACCAACTCTGATACTTTTTAAGATGTTGCCATAAGTGAGATCTGCAGATTGGCGCATGTTTTCTGTTAATTCTCTGTATTGGAAATGTTGCCAAAGGTTGACATTTCCAATGCTGCCAACAGTTTTACGGCAGAGTTTGTGTCCTAATGTTTTAAAAATAGGCTCACCTTTTACAGGTGTCAATTGAAGAAGATCTCCGAAAACAATGATGTGTTTTCCTGTAAAGAGCTCTTCATAGTTTGTTTTGAGTACTTCTTGTAATCTGAGGTGAATCAAAGCTAACATTAGGTTGGACACCATGCTCGCTTCATCTATTAGTAGCATTTCCATTTGTTTCAATACTCTGCGTAGTTCCATTGCAGCTTCTGCAAAAAGTTTGTAATAATCTAACTTGTTTTGGTGTTCTACTGGCAGGAGTAGTAATCGGTGTAAAGTGACACCACCTATGTTGTAGGCAGCTAAACCTGTGGGGGCAGTGACAACAGCTGACAGTTTGTTGTTTGTCAATTGTTGAAGGAACTTACTGATGATTTTTATTAGGAATGTTTTGCCAGAACCAGCTTCACCACTGACATACAATAGTATAGGTTTGTAATTTTGGCAGGTGCAGTCTTTGTTTTCATGTTGCACACCTTGTGCAATTTCTTTTGTTATTTCTTGAAAAAAACTACGTTGCTCTTTGTTTAGTTTTGATTGTAGTGTAGTTAAGTCTTTTTTATCTTCATAGTGACACATGGTGTTTTCTACTTCTATCATAGCTAATTCTGCCTCATTTGTTATTAGTGGTTCTCCCAGTGGTTCTTAGCTTCCTGTGACAGAAGGTTGCCTACTGTCAGGAGTGTCCTTATCTACTTGGGCCTGGAGTTCCTCTTCATGTTGCTGTTCATTGTGCAACATTGTTTTGTACTGTGCAAAGTTTACATCAGTTATACTGCTTTCATTGGCTTTGAAAGCGTCTGCATATGAGTCATAGGTATCTAGTATTTCTTCTTCTTTTCTCCATGGTTTGAAGAGTTGTAGCAGGGACATGTAATATATTTCTTTATGTTGAGGAGTCTTTAATGACAATTTGATATGATTAATTAAATTTGTTTTGGTGGGTTTTACTAAGCTGCCATCACAGTTTGTCACTTTGTATTTACGGTTTTGCTCATCAGGTTTAATATTATTTTTGCATGTGTAGTTTTGGGCTATGTGGTATAGACACATGGTTTCCAAAGTGGTACTCCTGTTTGGGTAGTATGTGTCCAATAAATTGTTTTTTAAAATGTCTTGGCTGTTGGGATCATGTTTGGCTATTGTTTCTATATCTTCGTATGATTTTAGAACTCTTTTTCTAGATTTAGCTCGACCAAGACTTAGCCATACTATATTTGCAGATTTACCATACAATGCAGTACCAGTTAATCGATCAGCTGCTTCATAGGCTCCACATTCTCTATGGGACAGCATTTTTATGCCCAAGCTGTATAATTTCTGAGACACTGTTTATCTGATGACAGGTCATTCCAGAGGTCTTGGAACTCTGTCTTTTCTGATTTGGTTAAGTATGTGTCATGATGCCCGCTCCCGGGGAGCCAGTTCAAGCCCTGCGTCCCCGAAAGCGGACATCCAGTCCCCAAGGAAGGACCCAGCAACCCCATATAGGGGCCCTTTGGACAGTGTCCTGGCGCCTATGGCGCCAGGCTCATAAAAGACATCAGTCCTGGCACCATAGGCGCCAGGCTCATTATGGGAGTGCTTGGGTGCACTTACCTGATGCAGACCATGCTGCAGGATCCCGGCCTCCTTGAGGCCTGAAAGGAACTACTTTACCTGTGGGACTAATTTACCATCCGGGTGTGGTCGGGGAAGGATATATACCTGATTGGAGGAAGGATACATACCTGGAACTTCTTCCAAGGCCATTTAAACCCCACCCGAACAGCCACACGTGCTTCGCGTTGTTCTGCATCTAGCAGCTGGACGCTCACCGTGTCTGCTCCTGCATCCTGACTTCTGCCATGCCTGCCAGCATCCTGGATCACCTGCAAAGAAAGAGAAGAAGAGAACAGAAGAAGGAAAAGTCCTTACCTGCTAAATCCGCATCCCGGAGACATCTCGCCGACAATCCTGAAAAGGAAAACTTTTATTTAAAAGCTCATCGCGTCGATCGCTGCAGCGCCGCATTCCACTCACCTTTACAGGGCGCCTCCATGTTCAGCAGCGATCATCCGGATTCGCAGTCACGCCCCAGCGCCTAGGGAGAAAAAGACCAGAACAAAAGGTGAGAGAGAGAAGGGAATAAGGAAAGCTGAATCTCCATGTTAAGACTTACCTGTTGATTCATTCCCACATTACCAAAAAACGCCTATTAAAGACTTACCTGATTTCTACAAGGATTTCACCTCTCATCTTGGGTCAGGGCCTGTTCCCCGGCATTCTGTACCCCGGCCCCTATGGGGAAAAAGACACTAGCATTAGTACATTAATGCATGGACACAAGGGGAACCTCTTATCAAAAAACTTACCTGGAAGTTAAGCAAGTTTGGTTCTCACCAATCCGAAAATCCAGTGAAGTAACTGGATACCAACGCGCCCCTGCATCAGAAGCAGGATGGAGAGCTCTTCCTTCCAGACCCTAAGGTGAGACACTACGAGGTATCACAGAAGGGTTTCGAGGAGGGTGAGAGGGGAAAGTGGGAGGCCAATTGCATTACCCGCAGACAGTTAATCCCCTATTTTCGCCTACAGAAGGATACTTCTGCGAGCCAGACAAGCCAGATTTGGGGGCCCGGTCCAGTCCGTCTTCCGAACCCTGCGCATCACCTTAGAAGAGGTCACAGCAGCGCGAACCAGACCAGCGCCTCCGTGGGAGTCAGGTGAGCGTAACAGTGTGCTGTGACATATCGTGCAACTGCAGTAGAATTGTCTGCAATGTACTGCACATCTATGTTTGCATTCCACAAGTGGGCAATGATTGCATTGTAATCATTGATATATTTTTCTTCTTCTTTTCTTTTTATGCAATATGTATTTTTAGGTGACTTACCTTTAACACTATGTCTAACTGAAGACATGAGGTTGTTCACTTGACCTGTATTTGTAACTGGTCTAGGGAAACCAAATCGGCATTTGGTGTAGTATTTCCCTTTGTTTTTGTATTTGCGATGACAATATTTGCCACATTTGTGTCTTTGGAATTGTAAGATTTTTGCATGAAGATCACTAATTGTGGATTCTGACGGAATTTCACAAGTGACATATTTTTCAATAAACTGTAAAACAGTGGCATCACTGTCTTGACGAAATTTAGGAGCATCTTTAATCCATAAAAGCATGTGGACATGTGGCGCTCCTCTGGCTTGGTATTCTTTTCTCCAAAAGAAGTGTTGCACTTCTCCAAGGGAAGGAACAGTTTTATTACAAATAAAATGTACCATAGCAATGAAGCGATGCTGAAAATATCTAGAAACATTAACAGGATCCTGAGAACAAAGTATATCTATGTTTGTTTTGTTTTCGTTTGATATGCGTAGGAAAGCATGTAAATCTTCCCAAGCATATTCTGCGCAACTTAATGTAACAAACCAAGTGGGTGGGCCACGGTTTCTGATCATACAACGTACATCTCCATGCAGTCGAAACCAGTACTCTTTAGTACCTCGCATATTTGCTAATAGATTTGTAAGATTTGCCTGTAAAACCTCATCTTTTTGTTGAACTTTTTGTAATAATTGTGTGGCTGTCATATTTTGAAAGTGTGATCCTGATTTTAATATGTGTGCAACCCCGTAACATAAAGTTGTTAGTTCACTTTCAAAGAGTAGGTGGAATATGTATTCCACATTTTGTCGAAATCTGGGATCTTCAGAATACATTCGTAATGAGCGATATTCTGATGCTGATATTTGAACAGGTCTATCATCGTATCTTCCTCCTTTGCCAGTAGGAAAGAGTGGAGGAAAAGCATGTGCTTCTATACTTTTTTCCCATATGCTGATTGGTGATCCTTTTGTTTGACGCATTTGGTACGTTTCCAGTGCATCTTCTATAGTGTCATTAGAGTGCAATGGGTGAATTGTATAATGGTCTAAAGTGATTGCTATTGTAGCAGGATCTGGGAGCTCAAATGGACCAGTTTCTTATGTGTCTTGAATTATTTCAGTTGTATCTTTCAAGTTTTCTTCGATATTAATTTCTTTGTAATAATCATTATTCTCTTTGAGATATTGCAGGGCTTCTCTAACTTTATGTAAATCTACCAGTTGTTGCCAAATTTGTTTGTCTTTTGTAGGTACTTCATTTACCAAGATAATTAAAGATTGTTGCATTGGACGTTGCACTCCTAGAGTGTGCACATTTTCTTTTAGATCTAATGGTAAATACACTACTTTTCCACAAATACCTTTCACTAATTCAGAGGGAGGTAATTTTGCAGTTTTTGGTTGAAGGCGTATTATTGCTTGAAATGGATGAACTGTTTGAATTATGATGCTCTCATATAAATTAAGTTGTTGAAGAAGTTTTGGTAGTGGATGTAATTCCAAGTTATTTGAGATAGCACGTGAAGGAGTTTGGTTGTTGTCAAGTTTGGTAGTGCAGTAACTGCAAAGTATTATGGGGTCAGTTATTTCGTATTTGTTTTCTGCTATAAGGTAGAGAGCTAATTCAAACCATTTAGAATCTTCATTGTCTTCTATTTTGTATGAAAGGTCTATAGTTTTTGTATTACTTTTATAACACGTTCTGCGGCAACATACACACACGTGGTTTGGTACTTCAGCTGAAGTGCTTTGAAATTTTAGTATTTCTTTTTTGTATGTGTGTAGTGAAAGGTTGTCATGTGCAGATTTGTTACGAAGTTGGTTGACAGCTAATTCATCTTGTAAGTGGGTTTCATTTCCAAAATATTTTTTCTGTATATACTCGATTTCTTCTAGTAGGTCTTTCGGTGTACCATGTAGAAGAATGTTATTTAAATTGGCTAGTGCTAAAGCAGGACTTTTTGCATAAAACATTTTATAAACTAGATTTCTTATACTTGCATGATGTGTTGATATCCTTTTGATATCATGGAAGGTTGTTTTGCAAGTAGCTCCTGATATGCAGGCCAACGAATGTCCTTGCAGTCCTGTGTGCTTGCGTACTGGACAAGCATCCATACTTTGCAGTATTTTAATTTTGATTTTGTCTTTGCTTTTCACATATTGATTGAGGAATAGGCGTAAAGATTTGAACATTTTTTTGGGAATGTTACACATTGACGTGCATGGCCATGTGTAAATTAGATGTTCTGATTCAGTTGAATGGAGGGGTAAATCTAAATTTCAGGGCATATTTTTTTAAGGAGCACTTCTTGTTCCATTATGGTATTATTAACTTTTTCATAAACTCGACCACTGCTATGTATGGCAATTGTATTTGTTTGCTTTTGTTTGTACGCTTCTTCATTAAAGTATGGTTCTGTGGTTGTAGTGTGACTCCATTCACCTCCACAGGTATTTAAGAAGTTATTTCTGTTCACATTTCGTTTATTGAGAAGTCTTTTTTGAAATGTAGTTATTAGTTTTGTTAGTGGTTTAATTCTGTTTAACACAACAATAAATAAGTTTCTTTTTAGAAGAATTGCACTGTCTATCAACGCTTCTAAGATTACTTTCCTACGATAGGTTTGAAGTGTTGAACCTGGTTTCTCTCCTGTTTTTATCAGATTTTGAAGGACTTTGTGACGGAACATTTTGGCTAATATACTTTTCTTGGTATGCTTACTTTGTACTATATCAAGATTTATAGAAGACTTTTTATTTGTAGTGATAGTTGATTTTCTGTTAATAGTTTTTTGGGTCGTTTTACTTTGTGATAGAGGAGGCAAAGTTTTTGCACTAGAAACTTCTTCTGTTTCACAACACGACTGTATTAGCTGTTGTTTTGAGGTATTTTGAGGTCGGCAGGCATGCAAATGAGACTGTGCAGGCCAAGGGATTGGTCAATAACGTTTACTGGGTGTGATGTGTAAGGAGAGACTTTGGCAGAAAGTATGTTTCCTGAGAGGAGAGCAGATAGCTATGGCTGTGTCTTTCAGAAGGCAGAGTGTCTGGATTTTGGGCGACTCATGGATAAATTGGTTGGAGGTGAATGTAGAGCGCTGTGCAGTAGCTGCACATCTTGGATTCCCTCATGTGCATGTGCACTCGCATGGAGTGCGCGGAATGAAGTGGCTGGATTTGGTTCCTCTTTGTGCCACTTTGATGACACACTGTCATCCAGACCTCATTATTATTCATTGTGGACTGAACAGTTTAGGACATGTCTCTGGAATCTCCTTGCAGTTTGCAATGAAAGAAGGACTTGGGAAAGTCATGGACATGTTTCCAAACTCCCAAATAATTATTTTCTCGTATTGCGCATAGACAAATGTGGCTGCATTCTTCTTCATTTGGTCCACAAATGGAGAAAGCGAGGCGCAATGTCAACAAGGCTGTTTGCGCTTTTTTTGAGAGATGTTGGCATGTCCTCTATTCACAATGAAAATATTATGTTTTGTAGCATAGATGGAGTCTATTTTACTGATGCTGGGAATCAGATTTTTCTGCGAAATATACAAAATGCATTGTGACCCTTTTTGGAAGTATAGCAATCCTTTTTCCAGTAAGTGTTCACCACTTGAAATTTTCGAAAAAAACAAAAAAACACCACAAAAAGGCTCTTTTCAGAGCCATCACTTCCTCCCGGAGAAGAGTGCAATGGTTTTGATAGCGCAATGCCCCAAAAATGTTAATGTCCGCGGACTGTCTGCAGACTTCTAAAAATGCACAGGGCCCTGCATCATTTCATTGGCACTTCTATTTTTAAACTGTCAAAGGTGACCCTGAAAAGAGCCTTTTTTTCTATTTTTGTCGTTTGTATTTTTTTGATGTTTTTTAACAAGACACACATGTAAAGGAAGGGAGGGTGAGGAAGGGGCACCAACCACAGGGATAGGAAAGGGCAGGTGGAGAGAGAGAGGAAGATGTTGGGTGGGCCTCACTTAGGTAGGTGGCAGACTTGCTCATGCTCCCAGACTGTACTCTCGAAAGCACTTTGAAGTGTCTCCCCCACCCGCAGAGTACCACATTGCAGTACATACACAATACATTGACCCCCGAAAGGTAAGGGTCTACTGCATCACGTATGGCCTGTGAGGCTGGTTCAGGGGTGCGTTGCCCCACAGGAATATCTCTTGTGGTGGCAGGAGCAGATTCGGAGGATGTTGTAGAGGAACTCAACCTACTACTTTGATCAAAGGGGGTGACCCTCTGAACTGCTGCCCTGTGGAATGACCTTAGGTGTTGCCGCATGTAAGTGGTCCCATAGCTGTACAGAGATGATTTGCCATGACTGAGCACAACGTTGCACTCAGTGCAGCACACCTTGTCTGCACGTGCCTTGGGTACCCTTCCAATGGGGGTAAACAGCCTTCACACTCAAAACTCACACTGGTTCGTAGTAGTAGGGACTTCCACTACCTCATTCTCATCATCCTCGTCATCCCACGCTACATCTCCACACCTGATGGCCTCTCCAGACCTTTGGGAAGGTGGTGGTGGTGGAGGGGATGTGGGTGCCGCTGAGGTAGAGGCATTAGCAGCAGGAGCAGCCTGGATTGTCATCAGCAGGGTTATCAAGTACCAGGAACCAGGAACAGCAGGAACACAACAGCAACCTGCACCGATCGTCCTGGTGAGCTATTAGCAATAGCTGTCAAGTAATGCAGCAGTAATGCAGCAGAAATGACAGCAATGACAGGAAATGCCAGACAATGCCAAAGAGAAGCAGTGCTCTGTCTTGGACATCCAAAAGCAGAATGAGGAGCAGCTCTGGGGTGTGGCCTTTAATAAGGGTATGATTTGCTGTTTACACCCCTTTTGGACTTCCTGGTCCAGGGTGCACCGCAACGTTGGAGCCGTTCTCCTCCCAACATGGCCGGCGCCTCAGACACGTTGCGGTCTAGCGTTTATGCAGGAGCCCTGGCTTCCTAGAAAACGGGCACACCCCTGCGGCGCTTTGCGTCTCAACGCTCCCCTTCAAGTTTGCAGCTGGTGTGCTCATTGTTACCTTCCTTCCCTTGTGCCAATTCTCTGATACTTTTCCATTTCCTCTTCTTTCATGGAGTACTAGGAGCGGCCTGTCGCCTTCGCCTGAGGCTGTTCATTTCATTCCCTCCTGGACCCCTATCCGCTATTCTGCGCTCGCAGCCACATCCCTGTACTCTGAGAGTAGTGCTTTTCCCTTCCTGGCTCCGACTGCTCATTTCTTACCTTCCTGGAATTCTGAACTCTTGTCTTCCTTCGAGTCTGCTCACGCTCCACACTGGATACGGAGGATCACCGGCCTTACCTGTATAAGTCCCGGACGTCCCGGAATACAGAAAGACCTTCAAAGAAGAAGACGACAAGGGGCAAACAGGTAAGACCGGGGGCTGAGTGTGACAGTTTGAGACGCCAAGGACTTGATACTGAGTTCGACATGGAGGCTGCCATCCAGGACTTAATGAAAGGAATGCAATAATTAACAACAAATATGATGTTTCCTCCAAAACTATGCAATCCTTCCTTGATTCCTGTTTGGTGCATTTTACATTTAAACCCTACTATTTTTCCACGCCCCGTGCCAAGGTGGGATTTATAATATCACATCTCTCTGGTAATGCTTTAGCCTGGGCAACTCCCTTGGTGAATGCTGGAGATCCACTCCTGGACAATTTTGACGGATTTGAGGAAGCCTTCAAAACCATGTTTGACCACCCTGAACAAGTTTACAGTGCTCAGGAAAAGCTCCTGTAGTTCCAACAAGGGAACCAAGACATGCTATCTTATGTAACCCGCTTTAAGCAGTTGGCTGAAGAGGCCGATTGGTCCCAGGAGGCAAGTTTTACCTTGTTTTGCAGAGGCTTAAATTACGAAATCAAGGACAAACTCGCCAGAGTAGGCCGTCCAAGTTCTTTCCAGGCTTTGATAGATTTGCCCCTCCAAATCGACTTCCGAATCCAGGAAAGAAAGGCAGAGAAGAGAAAGACAAAAACTGTTTCTCCAAAAGTTTCCATGGAGTATCCTAGCCCAAAGGAAACAACCACACTGCACTCTCCTGATCCTGAGCCTATGCAATTGGGCTCCATACGGGGTCCAATATCTTCATAAGAAAGGATGCGTAGGATCAATACTGGACTCTGTGTGTAATGTGCCTCTGATAAACATCTCGTAAGGAATTGTCCTATAGCTCCACACAGGCGTTTGAGAAACGCCAGATCCTGATCTTGAGCGGAGCCCAGCTTTGTGAGAAGCATACTTGCTCCGCTTCTGCTCCTTCCTTGAATTGCCCCCGATTGAATACTTTGGATGTACTGCAAACATCCTTGTCTACCGCCAATAAGGAGACTCATTCCATCCTGGCCTTAGTGGACTGTGGTGCCATGCGAATGTTCTTGCACCACAAATGGGCCTTGAAGCATAATATTCCTCGAGAATCCAAGGAAACAATCCAAGCTGTCGAAGGAATTGACGGGAAACCACGGTCTTAGGGACCCATAACCCAGCAAACCACTGAGTTGTTGCTCTCAATCAACAACCATCAGGAGATGCTTTGTTTTGATATCATCAAGGCAGCACACTACCCCATGGTTCTGGGGATGCCCTGGCTACAAAACCACAACCCATACATCAATTGGGCAGCCAGATCCTTATTTCTAGGCTCTGAATTCTGCTTGTCCCATTGTTTATCACAAAACATGGTACAGACCATATCTAAGGAACCCCAGATCCTCGAACAATCATCCATCTGTGTCTCCAACATTTCCCAAGTACCTGAGATCTACCAACAATACTCAGATGTGTTTTCAACATCCATTGTCCAATCACTACCACCCCATCAACGAGAAGATTGTGCAATTGATACTGAAGACTCTGCAGTGATACCATTTGGAAGAATGTTTATTCTTTCCGAACCTGAGAAAAGGGCATTACGGGAATACCTGGACACCAATCTTGCCAATGGAACCATTCGACCTTCTACATCTCCAGCCGGTGCCTCCTTGTTCTTCATGCCCAAGAAGGACACTAAGGAACTTTGACCCTGCCTGGACTATGGGGCCGTTAACCAATGCACCCTTAAGGATCGTTACCCTCTGCCACTCATTTCCGACAAATTGGAAGCTGTACGGGGTGCTTTAATCTTTACTAAACTTGACTTACGGGGCGCCTACCATCTCATCCAAATAAGGGGAGGCGAGGAGTGGAAGACCACTTTCAGGACCCCCTTTGGACATTTTGAATACCTGGTAATGTCATTTGGTCTTGCCAACGCCCCTGCGGTGTTTCAGCGATTCATGGACAGAGTCTTTTCAGATATGTTGTTTCTCTTTGTCATAGTGTACTTGGATGCCATATTGATCTATTCCAATGATTCCCGGTTACATCAGGAACACCTGACATCAGTCTTACAATGTCTATGAGAGAACAAACTCCAGGTTAAACCAGAAAAATACATATTTCATGTCCAATCAGTTCATTACCTAGGGTTCATTCTGAGTTCCAAGGGAATAGAAATGGACTCCTCCAAGGTTGAATCTATCCTTTCATGGCCAGCCCCAACAATAGTAAAACAGATTCAATCCTTCCTGGGACTTGCCAATTTTTACCGGAAATTAATTCCCACTTTCTTTGACATTGTACAGTGATAGTTGCATTGTTGAAGAAAGACATTCCCTTCTTTTGGTCTGATGCTCAAGAGACAGCCTTTCAGGAGCTAAAATGAAGACCATAACGTCCCTTTAACAAAGTTCTTTCACTGAATATATATATATATATAATATTAATAAAATGTAAATCTACTTTTACATACTTTCTCAACTTCTGGCAATTTCCTAATTATAGCCATATAACATTGAAAAAGTACACAAAAGTATTAATATTATTACTTGGAGAAACTTTAATTGGTATTTGTGAAAAGTTAGTATACATAAATAAAATCTATTTGGATTTTTTTAATTAAAAGTGTGGTATTTTCAATTTGACTCTTTATTAACATTGGAAGTAAGGGACAGATTTAAGGGGTGATGTGGAGGCAGTTCATTTTGTAAACATAAATAATTTTACACAACTACATAAACACACAAATACAACAAACATTCATATATTTCAAATAAGTACATTATAACACATAATAATTTATAAAAATTAAATGATATTTAAACCATTTTACAAACAATTACAAAACAGAAACTTATTTGAAAACAAATGCGCATAATATTTAAGGTTAAACCAATAAACATGTAAAGTCTACAAGCAAATTACCACATAACGTTAAACAACAATAAAATATATTATCAATACATTTAAAAAATTTAATTCAAATATCATGGTAACCGTACCTCTATCATAAAGCTAAAACCATCAAATACTATTACATCTATATATATAAAAGTCCAAATTTGTCTATGGGTTTGTGACAGAATTTTCGGGAGTGGGCCGTGGCTTGGCAAAGCATTGTTCCTTATACAATTCCACACCATTTCACCAATGTGCACCACATTTTGCATAGTTACCTGATAAGACCCTTCGGGCAATTCTGGCTACATGACATGTGGACACGCCACCCCCTTCCCCGATTTCAGCACAAGTCTACATTTGTTGGTGAGTTTGTGGCTTAGTGAAGCATTGTACCTTATACAATTCCACACTGTTTCACCAATCTGACCAACATTTTGCACAGTTACCTGTTAGGACCCTCCAGACAATACAGGCAACATGACATGTGAACACCCCACCCCCTTCCCTGGATTTCAGCAACGGTCAAAATTTGTTGGTGGGTTTGTGGCTTAGCAAAGCATTGTTCCTTAAACAATTCCACACCGTTTCACCAATCTGCACCACATTTTGCATAGTTACCTGTTATGACCCTTTGGACATTATTGACTACATGACATTTGGACACCCCACACCTTTCCCCGAATTTCACCAAAAGTTAAAATGTGTTTGTGGTCTGGAAGAGAAACAAAAAATGTTTGAGAGGCGAATGGACCTAAGATGCAAAGGTGAAGGCAGGTATTATTCCAAAGTTTACAAATTGTTGCTGCATCAGATGAATTACTTTTGCAGACGATTTTTGCGAGATGGTGAGTGCCGACGAAGCCGTAAACCATGTTCACTAGGAATGGAAACAAAACATTTTGCTGCACCAGGTACAATCATTTTTCCAGAGAATTATTGCGAGATGGTGCCTGCCGAGAATGCTGTAAACCATTTTCACTGGAAAGGGAAACAAAAAATGTTGTTTTTCAACCGGTCCCGACACAAGGAAAAAAACACCTTGAAAACCACGTTTCAAAGACCTAAGTTGCATGGTTTCCGACATATTTGCACCACAATGCACCGCAACCAACTGTGCCATGCCAGGGTGAGGTTAAACAGTGACCTAAAGGATCATTCATTTTCAAAAATTGATGAGAGTGTTATTATGTCTGTCTACAGAAGCTGTTCAGAGAATGGGTACTTTTGCTAGTAATAAATATAATTATATGCACACAAACAAGTCATAAAGTAAAAGTGTTAAAAACTTAATTGAATGTACACAGTTACTACATCATCAAGCAACCAATGACATATTTCTATAATACACTAATACTATTATACATATCAATTATATACAGCACTTCTATTTAAAAAAAATATATGCCGCACATATTAAAATAAAAAAGTAACTAATATCAAAATTAAACATTACTATACACATAAAAATTCAAATGTTATAATTTACATTACATAAAAACAAATTACTTTTTGGAATGACATATAATTCTGTAACAAAAAACATAACATACAATACAATATACCAAATACATAAATATAAAAGATACACTTAACCAAATAGATATTACAATATAATTAAAACTATTTAGAAACATATCTTTCAACACATAGCACCAGTATAAATACACAACAAAAACATATGGCGCGTATTTACTAAGCTAAATAAGTATGTTAAGTAATACAAAATTTACTACGCTCAAAACAATGGTGTAAGTAGAACCTAAGCCATTTTTTTGTGCACGTTTTACTTACACGATTTTTACGCTAAGTAAATCAGCCACACATATATATTGTCCAAATTTACTAAGGAAGATACAAGTCGTAATTTCAACTTACACCCAAAATGAGTCGCAACATACATGGAGGTACCTTAAACTTATGTACAAAAAGGAATTGCAACAAAAACATAAAAAGGCAAAAGTTAAGAAGAAGAGCAGAAGTATATGCAAAACTTCTGTCAAAGTCGGGAGTTACGCAAAAGGTAAACATGTAAATAACTAGAAATAGACATACAAACTAATATCTATGAAAAACAATTACCAGAAAATACACAACAATACCCACAATCACCACTAAGCAGCCACAGAGGAGACTGGACACACAAAACCCAATACACGTCCCATAAAACACTGCAGAACACATCAAACACACATAAGACCACAAAATATGTGCAACCAATACAACGATCCCAAAAAAGGAACACCACCCCCAAGCAAAACACACACACACACACACCATCAGCAAACAAGACACACCTTAAGCCTCAGCTACAGAACAACCCACGGAAACAAGAACAAATCAACCGCTGCAGAGATGATGTACATCAGAATGCACATCATGATGCCATGCATCCTGATATAAAGGTACACAACACCACTCCGTACCTTCCATCCCAGGAAACGTATCCATGTGATTTGGCAATAGCTCTCTACTCTCTGGAATAGCATGATGATCCTGCTGCAGCTGGTCCACACCGCTGCTGAGCAGGAGGAGATGGAGGAAGCAGGTTTTCCACACCAGGGTCACTCTCTTCATCATGGCCGACACAGAGGTCTACCGAAGGCATCACTTCCCTCCACATGTCATCATAGACATGTTGCAGGAGTGGAAGGGTAATTTGCACCCCATCACTGTGTGTTTACATGCCATCAGGGTACATTTGAAGTTCCTGGTCGCCCTGCATTACTTTACCATTGGCTCATTCCAGAAGACCAAGGCATCACTGCAGGCATCTGCCAGGTCACACCATATTTGGCCCTCAACCCCGGATGAACAAAGAACAAAGACAGGTGGCTCGTGTATTTTACGTGGAACTTTGATTACCCTGGGTCATTGGTGCCATTGACTGCACCTATGTCGCCCTATGCCCTTCCAGGACCAAACCTACATTTACTGGAACCCACACCACTGGCACTCCACCTATGCTCACCTGGTCTATGATGCCAGTGAGCTGACTGCACCCATGTCGAACTATGCCCTACCCCCAGGACTGAGCGTACATGTACTGGAACTGACAGAGCTTGCACTTCACCAATGCTCACCTGGCCTGCGATGCCAGTGGCCGGTTTATGGATGTGTACACCAATTTCTTAGACTCTGACTGCAACTCCCACGCCCTCCAAACACACACACGCATCCACACAAAGACGCACATGACTATCGCAATTTCATAAGAAATGAGGTAGGGATAGTCCCTTAAAGCATTGTGTGGATTGGGACATGCAAAAAATATATATATGGTTATACCAACAGTATCCACTATACTGTTACAAAAAGTCTAAGATGAGTTAAATTAATTTAGTCTTGTGTGTATCCTTACAGCGGATATCACAATTATTTTGAGCCACTATAGATACTGAAAACAGTGCTTCTTGTTAAAGCAAGTTTAATAGATCATTTTGAACTTGAAAAAAGCATAGTTAAAAAGACGAGCAAACAAAAATTATAAACAATTGTTGAAACAAATTAGAAAAATAAGCCAAAAATATCAAATTTTAAACACAGATTTTTTGGAAAAAAAAACAAATCTTTAGAGCAAATAAATGCATAGAGAATGAAGAGAAAAAATAAGAAAGGAGAATCATGCAGCCTAAATTAGTATTTCAAGTTCTGCAGTTCCATAAAAGCAGGTCTGCCGACCTGTTAGTGTTTGGAAGATATCCTAAGACATACAAAATGAACTTAAACAAAATTTAGTTCAAAATAGGGTCTTCCTATCCATGGTAGAAAATAACATCCATGTCACATTTCGAAATTGACCCCTGCTGGGCAGGTTAATTACATTCGAGCCTTCCGCAGGGCGGGAACATGGAGAGAAAGAAACAACTTGACCCCTGATCATAGGCAAGGACTAAATCAGGCCCACTCGGCTGGGGCTGTAGTCCCCCACTGATGAAGAGAGCGCAGCACGGACCTCAAGGCAACCAGGCTTCAAATTCTCGATATTTGGACAGGTTCTTATTTAAAGAAAGTCATTAGTTAGAACCCAAATTCAGGGGATCCTCAATTGGGTAAATCTCAAGGTATGGCATTTTAACCAGCTGTGCTCGCTGTGGTAGAGGCACTTATCCGGTGTGTGCCTCGCTGGGTAGTGCCCATGGTGGCTTGACAATTTAGCCTGACTCTGCGTCAGATTGGATTTCAGGCGAACTGGTGCAAGGCAGCCACGCTGTGCATCCAGTCTTTCTAATTCCTCGAGCGGTGCAAAGCCATCACATGACTATCGCAACACACGCACACCATCAATGGCTCCACACAAAGCCAACTAGCAAGCATCCAAAACCACACACGAAGGAAAACACAATGTGCACTGACACAATTCATGTCCTGCCTCATACAGGTGATCCTGGTTACCCATTGCGTCCCTTCCTAATGACACCACGCAGGCGGCCCACCAGTATGAAACAGAAACTGTACAATACGGCATACAGGGGCATCAGGGGCATTATGAGCATCAATAGGGCTCCTGAAGTCATGAATCAGATGCACAAATCACTTGGGGGTGTACTCCTGTACAGGCAAAACGTTGTGTGCAAAATCATACATGCGTGTGGCATCCTGCATAATATGACAGTGTGCAAAGGTGTACATGCAGACCTAGTACCTACATGTACACATGCAGGTCAGAGCCACAAGCCAGGCCACCAAACCAGAGGGGGACCAGTGTGACTACAGTGTGAGTGATGGAGCGGCTGGTCAATTGCTTGTTCTCACGAGCATGCATGCTGGCAGAAAGGAACAGTGACCACACGCAAGATGGTGTCCATGATGAAAGGATGACAAGTGCCAGGCATGGCCTGCACACACTCATCTGCCTGAGACACACATGGAAACAGACATCTGGCCATGGCAACATATAGGAAACATGCACTCCTCCACGCACACAGCCCGCATTGCACAAAAAAGCAATGGAAACATACATACAACCATGCCTCCACGCTAGTACTGCACATCCCCATAATCCAATAAGGAAGGACATGGAGGAAGCAGCACTTCACAGCCACTCAAATGCACACAGCAGCACCCAAACCACCATGTAGCCTTCTGCACAACCGGATCCAGCATCAGTGTCCACACATACAAACAAACCACCACACATGCAGCCTACATTACATGACACACATGACCAATCGTCTGTGTGCCATACACACAACAATGACCACTTTCGCATGACATGTGACACAACCACAGCACAGTCCAACAGAGTCTAAACATTCCCCAGCGCTGTAACTAATACATCACACCGGAGAACCAATGCAAACACATTGGCTGACTTGACATACTGTGCGTATATGTGAGCCCCTAACATCCCTCCAACCATCATGACAGCCCATTACCAACACAGAATAAGTGTGATCATCAGTGCACATTGCTTACCTGACGTTGGACACTGCTCCAGATGACTTTTTGTAAAGCACAATGACAAATCAACCAGTAGATTTCAACAGGACACCTACATGGACCAAATGAAATAGCATATCTCCTCACAAACCCACTTGCACCCACAACCCCTGAATAGACACTAAGAATGCACATGAGAGAAGCCACAAGTAGCCACATTTGTGCAAGAGCACCAGCATGAGCAAGAACCACCATGTACGACATGCAGACATGTTCATGGTTCCAGGGGTGATTAAACTGTATTTCAAACCACTTGTAAACATTAAATAAAACCACACTTAAGTTAAATATGTTTGTGTAGATCAAATCAATGTAATAAACAGTGCAATGTAACCAGGTACAAACTAGGCTCCTTCTCAACAGAGGTATGGACAGCACCTCTACTCACCCGTGACCGTGCAGCTAGACAAAAGCAACCAACTTTTAGCCAAAGCATAATATGAAATGAGTGAAGCGCATGTGGAATCCATGATCTAGTGCCCATCTTTTATGGGCTCTCTCTGCACACACACTCCCAAACCATAATGGCAGAATATCTTCTATCTTACACAGATTACATATGGGCCCTCTTTGCACCCAGGGGATCAACCGAAAATCAATTCAGAAATGCAACAAATTCAAAAGAGGACCTAAGGCATACATTCATGCAATTGGAGAAACTATCCACCAAAGAAATAAACACATTTTGGGAAAAAAACACAATGGGGGTCATTACAACCCAGGCGCTAATTGCGCCAACTTTACCACCATGGTGTAAACTACGTTTACACCATGGTGGATGGCGGATTTACCGCCCCATTCCAAGGTGAATGGGGCGGTAAAACCCCATTTCCCATTTTCCCTTCCCCACTCCCATTTTTGCCCCATAGGGCATAATGGGAGTGGGGAAGGCGCTATTTACGCCACCGTAAATTACGGTGGTGTAATTAGCATCATGGCAGGTTAGCGCCATGGATTTTAACGGCTGCTAAAAGCAGCCGTTAAAATCAGAATAGGCGTTAAGGGTTAACGACGGCGTTAACCCTTAACGCTTGGGTCGTAATGAGGCCCAATGCAACAATATGCAGACCAAACTAAAATATTGATCTGTCTACAGATTTTGATCTTGCCAGATGTCGAAGACATAAGAGATACAGATTTGGCACAACAATGGGAAGGAAACCTAGTGCATAGCTCAACAACCATGATTTAATTACTAATAAAACATGCAGATCAAGAGCATGGTAGATTGGTAACCCTAATCGATAAAATTAAGGCAGGGATCAAAATGTATAATGCACCAACCGCTACCAAGGAGAATAACTACAGAACAATGTATACAATCTTGAAAATACACCAGGATGAGGTTAAAATGAGAAAATTGCATACATTCTTCAGTGATGATCGCGTCTACAGCGAGGATCGAGTCTTCACTTATCAGTCTAAATATGACCAACTACTAAATCACAGGAAAGTAAACCAAATAGCTCTCCCGCAAGCTCGGAAGCAGAAAGTGAACCAGAAATTGAGAGCATGTCAACCACTAACGAAGAGCCAACAGCTAGTAAGATTGCTTTTTTTAGAACAAATCCAACGACACAAGAAGGCAAATTGTTTCCATACAAAATTAGCAAAATATGTCCACCTCTCGGATCCCCTAAAAAATATGGCAACGGGTCCAAAAGGAGGAGGAGCAGGAGGGCTAATATACACCAACAACGATTTACAAAAAGAAATAGGAAAAAGACAAACAAGATCACACTTGCAGAAACAATCGGGAGAGGGCAGCTCCCTGACTTAGTAATGAATCTATCTACGAGACAACTAAAATCAATGGAAAGGAATGTACTCAATAAAGGAGTATCCTTCTCGTCAACAAGTTTGGAATAACTTTGTGGACCTACAAATAGACCTGTATAAATGTACACAAAGGCTTAAATAAAAAGAAATGTGCATCCAAAGCGAATATGTACAAAAAAACAATCCCCAAGGAGATTCCAAGCTGTACTACACTAGGAAACCTACCCGACACACATCTATTGACAACTTTAGATGAGGAAACCCTGACAAGCAAGGAGGAACTAATAGCACATCTAGATATCGAAGAAGTGCCCATAAATATACCAGAACACAAACGTAAATCAAAATTTACACCACAACTCTTTGCAGAAAACTTTATTGATACTTTCCAGCAAGCAGTGACATTAGATCTCCACAAACTAGAAGACTCAAAACAACAAAAAGTGGAAACAGACAGAATTTTATCAAATACGAACTAGAAGCCCTACACAAATTAAAGCAAGATCCAGAATTTATGATAAAAGAATCAGAGAAGGGCGAGAAAATTGTACTAATGAACTAAAAATATGACATTAAAATGGCAAACAAACGTTTAGCACCCCAGGCGGATATTCTAAACTACCTACTAATCAGATCCAAACTATACTAAGGGATCATACCCTAATGCTGAAAAAATATGTAAACGTGGGATTGCTAAATGATGTAGAACGCCAAAATGCATCTCTGACCCACCTGATAATGCCAACCCTGTTTTTTTTACCAAAGATACACAAGGAATACATTGATGTCCCAGAGGGTATACCGATAATGAGTGGCATAGGCAGAATAACAGAACCCTTAGCCAAATATATAAATAATGTGATACAACCTGAGGTGCCAACAATACCCTCCTATCTCAGGGACTCAATGCATACATTACATACAAATATTGGAAAAAATAGAGTGGAAATCAGACTTTCTCCTTGCAACCCTGGATGTTAAAGCTCTTTACACATCAATAGACCACAAACTGGCATTGGAAAGCATTGACTAACTTTTCTCAGGAAAATCGGCCTCACACTATACCCATTTGTAAATGACCAAAGATCATTTTATTTTCTCTTTATCAAACATAATTTTTCTCTTTAATGAGGAGTATTGCTGACAAACTAGAGGAATAGCGATGGGAGCCAGCTATGCCCCCTGACTGGCACTCTGCGTCATGCACTTATATGAACAAAAACATGCCCTGAGCAATACAAAGTTTACAAGGAATGTCATGAAATGGTATTGGTTCATAGATGATGTAATACTCATCTGGCAGGGCACAAAAGACCAATTGCAGACGTCTGTACAATACCTTAACATTAACAAATTTGGAATCGAGTTAACCAGCCATACCTGCACCACACAACTCGACTACCTGGACCTTAACATTCAGATCACCAACAACAAACTGACTATTCAAACGTACTGCAAGCCAACGGAAGTAAACTCAATAGTACACGCAACCAGATGTCGCAAAAGATCTGTTTTCACCAATATTCCAAAAGGAGAATACATCAGGGCAAGTAGAAAGTGTACAAATTAGGCTTTTTATAAAGATTGTGAACTATTGGAACAAAGATCCAAAGACACAGGCTATAAAACAGGCAGTTGAAAACAAATGAAAGAAGAAACTGGCATTTTGGAAAGAGAAAAACTGCTAATATCAAAGCAAAAAACACAGCAAGAAAATAAAACTTTCAGATTTATTTATTTGTGTATTTATTTATTTATTTATTGTTTGCTTGTTAGGTGCTTATACATTAAGATTATACTGTTTCAAAGCACTCACAAGGCAGAGAGGGAGGGTGGGAAATAATTTACAACACCATATTAAGAGCAGCGGGGGAAGAGGAAAAGGGACGAACCTACTATGCCTTGTGAGTATTCATAATGTGCAAGTGCAGAAATGAAGAGGGAAGAGGGGGTAAGAGCGGGGGAGTCCAAGCTTGTGGGTGAGCCATGGATGAAGTGCAAAGAATGTTGAGTGCTACATGGCCTGGGCTGCGGGATGTATAAGTGTGAGTCTCCAGAGCGGAGGGTGTACAGATGCAAAGTGCTATGAATAGGCAGGAGCTGGGAAGAATTGGTGTACGGGGTCAAGGCCCTGAAGATGCATAACCACTGAGGATACCGATTCAGCAGCTGTGAGACTAGCAGAGGAGAGAAGGAGGGAAGGAGGAGGAAAAGAGGAAAGTCTGAAGGAGCTTCTGGAATTTGAGAAGATCCTGCTCAGGGTGGAGGGGGAGGGGGAGGCTATTCCAAAGGAGGGAGCCCACAGAGGAAAATGAGTGACCCCATGCCCTCTGTTTAGCAAAACACTTTAGACACAAAGAGTTGGTGCCAGAGGAGCAAAGTGGTCTAGTGGAACCAGATACAATACAGACAGTTACATGATACAGAACATTTGAAAAAACAATGGTCTTTACGACTTATCATGAGGATATTAAATCAGACCTCAAACCATACCCAGCACTATCATTCAGCAGAGCACCAACATTACGTACCATTCTCAGCCCTTCACATATGGCCCAAAAGAAGATTGAACCAACTGATTGGCTGAGTCAAGCTAGACCAATAGGCTTTACCAAATGTGGAACCTGCTCAATGTGTGGTTATGCTGAAAGAACCCAAATCACAAATTTCAAAAATTGCAAAGACTTCACAAGTAATTAACATACTAATTGCTGGACCAAATATGTAATATATGCAATCATCTGAATCTGTGACAAATTGTACATACGAAGTACAATAAGAGAGCCCCGGACCAGAATCTGGGAACACCTGAGCACAATAGGGTCACAAGACCAGAAGCTCCCACTGGCAACTAAATGGCAAGTGAATCAACAATTTGATGACAAAAAGAGAATCAGATTCATGGGACTACAAACTGTTGTATGTGGAACCAGGGGCGGGACTCAGGAACGGAACCT
Organism: Ambystoma mexicanum; assembly: GCF_040938575.1. Classification (NCBI taxonomy): domain Eukaryota; kingdom Metazoa; phylum Chordata; class Amphibia; order Caudata; family Ambystomatidae; genus Ambystoma; species Ambystoma mexicanum. The sequence goes on along the minus strand of NC_090937.1, from coordinate 585,428,850 downwards.
GAGACAGCAAGAGGCAAGAATGATCTGCAGATTCAGATGTGTTACTAATGCTTTAAACATGGAACATGAATTCAATGTATTTCTATACAAAGGGCCTCATCACGACCCAGGCGGTAAGTTACCGCCTGGGCCGTGACTTTACCACCATGGCGTAAACTACGTTTACGCCATGGTGGTTGGCGGACTTACCGCCCCATTCCGACCTTGGCGGGGCGGTAAGTCCCCAATCCCCATTTACCCTTCCCCATTCCCATTTTTGCCCCATAGGGCATAATGGGAGTGGGGAAGGCGTTAATTACGCCACCGTAAATTACGGTGGCGTAATTAACTCCATGGTCCCTTAGCGCCATGGATTTTAACACCTGCTAAAAGCAGGTGTTAAAGTCGCCATGGCGCTAAGGGACCTCGTACTCAGGCGGTAAGGGTCGGCGCTGTTTACGGCGCCGTAAACCCCTTACCGCCTGGGTCGTAATGAGGCCCAAAGTATAATCATACACGGCTAAATAACAACAAGAAAATGTTTTTCTTAGGGGGTCTGGCCCACCTTGCAAGAACCAACTTGAATCCAATTGTGAAACGCCTGATGAGTTAGAAACCTAAAACATACCCTTTTATTCTATATATCTGTAAGAATACCCAAGGTAGTAGGCTATTACACCTGAACTATGAAAACGCATATTACTTGGGACCAATACTGGGAGATCCTGATAGGTTACGCACTTACAATTCACCTTTTAAACTCTATATATCTGCAAGAATGATCCAATAAGTAGGCGTTTACAACATGCAATGAGACCCTTAATCAACCCATATCGGTAAGGATGATGCAGATATTAGCAATAGGTGCATACATATATGTATATACAGAAATTAGTAGGCGTTTACAACATGCAATGAGACCCTTAATCAACCCATATCTGTAAGGATGATGTAGATACTATCAATAGGCACATGCATATATGTATATATAGCACCAGGTTATTTAACATCCTGGTTGCTACAAATATATAAATATATAAATATATAAATATATACAAATATGAAGCATTTTAATGTCAGGTTTATTTAGTGAATTAATGGTAGATTAGGTCAAACCATAACAACTACTTGGGCAGTCATCTCTGTTAACCAGGCATGTACAGGGAACCTATATTTACTAATGTGCTAGATTTTCAACTAAGCATGTGCAGGGAACCAATCCTCATAACTGTGACATATCACTATACTTAGCATGTGCAAACTAAAAAGTGTTGTAGACAAACAATGCACATGTGTGCAGAATAGTGGCTCTATTACAATGCACTGCAACAGTTAGGGGCTAATAATCCCTTTAGCATCGTCATTCCTCAACATTAGGAGGAGACATAGAGCACAAAACCGCACGGCTAACCAGGTAAAACATTCTGAGATTGTACTCCTAATGTTTGTGCTCATTTACCAAAACGCATATGGCACAAGGGCCAACCTGTGCTCGCCAAACGTGGCCCAATATATGGTAACCAGAACGCAAATGTAGATTCCCTTAAACACAATTGCTGTTCTCAACCACGCATTTTCACTTTGGAACGGGGCTACATTAATCGGAACGCTGCACTTCTTCGTTCTTCAGCTCTAAGGGATTCACCACACGGCACAATTCAATGTTTATATGTATAAGGGGCAAACTCTACCAGCAAAGTCAGGGGAGAAATAAGGAATGGGTTCACACGCATGAAATTAATTCGAAATCCATTAACCAAACAAGGTTACACAGCCCTGTGTGGCACAGACCACTTGCAAGCTTGTATTCTACAGGCCTCATGCATGGCAGCAACCTTATGCATGCAGCCATAATCTTGCTTTAAATCACTCACCCAATCACCATCCAGAAAATAGGTATAAACAAGCCTACACAATGCGCCAATCAGCCTACAGGCATACCATAACCCTTAATTCTAGTTACAAACAATTATGTACCCAGATAAGGAATGGGACGACCAACTTGAAAAACAGGTCTATGATAGACTAGTTCCCTCTGCAGGACTGTTAGGCGGAAACCTGTGCAGTTCCCTCTGGGACCACTGCAAAAGATTTAGGACTACAGGCGTTGGCGGTGAACCCACTTGGTAGCAGTCTGCACCACACAGATTCACGTGGTAGCTGTGGCTGAGCAGTCAGACTTCTCTCAAGAAAAGTTGAGCAGTATGTGGAGTATACAAAATAGGACAATTCTTCACAGCAAGACAAGCAAACACGCAACGAGGCTTAGTGTAAAGATATTAAGGCATTTATTTATAACAGAACATCTATGAAAAACACTAAGGCAAATCACGGCAAACAAATCAAACGCAATTACTCTACGAAGTCGAAAACGATCAATCCCCCTAGCAATATTTCGACAACTCTAGGTTCTACCGGTATCACTTATTTTCAGACAGAGGTGTATACCTCAACCCAGATGACACTCGAAGATTAGTTAGGACGGGAGAGAAAAAGATAGGCAGGTCATGAAATCAACACAGTTCGATCCTACGCGGATAAAATGCAAGGCAAGAAGGCAAGATCCACAATAGATCGTAAAGTTCAGAGGCCAGGCCCACTCGGAGAGAGGCAAGGCGCGATGTCCCAAAAAGTCTCTAGTGGAGATGCATTCAAGTCTGTATAGCAAATTGTTATTGGCAGGTTGAACCAGTTCAGAACAAAAGATGAGAAAAGCTTGCAGGCGACCCAACGGAACGGAGAGGATTAAGACACCTCACTCGAACCGATCGAAAGGGAAGCCAGGCGGACACAGTACCTTGTTGTGGAGGGCAGCTCCGGCGGGGGCAGTTGTTCCTGGTGGTGGATGCACGGCGGGTCTTTGCCAAGAGTAGAGATGATCTCGTCGTCGAAGAAAATGAAGTCCGGTGCACCACCAGGGAAGAGACCAGCCGCGGAGTGCTCCGTCACAAGGCACCACCTTTTGGTCGCGGTTCAGGGGTAGTGGCTATCCGGTTGCCGGGGTGCTCTGCACGGGCAATTCGACCACTGCGTCCTGAGGCGAATAAAAAGCAAAGGAGACTGGTTGTTCCCACCAGCCAGGGGAAGAGACTCTCCGGCAGGGAGATCTCCTCTGTCGTCGGGAAGTGGTGAGTCGGTTCCGCAGGCCTCCACCGGAGGTGTCGTCGTGCAGGTCGGCTCAGCGTTACCCTCGTCGGATTCTTAGGTCCTGTGGCGACTTCTCAAGATCCAGTCCCAAAAGCCCTGCTTTTATGCAGAAAACCCCCATTCATTCAGCCTAGCTGTCAATCAACACATGCTAAGTGGTGAGCGGGAACGCTCACGACTTGGGCCAATCACTCCAGAGTGCGACCTGAGTTGGCAAGGCAACTCGGTCCAGGGTGCCTAAACCCCCTCCCACACCCCTGAGGTAACCCAGACAGAATGGCACCACTTTGGAGGGTCTCTGTACAGAGGCCCGCCAAAAGTGGAACAAAGGGCTCAACCTTTGGTTTAGGAGTCACAGAGACGAACACAGACGCCATTTTACAAACCGAGTTCTGGCAGAAAATACCATCCGATAAACTTATTTACGATAAGTAGAACGGTGGTACGTTAGAGATTAACGAGAAAAAGTATTAATCTCCAACAATGGGATGAATCCCATAGGGTTATGCTCGGGGTCGAACATAACACGTAGTTTCCACTGCCACCAGCCAAAACTCGACGAGGGGGGACGGGACAGTGCCCCCTCGAGTAACAGGTCTAGGAGTAATCGAATTACCCCTACTAGTACGTCCACAATAAGATGGTTTGTCCTAGTCCTGTTAGTAAATTTAGGTCTAGTAAAGCCAATGGTGACTTTACATGCCCGGGGAGACAGTAGTCAGTCCCCGGGTATGGAGTCTATGGTGGGGGCCCGCTAGGACGCCCCAGTGTTACCGCACGTAGGGTGCGGTGTAACAAACATAGAAAAACATATGAGACCCTATGGAGTAAAAGGCCCCATAGCCCATCGAACACATTGACATTTCAAAGGAATTATACACACATGCATGTCCAAGAGTGGGAGAAAAGAGTCTCACTCTTGGCAGGATGGAAAAAACAAACTCCAGAAATCCAGCAAAGCTGCTGGGGGACTCACTAGGTTAGGAAATTCAGCCTAAACAGAGAATTCTCCCTAACAAGGACTTCAGAAAATTAAATTCTGTTCGGTTTTCTCCCCAGCAAAACAATCGCACAAGGCATGCACGAAACACCCGACCCATAATCCAAAACACTTGGTCACACCATTTCAAATCTAGGTAACGCCCTAAACAAACTAAAACAACGACACTCATGTACAGACATTATTGTATTGAACATACCCCTACCCTACCTGGGAACTAACATACAAATCTTTCCCCCTTCCCTCCTTGTCTTCCAATTGGGACTGTGTAATTTCTAATTCTGGTATCTTCTGATCAATGCATATGCTTATGCTATTTTCAATGTATTGCTAAATATGACAATAAATGTAATTCTGTGACAAAATGAATTGTTAAATTAATATTTTGCTCCAATGCCCACTCTTATCACGGTCACCTTATGTCACAATATTCACTTATGTAATATGTCTGTTAATATGCCAGCCTTGAAAAGGACCCTGAGGGGTCGAAACATGTGTCTGCTGACCACTTGTAAACACTAAATAAAGCCACACTTAAGTTAAATCTTTTTGTGTAGATCAAAACAATCTAATAAACAGCACGAGGTAACCGGGTACAAACTAGTCTGTATTGCAAATCACAATAGATAGCACAGCATAAGGGCAAATGAGCCAGTACATATCATTGAGCATAATCAACAAAACGGCTGGTCAATGGCTGTCACTTTTCGGAAGAATCTATTTTTCTGGGACACATATACTGCAATGGTGACAGACAGCAACAATGTATCTAAGGACAAGGAGAGGGAAGGCACAGTCAGAAGCAAAAATTGGATGTGCGATCCTATCCCTCCCATAGTTTACAGCAAGACACAATGCCCTACAATTTTAGAACAGTTTATAAGTGCATATAAAGTCAAAGAAATATTGCGTATTATTGTTATTTTTATCACCTACAGCCTCCATGTTAAACATTTAAATTCTTTCTGTCAAACCATTAATCAGAAGTACAACTTAAATGGGAAGATTCCTGTCTTTATTTGAATGGAGGATCTTGAAGAGGATCCATTTGAAGTGGATAATCATTGGCAATCTGGAATGCTCTGAATTCACTGACCTTGAATTCAAATCGCCAGCATCCCTTCCACTATGTGAATATTCTCCCTGAGCCTAGCTGTTATACAGTCTTCCTTTTACCTAGTATTACAATATGAATCCATCAATCACAAATTCAACTGCTCAGTATTCCAATCAATGAGACAATTATTCAGTCGATCAAATGCAGATCTTACTTGCATTCTTTTATGTATCAATGTATGTTGGATTGTAAACAGCTAAAGTGTAGCTTCAAACCAATAGATTGCTGTGGACTAAGTGCATGGTGACACTTATAAGGATATTATGTTAATGGTACAGTTATAAAAACTTAACCAGATGATCAGTTTATGTGATGTTCTTTACTCTTCAGACCTTTTCTGATTTGCAGCAGGGAGTGGGTGAGTCTGATGTCAAGTGGAATATTGTTCAGTTTTCTGGGTGTAAAGGTGGGAAACCCTTACTTGCAAAATGCAGATGTCTACGCTTCTGCTGTTGCACTGCCCTTGTAGGTTTGTGGGAAATATAAGTAGGGCAGCTGGTGATTAGGGCCAAGTAGCTATTCAGGCTGTCTTGAAGGTGATGCATGCATTTATAGACAGCCAGTCTAACTTCCTCAATATTAGAATGACATAATTGTACTTCTTTTGTCCTTTGATACACCATCTGCTGCATGGAGGATGCACCTTAGAGGGGCAAGAGTGGTGTCAGATATACTGTAGAGCGTGATGGTATCACAACCAAAGTAAAAGATATCTAGCACTTGGAGTCTATGCTTGAAGCCTGCTGCAGGAAAGTGTTTGATTTTCCAGAGGAGGAAAATTAATTCAATGTGGTACTAAATCGGAAGAAGACGAATTACATGTGGAATCCAAGATATTTGACATGGTTGTTGAGTTGGGGTTTTAAGCCATTAAGTTTCATGTACTTGAGTGAGGCAGTATTGCAGACATTAATGTTAGGAAGCGCTTGGAGGAACATAAGCATTTCCTAAATGTTGTTACAGAGTGAGGCAGAACAGTGTCTCCCATGTCTTTTTGAGAGCGCAAATCAGTTGGCTGATTTCCTTGGCTCAGGCTTGGTGGGAACAATGTCAAAATGTGTGTAGGACTGTGACTGAAGTAGCATTTCTCTGTAAACTTCCAAGAGAAACAGAGCTAGTATCACATGACACTAAGGCAATAAATATACACATTTATGTATATCAATGAGATGTAGTTCACAACAAACTTTTCATGTAATGTTCATATTAGAAAAACTTTCAAAGAATAAAATCGAAAGTTAAAAATAGTCTATCGCCTATAAAAAGTTAAAACAGTTACCAAATATATACAAAGGCATTCAAACATGCCTCTAAATCATGAATTTGTTAAGAGAAAAATGCCAGATCATTCATGATAATCTTTTGGCTACTACCTGCCAAACCATATAAAGTGATAAGTGAAATGCCATAGTATTAGAATTGAGGTAATAATACCAAAACATTGTATTGTTTATAATATCATATTCACGCACAAATTTACCTAACAAACACATATTATAAGTGGACCCTTATTCTTTGCATTCCAAATGTCATGTGTAGCAGTTCAATGACAGTATCAACTTTACATATGCACTAGGATCTGTTGTCTACTGGAACTTTTAACATTGATCCACATACTGCCAATACCGGAATGTGATTCGTACGCATCAACAGCAGAAACCTTCGGACAGACGGTGACGGGCAAAGCAATAAATACGGTTGTGCAGTTTTATATTTATACATGATACTGGCAGTGCAGATATAGTTCTTCAATTTTGCCAGATGTTCAAAGTTCTGATTCCAGTACCATTTCTCAACTTTCATAATAAATTAATGTTTGAGTTCATAAAATTCACATCCCCAATCAGGATGCCAGTCAACCAAGTGAAAAAAATGTTGTAACCAATTCAGTATAGCCATCACACACTTGCTGCATCATAATAGTCCCAATGGCCCTCATTACAAGTTTGCCGGACTGGAAAAAAGTTCCAGAAACAATGGTTGCAGCCTTTCCGGGCCAGCAAACTACAAGTCTGCTGCTAGGGGCTGTGAACAACTGGCAGGCCTGATCTGCTGGTAGTTATGCCCCCTACCAGCAGATTTTTCACTGAAGCTGCCCATAATATTACAGTATTACACGGATATCGGGCGGCAACACCAGTAAGGTGAGTCTGTCAGTAACCCACCGGTAACCAGCAGACTCCTCATGAGGGAATGCCTTCATGCCATAAAGTACTGCAGTACAGTATTCCCTCCAAGCTATAATCAGCCATTTGCTGAGAACTTAGCAACTAAAAAATTAAGCTGAACATCCTTCCTTCTTTTAGTGGCAATGTAATCATCATAACCTTTACTGGTGCTGATCGCTACATGCAAATATTTATAGCAATCTACATAATCAATAATTCCTTCTGATAGAACGTTGGTCTATTTGCTGTTTTACCAGAAAAAAACACATTATTTTCATCTTTTCCATGTTGATCATTACATGATTTTCACCAGTATATCCCCACAGTTCTCTGGAAGTTATTGCGAATCCTGAGAAAGTGTGATCAAACAACACTACGTCGTCTGCATATGATAGAAAAACGATATGTGACAAAAGCTACCTTAGGAGCATGGGTGTCATTTTACAGGGAGACAGGGATGTTTGTCCCCATCAACTTTTGTGGCACACCATTTGGTCCCACTGATTTGGCAGGGGCCCCTTTTATTTAGATGTCGTGTCCACCAGCATTTTCAGCAAAGTTACTCTACTGAATAAGAGTGCAATTCAAGACCCATCCCAGTCATGTAGATTAAAAAGCAGAGGAGCCAAAACGGATCAATTTTTGACTCCTCTACTCGTAGAAATAGGGGGCGAAAAGCCTCTTCTGCTATCCAATCTGATCAGAACACTGGTTTCATCATGGAACAGTTTTCAGAAATACAAAATGTTCCCCCGGGCAGACATAAGATTCAAGCTTTTGCCACAGTCTATTTCTAACTACAGAGTCAAAAGGGGCTCAATAATCCATGTAAAGAGAATACAGAACTGAAGAATCCTTTCCCTTAGCCTTTTCTATCAGCATGTCAACCAATCGCAAATTGTGAGAAGTTGCTGAGCCAACTCGAAAACCTGTCTGAAACTTATCAAGAGGATGCATTGACTCAGACCATGTATGCAATTTTTCCTGTAGAAAAGTAGCAAAGATCTAACTTGTGATATCCAGGATGGATAACAGTCTGTAATTCAAGGGCATAGATGACAATCCTTTTTTATAAATGGGAACTAGTATGGACTGCTTCCATGTTTTTGGGATATTTCCTTCGGTCCAAACTTTCCTAAACAATATTTCAAGTATTCTGGCCCAAGACTCAGCGTCACTTTTGAGGACTACATTAGCTGCATTAGGTGCTTTGGGTACTTTCATTTATTTGATTAATATGTCATCGCTATCATCAGGGAATAAAGGCCAGATAACCACAGTATTAGCTTTATTTGAAACATGACTGTGCCATGCTGGAAATTCTGCTCAATATGTTCATGCCATTGTTCCTCATTAATGGGATTGTCACCAAACTACTCTTAGTTCCCTTTACTGTCCCCAACAATTGCCATATTCATTTCGAATCTCGACTTCCCAACACAATTAACATGTTTTGCCATTGTTCATTTCTGCTAGACACACTCCACCATTTGACTCAATTACAATATCTATTTTTATTTTCTCAGTCATTGTAATTAAAATTTGATGGTGCAAAATGCTGCTCCCAGCATGGAGGATATACCTATTCAAACGTTGCTTCCAATCCCTAATTTTGCTATTGAATGTATTTAGAGTTTTCTGCCCATCATAAACAATGGCCTTCATTATAAGTGTGCAGGTCCGGAAACAATGGTGCCAGTAAGTTTACGGGTTTGCCTGCCAACACCACTGTGCCCAACAAGTCTGTCCTTGCCAGGCACAGCAGCCACAGTAGGCAAGCTGTCACAGAAGCACTGGCACCGTTAACAATGGTGCCAGTGCTTCCCTGGTCCCCATTCCCATAGAGTCCGTTGGACTCTATGGGAATGGGGACTTACAATTTGCCACCGCCTGACTTCCCGGACTGCCAGGGTTGTAATCACCCGGTTTTACCAGGAAGTCATGTCCTGGTAAATAAATACAGGTCCAGCAGCAACCTGTCAGTAGCACCGGCATGGTTAACGCCGGACCCATAATGAGGCCCAATGTGTTTACCTTTATACAAAGCAAAATATCTGCAGTCATGCCAGTCAACCATACCTCTATTTCATTGGCAGTAGTTAGTTGCTTGAAGTGCCTAAACGAGCCCCCACAAGATTACCATTGAGCTCTCTTGCTTGAGCAACATTTTTACTTGCCCAACAAATACGGTTTCAAGCAAAATTAACACCGACCTCACCAATCTTAACAAAAGCATGCTCACAAATACTAGGGGAAAAATGAATGGTAAGTGTTACATAGTCACTAAAACAATTGTTTTTGGCAACAAACTTGTTCACAAAAGGTATTACATTTTTGCTAACAACGCAGTAGGCCATGGTGGCCTTTTTATTTTCACAAGCCCAGGTAAAATATCCAGGACAGTCTCCCGTAATGCAACCATTCATCATAACCAGGTCCCACTCATCCAGGAAACTGTACCACACTTTTCCCTGCCTATTTGCAATGTTCTGAAGCATATAACTTTTTCTCCAAACTTTTATGGTTGCCATACACTCACCTCCACTTAGAAATCAGACATTGAGGTCCCCTCCCAACAGAACTACATCTCCATTCACACCCTCTATCCAGTCAGTCAACAAATCAGAAATAATATCACCCAGTGATTCCGTAAGGACACCCCCTGGGGGTATCATAAATATTTAACAACAATAAACTTTGATCGCTAGCCACATCACTATTCTTAATTTCAGGGAGGATAGCTCAGCGGCAACGTGCTCGCCTTGGAAGCAAGACGACACGGAGCAACACAGGTTCGATCCCCGGGTCCGTGCTTAGAAACCTCTGGGTATTAAGTGCGTTATAAATAACCTATCATATCAATAGCCAAAATATTATCTTCGTGGTGTGATACTTTTACTCTATCGGCAGCCAAGGAATTTTTCACTCCAACGATCCTGTCCACATAAGGCCTACCAAATTCACCCTTTTTTGCAAGTGTTTGAAAGATTTGATAACCAAAGATATAGAAATTAGATAGTTACCAGCATTCCTGTAATAAAAACATATAATTATCTAACAATATATCAAGATATCCGGCCTTATTCAATAATTGGCTGTAGCCGTGAGTATTCCATGTTACAACTGAGTAACCTCATAATCATGATGTAGGCTTAAACTGGCAGTGAATTTAAAATCCATTTTAACACACATTGAGCACCCTTACTCGAAACATCTCTGGTTACCATTTTCCCATCACCACTTGTAGATTTTTTCAATGGATTATGACCATTAGCAATGCTGTTTGGTTCGACTGTACCCTCTTCGGCATCCTGTTCATAGCCCAATTTTAGTAATTTTGCTTGATGGACACGAATTATGAAAGCCGTGTCCACTACATAACAATCAATGTATATGAGATACGTTTGGATTAGTACATTCAAAGTTGCTAGAATTTAATAAAAGTAAGGGGGGAAAGTTGTTGCAGTAAGTGCAACAAATCAGAACGGTTGACTCTTTTATTTCTGTTTTTCAAATGAAGCCATTTTATCGTAAAATGTGTACTATCAAAGAGTCAGCAAGGTTCAAATTATCGGCATTCACCTTGCAAGTAGCATGCGTGATGCATGCCATGATTCTATTCGGACGTTCAGGAGGAGAGCAATGATCTTCAAGGATAACACTGCTATTTTCGAGTTCAACCTGGGTGCGCTCCTGGTCATCCACTTTGGCTTCCAGGGACTCGGTCAGGTTGCCATTGATCAGCCCACTAGTCAAGGTTCCCACATTTTTGCCCATTTTTTTTTCTTACTATTTTCCCTTTTTCTTGCTTTTTTAGATGTTTTATCAGTAACAGGAGTTTTTTGACTCAGCGATCCATCTTGACTAATACATTTTTCCATCTAAACTAATACATTTTAAAATGTGTTTAGCCCAGGCACGCAGAGCATTCTGTTTTTTGACTGCCTTTGCGTACTCGTCTGGAAAATGTTTGAGGATGTATTGGATGATTGACATCGGACTGAGCAGAATTTGCAGCTTTGTCATTTATATGTAATTGCTCCATTGCCCCAATGTTCTCTGACGACACTAGGTCCTTTCACCACCCCCCCCATATTAATTATTAGTTTTTGTCTTTGGTAAAGTCAAATATTTGTTAAGTGTCCCCAAAACATTTCATGTGTTCATGAATTTCCCTGCACAATTTAAGCAAAATGTTCATAGCAAATTGGATAGTCATCACAAACGATTGGATCTCTGCAATAGCCTTATTATGAAAACACATATTTTTATTCACAGCTTTCTCATCAGATTCCACAAAATGAATAGACGAGACTGATAGTCTAAGATTATGATCATTAGGAGGTGCCAAACCAATCGTAGCTGAGGTCTCAACAATATTATGAGGGGTTGCATTTAGAACAATAGGCCCCTCAACTATGGGCGCAGCATTAATACTTTGGTGCAACAAATAGCACAATTCCAATAAGGAATTATTATCGATAGCAGAGGATACCGAGAATTCATGAGCCCCATAATCAAAAGGCCCCAAAGTCCCCACATCAAGGGCCTCACCATATGCCCCTCAAATGCCTGAGCTTTCCGGCTTTGCCCAGGGGATGAGCTCTGGTGTGGGCACCACCAGGTAACCTCAGCTGCCCCTGGTTTGGTGCCCAGGTGGTACAGTTCCCTGTCCACACTGCAGCCTCCCCTGCACTCACAGGTCCAGCAATTAGGCAGTCCTTCTTCCTCCAGGCCTTCCAGGGTCTCTCCAGCACAAATTCTCTCTCTTTGTCTTCCGTGCACCATCCAGCATTCCTCGCTCGCTCAGAGTGTGCCTGTGTGGCTTGCCTTTTATACTCCCTGGGAGATTCACCCAGAATCAGGTGTGAGTGGTTGTAGAGGAAGGCCTGCCCTTGCCTGTCCTTGTTAAGAGGACACTCTGTTGTTAAAAAGGAAGAGTCTGCCCTCTGTGTCTGAGTGTGTTTCTTGTCAATGATCTTCATCCTCTCAGTCCATCCCTTCTTCGTCTCAGGGTTTGTATAAAAATGGGGTGCGGGGAGTTGGGAAGTCATAGTGTTTTGTGGTAATTATGGAAAAATTGGGTAGGGTATTGCCAGATCTGGGCAGGCAGATGTATGGTTGTTAGTACATGGGTCATGGTTTCCTATGAGACTCTTGCCGTCTTTCCTTTAGGGGCTAGGCTGGGACTTGGCTTAACATATCCCATGTAGATTGAGGGGGTATTGGATAGGGGTGTATCATAAAGGGGGGAATACTGCATCTCTCCCAAGGGCATTCCTCCCGCAGTCCCCAAAGACCCCTCCAGGTGATTCTCCCACACTGCCCCCCCTTCCCCAGGTCTGGTTCCTAAGGCAATGGCCGTCCTCTGGCCATCTGAACAAAGGACTCCTGAGGTCTATCAGTGAGAACACCCTCAGGTTTATCACATCACCAATAATTGTGGTAACCTATATTTCTTGCTGCATAAGCTCATGTCTAGCATTCAGTTGGAGATAGTTGCATTCTTAAGGGATCTTAAGGGATCCTGAAGCATTTTTTTGTTTTGGTAGAGAGTGAATGATACAGAAAAAAGCGAGAGAACATGTGTTGGAATCAAAATATCTGTTTCACAAGGCAACTGTCCCCTATTGGCATAATGTTGCCACCTCACTAAGTTGTTTCTTGTATTTTGCCATAGGTGCTAATCAGGGCATGTTTAACAATATTTGAGCCAATTAGATTTCCCACTGCATAAAAATGTGTACGTGGGCTTTCAAGCCCCAGGTGGTGCAGTGAGTGGTGCTTCCTGACCAACCAGGAGCATCATGACCTTAGGCAACCCAGAGGGAAAGGAATATTCTTGTCAGTGTGAATGTGTTTGCATTGTGCTGTTAAGCATTAAGCAGTGTGGGACTGCTTTATTGAACAAATTCTCTTAGGGAAAACAGACTCCTTCTTCTGGTCAAACATAACAGTCTAATCTTCACATACAACAACCCAATCTTTTCAATTTAGAATATATATGCCATATGGATTGCAGTCATTTCACAACTAGAGTGAATGTTATCACAAATAAAATTATATGATCCTGGCATGCATTGCATGCTATAAAGGCTCACAGGTTATGAAAGCCACCTTTCCCCTAGTTCCCTAGTTCAAGTGACCCGGGGAAGTATCCTATACGATTAGCAAAACAAGGAGATTACTGTTTATTTCAGGCGATGGGGCACCACATGTTGCAAAGTCTCATCTGCCAGACTATCCATATTACCCCATTTGTACAGTAGCTCTGAAGGTTGACATTCAGAGAGTGTGGCTGTTCACGTAAACGTGATGTCTGCACTTAATTTGCAGAGAGAACAAAGCCTATGTACATAATGTGAATTTCCTTCAGTAATCTGAAAAACAATGTTTTTGTGAAACACACCAGATGTCACAATTATAGCTATTGTGCATAATCTAAAAGCTAGTTTGTATAGACTCTACTGTGCCCATGTTTCCATTATCAAATTTTGAATGGTTTAAGACCCATATGCCCATGGAATTGAGCTGACACAGAGCGAGCCACGTATAGATTTCCAACCTGTACATGCGACAAAAGGCGCCTGGCATGCGTTAATATCAGGAGCTTTAATTATAAATGATTATACATTGGCCCCACATCCACGCAGCATCAAAGGGAACGTGGCTAACATAGGACAGTGCATTCATAAAATGTGTGCCTGGGTGCTGCTGTATTGAACGTGATGAGTAAACAGAGAGCAGTGAAGCAGCAACATGGAATTAGGAGAGGAGCTATATGGCGGTTACTATGACAGCCGCGGTAAATGAAGCTGCAATGCCATTTGCTGGATACAAAATTGCCTCTTCTTGATTGCATTTACAGAAAGCAGCACCACGTGGATAGCATTCTATTTACAGCATGCAGAATTGAATGCTCTTGAATCCATTTGCCAGATATTGAATAGCATGTTGCCGAGAGGTAATCACACTTAGCAAATAATGAATTCTACCTTCCGAACTTGAAGTTCATTTGGGCAGCCGTCTCCTGCCTGTCGTGGATCTGCCAGTGGAGGCGAAGAACGAGGGTAATCAAATGGAGGAAGCACGACGTATATTTAACAGAGACGGGACCACATTGCAGAGTAAACACAACAATGGTGGGTCCTTTGTCATAAGACAAACACACAGGACCTGCGAATATTCTTGGCACGTTGGATCTCCTATTTACCACTGAGTATGACCAAGGCACTGCTCCATTAGAGATGCCATAATGAACGCATCTACATTTTCCAGCTGGGGGAAAACCTCACACAGTGATGATCATTTGATGAACACATATTACAGAATCGGGAAGATACAGCCGACAAATGTGTGCACATTAATATGTCTTTCATCTTTACTTTTGAAGATCTGCATTGCCCTGTCAACTCATATAATGGGTTCCCTTCAAACCGTTTTTTGTATTGTAGGCACTTGTCATCGATTAACATGGAAGGGTGGATGCAGATGAAAGCTGACATTCTCCTACCCAACCACAACTAGGCTAGGCTACCACATCTCCTGGTGTGTCTTATACTTTAAGTGTCTCCACCAGCTCTAGATTTTCTCTTTAAGGGAGCTTAAAGCTACCTGAAAACATTTAGATCCCTCAGAGAAACCACCTTTCCTTGATGGCTGATATAAAGACACAGTGACTCTGGGTCTGGAGTCAAAATGCCTTACTTCATTTTGGCCACCGGAAATGGTATGCTCAGCTGCATCATTGAACAGCTACTAACATCATCCATAGGAGATGTGCTTCCTTCACTCCCAATTGAATATTCCTTAGACCTAGGGACTCAGACATTGAGTTGCTAAAACTTTTTAGAGAGTGGAACTCCTTGAGACATGCCCAGTACCAAAGAACTTTGTAACCGTTTACATGGGCACAATCTCTCGCTTTCACATACAATCAAATGTGTCAGTCCCTATAAATCCATTCCCTAGGCCATAGAACCTGGGCTTAAAAACACCAGGAGCTCAGAAGCAACTCGGTAGCCCATCGGCCACTTGGGAATCCGCTGTTCCCTTCTCCCAAGATGCTGCAGGAACATATCATTTTCTTCTTTTGTAAATTCCACAAACACTTAGCATGCAGCATTAAAAGCTTTGCATTACACATGGTTTGTCTCTCCTCCCAATCCCTCCCTCCACTCCACAATCAGAGGTATTGAAAGCACAAAGTAGGGGTGTACCGGACTTCCACTTCGAGTCACTATTCTGCTGAAGTTCGGCTGAAATACAGCTATCCGGCTTCGGCAGAATAGTTTCTGCGTAGTGAATCGAAGCCAAAGCCCACTTTCTATGATTAGCTGCCTTCTCCCTGTTTGGGAGATGACAGCCAATCATAGAAAGTTTTACAGTGTTCAGGCTGCAGAAGCCAAATAAGCTGTTTGCTTATTGGCTTCTGCAGCCTGACCACAGAGGAAAAAGCCTCAGAACGTGTTGAAATAGGAAGTGAGGGAAGGGAACAGTTCTTCCCTCGCTTCCTATGCCAACAGATGGAGTGCACCAGCAGATGCCAGCAGCACCCAGAGAGACCTCCATGACCCACAGGTAAGTACATTTTCATGAGCCCCCCCCGCCCTTTCAGTGCGGTGAGGCTGCGGGGGTGCCCTGCACCCCCACGGCCTCACCGCAATAATATTGATGTTGGTCGGGCCACCGGTGCACAACACATTGTTTGCTATGCAATGGGGGAGCGGTCCCCAGAGTCACTAGGCCGCCGTGGCACTTTTCCGACACCAGACGCCTGAAAATGTAATGAGCCCCCCTGCCCCTTCAGCCAGTGGTGGACTGGCGTACAGTGAACTCTGGAGATTTCCTGGTAGGCCTCTGCACCCTGGGCCTCTTTTGTGTGGTATTGTGGAACTGAGATTGTGAATATGGGGCCACTGTGAAAATGATTTCCAGGGCCTCTTTTGGTTCCTAGTCCCCCATGCCTTAAGCACGGTGAGGGTGCTGGGGTGCCACCATACATACCCTAACCCCTTTCCCACTCTCCCTACCCCACCACCCCCATTCACCCACCAGGACTAGGGAGGATAGTGGTACCAAGGATGTTGGAGGTAGGGTGGGAGTACGGTGGGTGGGGTAGGTGGGTGTGGGTATAGAGTGTGGGAGTACAGTGGGTGGGGTAGTTGGATGCGGGTATAAAGTGTGGGTTTAGGGTGGGTGGGAGTAGGGTGGGTGGGGTTAGGTTGGTGGGGCTTCTCATATTTTTGGGCTCAGGAATTTGCCCTATTGCCCACTCCACAAAAGTGCCCCAATGATGTTGCAAATGGCTATTCATTCATTTTCTGACACTGTTTGACTACTACTACTCAAGGAGTTTTTGTGTGACAAAATGTCTTTAATTTAATTTAATTTACTTTAATTTAGTTATACCACAGCATAGAAAAGACACAGCACCAACCAAGGAAGCTGACCCCTGAGACCGACTTACCATTTCACCACCTTGATGCAGATGACTGCCTAGTGCCTACAATCCTGGTGAGTACTATGGGGGTTTGACTATTCAGAGGAAGCTTGAGGTGGAAGGTTACGACTCGGTGCATATGCCTGATTAAATGAAAGACTGTTATATTATGCTTGCCGCAGTCAATGGATGTACATAAAGGCTCCTTCAACTCCTGGCAATTTCAAGTGTGGTTTTTGTCATTGTTCATATTTCCTTTTTTACATAGTTATTTTTGATAAAAGGATTTTTCAAACATTTTTTTTAAGGAAACCCGAATACTACTTCAGAGCCATCATTCGGCACTGCCCTGCCAAAACATACTCTTAAGTTTGACTTTTGCTTTACATTTCTTTGTCACCAGTACAAGCTTCTGATTTACGTAAAGGCCCACAAGCAACAGCTAGGAGACGTGCCCAGCAGACGTCCTATCCCTCACCCAGAGGTGCAGAACTCCCTCGTTCTCGGCTTGAGTAGCACCAAGGATGATAACTTCAAGGCGGTGTGTTCTGTGTGCCTTGCAGTTTTGTCTCGTGGTTCTGCAAACTCGAGAGAGTGCAACACATCAGCACTGACCAACCATCTGCGGTCCAAACATCACAATGACTATGTCGAATATGAAAGGAAAAAAGAGGCAGTTGTTGGGAGAATCAACAGCAATGTGTCTCCCGTGAAGTGCAAGAGGGCATTGTCACAGCTGTCCATTAAAGATTGTCTGGACAAAAAACAAGTGTGGCCTCTGGACATCCCTCCTGCACATGTTGTGCATCGCAGTATTGGCGAAATGATAGCGTTAGACTTGCAACCATTTTCTGTTGTTGAGGATGTAGGTTCTGTGCGTTTACTCCATAGGTTGGAGTCTAGGTACAAAGTACCATCACGTAAATATTTTTCAACACACATCACCCCTGACTTGTATGAGAAAGTGAGCCAGTTTATTGCTTCAGTAGTTCAGAGGGGCAGAGAAAATTGCGTTTACTGTAGACCTTTGGACATCTGATAACACTGTGAAATCTTTTATGAGCTTAACAGGACATTGGCTGGCCAGCAACATGAAAATGCATGGAGTTTTGTTGCAGTGCGAGGCTTTTGGTGGAAGCTATACTGGTGCCAAAATAGGATTAGCATTCCAAGAAATGCTAGAAAGGTGGCAAATTAGCCATTCCAAAGTGCACGTCATTCTTCGTGATAATGCAGCTAACATGTGCAAGGCCTTCAGAGAAGCAGACTTAGTTAGTGTGGGGTGTTTTGCACACACCCTACAGCTTTTCATCCATGATGGCCTTTTTGTGCAAAGATCTGTGTCGGACATAATGGCACATGCAAGAAAACTTGTAGGCTACTTCAAATATTCTAGTTCTGCCACGTCCCCCCTGCACGCACTGCAAAAAGATCTTGAGTTACCTGAATTGCAGTTGATTCAAGATTTGTCAACAGGGTGGAACTTGTCCTTTTTTATGCTGGGGCGACTGGTAGGGCAGAGGCGGCCAGCAAGTTTGTACTGTGCGGAGGACGATAAAGTGTAAAATCTTTCTGCCTGCCATTGGCTTTTGGCAGAAAATGTTTTATCTTTGTTGACACCCTTTGCAGAGCTCACAATGGAGATTTGCTCCCATGCATCAAGCATCTCATTGATGGCTCCTGCTGTGAAAGCTTTAAGGTCCTGCCTGAGCTCTGGTAAGGTTAGGTACATTGGTGTGAAGCCAGTGAAATCAGAGTTATTGAAGGCTGTAGAGGCAAGATTCAAAGACATTGAGGCTATACCTATCTAATGTGTGGCGACAGGTATCGATTCGCGGTTCAAATTAACATTCTTCAGTAATGATGATGTGGCCAATAATATGAAATGTTCAATGCACTCTACTGCCTTAGCCCTCTGTGAGCAGACCTCCCCTCCTGAGGGGCAACCTGCAGACCCTGACCCACAAGAGGACGAGCCACCACCCAAGAAGTGTGTTCCACCATGTGGCATATGGGCATTCGGGGACAGTGTAGTTCAGCAGTCTACGGGTGTTGTGAGTCAGTCAATAAGTTCCCTGGACACTGAGCTCACTGTCTTTTTGAGAGAGCCGTTTCTCCCTAAAAGGGCAGACCCGCTGGAACGGTGGGACATGAACAGTGTTCGGTTTCCAGGGTTGGCAAAAGTTGCGCGTGTATTCTTGGTACCTCCTCCTACCAGTGTGGACAGCGAGAGAGTGTTCAGTTCAGCTGGAGATATTTATTCTGAACACAGAAGTAGCCTCTTAGCCAAAAATGTTGAACGGCTTGTTTTCCTAAAATATAACCTTCACCTTCCCAGAAATGTTATTTTATTTTTTTTGTCTTTGTCATAAGCTTACAGAAATTTGTCCAATTAATAAATATGAGTACCCCTGCAATAAAATGCCTCCTTAGTTTATTCATTGAAATGCTGTTTATTATGCCCTATTACATGTTTGCCTAAAAAAACAACTATTCGGCTCACTATTCGGCCTCGGCCGAATAGTTGGACCAACTATTCGGACAAGGCCAAATAGTAAATGAACTATTCGGTACACCCCTAGCACAAAGGCACAAAGCACCCATAGAGTGTGTCACACCTAACCATACGTTGGACCAAACCACTTGTTCGTGGTAGATGTCCAGTCGAGGCTCATTACAGACCCTCCCCTACATTTCATATTCCTCACCAGTCACTGGTGTCTCATCACCTCAGATTCTTCCCCATCCACTGAAGGCGTTCCGCCTGTGAGATTATATTTACGCAGAAATGCTAGCCATTCCAACTTTCTAGATGGCCTCACATCATGTAGGGCTCCCATAATATTCTCCAACTCATATATTTCTCTCACTTTGAAAGCCCACTCTTTCTCATATTGCAGGGACTCTCTTTTCAATCTTTTTGTAACGCAGGTCCTTGCTACCAGGAGGGAAAAATGGGCATGTGCATAAGATGCTTCTACATCTCCACTTTCTCAAAAATGAATAGAAACAACATCAGATCAAGGCTCCGCTGAACCCCATCCAATTACCGGATCCATCTAAGTACCTGTTTCAAAATACATTATACCTTACTATATTCCTACCACATGTGCCATTATGTGGCTCTTAATCCACACTTCCTCCAGCAGACCAGGTTTACCACATGGAACATCTTAGACCGGAGTATTGTGTTATGCTACCATCTATACAATAATTTTATCTCATGTAATTTATAGTGGCAGGCTACTGAAGTTTTATGTGCACCGATACGTAACGTCTCCCACATCTGCTCATCATTCTCCATTCCCAAATCTCTTTCCCATCTATTCTTTAAGTGTCCTGCCACTCCTCCTTTTGCCATTACAACGATCTATAGAGGCTAGATATTAAGCCTTTAGATGAGCGGAAAGTACTCAAAATAGCTTCAGTGCCTGTCGGTTCCCTGTGAAGGGTAGATTTCCATTAATTTGCCATGAAGACTCCTTTTAATTGTAAATACATTAAGACTGACAGTTTCCCATGATTTAAACATTCCTCTGAAACAGATAGTGAAATAAACGCTCCTCGTTTCAATAACTGACCAATCTTCTCCAACCCTGCCTGAAACCATGGTTGGGACTTGAGGGGGGTCCACTATATCATCCCTCGAAGGAGGGGCCCATATGTGGCTCATGGGGTGGACAAAGTGGTTACACCATTCGCTTTTCTGCTCTTCATCCAAACTTCCCAGTACAATCTTAACATACATATTTCAAAATTCTTCTTTTTCTATAATTCTTTAGAACCCAAAACCATTCTCCAATCGTTGCCAGCCGCAACTTATGGCTTTTTAGTCCTACCTATTATGTATCCCTGTGCCCACGTAAATGTGGGCCCATAGCTCTCATTTGGGCCACTCTATAATAACATTCCAGGTCAGGTAAGCCCATGCCTCCACATTCCTTTGGCAAAATCGGGGTATCATATGCCATCCTCTGCCTCCCTCCCTGCCAGAGGAACCTTATAGTGTTAAGCTTCATCTCTGATATCACCTTTTATGGTATCCTTTTAGGTAGCATCTGAAAAAAGTGGAGAATGTTCTGCAAAAAGGTCATCTTTAAAGCCTTTATTCTACCAATCCATGTTAGAGTCGGACTGGACCAGGCTTCCAAAACCATTGACTGCTCGATAAAGGACAGTAGTTTGCTTTATAGAGCACCCCCAGCGCCCTCGTGACTATTACTCCCAAATATTGTATGTCAGCAAATCGCAACATTTAATTACTTTAAGTCTTAAACGTCCCTTCCCGATTCTCTGTCATAGGGGAATAATATACATTTTTCAACATTTATCTTGAACCCTGATAGCAAGCCGTATTCCTGAATGATTCAGAGGGTTTCTGGGACAGAGGTACAAGGAATACACAAATGAAGGAGGATATCATCAGCATACATCCCTAATTTATACTCCCTTTCACCCAATCTGAGACCCTCTGTTCGCGATTCCGCCCTTATTTTCACTGCCAATGGTTCAGAGGAGAAAGCAAACCACAGCGACGACAATGGACAACCCTGCCTTGTCCTTCTCAGTAATTACAGCAAGACTCAGTAATTGAAAGCAAGATTACCCCCTACCATTGTCCACAACCTCAGCTGTAGGGTCAGGGTACAGCTCTCAAATCCCCCTCAGGATGCTATCTTGGAAACTAAACTTCTTTAAAGCTGTAAACAAGAATTCCCAGTCTACCTGATAGAACGCCTTATTGGAATTTAAGGCAATAAGAATCGTGTCGCCCCCTATAACACTTTCTAATGCCATCAAGCTCAGTGTTTTCCTGAGCATGTCGGCTCCCTGATGGCCTATATTAAAATTAAAGCCCACCTGAGTACTGTCTGAGTGTACCAGCCAAGGCATCAGCATTTCAAATCTAGAGGCCAATGCTCGAGTGAAGATTTTTCAACCTACAAAGAAATGTTCTGGTAAGATGGACACCTAGTTGGGTCTCTACCTTCCATATGTATTATTGATATCACTGCCCTACTAAAAGAAGGGGGAGCAAGCCTAGTCTCCAGATTATCATTGAAAGGCTTTGTCAAGTGCCTTAATACATCTATCTTCTAGAACTAATGGTGAACCCATCTTCTATTTCCATGGTAATCAGGGAATACAGATGGCACATCTCCTCAAAAGACAAGGTCGGAAGGGCTATAGAATCAAGATGACGTCCTACCTCTTCCATCGTACCCCCTTCTGTTTTTCTATACAATTCTGTATAAAACCTCAGAGAATGTTATACTTTTCACTCCAGGGTAACATGGTCCATTCCCTCAGAGTCCCTAACCTTAAATTCCCATCTTTCAACCCTTTGCGCCCTAACACTAGAAGCCAGCAAGGTATCCACTTTATCAACTTTTTCATAATATTTAAAATTATAACAGTTTTTTTATAACATGCTTAATACTGAAGAGGTTTCTGGGTGCAGACCTGGGATTCGAACCTGTGTTGCTCTGCGTCGTCTTGCTTCCAAGTCGAGTGTTGTGCCACTGAGCTATGCTACCCATACACAATATGTTTCTGCTTCACAAACTTAAGCTTTCTAATCATATGCTCCATACCCACCAATCTCAATTCAAGGCGTCTCTGCTTAAGAGCCACTAGGTCGTCCACCCTGTTCCCAACCACTCATGTAGCTTCTCTTCTAGTGCACATATTTCAATCCGCAGGGAGTTTTCTATCTGAGTCTCTTCCCTTTTCTTGTGTTCCCCCTCCCTAATCAGCAAACCTCTCCACGTTGGTTTTACAGCATCCCAAACAGTACTGGTCTCCTGTGTCATTGAACTCGAAGAGCTCTACAATTCTGTGATCCAGCTGATCCGCAAATACTTGGTCCCTCCAGAGGGAATCATTACCCCTCCAATTGAAATCTCTCCCATTAAGGCCAGCCATTGTTACTTCCATAAACACCAGGTCATCATCAGAAAACCCAACAGGGTGTGTCTCATTTAAGAACACCCTAATCTCAAACATTTTCTCCGAAGCAAAAAATCAATCCAGGTGTAGGTATTATGTGGGGTGCAGAAGAAGGTGATGCCCCTTTTCTGAGGGTGGATATTCCTGCATATATCACATAGCCCTCTTAATTCCAGAATCTGCCAAATCACTCCACCCTGCCCCAGTGTGCTCAAATTATGTGACACCCTCAGTGACAATCTCTCCATATGTTAAAGTCACCTTCTACCATAATCATTTCTCCCTCAACCACGAGTACAGCATTGAATGCTAACTGAATAAAAGTGAGCTGCCCCTGATTTGGACAATAGACTGAGGCCAACACTACCTTAACCCTTGCCAAAGCACCCTGCACAATAAGTAGGCATCCTTACATCACTTTGGTTGCCCTCCGATTTTGTAGTCACAACCTCTTATGTACGGGAATGCCAACATGCTCTTTTTTAACCTTACTGGATGCCAATAAGACTTCCCCCACATAACACCCCTTCACATGATGCTCCTCAACTTCTTCAGCCTTGTCTCCTGTAAAAACATAATATCTAAGTTGCCTCTCTCTGGTAGCTACAATTCCATCAACCACCATGTAATCATTTCACATTTGATGTCCCTCACATTCTCTGACTCCCTAGTGCACATTCCCTTCAAAATTGTACCTTTAGAAACTCCTGCTTCTTGTCTTCATGTGTCCCGACCCTTATCCGGTGGCCTCCAACATTGTCATCAATACATATAACAACCAAACAAACATTCCCCAGAGATGGCCAATCAGAAAAGGGATCCCTACCCATTCCTGATCTTTTTGGCACATTAGTTACAACATGTTCCCCCCTATCGATCAAGATCACTTCCACAATGATGGGGTACGCTGCCTCATACATTTCTTCCCACTCATCCCCTTCTTCCTCTGCGTAAGGCCCTTTGTGGGCTACCTTTGCGCCCCAATCTACTGTCTTTAGGCTGCTGAGTGTCTGACGAATTCTGATTAGAAAGGTGTCCCAAAGCCTGAGCAGTCTTTGAAGCTGTTGTGATCCTTCTCTCCTTGTCTGCATATTCAAACAGCAGTGCAAAGGGGTATGCCCACCGGTATCTGATCCCCTTGTTGAAGAGCCACAATATAGGTAGGTGAAAGTCTCTTCTAGCAAGCGTGACACTAGACAAGTCTTGAACAATGGTTATCTTCTCACCTTCATGTTCAATGTCCTGCATAGATTTTGCTTGGGCCAAGACCTAACTCTTTTCAGTATAGTGATGAAATTGAACCTCCACTGAGGGCAGACCTTTATTGAAAACCGTTCCTCCTTTCTGTGCCCTTTCTATCAATACTTCCTTTCCTCCTTCCTTTTTGAATAGGCGATTGGTGATCTGATTTTTATCTTTCTTTCCACATAGTAAAGCAATTCTCCATCTCTTCTTTTAGTCGCAGGAGTCTACAGTTATTTCTTCATTCCCGTTTTTCTATGTGATCCATGTTCAAGATCATCTCTTCTTCTCTTGCATCTATCGCTGTAATACTTGCATCGAGCCTCATCGCCACCAAATCCGCATTGACTTCATTATTTTCCATGCTTTCAATTTTTGAATCCACCATATCAACTCTTGCTCTTTGATCCACTATGGTGGCTTGAATGTCACATCGCAGTGCCTTGCTCTCTAGCAAAATGTTCCCTAAGTCCTCGTTCATGGAAAGATTGGAGTGCACCTCTGTTGATGGTAAAGCACCCCCCTCCGCCATCATGAGTGATCTTCTGAAATGTTGAAGGGTGGAGATTGTGCACTCCATTTTCTGAGTCCCTGTACACTCCAGTTTGTCGGTCTTGCATACTTGGGCCACTGTCAAAGAGATGTCTTGTGGCTCCCCAACCAGGGACACCTAGCAATCTCCATTTTGGCACCCCCTCACTTAACCTACATTCATTGATCAAATGGAAACTACACATGCCTCTATATTGACCAAGAAAAGATGTGGGGGAAAACAAGATTGCGGCTGTCAGGATCATTCCCCAAATACAACTTTTAAACAATAGAACTAGAGATCCCAGCAGCATCTGTATTGTTTCGCAAAACCTCGAACATCACAATCAGTCTATATAATAAATATCAATTCTTTCCAGTGATGGCATTTAAATCACAAAAAACAGATTCTGCAGATATCTTTTTTTAAATCTATTTTAAACAATTAAAAATGTTATTCTTATTCATTAGTAATAGTTAAAAACACATAAAAAATGTATAAAAAACATAAACAACACACACATTACCCCATAAAATAAAGTGACAAGTGCTATGCAAATGATGATTCTCCTACTGTAATATCAATATATCCATCCTTTATATACAACCCACTAACAGGAACACATCTGCTGTGCTGTATATATTTATCGTTGGTCAGCAGTAGAATGCCTTCGTAATTTGTGGCAAGTACCTTCTTGCAAAACAAATAACACATTAGCGGATCCCTCTACCAGGGTCCTACCAGCAACTTAATATGTTATTTTTACACACTGTTGGTGGTTACAGTGGTTTGAAATTCCCAACATGTTTCGTAC
This sequence comes from Ambystoma mexicanum, assembly GCF_040938575.1. Taxonomy (NCBI): domain Eukaryota; kingdom Metazoa; phylum Chordata; class Amphibia; order Caudata; family Ambystomatidae; genus Ambystoma; species Ambystoma mexicanum. The sequence continues at coordinate 585,403,460 of NC_090937.1, read as the reverse complement.
TAATATGAGTAAAAATGTGTACTAAAGAACTTCTTCAGGAGGACCACGTAATATCTATGGTCTTCACACTCATCAATTGCGATACACCATAATTAAACACAGACGGAAATGTGCTGATCCTTTATTTCAACTGTTCTTGTCCAAATCTGTAGAAACAATACAGACAGCCGTAATTTGTGCTGTTATTCTCAAAACGTCTGCTACTCTAAGTGCATAACTAACTTACAGGAGACTCACCGTGGCTGAGGTCCAAAGGTATGAACACACGGTAGGGTTAAAGAGCCCGGTCAGTAGGCTGCAATCTGTGCAAAATTAACGTGAAAAGACTATTTGACGACAGTGAACCCACTGCCATTGACACTTAAGTTTAGCAAAGGAGGTTCCTAGTTCTGTGTAAATTCATTAAAATCTCATAAAGTGGATAAAGGATGTTATGTACGCCAACACGTTTCAGTGTGGATCTGCTGTAACAAAAAATCCACGGGCAATGAAACTCGTCCCTGTTGGTCTTGTTGCAAAAAAACATGTTTACATACTTATGCAACAGATCTGTAAAGCGTACATTTCTTCCTACAGCTATGGGTGACTGCAAGTCTGTGTCTAGGGGTGTTGTGCCTGGCTTACCTTCTGGTTATCCATATTAAAATTAAAACCAATATCACCGTTTGTGATTGCTTTGTGCGTTCCACAGTTCAAAGTGGTATTCCTGCGTCCCCGTTCGGCACGCATTAAAAGAGGTGTTCCTTGCTCGCCAAAAGCTGCTGATAAAAGTAATACCAAAGTGTCACTAGATGTGAACTTATGCAGCTAGCCAAGTCAACAGACGATACTGCAACTGTCTATTTACTGTGGAGAGCAGATAAATTACCAACCACTTACCTTGTTTTTTTTTTGTTTTTTTTTTCAGAAAAATTTTATTAAGTTTCTAATAAACAACAACATTTTCATAAAAAGTACACAACGTCTCATACTAAGCAGTAATAATCAAAATTCCAGTACATTGTAAATATCATATTTTGCACATTCTAGCATAATAACTATATCCAATGAATTCAAGGAACATACAACAAATACACATATACAAGTACAAAAGACAACACAAACAGGAAGAGGAAAAAAGGGAAAAAGAGAAAGAAGAAAGAAAGAGAAAAAGTGTAATCTGTTCCACTGGGTCTGACGGCGATCAAACGGATACAATTGCGTTGTTCCATATGATATGATATGATATGGCATTTATAACGCGGCTGTACACAAGTGTTTCAAGGCGCGACGAGGCAAGAGGGGCGAAATAAAAGGGAGGACAGACAACGATCCTACTCGGCCAAGTGTCATTCAGATCGCGCAAGTGCATGGGAAGGGGGGAAAAAGGAAAAGTGCGCGGGGGATGTGAGAGGGGAAAGTGCAGTACATGGGAAAAAGTGGAATAAATAAGACAATAAATAAACGGCCAGCTGGTGGCAAGTGCAAGGAAGAGCAGACAAAAGTACTGGTAGGGGGACTGTAGCGATACAGAACAATGGTCCCCAGGTGCAGGGGTTGCCAGGGAGGCAGTGCAAGTGGGCAATTGACGGGGCCTGGGCCAGAGATCAGAAAGGGTGGCCAGGTAACCCGAGTAGTTTCATTCAGGAAATCAGCAGGGGAGAGGGGGAGAGAAAGCAGAGTCAAAGAGCAAGGTTTTGAGGTGCTTCCGGAACCGGAGATAGTTCTCCTCGAGTTTCAGGGAGGCAGGAAGGCTGTTCCAGAAAGAGGCCCCAGCCGAAGAGAGTAATCTGCCACCAACTCGTTGCTTGGAGAAGCGACTGACACTGAGGGAGTTGAAGGCGGATGAGCGAAGAGCTCAAGAAGGAAGTTATTTAGGAAGAGAGAGTTGAAGGTATTGCGGCCCCAGACCCCAGAAGGCCTTGTGTACAATGCAGAGGGTTTTCATCTTAATCCTTCCAAGCCACTGGGAGCCAGTGCAGGGATTTCAGTCCTGAGAGATACGATCACTGGGCTTGAGGCCAAGGACAAGTCTCGCAGTTCTGTTCTGGATAAGTTGCAGAGGGCAGAGAGTAGAGGCAGGCAGATTTAGATAGAGGCTGTTACAATAGTCCAGCCTAGAGAGGACCAGGGCTCTGGAGACAGTGAGCTTCTGGGGGAAGGAGAGGAAATTAAGAATACCTCTAAGGAGGTGCAGCTGGTAGTGTGATTTCTTAGAGACGTCAGATATGTGAGGGGAGAAGGAGAGAGCAGAGTCAAAGATGACCCCGAGGTTTTTAGCCTTGCAGGTGGGAGTAGGAAGAGGGCCAAGAGAGGCCGGTCAGAGAGCTGCAGGGAAGGAGGGAGTGGGTGTGCTGATGAGTAGAATCTCAGTCTTACTGGCATTAAGGCAGAGGTCGTTGGCGGCACACCAATCCTGGACGGCAGACAGACAGTCAGAGATGAGGGAAAGAGAGGAGGAGGCCGAGGGTAGCCTGAAAATGAGCTGGATATCATCTGCATAGCACTGAAAGTTGGGACAGAGAGCGGCGATGTGGTGGGCAAAGAGTGCCAGGTATTGGTTGAACAGCCAGGGAGAGAGGTTAGATCCCTGGGGGACACCACTGGTAGAGAAAAAGATTTCGGAGAGGAAGGAACCCAGTTGGACCTGGGAGGGTCAGTTGGAGAGGAAAGAAGTCAGCCACGCCAGAGCCTGACCAGTGATACCCATGTTATCACAGAGACGGTTGAGCAGGATGGCATGGTTGACAGTGTCAAAGGCAGAAGAGAGGTCAAGCAAGATGAGAATGCACAGGGTATTAGAGTCAAGGTTGGTGAGCAGGTCTTCACGGATATTCAGGAGAGCAGTTTCCGTACTTCTGGCAGCTCTGAAGCCAGACTGATGGTCATGAAGACAACCAACAGATTCAGTGTGGAGATTGAGCTGGGAGATGGCCAGTTTCTCCAGGATCTTGCCAGAAAGGGAGTGATGGAGATTGGGCGATAGTTAGCCAGACAGGAGGGGTTGCAGATGGTTTCTTTGGAAGAGGGTGCACAAGGGAGTACTTCAGGGGGGAAGGGAAGACTCCAGTGGAGAAGGAGTGGTTGCAGAAATCAGCCAGGGCAGGAGCAAGGGAGTCGATGTGGTCCTTGATAGTTTTGGAGGAACAGGGGTGAACCTGTTTCAATGAGACTTTCATAGATCAGACTTTTCTAGAAACCTCATCTGCAGAGAAAAGGGGAAAGGCCGAGAAGGAGGGAGGAGGAGTGGCAGAGGAAGGGCCTGAGGAAGAGCAGGGAGTAGAGGGGGGAGGTGAAAGGAGGAGAGTGAGGCCAGGATGTCCTGAGTTTTAGAGATGAAGTGAGAAGCCAGTGCCGTGCAGAGGGCCTGGGAAGGGACAGGGGAGGTAGAGACTGTGGCAGTATTGGCCAGTTCCTTGTAGATTTTAAAAAGTTCAGCCGAGCCACAGAGACGCAGGCTTGGATATGAGCTCTCCTCTTGGTGAGGACGGAGAGCCGATATTGCCTTTGCAGCAGGCGGCAGGCCAGTTTGTCAGAGGATGAACTTGAAGCACGCCATTTCCTCTCGGCCACCCAACACCTGCGTTTTAGGGTGACGAGGTCTGAGTCATACCAGGAGTTACACTTGGCTTTGGGCTTCAGGCGGATTCTCATGGCAGGGGCAAGGATATCAAGAGTATCAGATATAGAAGAGCGGAGCATGGAGAGGGCTGAGTCAGGGTAGGAGTCAGCCAGAGGGGGAGGAGGGGGTGATAAGGTGGCGGCGAAAGCCTCAACTGACACACATTTCATGGGTTGGATGACTGAGAAGGTGGGTGGCAGTGATGGAGCTGGCTGGGCCTGCAGGGTAGGGAGGGTGAGGTGGGAGGAAAGGAGAAAGTGATCACTCCAGGAGAGGGGAGTGGAGAGTGGGACAGAGAGGGGAAGGTCAAAAGAGATCAGAACATCAAGAGTGTGTCCTGCAGAATGAGTCGGGCCAGAGGGGAGAATGGTGAGTGAGAGAGAGTCGCAGAGGTCACGAAAGAGTACAGAGGAGGGACAGGAGGCATCCAGGTGGACGTTGAGGTCTCCAAGGAGGAGTTGAGTGGTTGAGGCCAGGAGTGAGGAGGGCAGGTCTGCCCAATCCGAGAAGAAGGAAAAAATCTGACCAGGTGGGCGATAGATAGTAGCCATGGTAAGGGAATGGCTCGGAGAGAGAGAGAGCCTGCAGACAAAGCATTTAGAGTAGGCCTGCATAGGAGTAACAGAGGCAGGAATCCACTCAGGGAAGTTAAGGACTACAACCCCACCAGAGCGGTTGGGCCTGGGCATGGAGAGAATCTTGTAGCCATCAGGTAGGAGCGTGTCAAAGCTGGTGTCTCAGACCGAGGACATTGAGGTCAAGTTCTTCAAGAAGGCGGCAGATATCAGAGGAATGTTTGACAGCGGAGCGGGAGTTAAGAGTGGCAATGTGGAGAAGGTTGCCCTCCTTGAAGGACTTCCGGGGGGTACAGATCAGAGGTAAGCCCTGCAGAAGTGTAGAAAGTCCCCGAGAGGGGGCAGAGAGGGAGGGGGAAGGCAAGGTAGCCAAGGGAGGAGGAGAAGGGACAGCAGGAGAAGAAAGGAAGTTGATGAGGCATGGAAAGTGTCTATCAAAGAGATGAAGGTTGGCCTGAGGGCCTTGGACCAAGACGGTCCCATTAAAGTAGACATTAATGATGAACTTAGAGGATAGGAAGGAGGTCAGGAGGGTGTCCGATCGGGTGCTACCATTAATGGGAGAAGAGGAGAAAGGAGAGAGCACAGAGACCATATGAGTGGTCCATAGATCTGGTGAAGGAACGACAAAGAGGATGTTGGTGAGATTTTCCTTGTAGGAGGCACTGATGTAGGTGTCGGCGATAGGGAGGCCTGGGTTGGAGACCAGGATGTCCTTTTTAAACTTCTTCCTAACAGACTTAGTGAGGAAAGCAGGATAGTCAATAGAGAAGCAGTTAAAAAAGATTGGGGAGACATAGAGCACCATAGAGTAGGTGGGAGAGGAGGTCCCAGGGGTAGACAGACAAGCCAGCGTGAGGCAAGTGAGTAGAGATATGGCACAAGACAACAGCACTCAGGATGCGAGCACAGAAAAAGCACAGGACATTCTAAGACAGGAGAGAAGACATACCTACGTTTGAGATTCCTAAAGAGGGAGAAAAGGCCTAGGTTACACAATGCAATTATAGCAGTGCAGATGCAAGCACATTTAAAACCAGTGGAAGCCACCTAAGTTTGAGAATCCTAAAAGAGGGCGAAAAGGGCTAGGTTTCACAATGCAATTTTAGAAGTGCAGATACAAGCAAATTTAAAACCAGTGGAAGCCACCTAAGGTTAAGAAACCTAAAAGAGGGAGAAAAGGCCTAGGTTTCACAATGCAATTATTAGAAGTGCAGATACAAGCAAATTTAAAACCAGTGTAAGCCACCTAAGTTTGAGAATCCTAACAGAGGGAGAAGAAGGCCTAGGTTTCACAATGCAATTTTAAAAGTGCAGATACAAGCAAATAAAACAATGCAATTTTAGTGGTGCAGCTACAAGCACATTTAAAACCAGTGGAAGCCACCTAAGGTTCAGAATCCTAAAAGAGGGAGAAAAAGGCCCAGGTTTCACAATGCAATTTTAGAAGTGCAGATACAAGCAAATTTAAAACCAGTGGAAGCCACCTAGGTTTGAGAATCCTAAAAGAGGGAGAAAAACGCCTAGGTTTCACAATGCAATTTTAGAAGTGCAGATACAAGCAAATTTAAAACCGGTGCATGCCACCTAAAAGAGGGAGAAAAGGCCTAGGTTTCACAATGCGGTACTAAAGGCAGGCGGTATATGAAAGTAGAACTGCAGAGGAGTAGCCGCTAGTGAGTGGAGGGAGGGGTGGGCAGGAGGTCAGAAGGGAGGTGGCTGGCGGCTGGCATCCCCAGCGGACATATGCAGACACCAACAGGGGAGCCACCAGTAGGAGCCACCCTTGGCCTGGGGCCCTTAGCCGTGGGGCTGCCGGGCGGAGGCTGCCCTGGATAGGACAGTGAAAAGGGAGGGGAGGCCAATCAGGGGGGGGTGGGCGCATTGGGAGGCGGGCAGGTAGGCGGGAAGAGGAAACTGGAGCGGGAGGAGGGAGGCAGGGATGGGGACACACGGAGGGATTACACAGTAAAAACATAACGGGACATGTCCACGTGATTGAGGGGGAGTCTAGTTCCATTTCTAATTACATTCTATCTCATGATGTGTACTTGTGCCGGGGGCCATCTATGAGTGGAGGGAATAAACCCTTGTTGATGCTGAAATAACATCTCAATCTCTGGCAACACATTGCAGTCCTGTTCGCCGGCTGGTCTACAAAGATGTAGAATCTGGTTAGCAACTCGTAATTTCCTTTTAGGATTAAACGCGCAGCGTATTGGTTTGTGTTAACTGGAAATTGCAACAAAATGTATTACTAGCCACCACAATCATACTAGTGGAGAAATGTTTCAGGCAAAATAGATCTTAAATAGTGTCTATAAATTGTGCCAGTCTATCATCTTGTTCAAACCTTCATCTGCAGAATGTCATAAAAAGATGAACCATTGTTCTTTGGCATATAATCTCTTCTTTACATTCCCTTTGATGCCAAATGACGGAATCTGAAGTAATACCGACCACTTGATTCATGGAGATATGATTTACCAAGGGGGCAGTGATGTCCTTGTTTTTAATATAACTCCTGTGCTCTGATATGCGTGTCTTAATTTTTCTTTTGGTCATACCGATGTACAATGTTTCACATAGACACCATAGGGCATACACAACCATGTCGCAGTTGCAATTTGTAAATTGCCTCTGGATCCAAGGTTTATCCAGTCCGAGGTCAACCTCCTTAGATCTTTTTGTAAAAGTACTGTTAATGCACATGCCACATGGAGCATGCCCCGTTACTTTGGGCAGTCCCCATGTTTCTGTGATGCTTCTTTGTTGGTGCCCTGATCAGGAGATATCATGTTTAGTGAGTAGGTCTTTCAGAATAGCCCACAATGGTGGTTTCAGAGGGCATATACACTCGGTTTGATAAGTAGTTGAATGTGCTCACAAACATTATTCCTTTACCTTCTGCTGCGCTGTTTTTTGTATTCCAGAAGGGCCTTGCGGTTGTTGTTACTACAGTAAAGGCCTACACATGCCTCAGCATACATGCCCCTCTCTTTCCAGCAAGGCCTGCATCACAAGTGCGCATCTCCCTGGGCCCCACTTCTCATCCGGCACTCTCCTGCCCGGCTCCAAAGCTCCCTCACCTGCAGTACCTGACAGGTCCCACACGATCAGTCTTCAATGGCACTCTGATCCCACTTTCTATGACTTCAACTGGCATAGCACCCACTGCTGTGCCGGGCCTCATGCTTACTCTCTTCAACACAGCTCTTAGGACACCCCTCAAATGCTTTGTTGGGAATACGGCCCTCAAAGCACAAAAAGCTGGGGTCCCCCTCCCAGCCTCCACTCCTGGTGGTGCTACTGACTTCCAGTTCTCCACCTTTGTGGGATCGTCACCAGTGTCAGCCGCCCCTTGCAATCACGGCTTGATGACTGGGCTCTCTAAAGTACCCGATCTCCAGACCTTGATGCAGCATCCCTGCCTTTCTCGGTCCAACCGTTCTCAACACCCAAGTCAACATAAACTGCAGGTGGAACTTGTTTCTCTCTAGGGTCTCTCAGCTCCTTTACTGATGGTTAATGCAACAATTACAGAGTCTGAGCCACCATACTTCACAACATTAGGTGGGGAGGAGTGGGAGCTGCAAATTACACAGCCATTACAGTCCGTGGCCTCGAGCAGTCTCTTAGCATATCATTTTCAATCAGGGTCTGCAGGGGAGGCCTTATTCAACTCTGAAGGGTATGGTCTCTGGAAGGATTCACCCAAATGGAACCCTCAGTCAGGGCTTTGATTGTTAATTGTTCCTGCCTCCCATGTATTTTCTTCAGCTGCAAAGAACCATCTGCATCTGTTATTGTTTCTTCACCCACTACTTTGTCAGTTCTCTATGAATCGTCTGAACATTTCAGACTCCACTTCTGTAATAGTCCCAGCATTCCCTTTGATGTACTTTACCTGTGCCCACACTCTGCTCTCTTCCTCAGGCACATTACTGACATGGACACTTTCCTGATTCATGACCCAACCCTCATTTTAGGCCCTACTGTCAGTATCAACCAGGTATTTCTTCTAGTGGCATATGAACGTCGTTAGTTTTACATGAATGCCACCCAGGCACACACACAGCTAAACAAAGAGATGTATTCCGTGCTTCCCTGTCTCCCAGGAGCAAAATATTTTTTCCGAAGACCAACATCCTGTTATTTTTCAGATACAATCCTGATACTTTCTGAACATATAGAATTATAGATAGGTAACTATAAATAAGGAGAATATTTTCGATTTTTTCTGAGAGACATTTTGATAGACCACAAGAGCAAATCTTGAGCCGTCTATGACATCACTCTGAGCTCTTCGGTAGCACACAGTCTGCAGTTAAAAGCTACCCATGGGTGCTTTTATTTTGTTTTTTGCCCACCCTATGTTCTCTTCCCCTTCTATTTCATGTCCCCATCCAGCAGCATTGCAGGAAAAACAGTAGGGAGGCATGTGGGAACAATATACATCATAAAAATGAGCAGGTCTCTCTCCCCAGCAACCCTAAAACGAGAACAATAATGTGTAGACAAAATGGTGTACTCCTTTGACGTGATGTCACAGCAGTTAGTTATGATTTCAATAATCAATGAACCTCAGCCATGATGTCACATCAGGAGGATACAGCATTCAGAAAAGGAAATCGTTTTGAATGGCTTTGCATGGATGCTCTAACAAACAATAATACATGGCTGGCTACCAATGCTAAAAAGGGTATTTCTAGAGACAGTGTGGCTTCATTAGCGTTTGAAACACTTTCTGCAAATATTATGTGACTTTTTTCAAAAAATAAATATGGTAAATGCATACGCAAAATTGTTCCTATTCACCATCAACCTCTTCAGTGACCAAATGTTAATCCGTAATTTATACAGTTGCCATCAGTTGCCATCGGAATTTCATCCTAGTTTCCAAAAACTTAAGTAGTTATACAGTCTAATATTCAATTTTGCAGACAGAAATTAGACACAGTGGTAAATCTGAGCAGTTTTTTGTTTTTGTTGTTAGAATTACACAACCTGATATGATTCAACAAACGTGATACAACGTGTTGATACTTACGTGAGGAATTCTTGTAACAAACACGACCTGCATTATCATCCCGGGGGAGAGTGTTTGGTTTACTTACATTAGGACGTTGTGCTATGAAGTGACAGAAACATTAGATGACTATAGATTCTTGGCTGTCATAGCCACACTATATGATCAGTGCATTTTGAATGTTTTAATTCTCAGATTTTACAATCCTGCGAGGAATTGAGGAAGATAGATCTTCAGCATACCTTATTCTGAATCTATATTCACACTGATATAAAGGTGAGACTAAGTCAGACTGACATGTATGATGGAATGTATGAGCAATTGAATAAAAGGCTGTATAACTACTTAAGCTTTTGGAAACTAGGATGAAATTTTGATGGTACTGTATACATTACGGAATAATGTTTGGTCACTGAACGGTTTGATGGTGAATATGAACATTGTTGGGATGCACGACTCACGATAAGGCAAATTAGATTGTTGTGAAGCCATCATGAATAAATATGGATGCTTCATTGGGCATTGGTGAATTGTGGGAATGTTTCTGATGATCCCGAATGTAAATAGACATGTTGTACTTGATGAAGAAAACCAAGTCACTAGTATAAGACTATTGGGAGGTAGAAAGGAGGTGTTTGTACTCATAAAAGTTTACAGATGGATTATGTGAACTATGACCTTGTAGTGACTCGGTAGATCCCCCCAAAATGTACAATATTGACATGTTTTCTTTAGAAATGAAACACAATACAGCCCCTGATGAAGAGTTATGCAAACTCGAAACGCATTGGGCATGATGAATACATTCTTATAAAAAAACATTCAATTGGATCTTTTGAGAATTTATGGTTTCCCCGAATAACCTTCGCTGATAGACGATATTTGAAATTACAGTGATCATATGAAAGTCAATTTTTCTGAAAACACGGATTGTTTTCTACTGACATTTTGTTTGAATAACTTTTAATTGTATAGCTACTGATTGAAAGGTTTGGTGTTATAGCCTTGGAAAGTGTGCGAGGGACGGGAGTCACCAATTAAGGGACTGTTTTTGTTTTGTCCTTTTAGTCCTCAAGGCAGTTAAAATAAATGCATTTTCATTCATTCAATTCTGAATTGTTTGTCAATTGGTTCTGATATTGTACTGATTGTGTCTTTCATTGTGTCATCAGCATTCATTAAAATGAGAAAACACTGAGGCTTCTTCGATGTCACACAAAGACCAAACACAAACGTTAAAAACCCTGAGACAAAACTGAGCTATGTACTAACCTGTAGTTCATTTTCATTGGCAAATGCTTTTTTTGGGGGTTTTTTTGCACCCGGGAGCACTCATACTTTTTCTATAAAAGAGATTTAAAGCAGTGTAGTAAGGTCTTTGTAAAACTGCCCAATTCTGAATGATGACAAGAACTATAGCAAGACCAATGTAAAAATCCACAATTTCCTAAACATCATAAGCCATTTATATATTACGACGAAACTGTAATGGTTTGAGAAGAGGATTTGAACTATTTATATTGGTAACTGAGGTGTAACTATAGTCTCCAGTCTGACTGTATTTTTGAAAATGGGATTGAACCAGACATACATTGTTAGTAAAGAAGTATGCCTAACAAGAGTGAGTTTGCATATTGTCTGAAATGGGCCTAAGAGGCTTACACATGCACGTCTGTCTGTCTTGCTTTATCTAAGTACACTGTATACTGTATGGAGACAACAAAGAAATACAACTTTCTTCAGACAACCTTTGTGGTTGTCAAAAAACCTTTCAATAGTACTGGCTGTGGCAATTGAAAATGCTGCAGGGGCTTAATGAATGATCCCACATTTCAGCTATGCGGTATAGCAGCAAGAGTACATATGAGACCTGACCTGAACTCCAGCAAACCTCAGACATAAAAGCCAACATGAGTCTGTACACTGAATTCTGGATCCTTATATAACCATGATAGCTCAATCAGAAATCTCACATTCTCTTGAATATTGGTACCCACATGCCCAGCTTCAAACCTTTTGTGGTATGTTTCAATCCACAGAACTAATCATTCAATTCCCAATTGATGATGTGTGTTGTATTAATTCTGAAAATGGAATCTTGGTGTGTTGTATTAATTCAGCAATGAGATCTTGAATGGGTGTGGTGGTAAGCTTGTAAGTACTTTGGCGGATGCAGGCAGCTGCAGGTATGGGTGAGGGTGCACAAATTATGTGCTATAATGTAGCCTTAAACAATGTGGACCTTAGGATGGGACTGAAACTTCACTCATTAAGAAATATTCTATAAAACCACCAGTGACCAGCAGCAGCTTTGAACTACCCTCAATGAACTGTCTTCAGGGGCTTTGTTAGATTGTAAAGTAGAGAGACTCTCTCCTACTCTTCACCCATCAAGTCGATGTTGTGCTGTAGGTAACTCTCAGATTTTCAACCTCAGAAAGAAGAGGGTGCACAAATTATGTGCTAGAGTGTAGCCTTAAAAAATGTGGACCTTAGGATGGGACTGAAACTTCACTCATTAAGAAACCTTCTATAAAACCACCAGTGACCAGCAGCAGCTTTGAACTACCCTCAATGAACTGTCTTCAGGGGCTTTGTTAGATTGTAAAGTAGAGAGACTCTCTCCTACTCTTCACCCATCAAGTTGATGTCGTGCTGTAGGTAACTCTCAGATTTTCAACCTCAGAAAGAACCCCCTTATACTCCTAATAAACAATCACAGAGGCGACACTGGAGCTTGTCCCTTACCCCGGTGGAACAAATGCAACTCCATCTACACAGAGCTACCTAAAACAAATCGATGTCTGATACAGAATAGATCCGGAGCACTTGGGTTGAGCCACAGGAACATGTGCATTGAAAGCTCAAAGCTGTCTCCCATTAAATCAAAGAGGTGCGTTGAAGATTTGATGCCAAATTCACAATATATTAGGCAAAAGCCCCCATATGCCTTAAACAACGGCCCCCCTATTCCAACCCACAAGGAACCTCAGATCCAACCACACTGACCTGATCTGCCACCTTAGAGATCTATGTAAGAATAATGGTGCCAAACAGTGAAAGCTTGAGGAGAACAATTCTCGAATGCCCTCTGTCAAACTCTTAGGGAACAGTTGACATATTAAGTTTCAGGTAAAGGTTCAAACGGCCACTTTTCAACATAGCATTCTACTTAGACATTTCACAATCAGGACCAATGATCTACTGGACTCGACAGGCTCTGTATGACGTCAGCACGTATCGTGATCTGCAAAATTTGATCACTCCTTTGTTCTGATGTAGCACAACCCTGACCCAGAGATTATCCAAGTACACCCATGAACAACCATGCACTAAAGTGGCCTGAGCGCACAGGTGTAGAGCAATATAAGCAAGCTACATAAAACAATAAACACATACATAAATAGATATACCATGGCCTGAAATATCAGGCTATCTATCCATCAACATCATGTTTTATGAACATCCATGTAAGCCATGCACACCTCACCCATAGAACTCCTACAGAAAGTCAGAATACGGATGGATCATTTGCAGTGGCTATCCCATCACACCCTGGTATACACATTTCTATTAGAACACCTTAGTGGTGTTTCCTGAGACCTCATTGGTCAAGCTGCAAGCTATACAAACTGGTATAGCCAGCAGATTGAATATAGACCGGAAAGTAATTGGCGGCTTTTACCTTGGCCTTCGCCTCTGTGCCGCCCACTTGCTGGGCTCTTCCTCATCGGCCGTGTCCCATACCGGAAGGAAAACAGTGAATTGAACACATTGCACGTTCCAATAGTAGCGTGCCTGCCGTAGCCCCGCCCACTAAACAAACACACAGGAAGAACCACTTTCAATTGTTATTGGCCGTAATTTGTTACATATCGGCATAATAATATATGCTTGACTATGTATGCCGCATTTGGATTGCAAAAGAAGGAAACGTAATGTGACATGAACTCTTTCATTTTTCGCCAGCATTACATAATGAGGACCACTGCCCCCACCTCCTCACGGGAGCAAAACGTTCTGTTGTCCACCAGGGTATGTGAAAGGCTGCAAAGAAAATAAACAGTACTGAAAAAGTAGGTACAGTTTACATGCTATGAATACCCATCTGCTAAATGTTTGTTTGTTTGTTTGTTTTATTTATTTGTAGAGCGCTCCGGACCCGTGGGTAGAAGGGCGCTTAGGAAGGCGGTTACAGGCATAACATATACATTACATTTACAAAGTACAATAATTCCAAAGCAATGGTTTACATACAACAATTTACATATAATACAAGTATGGTTGCGGCTGCTAGCTTATTAGAGGTGGGGGTAAATGCTACTCATTGTTCAGTAACCAGCCAATAACAAGTTTCCTAAAGATCGGGAAGGATTCTGTGGTTTTAATTATGAGTGGTAGGGTGTTCCAAAGTTGGGAGGCTAGCACAGTGAAGCTAGTGCCTCCTGCTCTTTTTAAGGCAAATCTGGGCACTAACAGGCATAAGGAGTTGGAAGATCTAGTGGTTCTAGATGTAGGTTTTAAGGTGAATTTGTTGGAGAGGTACGGTGGGGCTAAATTGTTTAAGGCCTTGTACGTGAGGCAGATAGTTTTGAGGTGAATTTTTTGCTGTATGGAGAGCCATTTGCATGCTTTCCTGGTTGTGGAGATGTGCTCACGCCTTGGGATGTTGAGTGCTGCGCGTAGAGCATTGTTCTGGAGAACCTGGAGTTTGTTAATTACGGTTTGGTTGGCTCCAAGGTACAAGCTGTTGCAATAGTCTAGTTTGGATTGAATGAGTGCTCTGGCCAGAGTGAGGCAGCTGTCGGGGGATAGAAAGGGTCTGCTAGCCCTGATTAGTTTACCCGTATAGGCAGTGGCCGAGGCGGTTGAGTTGATTTGTTTGACGAGGTTGGTGTTGGCATCAAGGTGGAAGCCTAAGGTTTTCACACTTTTAGCAATAGGGATGGTGTTACCGTCTATGATAATGTTCTTGTAGTTGGGACTGAGTTTGGACAGGTTATTGGGAGAGCCGACCAGAAGAAGCTCCGTCTTCTCATCATTCAGGCAGAGGCCGTGGGTGGCCATCCATGCCTGAATGATGGAGAAGATTTCGTTGATCCGGATGACGTCCGCATTGTAGTTGCCTGAGATGGTGAGGAGAATCTGGGTGTCATCTGCGTAGTTGGTGTAGGTGACACCCAGATGGTCCAATATGTCAAATAGAGGCTTTGTAAATATATTATACAAGGTGGGGGAGACACAGGAGCCTTGTGGGACTCCGCAGGTGATGGGGATCGGGTCAGCAGCAGCTGTGGTGGAGAAAACTCGCATGGTTCTATTTGCTAGGAAGGATTGCATCCATGCAGAGGCAGAGGAGGAGAAGTGGGCTGCGATAGATAGGTGGTTGCATAGTATTTCGTGGTCGACTAAGTCGAAGGCCGCTGAGAGATCTAAGAGAAGTAGGATTGCTGCATTGCCTTTGTCTTTGATTTCATCAATCTGAATTTTGAGGTCAACCAGAGCGGTTTCAGTTCCATGTTGAGGTCTGAAGCCAGATTGACGCATACCTAGCAGTTGGTTAGATTCCAGGTACTCCTGAATCTGGATATAGGCGACTCTGTCCAAGATTTTTAACAGAAAAGGGACAGTGGTGATTGGTCTATAATTAGTTGGTATGGCTGGGTCTAGGGATTGTTTTTTTAGGAGAGGGAGTACCCAGGATTGTTTTAGGTTGTTGGGGACAGAATTGTTTTCGAATGAGAGGTTGATTAGCTTGGTGATAAAAGGGGAGAGGTCTCTGGCAGCGTCTTTTATTATTTGGGCAGGGCAGCTGTCCCCTTTGCAATTAGAGGGTTTTAGGGAAGTAATGATTTTTTGGACTTCCAGGATAGTCACTTTCTTAAAGGAGAAGTCTATGTTGGCTTTGTTGGGTGTTGGTGGGCTTAAACTGGGGTTGGTGGTTTTGTTGCTGAGGAGTTGTTGACGTTTGTTCTCAATTTTGGTCTGGAGCCCTGTGATTTTATTGTTGAGGGCATTCTGGATGCTGGTGCACCAGGGTTTATCTTTTGAGCAGTTGTCTGGAGGGGGATTGGGGTTTTCTAGCTCCTTTAGAATTTTAAATAATTCTTTGGTGGAGGAGCCTGACTGGTCAATCCTGACGTTATAGGAATCTTTTTGGTACGAATTATCTCTCTTTTGTATAGCGTGGAGATGTTTTTGAGATTGGATTTGTTTTCAGGTGATGGGTTGGTTTTCCATAGTAGTTCTAGTTTAGCTTTCTTCTTCCTGAGTAGTTTGAGTTCGGGAGTGTACCACGAGTTCAGGTGGTTAATTGGTTTGCTTTTGCGTAGTTTCAAAGGGGCAATGGTATCAATGGCGGTAGCCATGGAATTGTTGAAGGTGTCAACTAGTAGGTTAAGGTCAGCCTTGTCCGGTAGAGCGTTAAGGGTGGGTAGGACCAGAGGTAGTAAGGCTTCGGGGGTAATGTTACGCTTATTTCTGGTTGGGCAGGCTGGAGCCAGGGAGCGTTTCTTAGGCGTGGCCCGGTTGGTGTGAATTTCAAGTGGGATAAGGTAGTGATCTGTCCATGTAAGAGGTTGGGGGGCCTTGCAGGTGGTGTTGCAATTAAGAGTTGCTACCCAGTCGAGAATTCTGCCTTTCTGGTGGGTCGGAGAGATACTAAGTTGGGCGAAACCGTGCTCAGTGAGGGCGTTTGCTAAGGATGCGGCTGTTGCGTCCTTGGGGTCGTCATATCCCAGATTGAAGTCGCCGAGGATGATAGTTTGTGCTAATGGCTTGGAATTCTCAGTGATGAGCGCTGTAATGTCTTCTTCAAAAGTTCCTGGAGGGCCTGGGGGTCTGTATATAAGGTGTAGTGTGATCGTACTTGTGGGGGAAGTTTGTACCTTGATTGTGATTAACTCGCAGGATTTAAGTGAAATGGTGGATACCAATCTACAGCCTAGTGGCGATTTTGAGATGAACGCTACGCCTCCTCCTTTACCATTGGGTCTGTCGGCTCTGAGGATGGAGTAGTTGGCAGGAATGGCTAACGATAAGTGTGGTCCTGAGGCCTCGTGTAGCCATGTTTGCGTTAGGGCAAGGAAGTCAAGATCATATGTTAGAATGGTGTCAGCAATTTCTGTGGGGTGAGCGGGCAGGGATCTGGTATTGAGTAAGGCTCCTTTTAGGGGGAGTGAGACGGGCTCATTAGGGGTCTTTAATTTCTTTTTGGCTTTGGTATTGAGTTTGGCAGGGTGGATGCTGTTTGTAGGGGGCAGCCTAGTGCTTAGTCTGTTGTTGCGGGCAGAGATGTCAGGGTTGGTAGAGCGTAGGGGTTCTGGAGATTTTTGTGCGGGGGGCACCGATAGACATGGAACACTAAGTGTACTGTGATTGGGAGCTTTGTTAAGGGTGGTATTGGCAGGGGAGCGGTTGTCTATGGAGGTGAGGTGAGAGTGGTGATTAGGTGGAAAAGGCGGCTGGGAGGGTAAGAAGGGCGTGGGGCAGGGGATCGGGTAGTGCCTGGGGCAACCTAGATTGGCTAAGCCGTTGTTGACGGTTATGAAGGTATTGCTGGTACAGAGTACATTGTCTGGTATGATGCAGAAAGGGAACATGGTGAGAGTGAGCCAGGAGATCATGGTCTGGACGCACGGCTGCGCAATGCGAATCTGGTACACACTTGGGCTAGGATACAATGAGGTAGTGCCTAGATTGGAGTACAAATAAATGCCGTGCGGTAGCAGCTGGGGGTATATGCTAGACAGGTGTAGGCAGGTACATGGAACACATCGAGGCAGTAAGTACAATGACAGCAGTGGTGGGAGCAAGGCTAAGGGGTTTAAGACAGGTTAAGTCTACTTATTCAGAGTCAAACAGTGGGGGTGCATCAGATCAGGGTACTCAGGCAAAGCAAATAGCAAAGCTTGCATATACATTAACATGTTAGGCAGGGAACAATGCAGAATGCAAGAGGCGTGGTGTAATTGTAACAGTGCAACAATTCAGGCAGAGAAGACATTCTAGTGTTGGCAGCAAGTATTGTCAGATCAGGTAAATGCCAAGCTGAAAGGCACGGCAGAGTAAGGCATGTACCCTGGAATTAGCTTAGATCATGAGGACATGTCTTACGCGGAGCGGTGCAACATATGCAGGCATAGATCAAAGTGTGGCACAGCAAAATTGGGAATACACAATGAGCGTATCAGGCAGGCAGAGTAGCATATATCATGGAGCTAACAAGAGGGTCCAAGTTGCGGTTCTGAGCAAGAGCTCAATTATTTCCAAAGCGAACATGGGGTTGACAGCATAGTAGTTTCAAGGCAAGCACAGGCGAACAGAGCCGCAAATGAAAGCAGTGCCGTGGTCATGCAATGCGAAGGTATGGGCTGGGCGGCAATGAGAACAGACATAGGCAATGCAAGCAAATAGGCGCTGAAATGGTGCGATCACTTGGTGGTAAGCAACCGCGAATAGGTAGCGACTAGGGGCTCAAATATGTAGTCGGCTCAGTTGATTAAAGTCAGGACGCTTGTAATAGATGTGCAGACTTAGTACAGAAGTGTGCAAGGAGCAGGTTGCTATGTTGCTACAGCTTTTCAGGTGGTGTTTGTGATTATATTAGCATAGTAAAGGCATTACCAACATCAGGATAGATAGTATATCAGCAAGTTCAACAGGCAAGATAAATGCTTGTAGGGCAGTAGGCACAGAGTGAACAGCTTATATAGCTATACTAGGTATCACGCTTGTGGGAATAAGCATAGCATTTGGAAGTGCCAAAATAGTTGATAATGTTGCCAGTCTTACTTTCAGGATGATGAGAGCGCTAGTCCATAGGTTCACGAGGAGGAGAGTCAGCTGTGTAACCACAAGCAGGGATTAGTGCGAGGTGAAAAAGGGCATAGTGTCCAGGCGAACGGCGAGTAAGGCTGAGGACAGGCTAGGACAGGAGTCAGCCTTGTTTCACTGGGCCTTGGTGAGAGTGGGCCGGCTTCGCCTGCCGGCTCCCGATAGGTAGCTGATGTGGTATATATACATGTGTGATTAATGTAAAACTACATGTTCTGCTAAATGAGGTATATTTACATGTGTAATTTAAAACTACATTTACCTACCTGTGAAATCCGACCCACACCTGCTAATTACGTCCCTAAATTACATACTCCACCCACCCAATGCTAATAACCTCCCACAAGCCTATAAAAAAGCCACAACCAAGTGAATGGCTGCAGCATTGCAGCTTGTACTTAATACTCCTATAGTCTGTATTTTGTGAAAAATGGCTCAGATATCATTTAACCTCCTTGGAAACCAAACCCTTGAGGAGTGACTGCAGGGAGAAAAAGAAGAAATGCAGACGATTGAAATTCCTAAAAGACACAATTGTCTCTCAGATGCTGATTTAAATGCCCTGGAGATCAACAGGTGGGAAGTCAACACACAAACCGCTACTAAATGGGTATAGATATCTTCAAAGCCTGACTAGCACAGTGCAAACTCTGCTTGCATTTTGAGGAACTTGCACTTCTAATACTGAAAAAATTGCTGCAAAACGTTTATCCAGAGGTACGTAATTCATCAGGCTGCAAGCCTAATTACAATCGGTGCTGACCTCAATAGAAATCTGAATAACAATGTGTTTTCACTAAATGTGAACTTGATGCATTGGGAAGAGTTCCGGAGTGCCAACAATATTTTCATTGCCATGATAAAGAAAGGATGACGTGA
Source organism: Ambystoma mexicanum (assembly GCF_040938575.1). Classification (NCBI taxonomy): domain Eukaryota; kingdom Metazoa; phylum Chordata; class Amphibia; order Caudata; family Ambystomatidae; genus Ambystoma; species Ambystoma mexicanum. The sequence continues at coordinate 585,384,541 of NC_090937.1, read as the reverse complement.
TTGCAAAGATCAAACAACGCACAAATCGTGCATCAGCACAAAAGATCTGCACACACTGAAAAGTAGTGGAATTTGTAATACAGACGATCCAATAACTCTGCAATATGAAGTATGGTACGATATCCAACTACATTTTGCACAACACTTAAGAGAAGGACATTGTGCCCTGGCAAGTGATGCTTTCCGTATTTGCACAGACGAAACAGGGCACAAATATGCCACATTGACATTCAATGAAACAACCAAGAACCACCAATCTATCACTGAGAAAACCCGAGATAGCCTTCGTGAGACAATGTATGGCATTCCAGATGAGGAGGACTGCTCCATGAAGTCACTGTAACTATATCTACAAAAACTCCCCAAAAATGCACCATGTCTGTATGTACAGGGGCATTTACAATGATTCTTATGGAATCCTCATTCTGTTAGCAGGTTCTAAAACCAGGCAGAGTCCCTATTAAGCTACAGGTTTTCCACCACAATGAAAATGTCATGTTTGGTTTTTGCAGGCATATCAAGTGTCACAGTTTATTAGGTGGTCACACTCAACTCAGGGAGTTCCTCCCCCCCAAGCAAAGTGGCACACACCCAAAGCGCGATTTCAGATTCACTTTGGTGAGGCCTCCAACCCGTCTTGCACCAACCCCAACAAATACCCTGTGTCACCAATGGACTAGGAACCAGGATGTTGTATAGTAAGAATATGTATTTATTTATTTATTTAAGGTTTGACAAAGAAGACTGGCAGCCAATCTGAGCCACAATGCTGTGGCAACACCCAGTATCACAACTCGCAAGTACTTTCTGTTATTAAAACAACACAGGTAGAATTTTGAAACATGAAGTCACAACAGATTTAATGTCAATTTCACCAATAGAAAATATTCACAATACAATGGAAAAATCATTTTGCAACACTCATTCAAAGAATAGGCAGTGCTTTGGGATTCTGGTTTGAGAAGCAAGGGAATCAATGGAAACTTTAAATTTATTTTAGGCTTTCATTTGAAAGGCGCAGTTGGGAAAAGGAACTCAAAATGGGAAATCGTTTTTCAACTTTTATTTAAAAGGCAAGGTTGAGAAAAGGAACTCAAAGGGAAATCGTTTTGCAACACACATTCAAAACGGAAGCAATGCGTGGTAATTCTGGCTGAGATTAAATGGGAAGCTTAGTTTTGTACCTTCTAAATTCACTTGAAAGGTGTGTTTTAGGATTATTTATTCAGGAGTTTCAGAAGGACAGTCACCGAAGTCTTTATGATCTATACCGGCTCTAACACACTGGGCATGAAATGTTAATTTTGAATTCTAACAACAGCCTGACAATTTAATGGAAAGTATTAAGGCAGGCTGTTCCCAACAACACAATGGATAGGGTGATTTTCTATAGTGGAATTAATTTGAATTGGATTTAATACAATGTGCCAAGGGCCTATCCCGTTTCAGCTCCCCTACCCACTAATGGAAAGGGATAAGTCAGGTAGCTCCCCACACAACTGATGGCTTTTGTATTAGTCTACTTACATGGGAGGCTTTGGTCAAGGAAAAAAGCATGGCTTCTCTGCGGACAGTGCAGATCCGGTCAAGGGCTTTCAGGCAAGGATTTTCTCCTGCACCCTGACTCCTTCTGCTTCTCTGATGGGGTCCCAGCTAGCTTCTAGATTTCCCTGTCACTGTCTTCAATACAAGGATGGAGGCCTCTCTGCTAGTTGTACCTTGCAAAAGTCCCATAACAGGCTATCTCCTGGAATAAAGTGAAAGCGCCCTCTTCTGATGCAAACATGTCCTCTTATTGGGCTGATGACACCCCAACATATGGGTCATACTTCCCATAGTAAGGAATGGCTAGCACCCTCCCTTCACCTCCCACCAAGACTCCCACTGGCTGCTGATAGGACCAGAAGTTGAGAGATATGTATGATGTAGGCTGAGGGAGGAGAAAGATTTGTCATCACAAAAAGATATGTGGGTTTTAAATGTGGTATTGTGAAAAATCTGACAATGTGGCAACTATCTTAATCTTTCAGATAACCACATGAGTATATATATTTTTGAATTCTATATTTCATGGCGAGTCGGACAATACTAATTTTCATTCGGCATGCCCTTCCTGGGCAGAGCTACCATTTTTCGCAGTTTGCTGCTGCACTGAAATAGTTATAACTCTGACACTACATACTTCCAACATTAATTTCACCGTCTATTAGTCTATCAATATTTCCAATACCTCAGATTTATGAAAATGCCAGACTCATACTTTTGATCATAACCTACATTATGTACATCACAGTTTTTGCATGGTTCCAACTGGCTTTGTATCCCCTTTAAAATTAACCTGGGGTGGGATCGATAGGACACAGGGTGCTCTATTTATTTAGGAAAATGTGTTCAATGTTTAATCAATGGCACTGCAGCCTATGAGAGGTAGTTTGATTTTTCCTTCAAGTTTCCATTTCTCATGAAGCATGTAACCAGCCACCTGCTGGGCCAATGTTTATTCTACCCTCTTCTGCTGAGCTTTAAAGGGTCTTTGTTCAGAGCTAATGCACATTTTATGTGAAACCTGACCTTAAAGGTCATTTCTGTTGGTCATGTTATCTGTAAATACCATAATTTCAATCTACTTCTTTGTATATTTTAGCATTTATTTATTTATTTATGTGTTTATTTTTGCATTTATACAACGCACTCAAGCCCTCAGGCATCAGGGCGCTACAATCCAGTTACATGGAACCCATTAGCAGGGAAACGTCCTTAGATCAAGATTAGGCATTAGGCATTGGAAACATATGGATCTGTAGGGTAAGAATAGGTAAAAATACAGGTACCGGCATTAGAGTGTGAAGTTTGTTCATAGGTCACATATGTTACAGAGACAAATATAATTACGACGCCTAGACTACTGATTTGAGTGGTGACTTTAGGGTGCTAGTTGGGTATTTTAGGAAAATAGCCTAGTTTTGAGGGCTTTTAGAATAGCACAGTAGAGGTTTTCTGCTCTTAGGGGCTGCGGGAGGGCGTTCCGATGTTTTGCAGCGAGGACTGGGAAACTTGAGCCTCATGCTCTGATTCACATGAATTTTGGTTGCATCAGCCTGTGGGTGTAGGGTGTTCTGGTAGGCCTATCTGTTTAATGGAGTACAATTCTTTGAGCTAGGTATGGTGGGGCCACTTTCGATATGCCCTTGTGGGCAATGGTGAGTGTCTTAAAGAGGATTCTTGGATGAATCAGGAGCCAGGGTACTGCTTTCCTGGCCTGAGATATGTGGTAATGTCTAGCCAAGTTTAATGCCGCTCTTACAGCATTATTTGAATCGTCTGGAGCTTGTGTATGTTGTGTGAGGATGTGCCGGCGAAAAGGAAGTTGCATTAGTCTAATTTTGCACCTATCACTGCTCGTGCAATAGTTAAGCAGTTATCTTCAGATATGTATGGTCTGGCAGTGATGAGGAGTTTTGTGTCATAGGTTGCAGATGAGGCTATGGCATTTACTTGCTGGGAGAGGGAGAGGTTAGCATCTAAGTAAACCTCAAGGGTCTTCACAGCCGGTGATACTGAGATCATCGTACCGTCTATGATGAAGGCAATGTAATCTGCATACAATTTGTTTAGGATTGAGTGTGTGCCGATTTGGATTAGTTCTGTCTTTTCATCATTGAGGCAAAGGCTGTGGGTTGCCATCCATGCCTGGATTGTGGTGTATGTAGCATTTAGCATGGCAGAGTCTTGAGTGTAGTTACCTGATAGAGGGAGGAGGATTTGTGTATCAGCCGCATAATTTGTGTAACTAATACCCTGAGTGTCTAGGAGGTCAAAGAGAGGCTTAGTAAAGATATTATACAGTGTGGGAGAGACACAAGAGCCTTGAGGTACTCCACAGGGGATCGGAGCGGGTGTTGCACTAGCTTGGTCAGACAATACCTTCATAACTCCAGCTTCTAGGAAGGAGGAGATCCAAACTGCTGCTTCATGAGAGAAGACGGCTGCAGAGGTGAGATGGTGACATTCGATGCAGTGATCTACCAGGTTGAAGGATATGGATATGTCTAAGAGGAGCAGCAGGGCCAGTTTTCACTTGTCTCGAATGTCATCCATTTGGTTTTTTAGATCAACTAGTGGTGACTCAGTACCATGGACAGGGTGGAATCCTGATCGTCGGACACCTAAGATTTGGTTACATTCCAGATGGTGTTGAATCTGGATGTAGGCCTATCTGTCCAGGATTATAAGAAGGAACTGGACTGTGGTAATGGGTCTATAGTTGTCCGAGATGGTTGGGTCTAGGGAGGGTTTATTTTGTAATGATGACCCAAGCTTCTTTCAACAGGGATTGGACTATTGCTGTTGTAAATTAAGCATTGATAAATGTTGTGATGAAAGAGGCCAGTTTTTCTGCACAGATTTTGATGAGTGGGGCTGGGCAAGTGCCTCCTTTGCATCTCGAGGGCTTAAGACTTTTCAAGATATGTAGTGTGTCTACAGTGGTTATATTGTTAAATGTAAACCTAGGTGTGTCAGATGAACCATAAGTGAAGCTTGGATTGTTAGGGGTGTTATGTTGTGTAAGTTTCGTGATGGATTGTTTGATGGCAATTTTTTTCTGTAGCATATTCATTTTTTGCAGCATGGCATTTTGTATACTGGTGCACCAGGCAAGGCCTTTGTTCTTGGATGAGGTTTGTGGGATGGGTGATTCCAGTTCTCTGAGGATGGTGAATAGCTTGTGCATGCTAGAGTTGGCAATAGTTACTCTGGAGTTGTAAGTGGAGGCTTTGGCTGTGGTAATGGCCTGTTTGTACTGTTTGGCCAGGGTGTTGAATTTCTGGTTGAGGATGTCTGTAGGGGAGTTTTCCAGCATGTTTCTGCTGTTCTTTTCTTGGGTCTAAGGTCAGTTAGCTCTTGGAAGTGCCATGCTTTAAGGTGCGCAGAGGGATTGCCTCTCGTGTAGGTTAAGGGAGCGAAGGCATTATCAGCAACGGTTAGTGTGCTAGTGTAGATCTCAGCTAAGACTTGAGGGTCTGAGGTGCAAGTGGATTGCAATTTGAGTGGATCAAGGAAAGGTAGGATGTTTTCTCTGGTGAGTTTTCTAGAGTTACAGGCCATGGAGGGTGGCAAGAGTTTCTGTAGGTTTCATTACCAGGATGTCAAAGTGATTATATAGTGGTCAGTCCATGGGCATGGAGTGTTAATTAGTATTGTGATAATACAGTTGAGGTTGACTATCCAGTCAAGCGTTCGTCCCTTAATGTGTGTGGGGTTGTTGATTAATTGACAGAATCCTACGGTGAGAGGTGAGTTGGCGAGTTAGGATGATGATGGGTCGGTATGGTCGTTCAGCCCAAGATTGAAGTCCCCTAGCAGTGTTACTTGTGAGGATAGTTTGAGGTTGTGACTTAGTGTTTGGAGGAGGTTTTTTTTTCGAAGGTGTCGGTGGCACCCAGAGATTAAAAACTGATGTGGATTGTAATAGTGTTGGTTGGGGTAAGTGTTGATTTTAGTGATAAAATGTCACAGGTTTCGTTGAGTGAAGTGTTCAGCTGCATGATAAGCAAGTGTATTTTAGCTATAAAGGGGGTCCCTCCACCTCTGGCAAGTAGTGTAAGGAAGGAAAGGTAATTTAGGCACCCCGCCCCTCCATTCCCATCCCTGCACGCACACTATGCTCATCCCACGGCTGGCCATGCGCCTCTGGCCAAAGGTGCCGGACAGCCTCTTGACGACAGATACAGGTGCAACATCTACAAAAGGGCTGACTACTGACTCCATTTTGTATCTGCTTTAGCAGGCCTCACAGAAATGCCAGCCTGCAGGCCTGCACCTCTGACCCTGGGTCCGCGCACAATCAGCCAACTACTCCCCCCTCCACCTCCCCTCTGGTGTCTCTGCGACTGTCCTGTTCTCACGGAAAGCTGGGCGTGAAGAGCTACAAACAAAACACAGTCTCTCTCGCCTTCCTCCTTAGATCACTGCCCTGTAAATGACCGGGCCAAGGTCTTGGAAAAAAGCCATCCATCTCCACAAACCTGCTCTGCACCCGCAGACCCCACTCAAAGGATATACTCCTTGCACAACCTCTAACCTCACCACTTATTTGATGTAACAGATGCCTGCCCCACGACTGTGTGCCGCTCAGATTCACCCCTATCACTAAATCCGCGTGTGACCAAATATCCTTCTTTTTACTAAAACCATAATAAAGGAGCCTTCATGAGGTCTAAACGACACTTGATAAATATGTTAGCTGATTGATTGTAGTAAATAAGCGATTTGGGCCCTGGCGCCCCTGCCCTGCAGTCTAGGTCAATTGCTGTTAACATAATGTACGCATAGATATGATGTTAGAAGAACCATGTGACATAATGTAAATCCTGTGGCCCCAAGGGCATTAACAACCAAAATTGTATCTTGCTATAAAGTGGACAAGACCAGGGTTATGTAACGTAATGCATGTAAAATCACAACTTTAGCTTGAACCAACACCCTCACAGGTCATATGTACAGACAGCACTTGCAATACTTACTCAAGACCCATTATGTGTATTTTCAATTTCATTGTCTTGCCCAGGTCTCCTCTCCCTGCTGCAGCGCCATGCAATACGAGCACTGAAGACCCCCACCTTTTTTCCCTCCCATGCCTGTGTTGCTTAACCTCATGTCCCACGGATGTCTCGATATTATAAATGTATTCTTTTCATCTTTCCACTGAGCGTGTGCTCCCATGCCCCTGAAAGAAAAGACCCCTACACCTTTCACCTGGTCAGTAAACTAATAAAAATGTACATATGAAATATGTTTTTCTCCCTAGATGCCAAGGTGTAACTTGTGATTGATTCTTGCATACTTTGAAGTAATGTGTAGATTAGAGAGTTAGCACCAGCCCCCTCACCCAGAACCAACATGACCTTCACCTTGCACCGACCAGCCCTGCTGATGCACATGATGTCCAACGTCCCACCAAAGCATCATCCAATCACATGAAGATGGTCGCTACATATCCATACTGGGCCAACTGCCCTACAAATTGTAATGTAATTTTGTACTGTATGTATTTCATCACTGATGACGCTGTAACCCTTTATAATCTACTGACGGTGTATTGTTTGGCAGAGCGCTCTGGGAGTGTGCAGAGTCCTCTGCGTGCCTTATTTTGATTTAGATAAACTTTATCTCTTAACTTCACTCACACTTGGTCTTGGTCTCATTTCTTCCTGGGATGTGTCCGTTATTGACTCTCATTGGGGAGTTTACACTGTATTTTGGGAATTGCTCACTTTCATTTGGTGACCCCTGGATGTGATAGTATCTTTCCGTTCCTTCTGACACGAGACATCCCCAAACCACAGCGGAGACCCAGGGCGTGCCCCCTCAAGAGCTGCCTGCCTACAGCAACCCGTACCCCTTAGACGTGTGCACGCAATAGGACGAGAGTGTCAACGGGTCCCGGCTTTGCAAATACGAGCGACATTAAAAGACAGTAGGGGGGAGAGAAACAGTAGTACAGGGAGTCAGATAAAAGGACATTTGGGATTGAACGGAGGGAACATAGAGGGAAGGAGGTTCATAGAATATAGGGGGAATTATTGGTTTAATTACATTCTTTTCTTTCTGCATATGGCCATTAGGATAGCTAAGGAGATTACGAGGTGAAAATAGGTACAGGTACGTAACTCTGCGAGGGGTAGAAGGCGGCGCCGCAGAGTACTATCTCGACTAGTAAAAAATATAATGAGGAAAATAAGTGGAAACACTAGGAGTCTTATATAAGGAGAAGACTCAGAATAGTTTTTAGAAACGCTTCTTCTTTTTCTTCTTTCTTTAGTAAAGGGACATTCATACACAGGGGGGGTGGTCCATAAGGGACTGAGATAGGTGGACGGGCAGGGGTATCAGGAGAGAATATTATAAGGGGAGAGAGGGACAAGTAGGGAGGATTTGTGTTTAAATGTTAAATGTGATATGTTTAAGTTCTGTGGTGTATAATACATGTTGTTTATGTCTGCAGCGCGCATCGTTTTGTGACTAATTAATGAAAAAAGAAAAGTGTAATTATAAAAGTTATTTGAAACATGCCTTGCTAGAGAATGTGTGACAAACTGCGTTTAAACAAAGATATTATCACAGACAAGTGACATAAGAGGTGGTGAGGTATTGTAGCCTATTGATTGATTGTTTTGATTTGACTTACGAAGGAGTGAAATATATTGATAGAATAAAAATGGATGCAGAAACACCACTTTCACACATCTGTCAAAGTTTGCTAGGCTATGCAGACAGAATTAATAAATACCACGACCAATGGATCACAGAATTGAAAGGGAAGGATTGTCCCAGGTATGGCCCCAAGGAGGGTCATTTGACAAAAGTGTTTTGGATATGGTAGCAACATGTTTGTTCGTAAAGTACAATGGAAAACAGCTCCAAAACAGGAGAGAAATATTGGATTTGTGGAGGCTGTATGAAGAAGTACCCCCAAACATAAACAGAGGTCATAGCATGTCTCCCCTGGCAATGAGTAGTGGTGAGGGAGAAGGGGAAAACAAGGAGAGAGGGGTAGAGGTAGCATGGCTGTACCCAATCCTACCGAAGCCAGCGCCAGTTGAGGGATATAGTGACCCAGGGTTTGTGTCAAAGTCCAAGTCACCCCTTAGACACCTACCAACGGCCCCAACAACCCCAGCACCACCCCCATATGATCTTTGAGGAGCAGGGGGACAGGTGAGTACCCCAACTATAGACATAGAGAAGTTTACCCAAGACTTAGACTCAAGATTAACAATGGCCCGAACAGAATTGTCACGATTAAGAGTTATATTTGAACAGAGCTGCTCATCCACACCCAGTAGCAGAACAGACACAAATGCTTCAAACACCTGATAGGTCAATGGAGGAAGGTTGGAAAAAGGGAGAAATACTGTTCCGAATGAATGACACCCCCATGAGAGTAATAGAAATAGACCAAGTGGTTAGTCAGACCGGTGCAGAAGGTGGGGGCACTGCCTCAGATAGGGAGAAATAATACTGGTGCGGCATAGAGGAACAAGAAGAAGAAGAAAGGATACTAGGGGGTGCAACGGGTGGAGGGCCATCAGGAATAGAACAGTCCCCCTTGGGGAGCGTGATGGCAGAGAAATGGCATGGAAGTTTATGGAATAGAACAGGAAGAATGGCGGTGTTAGGGAAGATGGTGCAAAGGTAAGTACAGGGAGGACAAGGAGCAAATTACAACTACCATTTATACAAAGAGGGGTGGGGCGGACCAATTACATCCCTTGGGCCCAAATGGACGAAGCAAATCTGCTAAAAACGCTACCCCTGCTCTTGGGAAGAGCAAGTAAGTGGATATATGCATTCGAGAAAAATACTGCAGGGGTCCCCCTAGCAAATCAGCAATGTCAAAAGCCTGTTAGTGTCTGCAGTAGGTGACCAAGCTAACAGGGTGTGGGCAAAGGCAGGATTCTGTGCAATAACACTAGATTGTGATCGCCATGATGGGCATTGTTCAATACAGTGAGGGCAAGAGTATGGGATGCATTGCGGGAGACTTTTCCAGATACACCAGATTTACAGTCCGTGATGCAGTGCACAATAGGGAGGAGGAAGATGTGACTGCTTACATTCTTCGGGTGCAGGAGATTCTGAGAACAGAGACGGGCACAGCTTGGGACCAATCTTTGCTGAGATAGAAGACACGGGCTGGCCAGAGATACAGAGCATTATAGTGTACCATTGTAAAAGAATCAAAGAAAAAGAAAGGGAGATAGCCCAAAGGAGACTGGCAGATGAGGTTAAATTAGTACAGACAAAACTAGTGAATGTCGCAGCAGCAGTAGCCACCCTCCCAGCAGAAAGAGAAAGGGAGGAGGAGGTAGGGCCAATAGCTATACAGGCGAGGATGGCAGTGAACTGGGCAGGAATTGGACAGGAGCAATGGGCTGGCGAAGAACAATATGGAGGAGCCCAATGGCAAGGGAGGAATGGGAGAGGAGGACGAGGTGGGTACAGAGGGTCCAGAGGGGGTGGGTATGGGTATGGAGGACCGAGCCCCAGGGGAGGAGGACAAGGGGCATGCTGGAACTGCGGGAGGTGGGGACATTTTTCGAGAGAGAGTGTCGAAGCAGTCCCATGGGCTCCTATCAAAATAAACAAAAGTATGGCCACCCCCACCCAGGCAGCCTGTATGTATTGCCTATGTGTGGTTCCAGGAAGAAGAGGAACCTGATCCAAGGTACACAGACGAACACAGGGCACACCCACAAAATGTACAACAACACCCACAATCGCGGGAACACATGCCCCCAGCCTGCAGAAATCCCTTTGTTACTTCAGCAAAAACGGTGCACCAGCATCTTTCAGATGAACAGCAGTGGTAGGAGGTAATGTTTTCAACAATAGTGAAAACACAAGATACTCAGCATAGGACAGACCAGAGAGAGCACTTGTGTGTTCAGTACTATCAATGACCCTAAATGCAGCCAAGGAACCACTGGTGGGGGCAGAGATAGGGAACAAACCATTCATTTTCATGTTGGATTCTGGAGTGAAAAAATCATGCCTGGTTTCCGTTGTCAAATCACAAAATGGAGATGCAGGGGTTTTCTGGGGCGGTGGTCGAGGTTCTGTACACAGAAGAATTGGATGTAACAATAGGAGGGAATACAGTGCGAGAACCCCCATTGTACTATGAAGACTTGCCCAACTTATTAGGGAGGGACTTCCTTAGCAAGTTGAACATGACACTATCCTTCACAGAGAGAGGAATAGTGTGCTCAACACCAGGAATATGTGCTCTGCCCGCCATGTTAACGATACACACACAGGCCATGGCACAACAAGTGCGTGGGGTACCAGTTGATCCTGATATTTTCATACAGGGACTAAAAGTGTTGGCATGTGTGGTGCCCAAACTCACCCACCATGAGTGGAGAGTGCCATCAGAATTTGTGTTCCAACCCGTAGCACCCCCAGAAATAGTAGCAGGATCAGTAATATCTATAGACTTACATGGAGTACAGGTGTCAAACAAAAGGATTACAGTGATTGGCCTGGATGGGCATGGATGTGAGTGGCAAACAGTGTTATGTATAAATGCCAATATAGCATTTACGAGATGTTTCTGATGAAGACTTGTTTACAGATGCAGACACTGATGGGGAAATAATTATGTAAATAGCAAACCTCTGTGAGATAATGATCCAACACAGACATGTACCTATCCCCCTCATGACCATAATCAGCGGACCACCAGAGTATTTCAGCGAAGAAATGCACCAAGTACCACCAATATTGTGGTCTACAGGCCCCCATGATGTAGGGCTGTTGCGAGAAGTGACACCTGTAAAAATAAAACTCAAACCCGGAGCATTACTGCCTCGAGTGAAACAATAACCCCTGTCAAGGGAAGCAGAGGAGGGAATAAAAGAAACTATACATGCACTGTTACAGCAGAGAATCATTGTACTGTCAAATTTTCCTTGTAATACTTGTATTTACCTAATCAAAAAGGCAAAGGGAGAGGTGGGGAGGATAATACAGGAACATCAATGATGTCATACAGAAGGAATTCCCACTTGTCCCAAATCCTGAGTCAATTTTGTGTAGCATCCTAAAAACAGCAATGCACTTCACAGTAGTGGATTTGAAAAATTATTTTTTCCCAGTACCACTGGACACTGAATCACAATACTTGACAGCATATACACTGAGCGGGAAAAGGTAGGAACATTGCAGGCTGCCCCAGGGATATTGTGAAAGCCCAAGCATTTTTAACAGGATACTACCTGAAGATATTGGGAATGTTTATACTGAGAGCACCATTATTCAGTATGTGGATGACTTATTGGCTTGTGGTGTCAATGAGGAAGCATGCAGAAAAGACTTGATAGCACTACTCTCTTTGTTAGCACACAAGGGATACAAGGTGGACAAGCAGAAATTGCAGTATTGCCTAACAGAAGTGCTATATCTGAGTCAACTGATATCGAAAGATGGCAAGCAGATAATTCCTGACAGGGCAGCAGCAGTATGGGCAGTAAATGAACCCAAAACAGTAAAGGAAATGCAAAAGTTCCTCGGCATGTGCAATTACTGCCATGCCTGGGTATTAGACTATGCCTCATACACAAAACCCTTACTCCATGCACTCAACGAGGCACAGAGAGAAAATACACTTTAAATATGGACACAAGAAATACATGCTGCCTTTGAAATGCTAAAAGAACTGATTTCCACAGCACCCATCCTAGCGACACCGGACTATGATCGCAAATTCTACTTGTTTTCACACTGCAATGGAATGTTAATTACTGCAGTCCTAACACAAAAAACATTGCTAGACCACAAGTCTCTGGAATACTACAGCGGCATCTTTGATGCAGTTATGCAAGGACACTTCGCCTGCGAACAAGTTCTCACAGCCACAGCAGTCGCCATTGAAAAAAGTGCCACGGTTGTGATGGGATGCTTCACTGTTCGTGGAGCACTCATTGTTTGCAATACTTGAGAGATCAAAAAGTACACTAACAACCCAGAGAGCTACTGCATACAAAATGGTGTTGTCTAGTGCATACATACACATAGTATGATGCAAGACAGTAAACCCAGCATGTTTATCACAGAAGCATGTACAGTAGAAGACACATAAAATCATGATTGGCAACATACAAGGGGGAGGATGAAGACACACCCAAAGCATGTGAACATGCTCTCTGAGCCGGAGAGGTATATTTCATAGATGGGTCAGCATCGATAAATTGTGAGACTGGCAAAAGACATGTAGGGGCAGCAGTGGTGCGACTAGAGGAAGGGGAATGCGAGGTGATTGTACAAAAAGGACTGCCTGCACATATCTCAGCACAAGCAGCGGAGTTGGTTGCCCTGATTGAAGTTCGACATACACCCCAGGTATGTGCAGTAACAATATACCCAGACTCTGCGTACATGACAACCACAGTGCATGGGGGACTGGCACGGTGGGGGAGAAGAGGATTTAGGAGAGCAGATGGGTCCCCTGCACAACATGCTGAATTACTGATGGAATTGATTGAGGCCCTAAAGAAACCAACAGTGGTAGCACTGGTTAAGTGCCAACCTCACACAAACAATAGTGACGTCATCTCGCTAGGAAACACAGCAGCGGATTCTGCTGCAAAAGAGGTGGCCTATCTCAAAAAAGAAATGTCTGGAGAATTTGTTTTACAAAAGCATGTGGAGGAAGGGCAAGGTGAGGGATGTAACTCAATGTCGATATCTCAAATAACTGAGCTGCAGCAAGAAGCACTGCCCGAAGAGAAGGAGTTGTGGGGAAAAAGGTGATGTAGCGAGTCATCCACCGACCTACTATGAAGACAGAATAACACGGGGAAAGTATTAATGCCAGTAAAATCGTTATAAATAGCATTCCAGCAGCTCCACTTCCCAGCCCACAATGCAAAACAGCACATAGCTCCAGAGATACAAGAAAATTGGTTTGTGCCAGGATTACACGAACATGTGTCTAAAATGGTAATAGAGTGTACAACATGTCAAATGTATAATTCAGGGATGACGTTAAGAACACTGAGAGGAACACTGCCTCGTCCCATTGGGTCATTCGGTGATCTTCACACTGACTACGCAGACATGGGACAAAGATGCGTCTAGCACGATACTTGATAGTGGTGGTCTGCCCGTTTTCACACTCGGTGGAAGCAGGTCCCTGCGCACACCCAGATGCAAAATGAATGGCAACATTTCTAGTGAGAGAAGTGTTCCCCCACTGGGGGATATGCGACGTCATATGCTCCAACAACAGAACACATTTCGTCAACAATCTTTTCAAAGCGGTAACAACAATGCTGGGCCTCACGCACAAATTATGCCCAATTTATCACCCACAGGCCAGCGGCACTGTAGAAAAAATCAACGGCCTCTTAAAAAGCAGACTGTCTAAATTATGCCACAACCTAAAGAAAAACTGGGTGTACTGCTTGCCATTAGCACTTTTTGAATTAGGGAACCAGCCAAGTAAGGACCACCACTTGTCCCCGCATGAAATAGTGACAGGCAGACTTATGCACACAGCAGTATCTCCCCTGAGAAGGCAGTCAGATGCACACAGAAGTGCCACAGTGCTAGATGAAGAATTTCAGGACTATTTGAGAAAAATGACCAATGCAGCAAGGATGATAGCGAAACAATTAGCAGCCCCCTTCACACAAGAAAACGTGAGTGATACAATGACCCCAGCCACAGACAGCCCGAACGGCCAATTGATGCCAGGGGAGATGATTTACATACGTAGCTTTGCGCTCCAGTGGAATGCACCCAGATTCCATGGCCCTTATGAAGTAGTATATTGCACCCCCACTGCGGTGAAGGTGAAGGGCCTACTAAATGTACTGGATACATTTGTCCAATGTGCGCAAAGCCTATGACAGTGTAGCACAAGAACTGGAACACAGCAACACACAGAGAACAACACAAGCATAAAAGAAGAAAGACACACTGTAATACAAAAAGAAGTTCTATTAAGTGAGTACTATTAAGTGAATTAAAATACAATGGGGGTCATTATGAGTTAGGAGGTAGCCATGCCGTTATTAGTGGCATGGCTACCCCCTTACTACCCCCTTACTGGGTCCGGGTTCCTTAAATGAGGAATTACCAGGCCATTCCAACCTCGGAGGGACCGATAATTCCTCATTCAAGGAACCCGGACCCGGTACATCCCCATTCCCATTCAAGCCCCCATAGGGCTCAATGGGAATGGGGTGCATGCTAACAATGGGCCCATTAATAACGGGCCTGTTGTTATCATGCTGGGCTGCTCGAGCAGACCTTGTAATAGGGGGATAAGGGGTTAACGGCTCCGGCACCTTTACCGGCACCATTAACCCCTTACCGCCCTCCTCGTAATGAAGCCCAATATGGAAATACAATTAAAATGGGCAACATTATAAATGATGAAATAATGAGTAATGAAGTGGAAAATGCAAAGATGTGTAGTTAAAGGTTTCTTTTTAGGTAAAGGCTTATTTTCAGCTCTCTCTGTCTCCTTCTATCACTCTGCATTTTTGGTGAAAAAGAATAGCAATGTATAGTTTTATGTGTGCTTAACAAGCTGCAATAGAAGTAAAATGGGCTAAAAGTATAATGAAAAATGACGAGTTATAAATAAAGGTGAAACGTTGAAAGAAATATTTATATGAATGTGTACTTAACACCTTTTATATTTCACTCTGTAGGACCATCCATGGCAATGACGGGGCCCCCATTGTCAACGACAGTAGTATAGATAGAGATAGGAACAGAGGAAATACTTTAAGAACATAGTCTTCTGAATGTGGACTGTTTTGTTGTGCAATTATTTTCTTTTCCATGATGTTTGGCTTTTTACTGTATTGGGCTATATCCTTTATAGCAATAGATATAAAGGAGGGGGGAGGAGGAGTAGGCCTCATTAAACAAGGGTCTCACTTAATATGGGACGGATTCAAACTAATCTGGGCCCACAGGACTAACATTACGTGCAATGAAAACCACACTGTCCCTACTCCTAGGTGTTGAACAGTCCCACGTATACTTACAATGAGTCTGACTTTGACATCTATGAAATGAAAGACCCAGATCCCTTTGCATTTCAGTGGCCCAATGAAGAACTCTATGCAAACACACAATCTACCTCGGATATTTTGAGTATAAAGAATGCACATGACACTTGTGCGAGAGATAACATTATAATAAGTAACAGGGAGGAAATGGATAGGATGGGTGGGATAGAACCAATCCAATATGGGGAACAAAGGAAGATATCCGACAACAAAGGAGGGAACCAGAGAAGGAAAAGGAGGACGAGGAGGGGAAAATATTACGAATATCATGGGCTGGGGTTAGACACAATAGAAGATCCACAGCACCCACACCAGTCCAGCAAATGGTACGTAGATATGAGCACAACAGCCAAGCAAACCACAAATGAGAGCTGCTATGTATACTCATTGATACCCCACGCCTCCGGAACTCCTAAAGTTCTGTTGCCACAAGAGTCACCTGTTGCAGAGGCCCAGTGTCTCCTACATCTCAAGCTGTGCAGAATTAAAAACACTTTTCAAGCACACACTGTTTCATTTGAAATAATGCAGAACAAGAAGACGTGCTACCACAAACCACAAGGAGTGATTTGCCTGAGGGAGCCTTTCCTCGTAATAAAAAGAACATTATTTTTGGACAATAGATGGCAAGAAGAACAGATAACATGCAAAGCATAAGCACTGCAAGGACTATCTGATGAAAAATTGCAATGGATCCAGAACACATGCGCCCCGATATGGTCACAGCATATCACAAAACTAACATGGGTCACTGCTCTCGAAAAACCATTCAAACTACAACAAGAGATCCCATACAAATTGTGCTTCTATGGAGAAGGAAGAACAGACATGGGCACAAACAAGAACTGCAATAAAATGCTTGTGATCCCAGACATGAAAAAGGGCACAGCCGCCCTAATGGACACTTACTTGGTTTGTGGCAAACAGGCGTACTTGCACCTTCCACAATAATGGAGGGGTACATGCGCTCTGGCAACGCTGCATTCCACCCTGATGCTGATACCTGAAAGTCATATCCAAGGGGGAGAGGGCTGCCGACAACCAAGTATCCAGAACCCCTGCCAACAACTGAAGCACCCCCTGTGTATGCCCTCTCAGAGGAGCAGCTGCAAAGTACAGTGTCGCGAAAACAAAGGCATCCTCTGAACTTTTGGCATGGATCCCTGATCGATTTTGGCTGTTTACATCCACAGAGACGTTCTTTGCGTCCCTCGTCCCAAGCATCCAGGCACAAGCCAATTCAAAATGGCTCCAGATTACTCGTTGGGAGCTGATCCAACTGGCCAATGACACAGAAGAGGGGTTCAACGTGATAAAGGTGGACCTAAGAGCCCTGCGGCTAATAACAATGCAGAACAGGTATAACCTAGATGTTGAAAGCAATGGATGGAGAAAAATCGGGAGCACATGTTGCACGTTCGCACCTTCTGCAGATGCGGACACTGGGAAATTATCTCATGTTATGGCAGCAATGCACAACCTTGGTGAGCGAATGAAAGAATAAGGAGGAGTGCAGCCCAGCACGTGGTTCGACAATCTTTTTTCGTGGGTTCCATCCTAGCTCGGAATGGTTGTCAAGCTATTGATACCCACCATTGTTTTTCTTCTTTTAGTTTTTGTGTGTGCCAATTAGGCCTTAGGTGCTGCGCAGATGCAGTACCTAACAGTGCAATGATGATGGTGACAATGGGTTGTGCAAAAGGAGTGGTACAGATAACATACGAGGCGCAGGGACACACAGGGGATAACTCAGAGCCAAAATACAGATTGACGGCTATGTACAACACAGGGTACAACACAGGGTATATTGTAGACAGATTGTATCACACAACAATCAAGGAGCCCCGTAAATTACAATGGTACGATGAGGTTTGGGTTTGCTTGTTTGTTTGTTTGTTTGTTTGTTTGTTTGTTTATTATTTATAATGCGCGATCATACCCTCAGGTAACAGGGCGCAGCAGTTACATGAATATGCGAAGCTTGGTTACAAAAGCGAAAATAAATATATACATACAGGTAAAACAAGAAGTTATATACATGCAGGTAATGGTATAGTCCTACATTTTCAACCATAGGATAACGTTGGTCCGGAAATTGTGGTAGGGGAGGTCCATTCTCAGAGTGGGAGGAAGGGAGTTCCACAGTTTAGTGGCTTTCACTGGGAAGATGTTGCCCCCTATTGTGGAACAATTGAAGTTGGGAATGGAGAGGCAGTCTTTGTATGCTTTTCTTGTGGGTCTCAAGGAGGTTTGTCTGTGGAATCTATTGATCAAGTAGGTAGGGGAAGTGTTGTTAAGAGATTTATGAGTAAGTGATAACGTTTTTAGCAGGATTTTGTTGTTGATAGGGAGCCAATTATTCTTGTGGCTGTATGCAGAGATGTGGTCTCTTCTAGAGATGCCTAGTGCTGCTCTGAGGGCGTTATTTTGTAGGGTTTGTATTTTACTGGTAGTCGCTTTAGTAGACCCTAGGTAGAGGGCATTGCAGTAGTCCAAGCGAGACAGAATAAGGGCTCTAGCAAGGGTTGTGCAACTGGTGTCAGATAGAAATGGCTTGGCTGCACGGATCATTTACACGTATAGGTAGTAGAGGATGCTAAGGGGTTCACTTGTTTCTTAAAAGAGAGGTTTGAATCCAGGTAAACACCCAGTGTTTTGACCTCTTGACCTACTTTGATGCTGTTACCATCAATTATAAATGAAGAATAGACATGGCCTAGTTTCTTTAAGCTAGAAGGGGTGCCCAGGATGATGAATTCAGTCTTGTCATCATTCAGGCATAGTCTGTGTGTGAACATCCATGCCTGGATGATGATGTACACTCTATTCACCAAGGCCAAATCCTTTTCATAAACCCCAGAAAGCGGAAGGAGGTTCTGAGTATCATCTGCATAGTTAGTGTAGGTGATACCAAGATGATCCAGATCATCGAAACGTGGCTTGGTAAAGATATTGTACAGTGTGGGTGAGACACAAGAGCCCTGTGGGACACCGCAGGAGATAGGTATGGGGTCTGCCACTGATAAAACCGAGAAGACCCTCACATTTCTGCCATTGATGAAGGATCTAATCCAGGAGATGGCATCATTGGAGAAGTGAGCGGTTGTGCCAAGGTGGGTGCAAAAGATAGTATGGTCCACGAGGTCAAAAGCAACCGAGAGGTCTAAGAGGAGGAGTAGGGCAGCTTTACCGTTGTCTCTAAGTTCACTGACTTGTGTCTTTATGTCAATGAGGGCCGTCTCGGTCCCATGTTGGGGGCGGAAGCCTGATTGTCTAGCTCCTAAAAGGTGGTGTGCTTCCAAGTGCTTCTGTATTTGTACATAGGCAACCTTGTCCAGAATTTTTAGAAGAAAGGGTACAGTCGTGATCAGTCTATAGTTTGTTGGCATGGATGCGTCAAGGGTGGGTTTTTTTAAGAGTGGGAGTATCCAGGATTGTTTGAGGTTGGTGGGGATGCTGCCAGAGGAGAAGGATGCATTAATTAGCTTTGTGATGAAGGGGGAGAGGTCTCGGGCAGCATCCTTGATGAGCTGTGCGGGGCATAGATTACCCTGACAGTTGGAGGGTTTCAGTGACAGGATGATTCTTTCTACTTCAAGTATGGAGACTTTGGTAAAGGTGAAGTGGTTAGATTTGGTGTATCTAGTACTCTCAATTGGTTTGGGTGGGGGGAGGTCATTTAGTGAGGCTCTTTTGCAGGAGATTTTGTTTTGTAAAGTAGAAATTTTGTTGGCTAATGCATTTTGGATCTCTGAGCACCAAATTTTATCTTTGGTGCACGTGTCAAGCGGTGCTATAGGAGTCTCTATTTCTTTGAGGATAGAAAAGAATTCCTTCATACTAGATTTAGCTTCGGATATGCGCAGGTCAAAAGAGGTTAGTTTTGCTAGGCATATTTCTTTTTTTGTAGAGGGCTGAGAGTTTAGTGAATTTAAGTTTATTGGCTGTTGATGGTAGTTTTTCCAACTAGCCTCACAGTTTCTTTTTTGCTGCCTTAGGTTTTTGAGGAATGGTGTAAACCATTTGTTCAGGAGCGTTTTGGGCTTACTTGGTCTGAGTTTGAGGGGGCAATTAGGTCCGGCGAGGAGGACATCATTTTGTTGTATTCTTCAACCAAGGTTTCTGGATCCAAGTTGTCAGGGAGCGTATTAAGTGTGGGCAGTAAGGTCGGGAGAAGTCTCTCCACAGTAATACTCTTTTTATTTCTGGTTAGTGTGGGTGGGGCTCTGATGGCTAGTGGGAGTGAGGGTCTGGTGGTAGAGAGGATGAAGGACACAAGGTGGTGGTCAGTCCAAGCTAAAGGAAAAATAGCGAGGATGTTGGCTTGACAATTGTAGTCAGCCACCCAGTCAAGTATTCTACCTTCGTCTGCATTACTTCTTTGAGTAAATCCTATTTCTGAAAAGGTATTGGAGGAAGTGCTGGCAATCTGGTCAGTTGGGTCATTGAAACCCATGTTGAAGTCACCAAGAATAAGTACTTGGGTTGAGTTTTTGAGGTTGCTGGACAAAATGGTATTAATGGGGGTAGCTAATCTCAAGGAGAGACTACATTTATGAATAATAGCAATACCCCCTCCTCTGGAATTTGGTCTGTCTTTTCTTAATATGGAGTATCTATCCGGGAATGCTAACATGAGCATAGGGCCTGCTGCTGGATGGAGCCAGGTCTCTGTGATGCCAAGGAAGTCAAGGTCTTCTCTGAGGATCAGGTCTGCGATTTCTGTAGCGTGAGCTACTAAAGATCTGGCGTTAATTAACGCTCCTTTGATCTGTGGACTTGTGGAAGTTATGTGCTGGTGATGGACTTGTTTTTTTTAGGTTTGTTATGCTTAGGTTGACTATTTGGGAGTCTGGAATCAGAATTATGGAGTGGGTTTGAGTTTAGGTTAATTTTGTCAGGCCGGGTTGGCATGGTCTTAAATCTAGATGTAGTGGGCATTAATCGGATTGGAGGTTCATATATTTTGGCTAATCTGGCTCTGAGTCTTGAATTCCTGGCTAGAGTTGGGCAGGGATTGCTTATTAATAGGGGTTGGGTATCATTCATATTTGAAGGTAAGCTAGTAATTGGCGTGTTGAATGAGTGCGTAAAGAAGGGTGAGTATGGTAGCATGTTGTAAAGCATGACATTGCTTATGAAGAGCAAGAGACAGGCAGTCTGGCTGATGGCCAGGGGGAACATGCTAATAGGGTGGAGGTAGATATTTCTTGGGTGGCTAATTAGTAGCCCTATCACTAAGGAAGGGTAGTCAATAAAGTGAGCTTGGTCTGCTCAGAGGAGACTAGGTCAAGCAGGTATTTATGGGTTGAGACATGCAGGGAATACAGGGTATCTATCAGATACAGGTCGGTAGAGGGAGCAAGCTAATAGAGACTAACTACAAGCTTGTGCATCCGTTCAAGTAGTAGCTAGAAAAGCAGTTCCTGCAGGCATAGGACAGCAAGGATCAAGTTAGGGCCAGCGAGTCATTCAGGTTCTTAGTCGCATGCAAAGACATATGGTCAATAAAAAGGGGCCATTGCAAGACAGATTAGGGCAGGCAGGCCAGTAGTGGCAATGGACTCAGGCTAGCTAGCAGTAACGTCCAACAGGCCAGTATGGTTTCGGGTAATTACAGGTCGGTGAGGTGGAGGCACAGTGGGCATAGGCCATTCACTGATGTACTAATATACAGTGCTAGTAAATGAGCATCAGAGCCATTGGGGAGAGTCATCAGCATAGGGAGACAAAACAGTCAATCATGGGGAGATACTACCTCATTCAGGAGTGCACAGAATAGATATACGAGCCCAAATCATCGAAGTATAGGCCATGTGTAAAAGCAGATCAGATTAAGGGAGCAGGCATGTGTAGGCACTGGCCTCATGCTAGTAGTATAATGCATACAAGGTCATTGCAGCGGAGTGTAGTCTCCAATTATTACAAGCCAATGAAGTGAGGCTCAGAAAGGCACTAACTGCAAATTAATACACAGTGCTATCAATTAATCAGCAAGGCGATTAGGCATGGGCAGTGAAGGCAGCCAATGTGGGAAGTGAGGCAATCAGGAGGAGGAAGCAGAAGCCTCGTCCAAGTAAGCAATGGTAAAAGGTACACTTTCAGATAAACATGAGCAGAAGATAACAGGCAGGCTTGCCGGTGAGGGCACTGGTCTTGCGCTAGTAGGTTAGAGCGGACAGGTTAATGCCCCAGATTAGTAGCAATATGTACAAAGGATACAATCAATTACAGGTGGGTATGTCACAAGCACTAATTGCATATTACCTCGATAGTAATGGCAGAATGAGCAACGTGGCGGATCAAGCAAAGGCAATTGAAAGCACACGAACATTAAATAGACAGTAGCCATATGCGCACGTGGTTGCTCGCCGTTGATTAGTCATTGTAATGTGTCAGGCATTAGCACGTGCAGTGTAGCAGAGCTGTTAGCTATGATACAGAATGTAATAGGGATGCACTTGTTTGCATAGTTCATGGAGGTTAAAGCTCTTGAAGTGTTCACAGATACCCTTGTGTTACATAATGTAGGAGAGTTAGTAGAAAGGTCCTCATAGTGGAGGAGGAGCCATAACCGAATCAGGCCGTAAGTGGATGGCGATGGGGGTTGCATCTACAAGACCTGCACCCCCAATGAGTATGCCCGGTCAGGGGAAAGCCTGAGGGCAGTATGCAGGGCCTGATTGCAACATCTACAAGAGGGCTGACTATTGACTCCATTTTGTTTGAACACCAACTCCATTTTGTATCTGCTCTAGCAGGCCTCAAAGTAATGCCAGCCTGCTGGCCTGCACCTCTCTTCTGGGTCCGCGTACAGTCAGCCAACTACTCCACCCTCCACCTCCCCTCTGGTGTCTGTGCAAGTGTCCTGTTCTCACAGAAAGCTGGGTACAAAAGGCTACAAACAAAACACTGTATCTCTCGCCTTCCCCCTTACATCACTGCCCTGTAAATGACCTGGCGAAGGCCTGGTTTTGGAAAAAAAACATCCATCTCCACAAACCTGCTCTGCACCCACGGACCCCAGTCAAAGGATATACTAATTGCACAACCTCTAACCTCACCCCTTATTTGATGTAACAGATGTCTGCCCCACGACAGATTCACCCCTATCACTAATCCCGCGTGTGACCATATATCCTTCTTTGTACTAAAACCATAATAAAGTATCCTTCATGAGGTCTAAAGGAACGCTTGATAAATATGTTAGCTGATTGATTGTAGTAGATAAGAGATTTGGGCCCCGGCACCCCTGCCCCACAGTCTAAGGCAATTGCAGTTAACATAATGCATGCATAGATATGGGGCCTCATTACGACCCTGGCGTTAAGTGTTTAACGGCGCCGTAAAAGGTGTCGGCGCCGTTAAACCCTTAACGCCTCATTACGAGTTCCCTTTGCGGGACCCGACCTTAACGCCTGCTTTTAGCAGGCGTTAAAGTAGGGTGCTGCAAAGGGACCTTGGTGCTAAGTACGGTGCCGCAATTTGCGGCACCGTACTTAGCGCCTTCGCCATTCCCATTGAGCGCTATGGGGCAAAAATAGGAATGGGGAAGGGCCCATGGTGAATGGGGAATTACCACCCCGCCAACCTTGGAATGGGGTGGTAATTCCGCCATTCACCATGGCGGACCCTGGCAGGGACCATGGTGCTAATAGCACCATGGTTTAGTGCCGGGGTCGTAATGAGGCCCATGATGTTAGTAGAACCATGTGACATAATGTAAATCTCATTGCCCCAAGGGCGGTAACAACCAAAATTGTATCTTTCTATAAAGTGGACAGGACCAGGGTCGTGTAACGCAATGCATGTAAAAGCACAACTTTACCTTGAACCAACCCCCTCACAGATCATATGTAGAGACGGCACTTGTGAAACTTACTCAAGACCTATTAATTGTACTTTCAATCTCATTGTCTTGCCCAGGTCTCCTCTCCCCGCTGCAGCGCCACGCAATACAAGCGCTGATGACCCCCACCTTTTTTCCCTCCTGCACCTGTGTTGCTTAAGCTCATGTCCCACGGATGTCTCGATATTATAACTGTATTCTTTTCATCTTTCCACTGAGCCTGTGCTCCCATGCCCATGAAAGAAATGACTCCCACATCTTTCACCTGGTTGGTAAACTAATAAAAATGTACATATGAAATATATGGTTTTCTCCCTAAATGCCAATGTGTAACTTGTGATTAATTTTTGCATACTTTGAAGTTATGTGTAGATCAGAGAGTTAGCACCAGCCGCCTCACCCAGAACCAACATGACCTTCACCTCGCACCGACCAGCCCTGCTGATGCACATGATGTCTGACGTCCCGCCAAACCATCATCCAATCACATGGAGACAGCCACTACATATCCATACTGGGCCACCTGCCCCACCAATTTTAATGTAACATTTGTACTGTACGTATTTCGTCACTGATAGTGCTGTAGTGCTGTAACCCTTTAAAATGTACTGACAGTGTATTTTTTGGCAGAGCGCTCTTGGAGTGTGCAGAGCTCTATGCGTACCCTATTTTGATTTAGATAAACTTTATCTCTTAACTTGGTCTTGGTCTCACTCATTCCCACCTGGGGTGTGTCCGTTATTGACTCTCATTGGGTACTTTGCACTGTATTTTGGGGACTGCTGACTTTCAGTAATCTGTCACTTTTAAAAATAATGTAGTCAGGGGGAATGGCCTGACAACAAGACAGACCTGTTTCCTTGGTGGGCCCAGCTCCAAAGGTCTTAGGGTAAAAATGTCAGCTCAGAGAGAAAAACAAGTTGCAGTTCACAATTCTGAAAGGCTAGCATGTTACATTTACCCACTGTTTACATGTAACTTTCAATACTGCACCAGGGCCTGTTGTTCACAATATAATCTTTCTTTATATACTGTATAAACAGTAATATTTTCACTGTTGGTATCCTTCACAAATATGACACAGTTACATAAGAAACCAGTGTTCATTTATGCAAAAACGATATAGGCGTTTCCTTATAAATGTTTTCATTTTTATGTGCTGAAATTGAGTCTCTTTATTCCTGAAAATGCAGTCTGTCATTTGACTTTACTTTCCCAATGAAAGGTATCATTCCTCCTTTTTATCTTCCAGGTGCACAGTATTTCAAATGTATTTATTCTTTTCATGTTCACTGTTACAGTTTTGAATCTGTCAAATTGGGCATTTACACCATGTCAGCATTTGCAATGCCACATGTACTTGAAACCCATTTGACGTAGTCAACAACAGTCCAGTTCTAAGTTGCACTTTTTTCCGCTGAGTGCCTGTACATTGTAACAAAATGGAGGGAGGCCCATTCTCGCTGATTCACTAGGCCTGATGTTGAAATCACGGTTTTGTACTGGCTTTTATATTTCAATGGAACTCCGCACTGAGCCAGCTTCACTCTCACAATGGGGCCTAGCATGGCATGGGGCTGTCTTTTTACCCCACACAGGAAAGGGAGACAGAAATGGTAATCCTGTTTCATGACCCTAAATCATCTGCGAAAATAATGAAAATGCAAGAGGTGTGGTGAAAGCAGGTGCAAGTTATGGAGACAAGCATGCGACCATGAAGCTCGAAGTTTGCAAGAAGTGCAAATTGACTTTTGCATATGCAGGATGATCACAGGACAACATGTCAGAAGAAAACCATTATGTTGTCCTGGTTTTGCATCACAAAGGGCAATGCAGCATTTGAGAGGCATTTTCGTTTTTGGCAATTCCTAAACATACTTTCAAGCAACCCATATAAGTTGGGAAAGCCCAGGAACACAAATATGGCATCAAAATATTAGAGTCATATGTTAACCAAATAATTGTTGCGCATTACAAACAACCTGACAAAATGTATGTTCCCATGTATGGCACAAAAGCTGCGGCTCTGTTCTTCTTGGATTCGGCTTGGATGTAGTGGTGTTTTCACATATGGTGAAAATCAACCTGCACAACACCTGTGACGTCTGCCAACTGGACTAATGCTAGAATATCCCACAACCAATCTACCACATGCCAAAAAACATAAGTTGAGATATAATAAAGAACATCCCTTAGGCAAACATGTTTCCCATTACTTATTAACCCCTTATTTGGATCATCAAGATCATTCCAATTGCCTGAAGAGGTGTTATGATTGATCCAGCCACATAATGCTGAGAAATATGTGTTGTAGCGGCATGGGTCTCCTGGTAGGGCCACAGAGCAAAAAGATTGCACAGAACAGGGATCCGCAAATGGAAGATTAAGTGAAAAGTGTGACCACTGGGAAAGATCCCATTGCTTGAAAACAGCAGTTGGCACAGGACTGCACCACATAAACGGTAGTATGTGCAAGAAGGGAACTGCGTCTGCTACATACTACCTTGTAAATGCAGCCAGAGGCATAAACAACCACACAAACGATTGTCGCGATAAGCTGAGGACCATAAATAAAAGGGTCAGGGACAGTGCAGGTTCAAGAGGTTTGCTACAAACAAGTGTGGCATCTCCAACCAAATCATCAGTTTGCAGATATCATGAGTCAACAAAAGACATGCCACCTAATTCAAAATACTGATGACAACGAATTCAAATGAAAATAAGACTTTTCTGGTTAGGAAGAGGAAAGGATTGGCCAGATGGGGCAGGTATGATTGTTGGGTTAGGTAGACGGTAGAATAGGCATCAAGATAAGGTATATGAAAATGTTGGCATTAGATATCCTGCAGGGTTACCTCATGAGTCAATAAAGGTGGCTTTATTGTGCCATGTTGACACAGTCGTCACTTTGGTACATACGAAGCGCTCTTCATTGAATGACCTTTTAAATCTACATGCACTTGTGGCTCTACCTATGCACCACAATTTCCTTTGCCTCCTTTTTTGTCATATACCTCTGCTTGTAAACATACTGCAGTGTGGGGTATCTGCACACCATGACAGCGGCACCTTCTTTCTGAGAAGGATACTGTAATGCTCCTGGTTTATGTGTTTGGATATGTGTCTTGAATTGCACAAAGAACATTCAATGACCCAAAGATGATTTAAGGGTTTTTATTAAGAGCCAAACGGGCCCTTCAGCTGACCTCTCTCCACGTCGCTCATAGACCCTCCTCCCTAGCCCAGATACCCAGCTACCATCTCCGGAAGCACCTCAAGACTTTCCCCTTTTCTTCTGCCTTCTCTCCCCCTCTCCCCTGCTGATCTGTTCTCTCTTGGCACTGTGCACCTGGCTACCCTCTGTCCTCCGGGCCCTGGAACCTTCTCACCTTGCCACCCTCTGCACTGCCTCCGGGCCACCCCTTGCATTGGGGTCTGTATCTGTACCCATACAGTCCCCCCCTTTTTTCGTCCTGCGCTTATCATACCTACCCTGTCTGCTGCTTTAAACCTAGCACTTGCAAATTGCTGGCTGCATTACCACTGTTTGTTGCCTTTATTATTTATTTATTATTATGTATCAGTTTCTCCTCTGCTTCGCACTTTCCACTTCTCCCCCTTCCATGCACTTTTCTCCTCCCCCTCTCCCATGCACTTGCCTGTTCTCAATGTCACTGGGCCTAGTAAGATCACTGTTTTGTTCTCCCCTGTTCCCCTCCCTTGCCTTGTCGTGCTCTGAAACACGTGTGTATAACCGCGATAGAAATAAAATATCAATATCAATACCCCTAACCTCAGGTTAGTGAATACAGATGATGGATCCCTACTGTTTAAGTTATTCCTCATTCTGGGGCAGCATGTACCTAAAGGCTAATGCTTATCTGTCTAGCCTCCGTCCGTGATTTCATAACGGTCCCTGCTTGGTTAATGGACTGATATGGTAATGAACCATGCCATTCTGATGCTCAGTCTGATGTGCCCTGGTCCCTGTCATGTCCATGTAGTCCTCACCCTCCTTTCCTTTCCACTCTCTGATGTTCCCCTCTCTATAGTCTCTCAATTTCAATTCCACCCTTATTCACTCTGCCTTCTCTCTATGCCTTCCTCTACTGTGCCTCTGATGTCACCCACTTGTTCTATGTTTCACCACCACCCTTTGATGTTCACGCCTCTTCACTCCTACTCCCTCCTCTATACTACAACTCCCTCTTCACCATTCCCACTTTATGCACTACCCCACTATACCCTTCTTTGCTACAACTCCCAATTTACTACACTACTAATACTATTACTCTGCTCTTTCTCCTCACTACGCATATTAATATTCTCCCCTCTCTCCACATTATGACTACCACTCTTCCCTCTCTCCACACTAGATTGAGTCTCCCTTTTACCCACACTACTATTGCCACTCTCCCCTCACTACTATTTCTACTCTCCCCTCACTCATCACTAGTACTCGCTCCTCTCTCCTATTCAGACGCCCTCCTTTCACTCTCACATTTGATTCCCAGTCATTCACTACACCTCCTAACAACACTTGTCCCTCTTTCGTGCACTCTCACATTGTGGAAACATGTGTGCTCACCATTGCAACACACCTGCTCCAAAAGTCGCATTTACAGTCCTTCTCACCAGCCTTTCTCCTACGTGTTGATTGGGCCTTCACCACCCTCCTCCGACCTCACCTGGAAATCCCCACTTCCTGTTTCCTGCTGGTCATTTTGATATCCCCCCCCTATTTCTGGATTGATCCTCTATCCCTGGTCAGTCTGTCCATGTCTCCCCCTCCCAGGGAGATTACAGACAGGCACATCTGTGCATGGTTCTTTAAATCACACCCTCCTTCTCTGCTTAGTGCCACTGCGAATCTGAAGTGGTAGTTTAACATTGTCCCAGTTCCTGCTAGGGGAGTCTGTCCTGACTACCCCTGCTGTAAGTACTTGGTTGTGCTGGCAGTATTGTTGGATTGGGGGTTTGCATCAGTTCCTGTAATGGGCTGTGTTTTGAGTGTGGTGCGCATGGCATGGAGATAATCCATGTAGGAGCTCTGGTTCCTCACACCAAAGACGCTGTCTTCTCTGTTTGCAGGCCTCACACTTTGGGTTCCCTGCCTTTGCCCCAGCTGTTGATTCCTGCAGTGTGGACTCAATCGCTCCTGAGGGGTCTACTAACACTTTGTTGTGGGGCACTGATGTTTCCTCTTGTTGTGGACATTATTTCATCCTGAAAAGAGAGGTGAACACTTAGCCAGCATTTTGGATCACGGACATGGGCTAATGCAAAGAGGTACTGGTTGCATGCTCCGTGGCACAGGGCAAGGGGGAAGAATGTATTGCCATCTTTCCTACCTCGCCCCCTTTTTAGTGATTGATACCGGGTTCCTCTTGAAAGGGTCTCTTCCCCCAAGTTGAGAGACGTCTATACCCTCTGCTGACAAGGTCCAGGAGACTCATCATGCCATATGGCACCTAAATAGCGCTGTTAAAAGCTCAAATAAACGCACTCCTTTGGGTTACATCTTGCGATGTGGCCTGTGGTGTTTATTTTTAACTGTTGGATTGATTGTTATAGAGAAATGAAAGATCAGTGAAACTGTATTGTTTTGACACAGATGCATATGTATGTTGTCTTACAAATATGATCACGTGTGCAGAGTTCTCTGATCTTTTTCCGAGAAATATTGGGCCTCATTATGAGTTTGGTGGTAAATCTATGCCAAAATCATTTACTATTACCACCACTCGGTGGTGGGGAGAATACTCATTTTTAAAGTCCAAAGTACTCAGTCGAGATTTTTAGTGAATTTACTGAAGTGGTAATACCACACTGTACATACATCCATTTTTGGAGTTAAAAAGTGGAGTATTTATCTCTAGCATTATTCCAGAATTGAATTCTCCACCTTAGCTCCAAATCCTGAATGTGTTTGTGTGGTAAAAGTGGTGGTAATTCAATGTCCACAAAACAAACAGAATTACCACCACTTTTTTACCACACCACCAGACTCGTAATGAGCCCCATTACTCACCAGAAGCAATGTCATAAGAACCTCATATTTCAGAGCAACCAAGTGCATTTCTCAATGATGAACCTAGCCATTCACTTTACAGAGATAACATGCTTTCACTGACAAGTTAATCTTATCTCATTCATGCATCTCAATTGAGCTGGTATGTGACTAACTGACATCTTTTGTTGCAGACAGCCATTGCATCAATTTACCGGGATAATGTGGGCCAGTAAGATTTGATTGCTTTCTCAGTCTATTTCAACCCCTGATCTTTGATAAAGAAGAATGTGATTCCAGAAATATAATTATTGTCACTGTTAATTAACGTACATGCTTGCATAAAGCCTCTGAAATTGATATGTGAAGATCACATCAACCACCTATTCTCTCTAGTCTCACTGAATTATTGAACAGATTTCTGAAATCAGGAACAATCAGGAACAACCTCTTTTGGTCTTAATATGTCTTGGCGATTCCACTATTAAAAATATGTTCTCTTCACCCTAGTGGGCCAGAGATATTGTGTCCCATGTTATTTTATTATTATTATTATTATTATTATTATTATTATTATTATTATTATTATTATTATTATTGTTATCATTGTTATCATTGTTATTATTTGTATTATCAATATTATTGCATAATAATAATAATAATACATATTATTATTATTAGGGCATGTTTTGAGCACAGACCTAACTTATCGGAGGAGGTGCACAGTGAGGGAAACATATCACAAGGCGTCAATACAAAGGTCCAGAAAAATGACAACAGTGGAAGAGGGAGGGTGAAATTTGGCAGCAAGGGACCTGCTAGCAAGGAGGTAAGGAAACATTGAGGGTTATCATCCAGACTCATGGTTCATGGAGTGTGAATGGTGTGTGTGGACTTAGATGTCAGGGAGGAGCCATTCCTTTAAGAGGAAGCCCTTGGGCTCCTTCTTGCAAAGCGATGGGGAAAGTCTGGTGTTAATAGGGAGGAGATACCAGAGTCTGTGGGCATAGACAGAGAAGGCTTGTGGTTCTTTCCTTGCTGCAGTGGAGGAATGTAGGTCTGCACATGGCCTTGCTTCTGGTGAAATGTAGGCCTCTGGAGCTGCTGAGCTTCTCAGAGCTGTAGCTCTGGGATGAGAGGGTGACAACAGTGTAAATGATGACGCAGTGATTGTTGTTATCTCAACTACAGCTCTATAACAAGTAAAATACCATTCCACAGACTTTCCAAATTTGTTTAAGGGCAATCTGAGAGACTAAAATTGTTATCCTCTCTGCAGTTGATGATTTATTAACATGGAATCCAATTGTGTCATTCATTGGCATCTGTGGATGCCATTGATCACTAGATTCGAATAAAATCATCTGGTACAGATAGGAAGATAGGCTTGAAATGGTGAAATTCCTTTTTTTTCTCAGTATGCTACCCATTGTAAGGGTGCAGAAGTAAGGGTTGGACAACACAATCGTGGCATGTTTCTGGATAAACACCACAAAGGAAACAAGTAAAACTGTCAGGAAGTCCAAAAATAGTCAGACACTTTTGTGTCCAAAAATCTGCTTCTTACCCTAACACTAATGATGTACACTAACTGGGTGAGTGTAGCCTCTTTTTTAAAGTAACAACTCTTCTTTGTGTTTTCAATCAATGAAAAGTTCCCAGTCTTTCTGGTAGTACAAAATGATGGAAAAAACAATGTTCAAAAGTATAATTTTGTCATGCTGGGGTTTTGCTCCTTTCCCATAGAGTTCTTCTCTCTGCTTCCCTCCTTTTTGGCTGTTGAGCCTTCCTAGGATAAAGGATTATAGTTTCCCAACTCCAGGGTACTTGACCCTTCTTGCCTCTCACGTGGTGGGAGTTCCAGACTCGTAGTTCGTTATGATATACGTTTGGTTCACTCTCCTGCCAAACATCAGATTTCTTTGCTTCACAAATTCTTGTGTTATTATGTTTGTTTGGTTCACTCACCTGCCAAACACCTATCTTGGTTGTTCTTGGTTTGTTATATGTGTGCAGGTCTCTGACTTGCAAGTTGTTATCATATCTGTTCGGTTCACTTCTCTTGCCAAACATAATATTCTCTGCTTTACTTATTGTTGTGGTATTATAAGGGTTTGGTTCAATCTGCTGCCAAACACCTATCATGGTTGTTCTTGGTTTGTTATATGGATGCGGGTCCCAGAAATGCAATTGGTTGTGATATGAATTCAGGTAACTTTCCTGCTGAACAAATGTTTCCTCACTTTTTTTAAATGATAATTATTGTCATTATTTTTATTGTATTTATTGAGCACGGATCTAGCTTCGAGAAGCAACGGAGCCCTGTACAGATGTATACACCAATACAGATACATACCGGAACACTTTGAAGAGGTGTACAACATTACAGATGCATAACGGAGCGCTTTTCAGTGGTAACAACAGAACACATATACTGTAGGGGTTAGGATATGGAGGGGACAGAGGAGAAGTACAGTTGTACCGAGTGGCAGGCAGGAGAGGGGAGGGCAGTGTCTAGTGAGTCAGGTGGCACGAGGTGCGACATGATAGCCTAGGTATTGAGTTCTTTTCTGAATTGTAGAAGAATGGGGTGAGACTGATGTCAATGGGGAGGAGGTTCCATAGTCTTGGGGCATGGGCAGAGAAGGCTTGTTTTCGGGTCCTTTCCTTTTTGGAGTGGTAGATTTCAAGTCTTCAAGTGTCCTGGCTTCTGTTGATGTGCTGTCCACCGGAGATGCAGAGTTTCCCACAAAGTATCTGGGGGACATGAGGGTGACTGCTTTATAGATGGTGCAGCAAGAATTGGCAGTGATTCGGGCATTCGGTGGGAGCCAGTGAAGGTCGATGAGGAACAGCGTTTTGTGTTCATATCTGCGTAGACACTCGATGAGGTATGCAGCCGCATGTAGGACACTTCTCAGGGGCACAACAGAGGGTGATGGCAGGCCTTCAAGGAGTGCACTGCCCCCATAGAGCTGGGATAGGACCAGTGCTTGAAGGGAGGATCTAAAGCTGTCTGGAGGGAGGAAGGGCTTGACTTTTCACAGCAGGGAGAGCTGATATCAAGAGCTCTTAGCTATATGTGTCTTGAAGGAGAGGTGTTTGTCGATGTGGAACCCGAGGTACTTGGCGCCAGTGGTGAGCTCAGGTGTGAAGCCCTCAGAGTTCATATGATAGCCAGGTCTGTATGTCTGGAGGATTCCCAGGGCCCCCTTCCTCTTAAAACATATTATTCTTGTGGGTGCGAGTCCCAGACTTGCAATGTCCTTTCAGGGTTGCAGACCCTCTTTCTCCAATGGTTACAGTCACTCTCTAGCTTCCCCGGACCTTCAACAACCACTGGTAAACCTGCATACATGTTTTCCTTCTCTTTACAGGCACCAGCATTTCCCCAGTCTCTGGTTAAAGGTGGTGACTGCAGCTGTTCTCTACTGTCTCTCTCCACCCAGTTGCTTGTCCAGCCTTACAAGCAGCACACCAGAGCCTGTGGTGTCCTGAGGTACATATCTGTGGCAATCTGAACGGTCCCTCCAGTTTGGACCGTGTTTGGGTCCTCCATCTCCTCAATTTGCAGCCTCTTGTCATGTCTCGGCCCCTTCATATCCCTCAGGGATGTCCACCCCAGCTCTTGCAGGCTACCCTTGCTTCTCACGCCTCAGCGGTTCCGCCGCAGGCCGTAAATGCACTAAGTCTCCCATCAGCCCTGGGAGCTCCACTCATGTGTAACGCTGTACAGCCTGTGTTCCACTTCACCCAGAGAGTTTCTATGTACTGTAACAGTTGGAGAGACACAGCGCTCCTAAACCGTTGCTATTCCCTGCACGGCTCGGTTATGTTCCATTGTGTTATACTTCTATCCTGACTTCCTGGCAACCCGACTTTGGAACTTTCACTCGGACTTTGCTTCGTCTCTGCCCTTCTTGTTTTCTGACGCCAGCACCCTAAGGATTGATTGTCTGGGTCCCCCTGATCTCTGGCTACGAATCTGACCATTCTACTTGTACGTTTTCTTGTGCCTGATGCATCGCCCCCCTCGCTTGTACAACCGTTCTGTCCCGCGTTTGTAGGCAATGAATGCATCCTGGCTTCCCCTGTTTTGGCTTTTGAAACGCCCCATTACCCACACACTTTCTTCACATGAGGGCTCTGCTGCATCTTTTTTGTGCCCAATTGAGGACGCTCTGCTGCCCATCACATTTGACTAGTTGATCACTCCCCTGCATATTCTCTGTACTACATTGCGGACGCTCTGCTACACATTACCTTTGGCTAGTTGGACACTTTGCTGTACATCACTGCTGACCGCATCTTTTGGACGCTTTGCTGTCTCTCTGCCTTGGATTGTTTTGGAAATGCTCTGCTGACAGCCCTCATCACTGATAGTGTCACCTCCTCAGTTGCGTCCTTGTGCCGTACGGGTCAGGGTCCCCACCCTCATTCAAGTACTTTTCTAGAACTTGGTTCTCTTCTGTGAACTCTTCTACGACTCCTCAGCCTCCGGCTGCTTGTTGACCAAGCAAGTAGGTTCCCAACGTTTCTTCACAGAACAACAGGTAAAAGTGGAAGCAACTGGGGGGTGTCACAGCTGGGGGGACGGGATCTTTCCCAACCTGGTATTCATTGTGTCGATTGTGTTTTCTCCTTAGCTCTGCAGCTGCTCCTTCCTTTTCACTCAAGCCCCTGGCCTGACAGATGCATTTACTACCCTGCAGGCCGCGCTCTTGGGGGGAAAGACTTTCTTTCATCTGTAACGCAAGACCTCACTCACTTGCAGGAATTGAGGTCTTCTTTGGTCAGTGGCCTTGGCACGCCAAATCCACGACAGGTGACACTTATTCCCCTTTGTCTTCTCTCCACCTGCGCGGTGAAAGTGTCCTGCAGTTTCTCCTCAGAGGATAGTTTACCCCTACCTTCACAGCTGAGTTCCTTTTAATTTCAACTCAGATGTAAAGTACTTAGTACTTTTGCTGGGATGGAAATGAGTATATCCCAACCCCTAAGCACTTTCAGGTGAGGCAAATCCCCTATGAGCTAGTGCAGTGTATGTATAAGGGGGGAGAGAACTGCACTATGAAACTCAGTGCGAAAGCAATATAGCGTGAACAGCAGATGCATGGCATTAGGAGACGCATAGAAAGAAATGCCATTTTGTAGTAATGGCAAAAAACAGGCTTGTATGACCACGCTGCACCAGCCGAGCTCCATGGAAAGGTTTCACTAGGCCCAACATTGTTAGGGCAGAATGAATGCACACTGTCAGTTTCCATGGAAGTCCACTGCCCCATGTTCCTTCACTGCTGCGAGGGAGTGTTCACAGTCATCCCCCGACCCAGGAAGCACCCTCTACAGAGGCACCGTTGTGCCCCTGCACACTCCGTGCCCCCACAGCCCTCCACGAGGACGATTCCAGACTGAAAATGGCCGCCGCCACTGCTGCCAAGGGAACCGGCAACACAACCTGCATCCAGCACCATGATTGGCTCCTGCGCCCTCCTCGGCCCTCCCCTCCTGCTTTAAATGGAGGGGAGTGGAGCCGGGAGGCGAAGCCGCAGAGGAAAGGCCAGGAGACAAGGCCTCAACCCCTCTCTGCAGCTCCGCTGCGAGGGAGTGTCCACAGTCATCCCCCGACCCAGGAAGCATCCTCTACAGAGGCACCGTTGTGCCCCTGCACACTCCGTGCCCCCACGGCCCTCCACAAGGACGACACCAGGCTGAAAATGGCCGCCGCCACTGCTGCCAAGGGAACCGGCAACACAACCTGCATCCAGCACCATGATTGGCTCCTGCGCCCTCCTCGGCCCTCCCCTCCTGCTTTAAATGGAGGGGAGTGGAGCCGGAAGGCGAAGCCGTGGAGGAAAGGCCAGGAGACAAGGCCTCAACCCCTCTCTGCAGCGCCGCTGCGAGGGAGTGTCCACAGTCATCCCCCGACCCAGGAAGCATCCTCTACAGAGGCACCGTTGTGCCCCTGCACACTCCGTGCCCCCACGGCCCTCCATGAGGATGACGCCAGGCTGAAAATGGCCGCTGCCACTGTGGCCAAGGGAACCGGCAACACAACCTGCATCCAGTACCATGATTGGCTCCTGCGCCCTCCTCGGCCCTCCCCTCTTGCTTTAAATGGAGGGGAGTGGAGCCGGGAGGCGAAGCCGCGGAGGAAAGGCCTCAATGCCTCTCTGCAGCTCTCCGCTGCTCGACGCCGCAGACCGCCACTAGCAGTACCCTCACAGGTAAGGGAAATGCAAGTTCCAACTCCGCGAGAGCAACTGTGCATTGCCCCCTTAGCACAAGGAACATGCGCCTCCGCTCGCGCTTTCTCTACGTGCGGTCAGGCAGCTCCTCGCCAAACATTCTCGTAAGGAATGCCCGCCTGCAAGCCAGACTCATCCCCGATTCCACGTCTGAACACCCACCCACCTACCCGGATAACACTCACGACCGCGCATCATCACAAGGGGCTGGCATCGCTGCTCGCAGCTCTATGCGCCATCTACGCACCATCTGGGCACCGCCAGCTGCACCCCCCAAAATGCTCCTCCTCTCGAGTGCAGTTCACTGTACTGGGCCCATTATCCATCCTAGCACTCCCATGCCGGTCCCAGTACCTCTGGGGCCACGCAGTACTGCACGTAGATGCAGTCTCACAATCCCCTCTAACACCCTGGCCGGGAGTCGCCCATTTCCACAGTCCTCTCCCCCAGTATGTGCACCTTACTCTGGACTGTACACCACGGACGCAAATATCATGCATTCTGCTGTGACATGCCCCATTGCACTGCCTGCCTTGAATGTGAGTAACTTGCCTACTGCTGTGACATGCCCCATTGCACTGCCTGCCTTGAATGTGAGTAACTTGCCTACTGCTGTGACATGCCCCATTGCACTGCCTGCCTTGAATGTGAGTAACTTGCCTACTGCTGTGACATGCCCCATTGCACTGCCTGCCTTGAATGTGAGTAACTTGCCTACTGCTGTGACATGCCCCATTGCACTGCCTGCCTTGAATGTGAGTAACTTGCCTACCGTTGTGACATGCCCCTTTGCACTGCTTGTCTTGAATGTGAGTAACTTGCCTACCGCTGTGACATGCCCCATTGCAATGCCTGCTGACCTTCCCTGCAATTCACCAGCTCCACCACACAAATCACCTGTGCCCTCATCAATTCACATTCCCTGCCGGCACACTCCCTTGATGTTCATGATCTCATTATCAAAGACAACCTGGACCTCCTCTTTATCTGTGAGACCTGGCTTACGGACACCTCTGGCCCTTCGCTCTCTCTTGCCATCCCTGCTGGTTACACCATATATAGGCAAGACGGGGTTGGTCAACGAGGGGGTGGGGTAGCTGTCATAGCTAGAGACAATATCTCCATCAGGCAGCTCAACAGTGAACTATGCCAAAACTCTGATCACCTCCCACTAAAACTGTACCTCTCCCCGAACTGTTCCATCACCCTTCACCTTGCATACCGCCCCCCTGGCCCTGTCACTGACTTCCATACCTCCTTGATTCATGCACTCTCGGACAATCTGAAGGAAACCTCCAGAATCGTGTTGCTTGGCAACTTCAACCTAGGTCTCAATGACCCTGCTGACCTGAACTCCGCTACCCTACAGAAAGCCCTTTCAACCCTAGGATTCTCTCAAGACATCTCACAGCCCACCCACGAGAAGGGTTGCACGCTTGACTGGGTGTCCTCCCACAACTGTTCAATCCTGGTTTCGGATATCACCCCCATCCCCTGGTCTGATCACCACTGTATTAAATTTAGCATCTTAACCACTAAGGGGGCTCCAAAAGGAACTACTCCTCTGCCTGCAGCTCTCTCAAGAAGCTCCCATAAACTCACCAAAGAGAACATCATGCCCCTACTCGCAGTACCACCCTTCCTGCCACCTTTCTCCAATGATCCCGACATCCTTGCCTCAGCCTTTAATGGAGCCATCTCCTCAGCGGTCGATAAAGTCGCACCCCTCACCTTAAAAAAAAAAAAAAAAAAAAAAAACATGCCAATGCCTGGTTCACGAACTAATGGAATTTCGTGCTAAAAAGAGGGCAGCACTTGCCACTTGGAAAAAAACACCCCACAGACTCCTCCAAAGCAGCATTCAAAAGCATCTCCAGAGGTTACAAAAACTCTGTCACTCAGGCCAAGGCGGCATCTTTTAACACCAGAATTGCCAACGCCAAATCAGTAACGAGAGAAATCTTCTCCATCTTCAGGGAGCTTGAATCTCCCGCTCCCCCCCCATCCACCATACTAAAAGACACAGCATGGTGCAACAAGATTCAAACAGCCCTCCTGGACAAACTTGAAACATTGCATACTAAAATCCTAAACCACCAAAAAGCACTCTCGGACCTCCTTCCCAAACCTCGTGACACGGCGCCTCCAACTATTCCTGAGAACCCCTCTCCTGTGTTTAACTTCAGGGATATGACTGAATCTGAGGTCTGTGCTCTCCTCAACTCCATCAAAGCCTCCAACTGTAAAGGCGACGCCTGCCCTGCTTAGGTCATCAAAGACTGCGCTTCTGCCCTCACCCGAGTCATTACCGCCTTTATCAACTCCTCCTTCCAGACAGGCCGCGTCCCTACGTCACTCAAAGAAGCATGGGTCCGCCCGCTCCTGAAAAAAACATCACTCGACCCTCTAGTCCCTGGGAACTATAGGCCTATTACCACTGTTTAGTTTTGATAATGCGCTCGAAACCCAGGGGTAGCCGGGCGCAGCAGTTACAAGAATACTTGAGCTTGGTTACATACAATAATACATGAAATACAGTACAGGTGTTATTAACAATTAACAAGCAGGTAGGAAGGTACAGGCCGAGAGGCACTCGTATGCAGCGAAGGAGTCGGATCAAGGATCAGGAATATCATAGCAGTTATTCACAGTGGTTAGTCAGTGGTAAATCCAGGCCAGGAGAATTAGTGGTTAGTTGTCATTAGACCAGAGCCAGTTTTTCACGTTTAAATTTGGGAATTTCGAGTGAGAGGTGGTTAGATGCTCTAGTGTGGTATGTAAAAGATTTTCTGGTTAGTCTAGCCGAAATGTATGGAGGTGCGGTGTTGTTCAGTCCTTTATGGGTGAGGGATAATGTTTTGAGGAGGACTCTGTCGCTAATTTTTAGCCAGTGATGATCTTTCCTAGTGTTGGAGATGTGTGCTCTGCGGGGTATGTCCAAAGCTGCTCTAAGGGCATTGTTTTTTGGAGTTTGCAGTTTGTTTATGGTAGTTTTGCTAGCGCCCGAGTAGAGGGCGTTACAGTAGTCTAATTTAGACATTACTAGGGCATTGGCTAGCGTGATACAGTTAGTTTGGAGAGGTAGGGTCTACAAGCCCTGATTAATTTGCAAGTGTAAGCCGTGGAAGATGCAAGGGCATTAGTTTGTTTTTTGAGAGATAGTGTGGCATCCAGGTAGAAACCTAGGGTTTTTACCTCAGTTGCCACTTTGATTATATTGCCATCTATGTTGAAGGCACGGTAATTAGGGCTAAGTTTTTTGAGGTTGGCATCAGAACCCAGGATCAGTATCTCAGTTTTGTCGTCATTCAGGCAGAGGCCATGGGAGGCCATCCATGCCTGAATGAGGAGACAAATCTTATTTACTAGAGCTGTGTCTTTGACAAAGTTGCCAGAAAGTGGTATGAGGAGCTGCGTATCGTCCGCATAGTTGGTGTATGTTATCCCCAATCTGTCAAGTTTGTCGAAGAGAGGCTTAGTGAAGATATTGTAAATTGTGGGGGAGACACAAGAACCTTGTGGGAC
Source organism: Ambystoma mexicanum (assembly GCF_040938575.1). Lineage (NCBI taxonomy): Eukaryota > Metazoa > Chordata > Amphibia > Caudata > Ambystomatidae > Ambystoma > Ambystoma mexicanum. Next base: position 585,345,319 of record NC_090937.1, on the reverse strand, counting down.
GCCACAGGTGATATGTATTGGGTCCGCGGAAGCTGAAGGGGAGAACACTCTCATCGTCCGGTTAGCAAGGAAGGATTGTACCCAAGCTATAGCTTCACTTGAGAAGTAGGCGGCAGACGCTATGTGGTTGCATAACACTGCATGTTCCACCAAGTCAAAGGCCGCCGATAAGTCAAGGAGGAGGAGCATAGCTGTGTTGCCTTTATCCTGTGCCGTTCCTATTAAAAATTCTGGACAAAGCAGCTTATCTGCAAGTCCAAGAATTAATCGAGAACAACCACCTCCTCGGTCTACGCCAATCCGGCTTCCGTCCGAGACATGGCACAGAAACTGCCTTGCTAGATCTAAAAAACCAAATGGACGATCTCAGAGACGTCGGCAAACCCACACTCCTTCTCCTACTGAACCTCTCTGCTGCCTTCGATCTGGTGGATCATCAGACCCTATGTCACCACCTCTCCACCGCAGCTAATTTCTCTGCAAGCGCCTATACCTGGATAACCTCCTTTCTACAGGATAGAGTCATGAAGGTTTTTTCTGACTCTTCATGTGCCGACCCTAGTCACATCAAATGTGGCGTACCACAGGGATCCTGTATTGCCCCCACATTATACAATCTCTTTACTAGGCCACTCTTCTTAATTCTGGACGCCCTAGGCATCTCTTACACCAACTACGCGGATGATACTCAGGTATTAATCCCACTCTCAGGTGACTACCAGTCTGACCTTAACACCCTCAATACCATCTACTCTACCATCCAATCTTGGATGGCAGAGAACTGGCTCTGTCTCAATAGTGAGAAGACAGAACTTCTACTAATTGGATCCTCAGGCACCCTAGGAAAACTGGACGAGCAATACTCATCCTTCATTATCGACAACATCCCCATTGCAGTCTCCAAAGTTATTAAGACTCTGGGAGTGTACATCGACCTATGACCTATCCATGAACAGGCAAGTTAATGCCTTCGCCTCTGCATCAGAAAACCACTCCAAACTGCTCAACGCAGCTAGACCCTTCCTCTCCCAAGAAAACTGTCTCACTATTGCCAGGGCGATTATCGGCTCCAGGATCGATTACTGCAATGCACTCTTTGTAGGGACCTCTCGCAAAAACCTGGCTAAACTCCAATTAGCTCAAAACAACGCTCTTAGAGCTGCCACAGGCACCTCAAGACGCGACCACATCTCGGAAATCAGGAGGATGGTTCACTGACTCCCCGTCAGGGAGAGGATTGTGTTCAAAACACTGGCCTTGACGCACAAATGCCTCCATGGGCTGGCGCTACCCTACCTAGCCCACAGAGTCATCCCCCACACCACTTCCAGACCATCTAGAACGGCCTACGCCAACAGAATAATTGCACCCATCACACAAAAGGTGCGTGCTGGCGGCTCAAACTTCCCCAACATGGCTGCCACCCACTGGAACGCTCTCCCACCAGAACTGCGGCAGATTGACTCTCATGCTGTCTTCAGGAAAGCCATCAAGACTAGGCTCTTTGTCTAAACAGATGCCTGAACAGCCTTAAGCAGATGCACTCACTGTTTGCCTCCCTGGAATGCCGATTGTAACTGTTCACCATGTATTTTATCATTCTGCACCAAGTATTTTTGTGGGGCTATATTCTTGTAACCCTGAATCATGCCTTCTTACATGTCCTTCATAGTGCCTCAATGCCAGAGGGCTGCAGTGCACTCTATATATATAAAAATAAATAAAATAAATGAAGGGCTTGATTCACAGAAGCGTTTTATAATGGTGCAATCCCATAGGAAAATGCTCTGTGAATCAGGCTCGTAGTATCTTTCAGAGGAATGCACCCTGCAAGAGCATGAGCCAACACCAGGCTCTGTGCAGTGCCTGATCATCACCACTAAGCTGCCAGCAGGCCTCTAACCCCAAGCCCATCAGTCTGAAGCCAGCCCCACACCACTGACCCAACCCCCACACACTTGCATGACATGATAAGCAAGCAACCCCCTGTCCTAACACAAATCAAGTGTCCATAAAAATCTAAGCATGCATGATTGTTTTACCCCTAGCATGATATACATCCTTTGTAACACAAGGTATAGGGAGGAATAAATTAAAGATCAAACCCAGCGTGGAGACTTTGAGTGCGAGAGGTACAGTATCAACGAAGCCCTGAATGTATGGATCAGTGTGACTGTATTTCCTGACACCACTCCCTGCGCCGCCCAGTTGCATGCCACAGTAAGTAAGCTTAGCGTGCTAGTTTAGAAGCAATACTGTATTTTACGAGTGACCCAACCTTCACCAGACTCCAAGGTGAGCCCAGCTGACACACGTGGAGCCTGACCGACAGTGGAAAACCCAATCAATTGTAGCCTGGTATACCATATGGAGCAGTATTATGTATACTGCCCGCCCAATGAAAAGTGCAAACCTAGACCATATATATGATATCATCAGTGATGAGTTGGGCCCTTATGATGCATTGTCATGGCTTGTGGAACCCGAACATTCTCATGCAGCAGAGTCCTTTGCTGATAATTGTATGACTTATTTCCCTAGAGGGTTGTATTCACGCTGGAGTGTGCGTAAAAAGGAACTTGCCCTCACTCTCTTGAGTTTTAACTTTGTCAAGTCTATTAAGATGACAATCTTGGAACACAGTATACTTGCTCTACCCATAGAAGAGGGTTGATAAGTCAGAAGGAATAGAAAGCATAAAGTGGGGGGAGATTATTGCACAATGGTTTTCTCTGGGAAAGAGCTTTTGGCTGATGTATAACACCAGGTGCTCTATTCCCTCAATCTTCTGGGTTAATATGGCTCCTAGGCCAACCTTTGAAGAGTTGGCTTGAAGAATAAACTCTTTGTTGAAAGTGGGGACTTCGAATATAGGAGCACTATAAAGGATTGACTTTAAAGTGGTAATGCAGGCCCGATCGGTTTTATTCAATTTCAGTTTCTGTGGTTCTGAGTTTCTTAGCTTAAAAATAAGACAGTACTTGATGGAAGAGTAGTTTGGTATAAATCTCGTGTAATACCCTACTAACCCAAGAAAGGCCTTTAGGAACTTTTAAGATCATGTTTTCTTTTGGGGAAAAGTATCTCTTGTACGGCTGTAACTTTTTTAGTCTGGGCTTGTAAAAGCCCATTGCTAACAAAATTAAACAAATACCTAATGGCAGACTAAGCCAAATGTCAATTTTTTGGGTTGACCATAACACCAGCTTTCCTTAGAGCTTTAGTTACCTCGTAGAGGTGAGTGAAGTAGTCCTTCCAGGTTTTACTATGAAAGACTATATTATCCAAGAAGGCTCTGCAAAACCCAGAGAAGGGCCGGAGGACTTGATCAATTAGTGTTTGGAAGGTCGAGGGTGCACCGTGAAGGCCAAACGGTAGGACCTTGAACAGAAATATTACAATTGGTGGAGAAAGCTGTTTTTCCCCTGTTTGAAGGATTCACTAGTACCTGCCAATAGCCTTTAGTAAGATCAATCATGGAGAGAAAGTTTGCAGATTCCAGACAATCAATAAGATAATCAATCCTAGGCATATGATAATTGTTGAACTGGGATAATGCATTGAACTTTCTAGAGTCAATACAAAATCTCCATGACTGATCAGTTTTTGCTACTTTGACTATTGGTGAGAACCAGTGCCCCTGTTAAGTTATGTTACATGTATTTATAGAGCGTACGTTCACCACAAGGACATCTTGGTGCTGGGAAACAAAACCATGGCAGATAGCTACAGGTCGAGAAGAGCGAGGTTTTTGGTGCACGCCGGAACTGAAGGTGATTAGTTAATTTCCACATGCCCAACATGAAGCTCATTCCATACGGTACCTGCCACCACCGAGAAGGCCCGGCCTCCCAGATGGGATCTCCAGACTTTCAGGATAGAAACCAGATGTGGCCCTTTTGACTGTAAGGACCTAGTGGGAATATATGGCCTGAATTTGTCCTGGAGAAATTGAGCCCCAGCCCATAATACGCCCGATGTACAAGGCGCAAAGCCTTAAATTTAACTCTCTTTGCCACCGGAAGCCAGTGTAGTGCCCGAATCATTGGACTAATGTGGACACCATATGGCGATCCCATTGCCACTCTGGCTGCCATATTCTGCAATTTATGAAGCTGCTGGATCAGGCCCTCAGGTTGCACCAGATAGAGAGCATTACAATAGTCAATACTGCTTGAAATGAATGAGGCCACCACCTGAGGACGCAGATCCTCTGTAAGAAAATGCATGATTTTATGAAGTACGTAGAAGTCTGTCTTACAGACCAAGTTAACTTGTCCAGCCATTGAGAGTGTGGATGACAGTACGACGCCCATGTTTTTGACCGATGCAAGGAATGCTGATGTCCAGAGAGAAGTCCCAGACGGTATATCACACCACCATCACTTCAGTCTTATCCCTATTTAGTTTAAGCCAGTTGCTGTCCAACCAGCTCTTCACAGCCGACAAACACTCACACAGTATTGACAACACCTCAGATTGGTCAAGATCTAACTGTACCAAGATCTGGGTGTCGTCTGCATATGCGTAGTGTCCGAAGCCGCGGGAGTGGATGAGAGCAACTAGTGACTGAACATAAAGGTTAAATAACATAGGGGACAAGGCAGTGCCTTGAGGGACACCAGATGATAGGGTGTGAGACTGAGAGAGAAAAGGTGGGAGGGAAAGTGACTGACCACGTCATGCTAGAAAAGAGGAGAACCAGGCCAGGGCAGTTCCCAAGAGCCCTGCTGGGGACAGGTGGGACAGCAAGATACTGTTGTCAACCATATCAAACACCACTGATAGATCAAGAGGTATCAGTGCACCCACTTCACCCTGATCTGCCAACATCGCCAGTTCATCTACAGCCACTACCAGGACACTCTCGGTTCCCCGTCCTGGTCAGAACCCAGACTGGAATGGGTCAAGGCTGTTAACATGTTAAAGGTAAGAAGAAAGAAGGGGGGACACCAGAGATTCTAATACTTTCTAATTGTTTTAACTCTCCCTGGGCTTGATTCAAAAGCTCAGACTGGTTTTGCTCAAAGGGCCAAACTATCCTGGTATCTTTCTTCCATGATCATCATATGTAAGTACATATATGATGTAAGCTGAGACATTTTAATTTGCTCATCTTTGCTGGTCTGTGTAATGTAAAAGTTTGTCAGGGCCTGATGTAACAATCCATTATCCTGCCACATATCAACATATGCAGAGGTAACCTCCTGCATCCTTCTAACTTGCCATTTTTCACCTTCTTGTTCTATCCATTCACCTTTAATAAACAATTTGGATAGGAGGTGCTTCCTGGCCATGTTGATTTCTATGGTGCTCTTTCTGAAATGTGTTCTGCACCTGATATACACTCTATGCAGCAGCTAAAATCTCAACCCTGTTCCTGCTTAGTTTCCACTCACAATGACAACTCAAATCAACACTGTTTTTTCTATACACCGCCCTGGAACCCAGGGTACAGGCCTGAATGGCACCATCACAATGCAAGACAACTTTCCATCCACTGCAATGCAATTACACCCAAATTGATGTCTGCTGCTACTGCACTGTCACAAGTAAACACTCTCAACCAAAACCCGGCCACGAGCACCCAGCTTTGTCACAGTTTATTAGGTGGTCACACTCAAGCAAGGTGGCGTGCACCCAAAGCACTATTTCAGATTCAATTTGGTGAGGCCTCCAACCCACCCAAACAAATACACTGTGTCACTAGTGGACTAGGAACCAGGCTGGTGAATAGTAAGAATATGTATTTATTTATTTAAGGTTTGACAAAGAAGACTAGCAGCCAATATCAGCCACCAATGCTGTGTCAACACCCAATATCACAACTATCAAGTACTTTCTGTTATTAAACCAAAACAACACAGTTAACATTTTGAAACATGCATTCACAACTTACAACATATTTAATTTCAATGTAACCAATAGAAAACATTCACAATACAATGGAAACATTGTTTTGCAATACACATTCAAAGGACAGGCAGTGCTTTGGGATTCTGGTTTGGGAGGCAAGGGAATCAATGGTAAAATTAGTTTTTTTATGTTTTCACTTGCAGTTGTAGTTGGAAAAAGGAACTCAAATGGGGAAATCGTTTTTCAACTTTGGTTTAAAAGGCAAGGTTAGGAAAAGGAACTCAAAGGGAAATCATTCACATCAAATGAGAAGCAAGGCTTGGTAATGCTGGTTTGGGTTACAAGGGAATAAAGGGGAAATGTAATTTTGCAACATACATACAAATGAGGTGTAAGGCTTTGTAATTCTGACTTTGGAATCACTGGGAATAAATGGGGAGTTTTGTTTTGTACCCTCTACATTCACTTGAAAGGTAGCATTTAGGATTACTTATTTTGGGATTATGGACACCGCCCTTCGGGACAGGAATCAGTGGTTTCAGAAGGAGAGTCGACCAAGTCATTATAGTCAATACCGACTTTAAAACACTGGGCATGAACCTTGTTAGTTTCGAATTCAAACAACACTCATCCTGTCATTTTCAATGCGGGAATTCATTGGTTTAACTTAAATGTGCTAAGGATCTACACAGCTTCCCACCTACACACAATTTACTGGAGAGCGTTAAGGTGGGCTGTTCCCAGCACAATGCAATTTAAATGGATAGGGTGATTTTCTATAGTGGAATTATTTTGAATTGGATTTAATACAATGGCTAAGGGTCTACCCGTTTTAACCTCCCCCACCCACTAATGGAAATGGATAAGTCAGGTAGATACCCACACAATTGATGGCTTTTGGATTGGTCTACTTATATGGGATGCTTTGGTCAGGGAAAACAGCAGGATTGCTCTGAGGACGGCGCTGATGACACTCCAACATAGTCATAATTCCCACGTTAAGGATTAGCTAGCACTTATCCTTCACCTCCCACCAAGAAGCCCAATGGCAGCTGACAGGACCAGACATTGAGATATATGTATGATGTAGGCTGAGGGAGGAGAAGGATTTGTCATCCCAAAGTCACATGTGGGTTTTACATTGTGTATTCTGAAAAATCTCACAATGTGGCAGCTACCTTAATCTTTCAGATAACCACATGACTATATATATATTTGATGTCTATGGTTTATGGCTAGTCGGATAATACAATTTTTCTTTCAGCATGACCTTCCTGGGCCGAGCTACCATTTTTCGCTGTTTGCTGCGGCACTGAAATAATTACAACTCTGACAGTACACACTTCCAACATTAATTACACCATCTATTGGTCTATCAATATTCCCAATTCCTCAGATTTATGAAAATGCCAGAATCATACTTTTGATCATAACCTAAGTTATATACATCATAAACATGTTTTTTTACATGGTCCTAACTAGCTTCTATCCCCTTTCAAATGAACCCGGGGTGGGCTCGATATGACAAACAATGCACTTTTTATTTCAGAATATGTGTTCAATGTTTAATTAATGGCACTGCATGCTATGAGATGTAGTTTTGTTTATCCTCCAAGTTTCCATTTCTCCTGAAGCATGTGACCAGTCACCTCCTCGTGCCAGTGTTTATCCTACCCTCTCCTGCTGTGCTTCAATGTGTCTTTGTTCAGAGCTAATGCACATTTTATGTGAAACCTGACCTTAAAGGTAATTTCTGTTGTTCGTGTTATCTGTATATCCCAGAATTTCCATCTACTTCTTTGTATATCTCAGCATTTAAACTGAAAACCAAACCTGTTTCGTTGATGGGCCCAGCCCCAAATGTCTTGGGGTCAAAGTCCCAGCTCTGAGAGAAAAAACAAGTTGCAGTTCACAATTCTGAAAGGCTAGCAAATTGCATTTACCCACTGTGCACTTTTGACTTTTCATGCTGCACCAGGGCCTGTTGTTCAAAATATTATCTTTCTGTATATGCTGTATAAACAGAAATAAGTTGATTCTTGGTATTCTTCCCAAAATATGCCACTGTTACATAAGAAACCAGTGTTCATTTATTCAAAAACGAAATAGGCCTTTCCTTATAAATGTTGTCATTTCATGTGCTGACATTAAGTCTCTTTATTCCTCATGAAGGCAATTTGTCATTCAACTTTACTTTTCAAAGGTAAGGCATCATTCCTCCTTTTTAGCTTTCAAATCCACAGTATTCCCAATGCATTTCTCTTTCCAAGTGCACTGTTGCAGTTTTGAATCTGTCAAAGTGGGCATTTGCTCGAAGGCAGCATCTGAAGTGCCCCATGTCTTTTGGAACCCATTTGATGCAGTTAACAATATTCCAGTTCTAAGTCTCACTCTTTTCTGGCTGAATGCCTGTACATTGTAACAAAATGGAGGGAGGGCCATGCTCGCTCATTCATGAGGCCTCATGTTGAAATTACTGTTTTATACTGGCTTTTATATTTCAATGGAAATCTACACTGAGCCAGCTTCACTCTCACAATGGGGCCTAGCATGGCCTCTCCATCTCTGTTGCTCTGGGGCTATCTTTTTACACCACATGAAGTGGTTGTAAGGGAACTGGTGGCAGAGTATGAGTACTGGGTTTATGACAGAGTGGACAATAAAAACAGATCAGTATATGTGCCTGTGTGTTAGCGGCATCCTAAATGTCCAGCGGTCAGATGGGCAAGTACAATTTCAACAACCATTTTCAATGATAATGTGGAACTACAATTTGGGAACGGAGAGTTCCATGTGGGCCTACATCACCTCATGTAACAACACATGTTTGATGAAGAACAATGGGGTTTCTTTAGTTCTTCCATCTTCCTCTGGAATAAACCTAAGGAGGGCCTCTGCTAACATTGGGTCATTACACTGTGCAAAGGCTAAATCAGGGATTATGTTGGTGTCATATTCATCAGACGAAGTTCTTTTCAGCTCAAGGTCAGTTACAGGTTTTAAGTCTCCCTCCCTGAAACCTTTGGTTCCACTCTCAGTACTTTCTATATCCAGTTGTTCTACTATTTTCAGGAACAGGGTTCTTTCCAAAATACCTTGTGCCACTTTATCTCCAGGTCTAATATGATAGACTTGTTTGCCATTATTTTTTAAAATATTTTGACATCTCCTCTGAAATCTGGATCTATTACCCTGGCCATTACATCTAGGCCGAATTTACATGCTAGACCTGATTTTTAGGCCAACCTGGTGTAAGTTCCAACGGGAGGGGTCAACACTAGATCCATTGGTAGCAATTGTTTTTCGCTAGGACCTAAGACAACTTCCCTACTACTAGATAGATCATAATCCAATTGATTCCCTAGTGGCGACTGTGGGAGTACTTGCACGCTCATTAAGCTTGGTAAACGTAGGGATCCCCCAGTGTGTATCAACCAGGCCACGTTCCACTTCTGACGCCATATTTAACGGTGCATAAGTAAGGGTCATACACACTGGTGGCATATGTATGGATATAAACTTTTATTAAATAAGAAAAGGTGGAAAAATGCCTCTCTATTCCTAAAGCTAAGAGGGGTTTCCCTTACCTCAAAGGAAACAAGTGAAACTCTCAGGAAGTCCAAAAATAAAGAGTTTGTCACTGTTGTGTCAAAAAACCTGCTTCTGACCGTAACACTAATGATCTACAATAACTGTGCTAGGATAGCATCTTTTTTAAAGTAACAAGTGTTCTTTGTTGTTTCAATCAACAGAAAAGGTCCCAGTCGTTCTGGTAGCAAAAAGTGATGAAATGAACAATGTTCAAAAGTATAAAAATCCCAGGCTAGGGTTTTGCTTCTTACTCCTTGAGTTCTTTTCTCTGTTTCTCTCCCTTTGGGTTGTTGAGCCTTCCTAGGATATAGAATTCCAGTTTCTGAACTCCAGGGTCCTTGACCCTTCTTGCCTCTCACATGGGTGCAAGTTCCCAACTTGTATTTTGTTATGATATACGTTTGGTTCACTCTCCTGCCAAACATAGAATTCCCTTGCTTCACTTATTCTTGTATCATTATAGGTTTTTGGTCCACTCTCCTGCCATACACCTATCTTGGTTTGTTACATATGTGCAGTTCCGACTCGCAAGTTATCATGTCTGTTTGGTTAATTTCTCTTGGCAAACATATGATTCTCTGCTTTACTTATTCTTGTGCTATAATCAGGTTTTGGTTCACTCTCCTCCAAAATAAATATCATGGTTGTTCTTGGTTTGTTATATGTGTGCCACTCTCAGAGTTGCAATTGGTTGTCATATGCATTCGGTTCACTTTCCTGCCAAACATATGATTTTCTGCTTTACTTATTCTTGTGGCATAATAGGGGTTTGGTTAATTCTCCTACTTAACACCTATTGTGGTTGTTATTGGTTTCTTATAAAGATGTGGGTCGCAATTGGTTGTCATATGCATTTGGTTCACCTTCCTGCCTAACATGTGACCTGAGGTACATATCAGCAGCAACCCGAACGGTTCCTCCAGTTTGCACCATGTTTGGGTTCTCCTTCTCCTCGCTTTGCAGCTTCGTCCCATTTTTTTAAACTTTATTTGCATTTGGTTCAATTACATAAAACAATTTCATGTAGAACCTTTACAAAATCTAATAATCTTATCGTTAACCATTAGTTAGTCATATCAAAAATATATTATAGATACTGTTTCCTTTAAAATTTCGTCCCATTTGGTTTCTCTCTGCCTGCCCGGTGCAGGAGTACTGCAGTTGCTCCTCATTTGTTGGAGTCAATGACATCTCGAGAAAAGCTAGACTGCTCACTTTGCTTCTTCTGAGTAATCCTCGGTCTCTCTATGACCGTCTTCTTCACAGTACTCAATTTCAACTCAGATGTAAAATACTTAGTACTCACTTGACTTTTAACTTTGTGAAGTGTATTACGATGACTGACCTCGCAAAAGAGTAAACTTGTTCTAGCCATGGGGAGAGAAGATTTTGGAATGTCAGAAGCGATAAGAGGTATAAAGGGGGATACAGCATTCCCAGAGAATAGTCATCCCCAATCCCATGGAGGGCTCCCTCCCCATGTGATCCTCCTACAGTAAACCACCCCCAGGGGGACTATTATACTGTAGATGCACTGTCCTGGCCCCATCATAAACATCTCCTCTTGTGGAAGAAGGGATGACATCTTCAGATTTGTCACACCGTTCATAAATCATCCTTTCAATATTCCACCAGTTCCTTTGAGGTCTCACAAGTTTCATAATTTTCACTATGTTTCTTCAATGTCTACATTTAGCTTATAACTATAATTTGTGAGTAGCCCAGTGTTATGGTTAATAACTATGCAGACAAGGGCCAGTTGCTTGTAAATCTAACTCCTAACCAGACCTTCAATATCCCATCCTGCCTGGCAGATATTGCAAATCAGAAAGCATTCAACTCAACTTTAAAGCATATGAGGTCATTATCTTTAGTCCACAACTCTATTTGTGGAATAAATCTTTGTGGCTTGTGAGGATTAGTCAGTGCTTTAGCTCTGCTGGTTTGGTAATAAAATCTAGGATTTACTCTGAATAGAATACTGCAGCTGGAAGCAACATGAGACACATTTTCAAATACCTGGATATTCTACAATATGTCAGTGCAATCTTGATCTTGGTTATGTCCGGAATTCATTGTGTGAATTGAGCCTTTGTTGATGTTGATATTAATATTACCAAACTTTCTTTTAGTTTCCTGCAGAAAGTGCTGAATGCTGTAGAAAATCTGCTGAATGGCTTTCAACAGTTTGACCCTGTCTCTCCTGCGAATCACCATATGCACTGCCGTTCGGTTGAAAGGCGTATCAAATAGAAAATACTAGTGAAACACTTGTGTATGAGTGCAATACAAATTAAATATCATATCACATCATATGATACACTGTTGTGCAAATAGGCATGTAGGGCCATGTGTTCCTTTTCATTAAGCCTACACTAAATGATTACCCCCCTTCATAACTTTGCTGGTCCTCCTCTACTACTTTTTTTCCCATTATTGAGATGAGGCTAGGTCATGTTAGGAGGGTTGTACTCCTTCCTAGTTAGCCACTTCTCCTGGAAAACCCCTGGAAAAGACTCACAGTATATATAGTTCTCACAATGGAATGTCAATTCTTTAGGAGACAACACAAAACCTACTAGTTCCATATCTAAATTTGGCAGTTAGAACTCGCAGGCTACTAACTTTCAAGGAGCAGAGCATGATCAATATAAGGTGAACATCAAGGTTAACAGTTAATTGTTTTATTAGGGGGCAATTAATGCGAATGTAACTCAACAACAGAATATGTGTGCCTTGCATTCGAAAAAATAAAGTATTTCTGTCAACAAGAGCTTCTAGGTTAAACAAAAAGGCTCTAGGTTCAACACATTTCTCTGAGTTTCATACTCCTCTATTGAGGAATCCCTTCCCAGAATATATTCACCCTTCTCAAACAGGCACAGTTTTGAGATTTTGGGTGCCTACGCATTCCCCTCCTGACACTTCAATCCATAGATTCAAGCCCTCTGCTTCTCAACCTCAACTCCATGGTGACACCTTCCTTTTGCTCTCAGGGCACTGCATGTGTCTGCACATCCTAGGACTGGGCAATGTGAAAGTGAGCCACAGTGTTTCAACAAAGAAGTTGCCTGCCTGACTTTCCTCCCATTTGGGTCAGGGTGCTTTCTTCACATTGCTGTCTTAAATCAAGGCTCTAGTCAGCAACACCCCCGTCTCGTCTATCTCCGTGGAGTGTATCAGTGGTATTATACATAAGTAACCATTTCTGAATCTCCTGACTTATCCTTCCCTTACTTACTCTTGTTCTTCTTCTCCTCTTCAATGCCCATCATGCCACACAGTGGTGGCTCGTTCAAAGTGGGGGACAGGGAGTAGACCTGCCACCCATTATGGATGAGCCAACCGAGCTCAGAGAATTTAATTTAATTTTTAATTTATTTGCATTTATAAAGCACACTGCCAGCCCAGGAGCATCGAGGCGCTGTTACAAGAGAGTTATTTAGTTACAGGTTACGTCAACTGAAGAAGCACTTGTGGGCTAGCTTTAACTGTCAAATGGTAATGCGGTTTCACTTTCCCAGTGTCTGTTACCCCACAAACATGCCCAATGAGAAATGCAAGGCAGGTGGTGTTTTATATCACCTGGCTTGGATGGACCATTGAGGATGCAGGTCTGAATGTGAACAGAGGGTTTTCCTGCTCCTCCCCACCCACACATTCAAACAACTAGGGATGTTCAGATCACAGTGCTGCGACTACTCTGCACATGACCAGACACCAGGTAGCTCTCCTTTCTTCCTGGTTCCTGTTTCATGCTTATCACGAGCTGCAGTACCTCCATGGCAGGTGGTATGAGGATGAATGTACTGATACAAAATCAAGGCTGAAGGTAAGAGAAACATGTGTATGAATGTATGCATGTATGCTTATATTAGTGGGTTTGTATCTGTTAGTGTGTATGTAAACGAGAGAGTGTGCAGTGTATGGGTGAGTGCATGTGTAAAAAAGTGAGTATACATTGTTACAGTGTGTAAGTGAATGAGGAGTAAATGCTATATTAGTAAACCGGTGAATTAATGAGTGAATGCTCGATGAATGTGTGTGTGTGCTTGTGATTTTGCCAAGCTCAAGGGCTGCTGATTTGAAGCAGGGAGGAGGAGGACTCCTTATGTTGCATGGCATTATTTACTGGGCATCAAGTATAAAGCAAGTATGATTAGTGTGATTACATGGTTGGACAAGGCTACTCTGGTACAGCCAGTCTGGCTATATATTTTTAATGTGGCATGTCATTTTTTCTTACTGTGGCATCACGGTTTCTACTGGGCATGAACAGTAAAGCAAACATGATAAGTGTTATTACTTGGCTGCACTATCCAACTTTGGTAAAGCCAGTCTAGCTATATATTGTTGCTCTGGCATGTTAATTTCTTTGCTGGCATCAACAGTAAAGTAAACTTAATAAGTTGTGTTAGGTGGCTAGACTGGTCTTCTTTGGTGCAAACAGTCACGCTATATTGTCTTACTGTGGCGTAGTACTGTCTTTCACAGCATCAATGGTAAAAACAAACATGATACGTTTTATTATATGGCTAAACAGGCCTACTTTGGAGCAGCCCATCTTGATATATTTTCTTACTGTGGCTTAGCATTTTTTAATGAACATCAATGGTAAAGCAAAAATGATAAGTGTGATTATGTGGCTGCGAGTTTAATTTGCTGTCCCCAATTTATTGATGTATTCCTATACCACCACCTACTTTGTGTTCTATACTGCTTGAAGACTCATCAATTGCTTTACGCCTCTGCAGTTTTACTGAAGGCATTTTAACACTGTCTTCACCTGTTGGCTGGAATCCCACCCACTAGCACCTGGAACAGAATAAATGGAGTAGGCAGCGCGCACCCATGCATGTTGTTAGAATGATGTTATGCCGGGGGGGGGGGGTGTCCCTATGAAGGCTTTCTCATTAGAAACCAGAATATTGATTTGCATTACTTACTGGCTGTGGGAAGAGGGTAAGTGATTTGCTGCTTTAATTCTAATGCACACAAATAGTGCTGTCTATGTCTTACATGTATACCTTGATATCTACAATGACGCCAATTGCCTGACAATGGGCTCCTTCTGAAAAACGGAGGGCACCCACACTCTGAGACTGACTTTGAGGTCCCCACACTGCCGTTATTGCCTTTAACAACAATAAAGTCTGTGCAGTCAACATCAGATATGTTTACCTATCTTCGGAGACCAGGTGATGGGCCTATGCCCAAAGGCAACTTATTGAGGGGGAATATGGTGAGGGTAACCTAATATCCCCAAAGGCCAGCCATATCAGACCTTTTACTTTTGTTTCCAGAGATCCCAACCTCGACCCTCATCGCGGGATGGGATAAGTCTGGAATCCGATCAGGCAGCTTCTATAAAGGATTCTAGCCAAACTACAAACCTAAATGAAGAAACCTACAAAAGGAACCCAGAGACTGTAATGGTCACAGAGGGAGCCATGACAGCATTAGTCTCAGTAAAACCACTACTAATTATGGCACAAGTCCACACGCCAAATGAAAATGTCACTCTGCATAGTCAACCCAATCCATCTATAGAAGGTGTTGAAAAGTTGGCCAAACTCTTCCTTACCACAGTGAGGTGAAGATCACGATGCTGCCGTCTAATATCCTAGACACTGCTTTATAGCTGTTCAAGAAGAGGATTAGGTGGCCACAGATAAGAAGACTGATCCTCTAATATAAATACGGAAGGAAAGTAGGGCAATCCAAATGGGAGAGGTAGACTTGTCAGCTTCTCCAATTCTGTATGCTGAATCTCTAGATTCCTCGTCGGCCTCATCAGTATGTTTTATGTAGCTCACGCTGAGAAGATCTTTTGGGTTAATGGTACCCCCTCCCACGATATTGGAATTAATCCTGGCTGTAATGAACATCACCATGCAGTCACTGTCAAAACTGAATGATGCACTCAATGTAAAGATTTCGGATCAAGTATCAATTCTAACCATCTTGAATTCAACAGGCTCCTTCAATGAAGGACGAATTTCCTTCTTGTGCAACATACACCAATTAATTTAGTGCCAGCTGAAATTATAAATACAGATGTAACAAGGAATCGAGTAATCCAGTCGCAGACACTTACAACAGAGGAGAATATTTCACCACTACTGCCCCTACAAAAGCCAGGCCACCCATCAAACATCTGGACAACTTTGGATACTCCCAAAATCATCAGTGAAAGCATAGAAGTGGTGAATATTTCAACAACCACCACTGACAAAAAGGAGGATGAAGGTGAAGATCAAAGAAAGGTCATTGACATATTTGCAAAATATGTGGGTCAGAGAAACCTGCCGGCTACTGGTTCCAGGAAATTCATGCAAGCTGTGGTGCTTCCAATGGCGATTAAACCACCTTGAAGAGCAATGGAAATAATAAAAGTGGAGAAAAAAAGAAAATAATGGCCCCAGCTGCCCTACAGAGTTTGAATTCAGTAGGGAATCAACCTACCTTGAATCCCGTGACTCTTGATGAGGAAAATGTGGTCATTGGAAATACAACTAATCTACTGGATTTGACCAGTAACTCAGTGGAAGGAGACAATCATGGAGTAATAGTCCCCACTGAGTCTTTATCCATTGTTGTAACCAGGGGCCCCTCTGCAATGCAACTGATAATGTTTAACCAGTCTGTATCAATGGCTCCTCAAAAGCATTATCCATCAAACAACATTGTATCTAATTATTTTCCTGATTTTTGCATTTTGGTAGAAAGAAGATCACTAGGTCTGCAGCAGGGAAATAAAGATGATTGCTTTAGAAGAGAACATGTACAGCAGACTAATGAGAGCATTGACCAAGATCAAAAGAGGGGATCATGAACTATGACTACTTGACCCTTGATTCCCTGAGGGTTGAATCTGCAGAGACAAAGACTAACCATCCACTGGTGACCAATATCACACAATCAGTCCCAACAAAGAAACCTTTGGGACATCATCATACTCTTAGTAGATGTCTACTTTTAGAACGATTGGTGAACTCAAATGAACTATTAATTTTAAACAGGGCTAATGTTCTGAGATTTTTTGATGTGGTTACTAGTCTGAAACCAATACAGTCCCATGATATCACATTAATTGAGTTTGTAGATAATAAACTATTGGATAGATTAATTTTACATATATCATTCAGACTGGCAGCAGAGTTATTATTGGACACAGGGAAACACATTTGCTCATTAAGCTATGACATTTTCAAGGTTTCCGAAATTAAGTATTTAGGTCCTTGGAACTCCCCCTGAAATCCCAGAATAAGAACCAAAAACCTACCTAGTTTCCACCCCTTAGAGTGACATACTCTCAAACAAATCCTCTGAGAACCAGGCAAATAGAGTTTATTGATCCAATAGTGAGAGACACATGCAGAGAAGATTGGCTTTGGCTTTCGAAATCCTTGGCGAACAAACCAACCTCGCGATAGATATTTAATTCGAATATTGGGGGCAGCTAAGAATAGTTTTATGGAACACCAGAGGATATAAGCACCTGCTTGCAAAGGAAGATAACCCATTTTGTCTCCTTTATATCATCTTCCTGCAGGAAAAATGGCTTATGGTTCCCCTCTTTTTGATGGATATGCTCTCACCCTTTCTCTTCCTACCAGAGGCACACAAGGGAGGCCAATGCCTGGTTTACTAACTGCCTGTCGAAATTCTCTAGGGCTCACCATGGAGCCCTGGCTAGTGTTGAATCCATTTACCCAACTTACAAAATTGTCATAGGGAAAACAGCTTGGGGGTAGGGGTGGTGCCCTGGGCCTACACAACCTTTATTGGAACCCGGCGGGATTGCTACAGAATCTTTTCCTGAGAGAGTAGAGAATCTACTCAACATCTGTTCTCTAGATCCAATGATGCTGGTGGTAATAATTGCGGGGGACCTGAATATCTCCTGTTTTAGACAGGATGGTGCTCCACTTCACCAATGAGCTAAGATTTGATTTGACCTAATGGAACTAAGAGGATTTACGATGGTAAATGGAGCTGTAAAAGGGGATATCCTGCCTGAATCCATCTGTGGTCGAGATAACCATATGAGCACCATGAACTATTTCTTTGTCTCCATGAGTGTTTTATGTGGATTAATGAGCATAAGGTGCTTAGACAAAGAAATAGTAACCATGCTTTGGTGCTGACTAGCTGGACTATCCTGACATTGATCCAATAAAAAAAGCAAGCCGAATCCCGTAATTTGGAAATTAATCTGGGAAAAAATCGATTTAAGTGGAACCAGCACTTTCTGACCGCCCTAAACAATACATTGGTGAAGGGCTTCATCAACGTTTGTGCAGGGCCATTAGATCAGGGCATTGAATGTTTTCACAGTGTTGCATTTTTTTATGATCAAATCTAGCTCCTAAAATCTGGCATTTTTCTTGCACAAACATATTTTTGACCGAGTATTTAAAGCACAGAAACAATCTTTTCTATCTGAGTTGCGAGGGCTAAAGGTGTCCCCCCACCCAGAGGTAAAGTTGGGGAAGATTTAACTGTTAAAACAAAAATGCAGGAATTAGAGGCGAGGGTACAAGAGCATTTTAGCACCAAGAGATGCAGAAAAGATGATGGCAGCAATATCTGGTTCCTGTTAAATCGCTTAAACCAAACCCAACCGATATCTGAGGAAAAATGGTTGGCCCATTTTAGTGAGCTTTTTACAAAAAGGGATGGTTATCAGCAGGCAAGACAAAGGGTGTCAAATGCAGAGTGTGTACTTCCCTTTGATCAGAAGGACATTTTGGGAATAATAGCCAAAGCAAGTAACTCTGGAGCACCGGGTCCGGAAGGTTTATCAAGCTTAATGTTTAAGATTTACCCATATGAATAGGTGAATACTGTGGAAACCCTGTTCGAGAGAGTCCAAGAGATTAAAGCAATTCCCACCTCATAGAATAAATCAGTGATTATCCCGATATTTAAAAATGGAGGCCGATTAGACCCGCAGATCAGATAGCACTTTTAGACTCTCCGGGTAACATTTTGATACGCTAGGGCAACATTTTGATAGGCTAGTATTGAAACAATTTATCGTGTGGATACGGGAATTAAGCAGTTTTAATATTTATCAATCTGGGTTTACGGCAGGACTGGGAACCTCTGTTAATCTATTTTCACTGGAAATCATAAAAAGGAAAGTCTGTTTTATGGGACAACCAGTTCATTTAGATTGTATTGATTTTAAACAGGCTTTTGATTAAGGACACCAGTATGGAATAAATTGGAGAAATGGGGATGTCCTCAGGGATTACAAGACATAAAAAAGGCCAATTATCTGAATCTCTGAACACGTATCGTGGAGTCAAGCAAGGCTGCATATTTGGAGCAACTCTTTTCACTTTGTACTTGGCAGACCTCACATCCATATTTACCAACTTGCCTATTAACCCTGTGAAGGTTGGGCGGCATCGGACCAGTTGGTTGGCCTATGCCGACGACCTCCTTATAATGGATTGTACTCCCAAAGGTCTACACGCCTTCATCACCGCTTTGAGTGAATCATCTGACCTTTATGGCTTATCCATTAACATCGGAAAAACAAAGAACATGATCTTCTCCCCTGCCCGATGAGCCAATAAGTGTCTCACATGTAAACTGAAAGACGTTCCCCTTGAATGTGTGACCTCATATAAATACTTGGGGTTGCATATTCAGAACACCTTGAATTGGTCCCTTCACTGGTCAGAAAACAAAATAAAGTGGGCCTCATTACACGGCAGGCGGTAACCATGGCGCTATTAGCGCCATGATTGCCGCCGGTATTTTACTGTGTCCGCCGTGGTGGATGGCGGAATTACCGCCCTACTCCAAGGTGAGCGGGGGCAGTAATTCCCCATTCACCAAGGCACTTCCCCATTCCCATTTGTGCCCCCATAGGGCTCAATGGGAATGGGGAAGGCACTAATTACGGTACTGCAAATTGCGGTACCGTAATTAGCACCAAGGTCCCTTTGCAGCACCCTACTTTAACGGCTGGTAAAACCAGCCGTTAAGGTCGGGTCCCACAAAGGGAATTTGTAGTAAGGCGGTAAGGGTTTACTGGTACCGGTGCCCTTACCGGTACCGGTAAACCCTTACCGCCTTCCGTGTAATGAGGCCAGGTGTAATCAAGCAATCAGTGCAATGAGCCTGTTCATTGGATGGCAGGGAGGGTATTCCATTGTGTTGGTGCTAACACTCTATCGGGCTAAGGTTTTGTCAATTTTGTACTATGGCATCGAGATATGGGGACATTGTTATCTAGTCAAACTAAAAATCTTTGAAAGCTTTGTGTTGCATAAACTTTTCTGTATGCCCAAAGCCCTTCCGATAGAATACTTATACCTAGAATGTGACCTCAAGGGGGTCAGGCACGGCTTCTATCTTAAGACTGTTAGGTTATATGAACATCTCTGCATTTTAAATAATGGAACCGTGATGGTTAATTTCATGCAGGCCTTTTCTGAGCTAGACAACCGTAAAACTATAGGTACCTTGGGTTTGCTGTTAACTGGGTATTGTGAGTGGAATGGTGGTTCACTCTCGCTTACGAGAGGGGGATACCTACCTTGCCATATCTAAACTGAAACACAAATTGTGTATGATAAGCCAAGAACAACATCTGGTGAATTTATACACTCATAGCCATAGTGGCACCTTCTGCGATTATATTAGCCGACGACTGGCCAAACTGTCTTATCATGCTGCATTCCTGAACAGTGCGGTCATTAGACAATATCGCCTGTTGAAATTTTAATTTAGCGCAGCTCGTTTCACAGACGGGGCAGGGCAATGTGTCCCATGCCTGTAATGCGTATGTCACCTATGTGGCACCGGAGACATCACATCTCTAGAACACATACTTATTATATGTGATAGCCTATCTACGATCCAAGACAGCTACTTGAAATCCTATAATAACGATTTTAACTGCACTGATTTGTCCTCACTTTGGCACAAATTTATAGAGGGATCTCACTATAATTTAATATTGTATATACTGAAGTCTTACAGGTGATGTGTGGACATTTTTAATCTATTATGATGCTGATCTAAACAGTAATCTTTTTTTAGAAGCCAATCAGCTAAGAATCTATGTACGACGATGAATGTTTTTGAAGTCTTGATTGACTATGTGGTGTTGTTTTTAATGTTCTTTTGTTTTTAATATAATGTCTTATGTTCGAATTTAAGCCCCATTTTTACAAATGGATTGTTTTATATTGTTTTATATATTTGTATGTATATACAAAGCCATTTGGCTATGTTTATAAATTAATAAAATAAATCTATAAAAGACCTTTACTCATAAACCTCGATACAAGTGAGGCTAAATTGCCAGAGATAGCTTACAACTCCTATACCCACCTCTAGAGCCTCGAAGCAGATGTGTATTCTCACTCCTGCTTTGTTTAATCTTTTTTTTAATAGCGGATCTATGTCTAGTCTTAGATGAAGCCCTCTCGTTTCCCTCTAGACTTGGCACATTCCCAGCCTCAAGGCTCCTATAGGCGGATGACCTTATCTTGATGTACCGGACCGCAGTGGGACTTCAGAGGGAGCTAGCAAAATATAGAACTTACACAAATGAAAACGGTTGTAAGATGAATATGAAAAAATCAAATGTGCTGTGCCTGGATCCTAAAGCCAGCGGTGAAAGAAAAAACCTTTATATATTCCATCTACAATCTTCCGTTACTGTGAATAAAGCATTATAGATATCTGGGGGTGTGCGCTAACGATAATCGATCAGAGGCACCCTATCTATCAGAATTGAAGCAAAACGTTAAAAACGCTAACTCCCAGGCCATTACAATTCATCGAAGGGTTGGTACATTCTCCTGTGATCCACTTATTATACTCTACAAACAAATGGCAGTTCCTTACCCTGGCTTATGGATCCAAGACAAAATTCTTGAATCGTGACCTGAATTGGAACTTAATCAAGGGGAAATTTGGCAGAAGGTTCTAAGCATCCATCCCGGGGCAGTTCCAATTAAGATCATTCAGTATGAGCTGGGACTGTTGTCGCTCAAGGCAGTGATGAAATGGAAGGCCTTGTGTTTATTGTCGAAATGTCTTTTAGCTGAGCCAAACTCCATTTTACCATTTGTCAAAGACCTTTTAGAATCCAAACCACTGGAAGGGTTGTTCAATGAAACACCTAATAGTCTCTTGCCCAAAATTGATGGATAAAAGAAAGTAGTATTTGTAAAAATATTTTAGTCAGTACAGACTCTTAACTGAAGAAAGGGTATGGACAATCATTTTTTACTGATTAATATCTTTAGTTGATTTTATCTACCATTAGCTTTCTTAACACTATTAACATTTTAGGCGATTTAGAATAAAGATTTCTTATTGGATAACTAGATGATAAAAGACTAAACTGGGGTAATGATGATTTTTTTTTTTATTGATATCACTGTTTGATGTTTTATTCACGATGTTCTTCAGCTGAATTATTTTTAAAAGTATTAATATGTGATTGTCTTTGAAGGGTTGAGTGTTTTTTCAGCCAAATCAAATAAATAAAAAAATTATGTGGCTACACCAGTCTACTTTTGTTCATCCAGTCTGGAAACATCTTCTTTCTGTGTCATGGTATTTTTGACTAGTCATCAATGAAAAAGCAAACATGATACATATTATTAAATGACTGGGCTGTCCTACATTGGTACTGCCAGTTTGGATGTATTTTCTTTCTTTGGCATTGCATTGTTTAGTGGCACCAATGATAAAACTAGAAATCTGGCTAGATTTGCCTAAATTGTTGGTGCCAGTCTGAACTTTACGATGGCAGGGCATTGTTTACTGGGTATCAATGGTAAAGCCAACATCATGAGTGATCATCTGTGTACATACAACCTACATTGGTGCAGCTTGTCCGGACATGTTCACTTATTGTGCTATGGCATTTTTTTCTGCAAAGCCATCAGAATTATGTTCTTGTATGGGAATACTGGCATATATTGATACAGCCAGCATGAAAATGTAGGGGCACAACCAGCAGGATTTATTTTTCATACTGACATATATTGTTGGAAAAGGCATCATGAACATGTTTTTCAAAATGGCCCTGGACACAGTTTGAGACATGAATCTATTGGATATTTTCATGCGTTACACTGCAAAAATTGACTTGCAACTGTGTGGCTTTTTTCATAGAGGTGTGGTGTAAAATGCACCATTTTCATCTATTAACACTAAGCAGCTCCTGCATATTTGTGGAAACATGTGTAGTTCTCCAATTAAAAAATCACCAGCTGTCACTGCCTTCACCCCTCTTCCACTCCCACATCTCAGTTCTAGGGTGTGTCCATGCCTTGCATACAAGCCTAAGGGATTCACGTCCATTCTCCTCCTATTTGTTCACAATATCTTTCTTCACCTCACTTTTAATGTACTCCTCCTCTTCAACCCTCTCCTCCAGCCTCTTCTCCACCTCCTCCAAATTCGTCTGGCTATTTCTTCTCACAACCACCTGCCAGTTCTCCTTCACCTGCTCCTTATACTTCTGGATAGTCCTCCTCTCCACCCTCTTGTTTATTTTCACCTTCCACTACCATTTTGTCCCCCAAGCATCTGCATTGCAATTAACTAGCGTGCCACACCTCTGCTGCCCTGCAAGTTGGCCCTTATGTATAGCCTATGTTAAATATCTCCTGCCTAAGCAGTCCTATTGCCTCTATGAACATAATCAGTTACAGTGATTACTTGAAGTTCTGAAGTTTGGGATGAGTAATTCAAGTAAGCAAGCCACCATCTTGAATATCTTTCCAGAAATGTCTCCCCGGTGGATAGGTTGCAACTGCTGCTCTTCCTCTATGCCAGTTGCTTGAAGGTTCCTGCCCCTGGAGTGTATTATGGCTCTCTGCTGTGGACAGCAGGTCAGTCTGTGTGATGGCAACTGTATTTTGGGAGTGGAAAGAATGAAAATGTGTATCCCTTGCATGTGGTTTGGTGTCAATAGTTATTTCTATTGATTTTAAACAGGGGACAGGCTGCAGGGGCACTCTCTCTCCATCTTGCTTGTAGCTGTCCTGGAGACATGTGCTTTCCTCCACCTGGGTTTCCCTCCACGCCTTTCCTAGGGAAAGGTGTGGAATGCTTTTTGTGTGTTTGGTTGCTATAGGGTTGAGAGATATACTTCCCTCTTTTCCTTTGTGTATACATGGGAGAGGGGTGCAGGTGTCCCATGACTGTCTTTCTTGGTGGTGGAACGCAAGTCTGTGAGATGCTAAGATCCTCTCAAAATCTTCCTCCCTCCTATTATGTATGTTTGTTTCTCTATCCCACTCTTGGCTTTCCCTCTGTTGAAGAGTGAGATTATGGCAGATGGATTTCTTCTCAGGGTGGTTTCTTAGCTGGGTCGTCATAATGTGTGCTTGTATCATGTTCTCCTGTTCCTCTGTTGACCCCTGGGACCTGGCTAGGGTTTCCAATCTGTAGCTGACTACCGAGACCGTCTCCGTTTTTCCCTCTGAAACTGATGGAAGTTGTAGGAGGGTTGGTATCTATATGTCAAGTTTCCAAAAATGGGCAGGTTGTAATAGTCTGGGGATGTAGCTCTTCTGGTTATAGGTGGCTTCCGGAAACTGGGGATGTCATTCCTAGTCCCAGGTGATGGTGTTCCAGAATGTCACTTCATCACAGGGCCAAGATGATATTTATGTATTTATTTATTCACATCTGTTGAGTGCTCAGCAGCCCGGGGGCATCGTGGCGCTTGTTACAGTGGCGATTGTTACATATATGTGTTAGTAAATAGTGTGCTTTAAAGTAATTAACCAATGTACTTAATTTGCTATCAGCCATCCAGACATGGTAACATATTGTGGTACTTGTAGATTTCCTCTTATCTATTTGAATAAAAGACTTCATATTTCACAACACAAATAAATGTCACGTCTGGAGGGTGTGCACCCACATGGCATGTGACAGCCTAACATGGGGCAAGTTTACATATCTGTGTGTATGCTCAAACATTTAGAGTTTAATCTTTAAATTTAATTTAGAGCTACACGGAAAAAAACAATGATTTCTGTAAAATAGCATGGAAAGTCAAGTATATAACACTAAACAGATCACCTAATGAGGTCACGCATCCTGGATCCCACTATATGAGTCAGTTGGCGCAAAGGAACCAGGGTGACTAAAGTGGCGAATCTAGATGCGATATAACATATTTTCTGAATATTGCGTTTTCGGAAGTGCACTCAGACCTGAAGAGGAGTGCTTGCGCACATGTTCTCGTCGAACCTCTCCAATAATAATAATAAGAATAGACCCCTGAGAATTCCATACATGCCTCCTTAGCAGGTTCATCCCCCTTTGAAGAGCTGCCGTTTTAGTTACTAGGGTTAACAGTGCTGCATTTTTCACCATCAGATTGGAAGCAGTGACTGCAACTTCATTGAAGCTAGTGTTTACATCACTGCACGAGGCAGGCCATTTGACGTCAAGGGGCCATGTTGCACCACCGGTTGAACCACCTTCACCTTGAGGCGGACCTTAGGAATTACCAGCTGCCAATGCAAGCAATGCAGTTTCAGCACGTAGTTGATATGACTTGATGCCGACTGGGCCTAATTCACACAAGCGTTTTATAATGGAAACACCCCATAGGAAAACGTTCTGTGAATTAGTTCCACCACTCAAAGGTATACCAGCTGAAGGTGAGAAGAGACAGGCTCTCCTCTTCCCTCCCCCACTCTCTAAGGAAGAATGCAAAGCAGAAGAAGTGAGGAGGTAGAGTCTTCTGACCCCCGTGCGGGAGAGGGAAGATGGAGCAGTGGTCATAGTCAGGGCCAGGGCTGGTGGGTGTTGTGCTAGCCTTGCAAGTTAATGCAAGCATTCGGAGCTACTTTGAGCTATTGGGGGGCCTGCACATGTGAGGCTGTACCTTACTAAGTGGGTCTATGTAGTTGTATGAGACATTAACTGCCATTTCTGGAACAATTAAAGCTGCATTTAGCATAGTATTGAAGCTCGTGCGCATTTGAAGTTGCACATTTCATATAATGACTCATTAACTGGCATTATTGGAGAGTTGTATGCTGCACTTGGCAAAATAAGTCAGCACATGTTCACATGCGGCCAGATCTTACATATGACGTATCTACCAGGACATGTGTGGCTACACATTACATATGGCACCATTCCATCAATATTAGATATTAACAGTTATTGGGTGGCGTTACTGGGGCATGTGTACACTTGACACATTGGACAATCAAGGCTGCAGCTTGCATATGCTGACTATGCAATCTAAATTCAGCATTAACAGGCATTGCACGGCATCGAAGGCTAAATGTGGCATATGACAGCAATAACCGGACGTATGGGGATGAATGTTAAACATGGTGAAACTGGCCTGCATATGAGGCATGAATTGCCAGTGAGTGGCGTTACTGAAGCAATTGAGCCGCACTTAGCATGCAATGCCAGAACTTGCACCTGTGTGACTGTACCTCGCTTTTTATGATAACACTTGGTATGTGAGGGTGTAACATGCACAAGATGGACTCTCAGGCATATTGGAGATTACCTTTAACATATATGACAGCACCTGGGTGTGTGGTGAACTATTCAACTTAAATTATACTGTACCTGGCCGTTGGGCTAATAGTGGCATACAGTGGCAGTTACTGACATATGTGGCTGTAATAGCGTATAAAGTCAGTGCGCCTGGCTGGTGTTGGTTCTGTTGGGTCTGTCACTGTCATATGTTGACACCACCCATAGAATTTCGAGGCAGCATGCTAGCAATACATATTTGGAAAATGACATAAAATTGGTCTTTTTCTATATGTTATTTTAATAATCTAAAACTTATTTTATATGTGCTTTTACATTCGTAATATCACTTACAGTGGTGCAATTAGGTTCAAGAAGTGTATTGTGACGTCATGTCCTGTGATGGCATCAAGGTCAAAGGCCATGTGCCCGATTTTCAAAAATGCTTTAGCATGGGAGAGACTCATTGAAAACATTTTTGTAAATCAGGCCCCGTGTGATATGAATCACTCTGATACGTTCAAGTGTGCGATTTCACTTTTGCTTGCCCTGGCATTTTGGCGAACCGACGGCCCAGTAACAACCTGGCTTTATCGACTCTTGCTGTACAAAACAACCTACACATAAGCACCTTCACTGCACTTCAGTTTAGTTATACCACTGTTTGTTTAATTGTATTAACCACGATTACAGATCTTGCTGGACAAGCAAGTGGGTTGCCTTTCAACCTATCATTCTTAGCGTTATTTCTATGCTCTACACACTTCCCCCTGATATTAAATATACATTAGATGTTTCATTGGCTACATTTGCCTGTATTCATTCTTTACATCACTAGCAGGTCTCTCGCAGTTAAATGGTCTTCCTTGCTCTGACTACAGGGTTTTTCTTTATTTAATAGGCTTGCATAATAGATGAGAAAGTGCTATCACAAATACGGTATTTGAGAAAATCATTTCAGCAACGTATTGACACATATTTTCGTTTCCTTTTCATTATATTGCTTCATGAAATATTTACCAGTGTTGGGAGGCTTCTGTAGCATTGAACAGTTTCCTTGCAGAGCTATGAAAAGACCGGGAGAAAAATGAAGAGTGTGATTGTTCTAATCCAATGACACTATCAAGTTAATTCAGGAATATTAATTGTATCCCTCCAATCTCATGTATCAGGATTCTGTGACTGTAAGTGACTTTTCATTCTTTTTTTAGGGTGCAGTATAAACTTTCTTTATCCGAAGTGTGTTGTGGGTTTGTAGTATGGAAGACAATGGATCATGCTCCAGTCTGCAGGTAGGTCTATTACTGGTATTCCAGACACATCAGGAAACTCCAAAGGGTAAACTAGACAAATCCCCTACTTGCTATTTCGAGATCAGAGACCCCTGGCTACCCACATGCTGCCCGGCCCATCATTCCTTTTCCAACTGTCACTCCTAGAATCCCCACACATACACCAAGGGTCCACACTGACATCATGGCCACTGATAACACAGACTCCAGATCCATCATATCACTACATCTCTCCTTCCGTTATACCACAGCACAATAACAAGAGGAACTGATAGACTGAAAACAGCACACTGCCATACCTACAACCCAGGGCAACACAGCCAACGTCTGAACCTACACGCTGCCTATCGAGCCACATCTAAACATGACGCAATGTCCCCACACCTCAGCTGTAACGGTTTATTGAAAAACCACCCTCAACGCAAGGAGTTCCTTCCCTCCCCACTGACGTGGTTATACAACAAACTGTTTAACAGATTCTTTTTTAGCCCTATCTCTGACACATATCATGCTCCTTGGATCCCTCTCCCCTCAGCTAACAATGAGCCAAGAACCAGGCCGTTGTACGGGAAATATATTGATATTTAGTTAAATTAAAAGTAATAGAAATTAGCAGGAACATTTGAAAAACCACGTTATCCCTGTCGCAACACAATCAACTTCTCTCAGCATAAATAAATCACAAACGTGAGTTAAAAAGAACACAATCACAATTCTGAACTTTCTGCAAATTTCACTTCACAAAATAATTACACTGATCAACAACAAAGGCACTTATGTAATGTTGTGCGATTTTGATTTTCCTGCAAGCTTAAAAGGTAGCAGTAGGATTTTAAGATTGCTAAAAATCCATATGGCAATTATAATTCTGCCCACACTTTTGGTTTAAAATAAACACAGGTTGATTTATCTCTTTGTTTTTTCAGACCACCCCTTGCTTTGGTCTATGTTGGGAAGTCAGATCGAAAAATTGGAATGCTTTGGGGAATTTTGGATTTCAGACCCCCCTTACTGAATGTCTGGTGTTGGGGAAGCTGGAAAAAAAGGTTGGATTGATTTAAAACAAAGACACCCCTCTTCCTTAAAGAAGTCGGATCAGCTGGACAACAAGGATTACCCAGTTAAATTATAGGCTATAGTTTTCAGCACACACTGGGAAGTGAGCTTTCTTCATTGAGAAATTTAGCAAAATTCACCCCGTTGTGTTCTGTCAAATGGGAAATTAATTAAATTCATATTTTTGGTTAAATAGTCTAAGGATCTACACAGTGTTGCCCTTCTCCCACCTACTACAAATGAAGGGATTCAAGGAAAGCAGACTCCCCCACCTTTTGGTTCCCAAGGGATCAGTTCTACTTACATAGCAAGCCTCTGTATATGGTTCAAGAAAGTCAGCTGCATCTCAGGACCTTCTGGAAAGAAAGGGGCAGGGGTCTGGTCACTCCACAATCAAAGATGGCCTCCCTCTCTCCACCATAGGACGCAGTCAGCTTTGAGGCCTTCCTAGGAATAGACAGCTCCACTCAGATGCGCTCTCAGCAATCTCCTCTGGTGTCTCCTTACAGCTGTCAGATGGTAGGTTTTAGCCTTCCTGATGGTCTGACTCTCCTCTCTGTCTGTCCCTGTGTGTCTCCTTTTTTCTGTGTGTCCTGTCCTAGTGAAATCCCCCTTGTATAGCAGCAATGACACCACCAATTTTACAATCTTGGGGGAGTGCCCTGCAATAATCCCTGCCAGTAGGATTGGATAGTTACCCTTCTCTCTCGCCACCCAAACCTAGCCTCCAAGTCAGAGCAACATATGGCAATTCCCATTCGTCATCATCCTTTGTTCTCCTTTTAACATTTTGGCAAAAACGAGTTATGTATCACAACTTCATAATTTTATTAGCAGCTACCAAACTAAACATATTTTCTGTTTCAACTAATCATGGGGAATTAGATAAAATGACCACCAAATCTGTATCATGTAGTATGGCCATGTGGCACCTTTCTGCCATTTCCATAAAAAGCACAACAGTTATGAATATGTAAGTTATTAAACATATGCCTAATTTCATTTTCTACCCACACACCAACACATTTGGAACCTGTTCAGATCAGCCAGAAACCTAGTTTACCTGACCTTTAAAGTTCCCACAGTCACAGAAGATGAATTTTATAACCCCAAAATCGCATGGAAATTACATAAAAATTGCTACATAGATGAAATCCATCTACCTTATAATGGCTGAGAAAAAGGCCTAAATGATAATAATCCTTTTAAATAAATTGTGAATCTTCATGTGCCTTTATCAGTCTCCTTTGTGTTGGAAGCTTGCTCTTTGAAGTGGGTGCCCCCATTTTCACACATATTAGTCATGCTCCAGCCAAGGGTGACTTTTCTTAAAGTCCATGATTTCAGAGCCAGCCGGTCTGGAGAACATGGAATTTCGACGCCTTTAGCAGGACATTTTTATTGTGGTTTGTCATTAGATGGCAGAGGTCACATACAGGCTGAGAGTGGGAGTTTTGCCCACAGCCAGCAAAAGGTTTTGCCTTCGGATGACATTTTCCATGAAGACAAAGTGGCTCTTCAAATGTCACTAGAGTTTTATGGGTGAAACATAATATACACTGCTCTCAGTCACCCGACACATCATGTTTTGTTTTCTGAAATGTTTCTGTGAGCAGTGATATTTTTTTCACTTTTACTTTTTCAAACTATTTTTATTTGCACACACATGTGCAGGGCATTTTTGTTTTAAATGATAAAAAATCCTGTTTTCAATGTGACGGGGATCTTTGATTCCTCCTTCTTTTGTAAATTAAAATGCTGTTTATCCATTGGTAGTGACAGGTAGGCGCCTTTCCACATGGCTTTTTTAATTATTTACTAGAAAAACAAAAACAAAGTGTAGGCCATTTTTGTTTCAGTGTTTAAAATGCCTGCCATTCATGTGAAAGGGACTTCCATTTTGGGCCTTTAAATGCACCTGACACAGCTCACAAGAGGCCACCAAATTAGTTGCATGTAAGGATTCACACCTGGAACAAAACTTTAGTAATTTCCAGAATGCATGTTACAAACGCAAAAACAATGTCATGCACCTGGAAAAGGTAAAAGGTACACCCAGAGCATGGTGGAGTACCCCACAATACATTAAAATAACCCATCTGAAATACATTAAAATATTCCATGCAACATGCACCTGCACCATGCCACTGCACTCGAAATGAAACCACCCTTAACGGAAATTCACACAATCTACAGTAGCACCCAAAACTAAATTCTATCTACAACCATAAAGCCAAACTAAACAGACACCAAACATGCTCCATGTGATCCGTTTGGCATACAGCCTCATACAATGATATTAAACTAGGCACCAACCCACTCATTGCCTGTAATCCATGTGGCATACAGCCATACCCAACAATGACTACATTAGGCACCATTCTGCTGCCTGTGATCAGTGTGGGATACAGCCGTGCCTTGAACAGAGCAATTAGACCAGACATCAATCTCTGTCTGTGATCCATGTGGCAAACACCCACATACACAAATAACTAAACCAATTAAACCAGGCACCAATACGCTGCCTATTCATGTGGCAAAACACCCAAATCATACACCAAGCACTATAAATCTAACACTCTCAGACCATGACTGTCCATACGCAAACTAACCTAGGAACCCATGGTCATGTCACCCGACTACCCAGTTCACTCACTGGGTACTCACCCAGACCAGACCTCAAGACATAAGCAACAGTTGACAACAAAAATGGAACATTATCCCAACAAATGCACTATGAACTGCATAATGCTAACCAAGCAGTACAAGTCCAGATTCAAATGCGATAGTACATCAGTCTCAACGTCAGTGTGAGAATTACAAACAACCACACATCCAAATACACAAACATTATTAACACAAGTGTGCCAGTGTTAATCTGCAATTTACCCCACACCCACAAATCCAAAATGCCACTACTAACACATAATCATATGTTCCAATTTGAACCACCCAGCACAAACACTTCCAAAATTCCACTCCAATGTAATGCGGACCTCCCTACAATCACACATGTCCATAAAAAGAATTTCTGTCCCAAAACCAGATGTAGCCCCTTCCACCTAAACATGCCGCCACAACAGATAGACAACAACAAATGTTAAAAGGCAGCTTCCCCTGGACATTGTCCCCTATGCCCTTACATGGGAAACTTTAACCCATCCTAACATGTGAGGCCACTACAAAAAGACAAACATTATATTAATTTAATGCATGCATCAAGACAATCCCAAAATTGTGTTATTACTCTTCCTGTACTGTCAGCTCCCTAACTGCCTGCAGAAGCTCCAATAGTTGGGCATCACATTTCCTCAATTTTGTGAATTTTTAGGAACTTGGGGTTTCACTCTAAGTTACCCAGGGTAATCCAGACGTGGACCGCTTGCTCACTGTGCTTAAAGAGGCACAGCTACACCTCACTGATGAGGCACGACTAGTCCAAAACACATGTCTGGGGTTATTGTTGGTACTCTTGTTTAGATGAGAATTGCCTAGCATTTCAGTGCTGGACTGCCTGAGTTGATGGGACCAGACTGATATGCAAATGGATTTATCTCATCTGGGAAAGGTACAGCAAGTTAAAACGAGGTTGTAGACTCTCCTGAGTGGGCACCTTCCTATAGAACAGGATGTTTGGCCATGCTCATTCTCGCTATGTGGGATCCCAGGCTTTTTGTGAATTGTTAGGAACTTGGGGGTTCACCCTAAGTTATCCAGATGTGGACCCAATGTCAACTGTGCATAGAAAGGCAGAGCTTACCTCACTGATGAGTCCAGACGAGGCTAAAAAACGTGTCTGGAGTTGCTGTTGGTACTCTTGTTCAGAGGAGAATTGCCTAGCATTTCGGTGCTAGACTGCGTAAGTGGGTGGGACCAGACTGATATGTAAATGGATATTTCTAACTCCGTGAAAGATACAGTGAGCTAAAACATGGTGGTAGACCATTCCCAGTGGGTACCTGCCCATAGAAAAGGTTATTTGCCCATGTTTGTTTTCGGCAGTGGTGCTCCCAGACCTTTTTTGTAAATATGAGATACTGTCTGTCTGGATTGCATGGCTCCTAACTGCTGCAAACCCCAAAACACTGCCTTTCACTTGGCTGTGAGACTCCATACCACTTCCAGTATCCTGCCATGTTTCACCTTAATACCCTCTTTTGTGCGCCACTCCTCCCTTAAACCTCTTCTTTGCTTCTAAGCAGTTGATAATACATTCCTCACATGTAGTTCCACACCACGCTCTGATGAGTGCTTACTGCTGCCATTCTGCATGGGCAATTCCACTCCATGCTCTGATGAGTGCCCAGATGTCATCACCCATTATAAGAGTGTGTCATGCATGTGCGCCATCAATTCCTCTGGAGAAGTCACCATTTAGGTGTGAAACCATTGAGGAGACAGACCTCCAGAATGCACATGTCATTCCTGCTCCAGTGCATCTCTCTGGGCAGCCGCAGTGCTGTTCCACAAGCCACAACAAAGAACCCCCTGGGCCGCCACCAGTTGACATCCTCAGGCTGCCCACTACACTTCCCAGGTTCCAAACTGCCTCAGTTGCCAAAACATAATGATTTCGTATCATTTGGTATCACCTACATTCAGCTGGCACCTTCAGGCTGAACCCATAATATTATGGGTGCGGATGAATCCTTTGAGGATCATTGCCTGTTAACTTTGGCTGCTTAACCCACCACAGCACGTTCTGTACCTCCTCACTGAAGACCACCATGTCCTAAAATGTTGTGGGTTCATAGAACGGAAGACTCCTAAAATGTTGTGGGTTCATAGAACGGAAGACTCTGGAACTGATTATGAGTATGCCGGTCTCGTAACAACGGTGGCGGTAAACGGACCGCCACACTCCGAGGTCTGCGGGTGGGTGCTGTCCCTCCTGCCAGGTATGGCCTGGCGGGCGGGACATCACCCGCTTGCAGACTTTGTCGGAAGCACCGGCACTGTTGCACACGGTGCTGGTACTTCTGAAAGGGGCCCCTAGGGGTCCCTTACCTAAATGGAAACAAGACAAGTCACCATACACGATAGATAAGCCAGACACGAAGTTGTATTCCCAAAGCTAGGGTTTATTGCAAAGCAAATAGTCTCAGTTGGCCAACTCGGTCTCACGCCCCGCGACATGTATCTCTAGACCTCGAGGGACGCAAGAGAGTGAATTACATACATCAGTTACATATATACAAAATGCATATCATACAATCAGCTATGACATGTTTAACAACCCCCTTTATTGGGTTTCTTTGAACTCGGTGTGATGATGGACACTTCCAACAATTATGACACCTTCAAATGTCTATTCTAGTAACACTATGCAATTTGCAAGTGCGGAGGCATATTTTAGTTGTTGAACAGAACGCAGTGCTTCTGTTCTTGGAAGCGAGCGACATACGGGGGAAGAGTCACATTCCAGACCTTGCTATCTATGAGGTGCTATTCGTGTCCTGGGAGCCGACACGCTATACAGGGCTCAGAAAAGGGGGGCCGTAAGAAGAGCATAATCCATATATGTCTATCATATCGTGCATGAGACGGTTGGCCCACGGCCACCAAAATAAGTTTGCCGTCAATCATGAGCGGTATCCATTTTTCTAGACTGACACTTCCGTCCCCCCCATTCCCATTGAGTCCTAAGGCACTCAAATGGGAATGGGGAGTAATTTTTTTCGGGCGACTGGATTTGGGGAATTACCGGGACCGCCGGGGCGGTAATGCCCTAGGTTATTCCCCAGAGCCAGGGACCAGAAAAAACATGACTCCAGCAGCAGCTGTGCTTTTTTTACCGGCACGGCGACCGCCGGAGTCGTAATGTGACGACTGGATCATGCTTCAATGTTCAGGTAGGTTTATTACTGGAATTTCAGACACATCAGGCAAGTCCAAACAGTAAGTTATACAAATCCTGCAGTTGACATGTAGAGACCACAGATCACTGGCCAACCACATCCTGCCAGCCCAGCACTCCTTCACCACTGACATCACAGAGTCCAGATACATCAAATCACTACACAGTGTAGTTATTTAACTCCAAGGACCTCGAACATGTGCATGATATATTGAAATGAGATACCATTCATGGTTTTAAAAAGCCAGTGATATTTTAAAAAGGTTACTATAAGTACGTGCAAGTAGAACAAGTAAAGATACATTCTTGTCTTTACACTATTAGTTTATGTTATGTTACGATATTCATATTTATACCATGCACCACTGTTATTTGCATTTCCTCATGTAGCTCTGTCAGATTTGAACAAGATGAAAGTTGGTTAGTTTAGTTGAGAGGGACAGGGAAATAGCAAGGTAGCTTTGTTGTTGGCTTGATGCAGGTAGAATGCAAGTTGGGATGAAAGCTCAAGGGCAACTGGAATTGAAGTACACCTTCTGTGCTGGTATGCTTCTAGGTCTTCTGTGTGAAGAGTGTAGAGGGGATGTTTGTGCGTCCATGGTGCCCAAGCGTCTTGGCCATGACTGTGGTTTGTAAGTTGGTCATAGAGGTGTAGCATTCTATCTTTTGACATCTGTTAGTAGGGATATCTATTTGATGTGAGTGAATGCAGTGCTTCTGCCTACGGTGTGTTGGAATACAGAGGTTGAGCACAAATTATGAAGAGATATCAGGGAGTAGGATACTAGCATG
Organism: Ambystoma mexicanum; assembly: GCF_040938575.1. NCBI lineage: Eukaryota > Metazoa > Chordata > Amphibia > Caudata > Ambystomatidae > Ambystoma > Ambystoma mexicanum. The sequence goes on along the minus strand of NC_090937.1, from coordinate 585,310,366 downwards.
GCCCAAGTCCTGGGTAACTCAAAGGCACAACTTCACAACATAGCACAAATATGGTGATAAACCTTGGGAAAACTTCTGTGTACCACCAGGCAGCAAATTGAAGTATAGTAGGAGTTGCAGCAAGATACATTTCCAACTAGAATGATTGCACAATTTTTGTAATGTTGAAATGAGGCAAAGCAGGCGTTCCCAGGCAGTTTCGATGTATGATATGATATGATACAGAATTTATGACAACCCTGTGCACAAGTGTTTCTAGGGGTGACAAGACAAGGGGGGGAACAGAGGGAGGACAACACATCGATCTTACTAGGCCTTGTGTCATTCAGATCGCGCAAGTGCGGGATGTAAACCTCCCGGATTAGAAAATAGGCTCAGGTTCAAGTGAGCATTTTTGCCAGAATGTGTTGGGCCTTAGATGTGAAGCCTAGTGGATGATTGCTAGGTGGTGCCTTTGTTAGTAAGGTGGTCCTAGGTTGTGTGGATTCCCTTTAGTAAGGAGTTCCAAAGTCCAATGTTCACCAACAGAATCAGCTAAGCAAATAGTTAAAGTTACTAAATGGACAAAACATACTCACATAGGATTCAGGCAGGACAAAGTCAATAGTAAGAATGCCATTATAGTGACAATAAACAGGTAAGTGGGTATGTACATGTCCCTCTAAGGAAGAAAGGACAGTGATCTATGTAGGCAGTCAGGGGGACCCTACACAAGATTCCTTCATGAAAGATGAGGGACAGGGTAGCTGCAGGTAAGAACTTAACACAATATGGAGGATACCAATGAGGAATACCATTGGATAAAGGTAAGCCAGAAGATCTGGAGAAAGCTACTCACATAAAAAAGGGTATAGTGAAGAAGGATGAGGCATTGCAGGAGTAGGCGTGCGTTCAGATGTCATTAATGCCCTGTCTCCACTTGAGGACTTTACAAAATGAAAGCTGCTCAGAGCTGGATCTAGGATCCCAATGAAGGATGACCATTCATTTGAGTCCCATGACATTTAAGATGCATCAAGGGCCTGTATACACCACTGTAGGAAAAAGGGACTCAGCTCAAAAAGCATACCCAGTCTCATGGGGAAGAACATCCGCACAGCAATGAGCCACGATGTCCCATGATGATATCACTCACTAAGGATGTGCATACTGTCTGCATTGGAGCAGATATGCAGTTTCTACATCCTACAAGCTTCATAGTGGGTGCCAACAGTGTTGACAGATGGTGAACCAGTTGAACTCAAAGGTTGAACGGAGGGAGTCACCAGGACAATCTTCTCCTGGTCGAGAGCATCAGAGTTTTGTCTTGCAGCAGTTGCCTTTGGAAACAACCATTCTTCTAGGTCCTCTATGTTATTTGGGTAAAAGTTCCAGTGGTTCACTAGTGAATGTCACTGAAACCCAGGGGCTACTCCAGCACACTTTTCAGGAGAAGGAGACATGAATCATTCAAAACTCTAAGATGATATCTAGTACAGTTCCCAGAGCATCAATTGCATCATGCAGAGTGTGGATGTGGATTTGGTCATCTAGGGCCCTTATATGATCCAAAACTGTTTGATACACACAATCACACTTGAGGGCTCTGGACAGATCCAGCAGAGTGTCAGGGCTATATATGTCCTTTCCTTCATCTGGACAGAAAGAAAATGGTCAAATGAAGCCAGTGGTTCACAAAGCACTAACTTGCGATGTTGGGTACTATACTGGACAAAACGCAACCTTGCAGTAAAAACACAAAGCACCATGGTAGTGTAACTGAAATATATAAAAAATAAGACTGCAACCAGAAATATATATAAAATAAGTTTAAGACTGCGACCAGCTTGTCAGGAGTACACTGCTTGGTTGTAAAATCCACCCAGGGTGAAACTAAGTGGGTTCAGGCTCCCTCATGGGCACGACTTATGCTATGCAAAAAAGATCAATGTGGTACTGGACCCTGCACTGTCAGTGTTGCCAAAGAACTGTGTTGTGCAGGCAACTGGAGTATGAAAAAGCACTTAATTCTAAAAAAGAATTAAAAAGAGACAGAAAAACCAAACCAGTCAACAAATATGCCTGGCGTCTCAAAGAATAAAACTGTAAAATCAGCAAAAGGAAACATTTTCCTAATAGTCTCTTTGACTAAGACTACAATAGGGGAACACAAACATTACTCAATATTGGGAATGGGAAGGGGCAGTTGGAATCCTACACAGGCTATCCAGCATTCCATGGAATGACACAGAAGCCTCTTATTGTCTATGTTGAAACCATTCAAAAACACAGTTGAGGCATGCACAAAAGATTTACAGTACAATTTGTAAAACACTGAGGCATTCAGCCAATCAGCTCAATTGAGACTACTGTATAGTTTGGCAACAGTCCAATCAAAACGTATAGGTTATATAAGGCAAAGGAATGATTGGCCCCCAAAAATAAATCAGATACCACAACGTAAAGCATAATCTATTTGACCCACACAGATATAAAGTAGGTGAAAACCAGATCAGAACAGTCTCCTGGATGAAATAAACGGATCTCTGGAAGAGGTTATCAAATCTGAACTGACTAGCTCTTATTGATTTCCGCAACGAACAACACATTCCTTTGAGTAATCTAATAAATTCACTATGTATACATTGAAATACATAGAGGCATAGATCTGCGGATCAAAATACAGTATCCAAAAAATACAAAGCCTTCACTTCTAAAACATTGCATTAAGTAACCAGACACAACAGCATTACAATTATAGCTTATAAAACCTGGAAAGACACATCCAAATTACAAAGACAATCCCAAAAAAACAGAAAGGACCAAATTGACATAATACCTTGGTGGAGGTGGAGGGAGACCCACATGCAAATAACCCTTAGTAAATGGAAGACCAAAGGGTGTTGTAGCAAATCAGAAGATGGATCCCCTCTCTTCTACTTAATACCAATCTGTAGACTTGTTTACTGATATGAAATTCTCTGTAATCTCTTATCTTTGGGATCCCTGTTTGGGCTTCTTTTCCAAGATATATATTCTTTCTTGCTACTCTCGTCATATCCTAGAAGGATACTTTAATTCAGGTGGCCTTTCTCTTTGGATGAATTAGAACTCATCTTGCTTTGTCTTGTTTGCTCATTTAGTTGGCTCTCTCATATATTTTCTAATTCACAATGTCCATTCCTTTTCACATTCTCTTCTTCTGATATCACATTTTTATGGGCTTGCCCTTCTCCCAGGGTACTGTTATTCCTTGTTTTAATACTTTAACATTTAGATTCTCAGTGTCTCTATTTCTGTTTTCCTGCTAATTTAAGTTCAGGGTTTTCAGAGTTGGTTTGGTCTCATTCTCTCTTTTCCAGTAATGTAGGTTCAGCTGGTTCAAAGATAAGTCTCTTTCACAATTTCTACTGGGACGAGTGATCTGAAGGTATACAGATAACTCTTTGGTCTTCTTTTATCCCTGTTCTCCCGTTACCTTCTCATATGCAGGAGAATATCTTTGGGAGCCTTGTTCCTTGGTGACCTTTTCTAGAGCCCTGGAACATGCTTGCTTTGCCTTCTCTGGCATTACTTGGGTTGCGTGTCGGATCTGGTGTCCCATTTTCTCACCTCTGTCTCCTGCCCTGTTGTTTTATCGTGTCGGGGCTGCAACGTGAGTTTGGTGTCTCATCCTCTTGTATCAGGATCCTGCCCTGTTGCTCTCTCATATCAACACTGGCTGTGTCTTTATTGTCTCAGCCTCTCGTACTTGACTCCTGCCCGGTGGCTTTCTCGTGTCAAGGCTGTGCCATGACTTTGTGTCTCAGCCTCTCATACAGGGCTCCTGCCCTGCTGCTCTCTCATGCTGGCTTGTGCTGTGACTTTGGCATTCTAGCTTCTCATCTCAAGTGAGTTTCAAACTCACAGTTCTCCTCTCTGGTGCGTATGCCACCCCCTCCCAATCTTAAGCAGCATGGAGACCCCTCTAGACCGCATATGCGCTACTCACTCGCTCTGCTCTCCATACAGGATCCATCATTTAACATCCTCATATCAGTGATTTGCATACACTGATTTAAATGGGCATGTTAATTTCTTATAGGATAATGGTATCTCTGTGGAGTTTCTTCGTCCCAGTCTTTATTTTTACAGATTTCTGATGTTGTACAGCCTGTCGTGTAGGCCATAGTGTGTACAATTGTAGAGAGTTCCTCACAGGAATGGGATTCCTTGTCCCCTAAGTGTGAGTCTCTGTAGATGCGGTCCCGCTTGCCTTGACCCCTAGGGTGGGTGTTGCAGAGCAGGCTCACCCCTAAAATTATTATTCCAAATATTCTAGGAAGGGTATCCTTTTATATTATAAACTCCAATCCTTGACTATATGGGGAAAGTGTTTGATTTTACTGATGGTGCGTTTTCTGGGCAATGTCACCACCTGGTTGCCATTTCCGAGGCAATTTTATCACTGGATACCATGAATCTTCCTGACAAAGTCCAATGAGCTGCAGTTTGCCTGACAACAATAAGGGTGGATTTGTTGTTTGAATTTCACAATAATGATGGGGATGGTCTCTGTTAGACTATCGCCCATCACTGATCACTGTCCCATAATGTTGTCCTGTACCTTCAGTGCCCGACTATAGTATATAGGCTGACACTCCATATCTCAACATGTGCTGAAGTATAGGGCTGGAGTGGAAGAAATAGACACATACTAGTGATTATTTTATGCTGAATACTCACTACCAAACCTCACCTACTTCTTGGTGGGATGGTTTTGAACATCTGTAAGAGAGTGTCTGATTGCATAAATCTCAAAACTAGATATAATATTAATGTAAAGTGGGGGTTCTGGAGGCCAAATTGAAGATATTAGCAGCATATGATACAGTGCTAGGATCTATGAAAGCATTTAAGAGGCTGTAAGAGGTGTGGTACCAATTATCAATGCTTCAAATCAATAGGGCTAAAAGAAGAATGATAAACTTGAAAGTCAAGGGAGAGAAGCCTGGCAGGCCTTTAGCCAATTAATAAAATGAAGAACTGGAAAATCTTTGTACTTTCAATTAGAGACCAAGGGGGTGAGGGCTTTATTTCTTTTGTCCAGATATGTCTGTGAATAGTACTGTTGATCTCCCGAGAACCTCTAATTAAGAGTGGCGAGTGAACTAGACTCACTGATAACCAAAGAGGAGGTTCTCCCCTCCCTTGAATTAAAGCTGAGTTAAGCTCCATATATATCCATATATTCAGGGCTCAGAAGGTTTGTAGGCTCTACTTGATACATTTATCAGGCATCTATATACTAGTACTTACAGTCTTGAATTAACCACTTGCAAACACAAATCATTAGTCAGTTTGCTTGATTTGGAAATGTTTATCTCCAATAGTATGTTTCCGAACAGACAACTTTGCAAGTACACTGCTACTAATGCCAATGGACAGTGCACACCTCAACAGCATTGCCAATGCAATTCTGTATTGGTGAACATAAAATAGACAAAGTAACTGCAGCATTGATACAGATTGTGAGACTCAATCAAAACCTTGACTAAAAGATTCTACCACAAGAATTACAAAGAGACCACAGTGAAAGGAGCAAAAGAGAATCAAAACTGTCAACTGTACTTCATTTCATTCTCTGAAACAAAAAGAAACATTGATTGAGGATATCACTATACGTTTCATCGCTACCTATTCATGCCTAAGCCTAAATGTATTTTCAATTCTCAAATTAGATTGGCACGTTAGCATTAATGAAGAAGATCTCAAACCATTTTGAAGCTATCACTAGTGAAGTTACCTACAAACTCAGAGCAAACCATAAAAACAATCTCTAACAAAGTGTGACAAAGTCACCTTTCTGGTTTTGAGAACCACCAGGGGAATGTCTTAGGGGTGGGTGCCATGCTGAGCTAGTAGATGATGGCCTGGCAGTGGAATGGGGTGGATCCCCTGAGATAGTTGATGATAGGCCTGTCGGTGGATACCCAAACCCTAGAGGGGTACGATCACAAGGTATCACTGCAACTCGACCTGTGGTGAACAGCCCCCTCTTCAGTTCCTACTTGATGGTCATGGTCACATTCCCACTAAAACAATTCTCTCAGCCACACCCGGTTACTTTAGAGGAAGCAGCATATCCAGAGACCCTGGGTACCCCATCCCCACTTGCAGAGTCTGAAATGCTTCACAGGGAGCCCAGCAGCTCCATAATTGCAGCAGTGGCCAGGTTATTTAAGGGAAAGACTTTGCAATGTCCAAGTAACAGTATTATGTATCTAGAACCAAGAACAACAGGTTCAGGTGTGGAAGAGATGAATTTTATGAGGACATGGTTCACTGATGTGAACCCTGGATTCAAAAGCAGCATGTGCGGTGAAACTTCATTGTGCACCAGTGCTTGAAAGCTGAAACTGGGGATACAATCTTTCCATTCCACTGTGCAGCATTCCCAGGAACAGAAATGTCCCTTTCTCTAGTCCAAGAAGTTCCCAACAAAGCCATATTGTAACCAACCCAGAATGAAGTGCAAGAACATGAGTCAAAAATATTACCAGTTTCAGTTTTAAATCATACTTCATCCGCTCTTGCTTCCCAAGATCCAGTTCAGCCTGAACAGCCACAAGGGGAGCTGAAGGAAGCTAATGAAATTTCAAAATGGTGGGTGTGCCTTAGACAACTTTGACCCAGCCCCCTAAACATCAACCTATCCCAGGTGTAACAAAAAGCAAGATCAAATCCCAGTCCACATTCAATTCCCCCTCACAGTAAAAGAAGAGGTGTACCAGAGGACAGAATAGAGCAAACAAGTAAAAGCCTCCAGGTGCTAGGTGTGGGTTGCAGGAACAGGGGGTGAAGAAATGTGTGAGCATGTCCAGACCCTATATATTCAGCCTAAATAGGAAGAATCTAGCAGTCAGGTCAGACCTACACAGGGCCATATGGTGGGAGGAGGAATCCTTAGGGATGAGGGAGATTTCTGTGAGTTCGAATAGGTAAAAAGGGAGACAATCCTGGGTACATTCAGCAGTTGAGGCACCTTCTCAAGCTCTCCCTGCCAGTTATTACAAATGCCCTGTTCATCCACAAGACTTGGTGCCATGGTCAGGCAAGGGCTATGGGGCCCTGGAAAGCATGTACTGAGAGTGGACTAAAGTCAAGGGTTAAGGAATCTTGTACATCTTCAATGCTTGAGGACTGAGAATGAAGCAAACTCCAGCAGGCTTAAAGAAACTGAAATTGGCTTCAAAGGCCCAAGTGCCTATCTACCTGCAGACATGTTCAGAGACATATGTTGGGGGGAGGCCATCCTGATTACTATTATTTATTTTTTGTGGAGCGAACTCAGTCATTTCAGGTGATCTCTACACTTAAATAGTTCCTCCAAATAAGCACAGTGATCTTATCCTTGGTTTAGCCATTCCTCTTGAACCCAGGTGCCCCACATGACACTAAGTGAAGACAAAAGATAAAATACCAGAGTTAACACATGGGTATTGCAACCCCTAAAGGGTACTACAGTAGTGAACGATGCAACAACTAAAGACTTGGCATGTACAAAATCCTAGATATCCATTTCAATAACCAGGTATTTTCTGAATACTACAAATCAACAATGGCCTCCTCAGGTTTGTAATTTACAAACTCGTGTGCCTTTTCACAAAATGTATGTGGGCAGTATGAACAGACAACTGAAACCCATAAAAGAGTAGCACACAGTGGAAAAACAGATTTGTGACATTTGATTCCCAGTGCAAAAATATGTATCCTAACTATACAGTCAGGTGCAATGGAAGGGCCCCTAATTTAAAAACGTGTGTCATTTGCTTGTATTCTTTGTAAAATTACATAAGAATTAACAGTGTTATAGCATAGTAACTTTTGGGAAAATTGCAGGTCAAATATATTTGTGCTGATACAATAGTTGGTTTATTTTTATATCACAGGCAATCAAAACGCGGTCAGATCCATTTCAGACACACATTCTCCTTCAGGGACCAAAATCTACCTGTCTATATTCTTCTAATATGTTTCAATTTCTCTGGTCTCAAGTATGACTTCATTCATTGTCACATAGTGATGGATAATCCTATGGCTGGGAGAAGGTTTAGACCAAAAGTGATCTGCTGTGGTCAAGCCTGTCTATATTAGAAGAAGTGGACCACTGAATTGTACTTTTTTGCTCTTCCGTAATTTCTGAAGACACTAAGGGCCTCATTACGAGTCCGGCGGTAGCCGTGCCGGAAAAACCGGCAGGCTATGACCGGACCCATAATACTATTCCGCCTCTGTGATTGCTGGAATCACTGGGGCATTACAACCCCAGTGACCCGGTAATTATGGAGGCGGAATTCTGTAAATCCCCATTCCCATGGAGTCACATAGGACTCAATGGGGATGGGGACCATGGAAACGCTGGTTCCGTCTATAACAGAGCCGGTGTTTCCATGTCCGCCTGCATGCGGGTGGTGTTAATCCCACCAGGTCAGACCTGGCGGTAGTCACACCTCCCGCCTGCAGGACTCTGAATCAGCCGGTCCGGAAACAACGGTGGCAGCGGTTTTACGCCACCGTTCTTTCCAGACCAGCAGGGTCTTAATGAGGACCTAAGTGTCATACCAAACTTTGCAACAAATCTGGTTTGCGTGAATTCATACTGGCCGTGCTCAAACATAACCAGTTCAGTTAAAATAGTGATGTGAATGCACTTTGAGGCAATTTTTCCCTTTCTAAGATGCACCATGCATGTGGGTAGCCTTTTAATCCGCCATGCTTGGGAATCCATTAGTATTTACTTTTGCAACTTCCTTCCCCTTGTAATCTGTTCCCTCCTTCACCTCCTCCCTGCCCGTCTGCACTACGATACAATTGGCCAAGAAACCCGCACGTGACCAGAAGTGCTTTGGTGATTCCTGAGAGCCTCATGAGTTTGCTGCGCTCTCTCGAAAGTCCCTTTTGTCTTCCTTCCTAAAATGCACCATCTATGCAGTAAGCCTTTTGTCTCGAAGTGCCTGGGAAGCCAGTAGTATTTATTTTTCCCACACCCCACCCCTCATAATCCATTCCCTTCTTCCCCTCCTCCCGGATTGCCCAAACTGTGTTATAATTGGCTGGAGAATCTTGCACATGACCAGAAGTGCTTTGGTGATCCCAGAGAGACTTATTAGCGCACTGCACTCTCTCGGACATCAGTTTTGCCTTCCCTCCTAAGCCACACAATGTATGCAGTTATCCTTTCATCCCACCATGCCTGGGAATCCATTAGTATTTCATTTGTCCATGTCTCTCTCCTTGTAGTCCATCCCCCCCTTTCCCTCCTCCCTGCTGCCCAAACTGTGTTACAATAGGCCAGAGGACCTTGCACATGACCAGCAGTGCACTACTCTGTTGTCCTTCCCAGGGGAGACTTCCCAGGCAGCCCGCATAGGGCCAAAGGAAAAGGGCAGCTCCCACTGCCTGTTTGCCTGTTCAACGTGGACGCAGTCTAGTGCTAAAAACATGTAAGGTGGTAGGAATTGGGAGCACAGCCAGTGCTACTCTTCGAAATCCTGCCACTATCTTTTTTTTTTTAAAACACTTTATTGTTTTTTTTTTTGATAACGTTACAAAAACGAACAAACAGATAACATACAACTTATAACACATTACATGACTGGCTGCTTGGTACTCTGTATAAGTGTCCTACTTCTCTTTGCCCCCGAGTGGGCAGGCGACCCTGCTATTTGAGTTTCTTCTGTCTATGTGGCGGTGTAGCGGTGCAGCGGTTTCCTTTTTTCACCTTCTTGTACTGGGGGGTGCTGCGAGCACCATCCTCTACTGTTCTTCCTCCCTTCCCGGGTCCCCCTCTTCACTGTCCTCTCTTTGTTCAAATAGGTCCTGCATCAGGGAGTTCCACTCCATCATTTTTTGTCCCAATCCATCTCCTCCTTTCTGCACTGCCCTCATCCACACCAGCGTTTCTGTCATCGCCCATTTCTTGAGATCCGCCCACCAAGAGTCTATTCTTGGGCCCTCTTTCAAGTTCCACGGCATCGCTATCCGTCGTTTAGCTAATATACATATTAAGTCTTTCATTTTTGCGAGGTGCGACCTATGTATGCCTCCTCTAGGGAAGAGGCCGGGTGGTTAAAGTTCAGGGTTCCCTACTTGTATTTGGAGTCCGCTTCCAGCCACCTTGCTTCTGACTCCGTCCCAAAAGACCTGTATCACTGGACAGGTCCAAAACATGTGCACCATGCCCGCTTGCTCCTCCGGACAGCGGGGACATGTGCAGGGATCTCCCAGCTTCATTAAATTCATCCTTTTGGGTGTTAAGTACGCTCTGTGTGTGACATATAATTGTGCTTGCCTGATCCTTGCGTTCCTTGATACTTTCTTGGGATATTTCAATGCTATGGTCCACTCCTGATCGGTAAGGGGTCTTCCGAGTTCTTCCTCCCAGCTTCCTCTCGTGTGTGGCGCCTGTGAGTTATTAGATTTTAACAGCTGTTCATATAGCCTTGAAGTTGTGTGTCCACCTTTTGCTATATCGTACCATACATCTAACTCCCCTTCTTCATCCTCTTGTTCTGGCCACTTAGGCCACCTCTTTTTGATTGTCAGTATCATCCTATTATATAGGATGAATTGGCCTTCATGTATATCAAAACTCTCCACCATGTCTTGGAACTCTGCCCACTGTTCTTCTATCCTCAGATCTCCTATCTGAGCCACCCCTTTGGCTTCCCATTGGGATCTGTATGTTGCAAGCATGTTCCGATCTGTACCCAATAGCCCGGCTAATGGGATCTGAGACGAGCAATGGTTCCATCACCTTCTGGAGTGTCCACGCCCTCACCCACAGTTTTGTCGCAAGCCTGAGCATGCTTGGTAAGGTCTTGCGTAGGGATTCGTCTAGCCATGGGATTTCTCGTAGGTAGTATGATTTCAGTGCCGGTTGGAAGAGTATTTTATCTATTGCTTCATCCTCCCCCAGTCATTTGACCACAAATTGAAGTTGCCCTGCTAGGTAGTATCTTTCGAAATCAGGTAACCTGATACCCCCTGCTTTGTACTGTCTTTGTAAAGTTGTCATGGCGATCTTGCACCTCCCCCCGCCCCACAGGAATCTCTGCGCCATCGTGTCTAATTTTCTGAAAAAGGCTCTGGGTATGGCGTGCGGGATGTTTGTGAAATAATATAGCAACCTTGGGAGTACTACCATCTTCAGGATGGCTGCCCTTCCCATCATCCCCAGAGGGAGTGTCTCCCAGAAGCTCATGGCCTTTTGTATTTTGGCTAATGCTACTAGTGTATTATGTTCATGTGATTCTACGGTGTTATGGTGTATCTCTATTCCTAAATATCTAAAGGAGTTCAGTGGCCATGTCAGACCCATGTCCGGGAGTTTGTCTCGGGGGACTCGTCTGAGGTCAGCCAGGGGGAAATGGATCGATTTCTCTTTATTAATGGCTATCCCTGAAAGTCTGGTGTATGTGTTTGCTGCTTCCAGGAGGCAGGGCAGGTTAGTACGTGGGTTTTCTACGAAGAGCAGGGTATAATCTGCATATATCGAGATCTGATGTACAACTCCGTCTATGTCTATTCCTGTGTCTCCGTATTCTGCCCTGAGGAAAACCGCCCATGGCTCCAAGGCCAGTATATATAACATTGGGGACAGTGGGTAGCCCTGTTTGGTGCCCCTGCATATTCTCCAAGCTTTTGAGATGTGCCTTCCTGTCTTTACTCTGGCTCTGGGATCCTTGTATAGTAGCCTGATCCATCTAAGGAACCCTTCCCCTATGCCAAAATGGGCCAAAACACTTAGCAGCCACTCCCAGCTAACTGAATCGAATGCTTTGACGGCGTCTAGTGACACCAGCGCGCACTCGCCCTGTCTCTGGTTCGTCTGCTCTATAACATGATGTGATCTGCGAAGGTTCCATGACGTATTGCTCTGAGTGGATCAATGTGGGTATCACTATTTTCAAGCGGTTCGCTAAGACCGCTGTGAGTATTTTGGTGTCTTGGTTGATGAGGGAGATTGGTCTATACGAGGCACATTTCCTTGGGGATTTCCCGGGTTTAAGGATTGGTACAATCGTTGTTTCCGACATGCTATTTGGTAGTTGTATGTTTTCATAGGCCTCCAGGTATGTTTCTAATAGTTTCGGGGCAATGGTGTTCTTGTATACCTTGTAAAATTCTCCCGGGAGTCTGTCAGGACCCGGGGCCTTACCCGAGGGGAGGTTGGGAATCACTGTTTCAATTTCATCTAATGTGATGGGGGCATCTAATGATTGGGCCTGTTCGTCCGTTAACTTTGGTAACCTTATCTCGGCCAGGGCATCCGGAATGTCTTCCGGTTCCACTTCCGGATTAGGAGTATACAGCTTTTCATAAAAGCCGGCGAAAAGGTTGTTTATATTTTCATGACTTCTAACCTATGTCCCTGTTTCATCTTCCAGTACCCCTATGGGGTCCCTTTTGTTTTCTTGTTTCGTGAGCCATGCTAGGAGTTTGCTGGGTTTATCCCCTTCTGCATGCACTCTCTGTAGGTATTTCCCATAATTTAGCTTCCCCAATTTCTCCCAGAGTTCCATGCATCTTATTCTTAACGTCAGCAATTCCCTGGGTTCCCCGCTCGCCTTTTCTGCCCTTTTTTCCTCCTTTCTTATTTCTTTTTCTATTTTAACCAGTTCCTCCATGGCTGCCCCTTTTAGCCCTCCTGTTTTCCCAATCGCCGCCCCCCTTATCACTACCTTAAACGCGTCCCAGAGTGTGGCATTGCTTCCTACACTTCCCTCGTTGTGTTCAAAGTATTCTTCTATTACCTCTTGTAGGTGTGCTTCCAATTCGCTCTCCTCCAGCGCCTCCGCTCGGAGGCACCATGTTGGTATTGGGGTTTTCCTATGGGTATACGCCCATGTTGCTATTACCGGGGCATGATCCGATAGTGTTCGTGCTTTAATGTCAATTCCTGTGAATTCTATTAAGGATTCAGCGCCTGTGAGCAGGTAATCAATCCGTGTGAATACCCCATGGGGCATACTATAGTGAGTGTACCCCCTCCCTCCTCCGTGTACCTGCCTCCAGACGTCCACCAACTGCAGTCGTGTGAGTGTTCTATGAAGTTCCTTGGCTGGAGGCTCCGGACTCCTGTACTTGTCATCTGATCTGTCGAGGAGTGGGTCTAAGGTACAATTGAAGTCCCCTGCCCAGATGCGTGTGGCGTCTCTGTATTGAACCACTCTGAGTGCTGCTTTCTTGAAGAACTCGGTTGCTTCGTGGTTCGGGGCGTAAGTATTGATCAGACATATTTCTTTGTTTTCTAGCATTCCGTGTACCAGCACTAGCCTCTCCTCCAAGTCCGTTTCTTGCTTCATGAGCTGGAACGGCACTCCCGGTGCAATGCATGTTAGTGTCCCTCTTGCATAATTCGAGTATGAACTGCTATATACTTGTCCTCCCCATTTCTTTGCCATCTTGGCCTGCTTTTCCAATGTTAAGTGAGTCTCTTGGAGTATTGCTATTTTGACATTCATCCTGTTTAGCCAGGCGTATACTCTGAGTCTCTTGACATAAGCATAGAGTCCCCGCACATTCCAAGTTGCTATTTTTATCTCGTCAGGGTTCATATATGCATTGATTCTTTTGGCTCCGTTGTCCCATAGCCTTCAATTCGTTTGTTGCCCTGCTTCCTGCTAAGTTATCTCCTCCTTCGCCTCTGGGGTGGGTCCGCATGCTTTGCTGTTGTGTGATTTCTCGATCTCCACCCACTCGGGACATGCTGTAGTTGCTTGAGTCATCCCATCCGTCGATGGTGCCGTGTGCCAGTCGGCCATGTCTAATATCAACCAACACGTAAACCGTAACTTTCTTAACCCAAACTTCAACCTTTAAACTAACGCCCAGCCACCCTCCCCCCGCTCGGGCTTTGCCGCTTCTCTCGTCATGCTCCTTTGGACAAAGCAGACTCGCCGCAGCGTGATACCTTAGAACTGGCATCCAAACTCACGTTGCGCTCTTCTTAGGGGCTTGGCCTTTCCCCCTCCGCCGGCGCTTCTGAATGGAGCTAGTCGCTCCTTTCTATCTGTCTTCACTCTCCGAACTCCCATTGTATATTCGATGTTTTTTGGCATCATTATTCCTAGTTGGCTGCGGATCCTCACCGGGGTCGGCCCCTTCCGCTATTGGCATCCCTCTGTGTCAGCTGGGGGATCCCCTGTGCATCCATCCATGCTTGAGCTTCCTCCGTAGATTCAAAAAAATAAGATTTCCCTTTATATATCACCTTTAGTCTGGCCGGAAAAAGGAGCATGTATCTTATCTCCGCCCTTCTGAGGCGTTCTTTTGTAGGGCCAAACTGGGCTCTTTGTTTCTGGACGGTGGCAGTATAGTCCGGATATATTGTGATCCTGGAGGAATTTCTGATGATCTCTCCCCCTCCCCTCGAGAATGCCAGTATCCTTTCTCTGTCTTTAAAGTTCATTATCCTGGCGATCATTGCTCTCGGTGGGGCCCCGGGCCGAGGCCTCCTAGATAGTGCCCTGTGTGCTCGTTCTACCACAAAGCCCTGGGATAACGACCCCGCTCCGATTTCCTGAAGGAGCATCTTTTCTACATATTCTGTTGGGTCGTTCCCCTCTTCGCCCTCCGGAACTCCAATTATGCGGACGTTGTTCCTCCTGGCCCTGCCTTCCGCATCCTCTGCCCTCCGCTCTAGGAGCCTGACTTTCTGCAGCACTTCTGACATTTCTGTCCTTGTAACCGTGAGATCTGCGGTGTTTTGTTGTAACTGCTGCTCTGTTGTTGACACCCTGTCCGTCAAGTTCCTGGCATCCTGCCGAAGGAGGCCCACATCCACCATGACTGTGTCCAGTTTCTGTTCGAGGGATGCTTTCAGGGCACCTATAGCCATGTCCATTTTGTTTTCGAGACACGTCTTTAGGGAAGCAATTGCCTCCAGGACCTCTCCGTTTGTCCCGTTGACTAGTTGGCGTGGGGCGCTCGCCTCCGCCGCCACCAAGTCCTGTACGTTTGGTTGCTTGTTCCCAGGTGCTGTAGCAAAAGTGTCCATGGTGGCTTGTTTAGTTTTCACTTCTGTTTTCTTGTTGGCAGGCATTGTTTGTATATGGGCATTTAGGTATGGCTCTGCTCTGCTTATTTTATCTAAGGTTTAGCTTCCCCCGAGGGGCGAGCTCTTCCGCCGGGTTTCTATCAGCCGTGGCAGCCGGATTGGCGGTTGAGGCGGTCCTGTTCATCGCTTGCGCCGTTAGGGTGGAGGTTGCGGGGACAGATCTTGCCCGTTCTTCCCGGGGGTTTGTATAGTCTGGTATGCAATCTCGTGGGGACCTCCAGCTCTGTCATGGGTCGGGAGAAGCTACCTCCCGCCCTCTGCCACCAGGTGGTTTAGTGTCCCCCAGGGCCGTGGTACACACGGCCCTGTTTGTAACTAGCAGGGGGCCGCAGCACACGGGCACGCCACCCCAAGACAGGCGCTCTGGGCGATCCGGATCTCCGAGTACCTGCAATCCCGATCTGTTCTCCTCGGTCGGGCGTCTTCCCTCCACCTCCTTCCACCGGGCGGGCTCCGCTCCTTGCTGTGTTGTTGGTGCTCTCCTCGTCCGCCGCCTCTCCTCCCGGGCCCACCAGCCGGCAAGTCTGCGGCGGCTGCGAGGTTCAGGATGCCGTGCCCAGGCTCGGGGGTCTGCGGGGCTCACTCCTTGCCGTCTCTGTTGCTTCAAGCGCTCAGTCGGTTCCCGGACGTCAGGGGTGACAGCGATGGCCCGTCCGAGCCCGCTCGCCCCGAGGGCACTATTCCCCACTGTGTCGTTCATGTGTTCCTCGGTCGCCGCCTCTCCACCAGCCCGCCTAGACCCGTCAGCCTGCGGGTCGGTGATGGCCGCAAGGTGCAGGCGCGCGGTCAGACCCGGGCCCGAAGTCTGCAGGGCTCGCCCCCCGCCGCCTCTGTTGTCTCAGGCGCTCGGTCGGCTTCTGGGGTGACGGAGATGGCCCGCCCGGTCTTACGTGCCTCGGGAAGCCTTCGGCGCCATCTTGGAGAACGTAGGGGGGTCCTGAAAAACAGCCACTACCACAGTTTCCCTGGTCTGTTTTCTCTCCGGGAGGGCACCGGAGGATAGGAAAATGGTTCCGCCAACTTTATTTGTGTTTGCTTGCCGTTGGATAAGTCTGTGTCCGCCGTTACAGGATCATTTACAGGATCTCAAATGGGAGCTGCGTGGATTCGCATCTTCACTCCATGCGTGCTGGCCACGCCCCCCTGCCACTATCTTATTAGCTTATCACAACCATGCAATTCTTACCACTGTTTGAAATCTCGCAGTGCTCCAGAGCTAGTCAATGTGTTATGATATGATATAAAATATGATATGATGTGGCATTTATAACGCGCCTGTACACAAGTGTTTCTAGGTGCGACAAGACAAGAAGGGAGAAACAAAGGGAGGACAAAATAATGATCTTACTAGGCCTTGTGTCATTCAGATCATGCAAGTGTGTGGAAGGGGGAAGGGGAGAAGTACCAGGGGGGAGGAGATGGGGGAATTGCAGTTAACTTACCAGTGCGGGCAGCTCATAAGTGCAGAGAGAAGGGACTGTTGGGTTGCAGATACAGTCAGTTACGTGTTGGTGAGCCCGGAGGCAGTGCAAGGGCAACTGGACATGCAGGAGCCTGGGCCCGAGTTCAGAGGGTGACCAGGTGACCAGTGCGCAGAGCAGTCTGGTGCATCAGGTGGGGAGAGGAAGAGAGAAAGCGGAAGCGAAAAGGAAGGTCTTGAGTTGCTTCCGGAACTGGAGGTGGTTCTGTTTAAGTTTGAGAGAGGCAGGGAGTCTGTTCCAGAGGGAGCCCCCAGCTGAGCCAATAGATCTGCTGCCAACTCTCTGCTTGGAGAAGCATCTGACCCTCAGAGAGTTGGAGGTGGATGACCGGAGAGCTCGAGAAGGAAGATGTTTTGGAAGAGAAAGTTGGAGTAAGAGCGGTTCCAGGTGACAGAAAGCCATGTGGATGATGCAGAGGGTCTTGCAGTTGATCCTTGCAGTCATGGGGAGCCAGTGAAGAGATTTCAGAAAAGAAGAGATATGATCCCTAGGCTTGAGGCCAAGGACAAGTCTTGCAGTCTTGTTCCGGATAAGTTGTAAAGGTCAAAGAGTAGAGGCAGGAAGATATAGAAATAATCTGTTGCAATAGTTCAGCCTAGAGAGGACCAGAGCTCTGGAGACAGTGACAGTGAGCTTCGGGGGGATAGTGAGAAAAGGAAGCATGCCTCTGAGGGTGTGCAGCTCATAGTTTGACTTCTTAGAAACGTCAGAGATGTGAGGAGAGAAGGAGAGGGTGGAGTCGAAGAAGACACCAAGGGGCATAGCCTCACAGGAAGGAGCAGGAAGAGGGCCTGGAGTGGGCAGCCATAGGGAGAGAGGAAAGGAGGGAGCGGGTGTCCCAGTGAGGAGGATCTCAGTCTTACTGGCATTAAGGTAGAGATCATTGGCGGCACACCATTCCTGAATTACGGCCAGGCAGTCCGGTATGAGAGAAGAAGCAGAGGTGGCTGAGGGGAGCCTGAAAGAGATCTGAGTGTCAGCCGCATAACAGTGAAAATTGGAGCAGAAGTAGTGATGCAGTGGGCAAGAGGTGCCAGATAGTGGTTGAAGATCCAGGGAGAGAGGTTAGACCTCTGGGGAACACCAAAAGTAGAGCGAGAGATAGCAGAGAGGAAAGACCCCAGTTGGACCTGAGAGGGTCCGTCGTTGAGAACGGAGTTCAACCAGGCCAGGGCCTGATCAGTAATACCAAGGTTGTCGCAGAGACGATTGAGCAGGATTGCATGGTTGACTGTGTCAAAAGCAGAGGATAGATCTAGTAGAATAAGGACAGAAGGGAGATTAGAGTCCAGATTTGGAGAGCAGGTCTTCACGCATGCTCAGGAGCGCTATTTCTGTGCTTCTCGCAGCTCTGAAGCCAGACTGGGGGTCATGGAGGTAACCAACAGATTCAGTATGTAGATTAAGCTAGGAGATGGCCAGCTTTTCCAAGAGTTTGCCCAGGAAAGGAGTGATAGAGATCGGGCGATAGGTAGTCGGAGAGGAAGAATCGGGCAAGGGCTTCTTTAGAAGGGGGTGCACAACAGAATGCTTAAGAGGGATGGGAGGTTCCAGTGGCAAAGGAGTGATTGCAGAAATCGGCCAAGGCTAGAGCAAGGGTGTTGCCTTTACATGAATCTTTGAGGGTAGCCAATGTTTCCCAATTAGAAGAATTTTGAGGACAGCCAATGTATTGCATTGTGAAGACTTTTGGAGGATAACTAAGGCATTGAACTTACTTGAAATGTTGAGGATAGCCAAAGTATTGCATTTAGAACCTCGTGTGCATTTTGTAGGCAGAGGAGAAGGCCAAAGCACTGCAAGGCAGTGCAAAGCCCATGTGAATTTAGTAGATGGAGGAAATGGCTGGCATCCTGGGAAATCCACCTGCATTTTGTACAGGTATGAGAAGACAAAAAGCACTAAAAATCCAACGTTCACTTTATAGGCAGAGAAGGAAGTCAAAGCAGTGAAAACCACATGTTCATTTAGTAGGTGTAAGAGAAAGCCAAAGCAATGAGAACCTCAGATGCATTTAGTAGGGAGATCTGAAAGCCAAATAATGTTCAAGAGCGAATTTATTTAGTAGGCAGAGGAGAAAGACAAAACACTGACAACCCCACCATCATTTTGTAGATGGGAAAGAAGGCCAGAGAACTGAGAATCCCCATGCACCTTGTTGGTGGTGGAGAAGGTCACATCCCTGAGAAATTCACATACATTAGGTGGAGGAGAAGGTGAAAGCACTGAGACTAATATGCATTTAGTAGGCATTGGATAGGACTAAAGAACTGAGAACCTCACTTGAATTTTGTAGGTGGATAAGAAGGCCCAAGCACTGATAAGACCACATGTACCTAGGCGCTGGAGGTAAAGACGAAACCACTGATGGCCTCAAATGCATTTACAAGGTGGAGGATGAGGCCAAAACACTGAGAACCGCATGTGCTTCTAGTATGCAGAGGAGAATGCCAAAGAAGATAGAACACCACATCCAATCTGTAGGGGTGGAATGCAAAGGAACTGGGATCCCCATATGTACTCTATAAGCATTATAACAGCAGAAGGACTGGGAAAAACCCTTATATTTAGAAGGTGTTTGAGAATGCCAAAACACTGGGAAACGCTTGTGTTTATTGAAGAGCAGAAGTTAATTTATTGACACTTCTGAGTCTGATGCAGTGCCCAAATGTAGTAAGGTATGCTGTAGGGTCATGGAAGAAGCAGCTGTCTGTGTCGGAGAATCACAGATAGTATGCGCTAGTTGCACTGCTCAATCTGTAGCCTCACACATCTTCCTTTTCAAAGAACACAGAATTCACACTCAAGTGATTCTGGTCCATCATGATATATTTATGCATGCAGCACAGTTGCAGTTGCATCAGACATCAGAGGGTGGAGTTGAAGAGGAGGATGAGGGTGTTGAACCCATACCAACCAAGGATCGAAAGTGAGAAGAGCTCAGCAAGAAAGATAGCAATCCACAGATGAAGCCCGATACCTGATTTCTTTGGAATCGGACAACAACGAAGAACATGATGAAGATTATACTCCATTCACTGATTCAAGATTGAGACACATAAACCTGAACTTTGACAATACCACAGAGAGTGAGGAAGACCAAGAGACAGAACTAGAAAGTGCAGAACACCCCATGAAATTGTCATTTGCAAGCACATTACATAGGGAGATCCCTTTGTGCCAGTGTACAGTATTTTCCAAAAACCTTAAAAATATCCTGCCTATGATAGCACAGCATTGCACTCAGTCACATCAGAAGCACCTCCTCCTCAGTCTATAGTACCCACACAGCACCCACTACAAAGTAAACCATGCAGACCCCAGGAAGAGGAAAGACTAGGTTCCACATCATTCCTCCCTCAGGTGTTTGTGGTTATTTTACTTCAAAAAGCAACATGTAAATGTTTCCACCTGCCATGCATGGAACGCTGTATACTTATTTTTGGCATATCTTCCCTGTGGGCACAAATGATACAGCATCAGCAGCACACCTGACAAAAGGAAAGGGTCCGGGCAGCCACCCACTCTTCATCATCAGGCAATGGGCACATTTGCACATTTACCATCCCACACCATTACACCAGAGAATCTGCTTGATTCAGAGATTTTCATTAGACCTGTCTGCAGAACCTACAACTTATTTCCCTCAAATTTCAGAAGACCATCAATGCTGAGGTTTCAGAGTGCGCCACAATATATCACAAAAGACGCAAAAAGCTCTGTCTAGCCAAAGACAACATTGGTATAATGTTGGCAATAGATTTACTGATCTATTCCTTTGAAGACAACAGCAGCTTTGTTTTATATTAATTTTCATTCATGGTTTTAAAACAAACCCTATACACTCTACATATAACACAACATGTCCATCAATATCATAACAATAATTTCACTTAGAAATAAAACATAATAATAAAACATTTGATAACTCGTTTCAAGTAATATCGGTACCTAGGAATAATAACTGTTTAGCACATTAAACTTTCCAATCCTTCCCACAATGCCTTCTTTCAGTTAACAAATCCCAATATTACAACTAAAGAATGTCATACAAATGAATAACCAAAACTGTGGAATCATATTTGAACTTGGCTGGCTAGCGTTCATGCATGTGGACCAAAACAATGTCTGTACTAGGAGAGTCATTGTTTAGGACAAACGTTCAGAAATATTTTATTCTGTGTTGTGCAGTCGTCTACAGGCTTATTCTGATTCGGGAATCGTCAACCTGGGGTCTAAGAGTTCTAAAGTTTAAAGTAGGTTGAACCTGAATTTCATAATGATGCGCCTCATGTCTCTATTTGGAAAGTGCGTGACATACGTTTAGCTGAATCCTTTAAAAGGAAAGTATCATACGTATTACGTCATTCTATGTTTTGTCATCACTAACCTCCAGTTATCATGCAGTTACTTGGTCTGGATTTATATTTAAAGTTAGGAAGATTCTTCCTCAAAGAGTCATGTTCTTTCATCTTAAAACCAATGTCACTGCAATATGTTTGTTTAGCTCACAAAAACATTTCAGCTCTGATGCGGTACCTTGTATCAAAATAACTCACACTATCTAGGTAATATCTTCCTTTAATTTTTATGTATGTTTCACGTTATCCTTCTGATTTTTATCAGAAAACTTAATGAAACTAGAACCAACTCAATTCTGAGGATGGCCATGGGCGTATTATTCGGCAGTCCTAAACAGGGACACCAAAATTTACCTTCCATTTTTGTTATGTAGGCATTCAGATTTTGGTTAAAAAATTGTAGCCCATGTGGTATAACTGATGCAATCATTGATATATACATTGTCAACAAAGGCAGTAAAGAATAACCATGACATTTCGATTGGTACCCCTCAGAGTTGCCCTCAAATCAGCAGCTTTGATGCGTCTTTTTAAGATTAAGCTCAAATGGGTAAGAGAATGATCAACCTCTAAAGGTAGATATTTAAAGTTATGCTGGAACCTTGTTAGTAGTGTCACCGACATCCTTAAAGATGGATCACCAACCACTCATTCTTTGCCTTGAAAAAGACTCAGGTCCAAACACGTGTTGGCTTTTCTCACATGCATCTAGAACACTCTGTGCCAGGACAATGGTTACTTCCAACCACAAATAAAAAATTCAAGGTGTTGAACACAAACATTTTGTCCTTGATGTCGTTTTACTAGCAACAGCAACCATGGTCATTACCAATCTCCAGCGCCATTACTAATAAGATTTGCTTACCCACCATCATACAATTATCACCGGGAATTTTGGAATCCTGTTTCCCAAGCAAACCATGTGTCAGGCCGCAGGAAGCAACTAAACCATCATCAAGAAAGTGACACCGCAGGGGTTCGCCCGTCCTCCTAACTCCAAACATCCCTATCATAGATATTTAAAGTTGTCCACAATTTGCAAGGCTTAACCCGCAAATATCCACTTGAATTTTTTATTTTTTTATTTTTATTTTCTTTGTCAAAAAGATTGTTACTTTACATTTTTGTGTACTTAACTTTCGCTCAGCTGTCAAACACTCTTCCGACATCTGCCTCGATGTCCTAAGTCTCACCGAGACATGGTTCATGGCCAGCACTGTCATGAGCTTTGACACTCTCCTCCCTGACAGCTACAAGATCCTCACCGTGGATTCTAAGATGGCGGCCGAGCCAGGCAGACGTGTAGGGACACAGCCCATGATGAAGACGCGTCCAGACAGCCAACCAGCGGGGCCCAATACATGGCAGCCACTCCTGAAAGGGGACAGCAGACGAGAGGGAGAGGCTCTCGTCCCGCCGGTGACTACAAAGGAAATCCCGCCGGCGAGCACGTCAACAGACGCGGCAACCAGAGGAGCAGAGCAGAGTGCTGGGAGTTCTGGTGCCCTGTTGCAGGCGGACTCGGGACCCCTTGGTGCAACAGAAGGGCCTCCTCCAAGGCAGCATACATCGCTGGTGCAATGAAGATAGCGGCATTTAAACAGGCGGACACTCAGAAAAAACACAAAAACCATCTAACCCCCAACCAGAGGTACAGAGCCCCAGCCCAAAGAAATTGGAACAGCCATAGAACGAACAGGGAAGGAAGAGCGCATTGGCAGTGAGCGTTTGGGAGCCAAGAGAATTGTAACCCCCGGCAGCGTCACAACACTGAATTAGGGGTCCCGACGGCCCTGACGGCCCCGATGGCACCGGGAGCACACACAGGGCCAGGATGCCCCCTCCCCCAGCCGGCATAGGAAGGGCACGGAAGATCTCCGAATATGCACGGGGCTGCACCCCTGATACACCTGAATGAAGGCCGACACTGGGGAGCACAGCAGAGGATGACCAACTAACCCCTTCACGGACTGCACCCCGGAGCCAGTGAAACAGTGGCGCAATTTCCATAGGCCCAGCCAGACGGTACACCAGATCATCCCACACAGTAAGGAGGCAACCCCACTGCACATAATACCGAAGGTCCCCAGGCTCGAAGAACATAGAAAACTGCCCGCCATCACTGAAGGCCCCCTTCCAAGATACTGGCAGCAGGGAAGAATTAGTAGGGGACAGTATGGAACCCTCCAACTAGATAAAGAGACCTCTGATGCCCCTTCCAACACGGCCCGCTCCAGGGATTGAGCGTATCAGAGATACTACAGGAAAGAAAGGGTCATAATTAATGAAATGAGGGCCAAGGGATGCCGTCATCAATAGAAGGGGGAATCAAGTGCGAGCCATCTCCTCGAAGCGGCCCAAAGCAACAAATCAACTCCGCAACTCCAGGCCTGGGGGACAGAACACGAGGCATAGTCATACTATAGATTGCTCCGAACACCAGCACAAACTCACTCCCGCCGGCGAGGGGACCCTGTCAGAAACTCCATACCCACATTGGACTGAAAGCAGACTACAGTACCATCAGGGAGCATATTCTCTGAGCACAATGGGCAGGCTCCATATATGGGTTCCCCCAGGTATTTGGGGGGTACACATGTCCAAATCCAGGGGCCGGCAGACGCAGTCAGCAGCAGAGGCATCAACCTCCAAAGCGAAGCAGGACCAGAATCTGATGCACCTCTGGGGGACGGATTCAGGCTCTAACCCGAAACCCAACACATGAAAAGAAAAGGAAGAACACACACAACATCCTCCAGAGAGCGCAGAAATGGCAACCAACGATGATATGAAGTCCTGGTTCATGGAATTTCAAGATAGGTTTATGGCAATTCAAAACCATGAAAGGGGAGATGAAGCAGGCGATACAGGAATTGAAGGCAGATATAGGAAACCTTGAAGAAAGAACTGATACATTAGAGAGATCAGTCCAGAATCGCCTGGCCAGACTGTCTCAAGAACTAGAGATCCAATGTGAGGACCTTGAAAATGGACCTCGTAGGTCCAATATAAGAATTAAAAATATGGCAGAGTCTGTGGAGCATAAGGATCTACTGTCGGCGGTTCAGCAAGTATTCCAGGACATCCTGGCAGATGGATCAGGAGACGAGATACAGATAGACAGAATTCATAGGGTGGGCCCTCGTAGACTAGGAGAACCGGGGGCTTGCCCCAGAGATGTTCTGATGGGAATGACGCAATACTCACAAAAGGAACAAATTCTCTGGAAGGCCAGGACAATAGATCCCATCAGGATGAATGGTGAAGAGATACTCCTCTACCAAGATCTGGCACAGTCCACATTCCAGAAACATAGGGACTTGGCGCCTGTCACGAAAGAACTCCTAGAAAGGCAAATCTGATACAAGTGGACATTCCCGTTTGGCCTCCTATTTACATGAGATGGAAAACAGCAGGGAGTTACCACGTGTGTGGAAGGACTGAGGATAATGAATATTCAAGCACAGGAGCGGGGACACTCCGCAGGCAGAGAGAATACTCGAGGACGGAGAGCCCCACAGGGATTGCAGACAATTAGTAAGAGATCAAGGCACCCGACGCAAAACTTGGCACTCGACAATCACTCACCCCAACCCTCACAGGGGAAATAAATAGGGAAAAACCAGGAAGGAGACATGATACTGAGAAGTTACAGGAGAGGACCGAAGACCACAACATCGATGCAGCAGGGACTGGGATTAGTCAAGAGACTTTCAGAGATCTTAAGTGGGGTTTAGGACTCCCCACGTCCAAGTTAATCCTGAGCATAGCGAGGGCATGGCGCAACCGCCTCGTGCCCGAGCGATCATAGGGCCCAGTGCCCTCCTCAGGGAAGCATTGGGGGGAGGGAAAGGGGGTCTGTTGGGGGAGGGATTTGAGGGGTTATTGTTAGGGGGGAAGAGGAACCACTGGGGTCACTCACCAATGCCAAGAACGGACCCGAGAAATCCACAGTGAACAGGATCTGGTCATCAATGAATGGGGCTGAAAATCTTAACATATAATGTCAGAGGATTGAACTCCCCTGTCAAAATGAAAAAGTTTGAGCACTTTTTACATAAAGGGAAGTACGATATAATTACACTCCAGGAAACACATATAAAGAGACAAGATAGAGGGAAACTCCACTTAAAAGGATATAACCATATTCTCCAAACTAACAACAGGAAAAAGAAAGGAGGCTCCCTAATAGCATTCGCAAACTCTTTCAATGTGCGAATCCGAGGGACGCTCACGGACACACAAGGAAGATTCCTTTTCGCAAACATGCAGATCGAGAGACTCCCAATAACAATTGCGACAATATACGCCCCTAATAGGGGACAGGATGGCTTCTTGAGAGACAGCATCAATAAATTAGACATCTTTGCCGATGCAGAAATCATAGTGACCAGGGATTTTACCTTGGCATGGGAACCCCGAGAGGACTGCTCGCATCCGAATCCCTTGCGACAGGGGATGCCTTCACAGGCACTGGAAAAAGCTATCGAGAAGCTGGCCTTGGAGAACGTATGGCAGAGAATCCGGGATTCGACCCCGGGATTCACTCATCACTCACACGGTCATGGTACAAACTCCAGAATAGACTATATCTGGGCATCGATCGGCCTACTCGGGAAAATCCGAGATGCAGAGATCTATTTCATTGTCAGATCATGCCCCTCTCTGGATCTCGCTCCCCACATTCCACAAACACTCAGGTCTATGGCGGTGGACACTTCCAGGACTTATCACCCAGGATCCCGTTCTGCGAGAGGCAATCAGAGTGCGCATCAAGTACTTTGAGCAGAACGATACATCAGAAGTAACAAAGACCACCTTGTGGGAGGCCTTCAAAGTAGTGATACGCGGCCACATAATTGCACTCAAAGCTCCGAAAGATAAGCAGAATAGGAAATGGGAAGAAGAGCTGGAGGCCAAGCTGGTGGAACTCATGGAGGAAATGTCCGATAATCATACGCAGAACTTGAAGAGAGCCTATCGACACGTACAGAAGCAGCTAGACTCCCTTCGAACCAAGAAGGCGGAAAGACAACTACTGTATCTAAAACACTGGTATGCAATAAAAGCAAATAAAGCTGACAGACTACTGGCAAGGCAACTGAAAGGGAAACAGCAAGATCGGACAGTAAAGGCGCTAGGGGATAAACATGGCCAGACGTGTACACTAACAACGGAAATAGGGGATTCCTTTAGAGACTTCTACCAAGGACTGTACTCGTCAGACGAACCAAACGAAGGGAACATGCATCCTATTTGAGAGACATTACCCTCCCTACAATAACAATAGAAGAGAGACAACATCTTGATGGTCAAATCACAGTGGAAGAAGTACTCAGAGCAATCAGGGTGCTGCCAAAAAACAAAGCTCTGGGTGCGGATGGCTATACAGCCTCATTTTATAAATCCTATGCAGAGATCCTCGCTCCAGTTTTAACAGACCTATTCAACTCGTTTAAAGACACAGCCAATATCACACCTTCCATGAACAAAGTAAAAATGTTGGTCTTTCAGAAGAAGGGGAAAGATCCAACTCTCCCAAGCTCATATTGCCCTATAGCATTGACAAACTTAGATGCTAAATTGTACAAAAGGTATTAGCCAATAGACTCACGCCACTACTGCTTAGATTGATACATCAGGATCAATCGGGGTTTATCCCCAACAAAACAACCCACGATAACATTCGGCTGATCACCCATTTCATCGAGAAAATAGGAATGACCCACGTACCGGCAGCATTATTAGCGGTTGATGCGGAAAAAGCATTTGACCGGGTCAAATGATGCATGCTATTCTGCATATTGGACAAAATGGGCATGGGAGGGAACTACATCAAGATGATAAGCACCAACTACAACACACCTTCGGCCCGCATAGCAGTGAACCGCAAACTCTCAGATACAGTAAAGATAGGAAGGGGAACAAAACAGGGGTGTCCACTCTCCCCGCTCCTATATGCCATATTCCTGGAACCACTTCTGGTGCAAATCAGGGAAGCTCGAGACATTAAGGGAATAGCCATGTGGGGGATATCCCATAAAACAGCAGCATATGCTGATGATAAGTTGACGGCCCTGGCAGAACCGGTGAAGACACTACCATCGCTTTTACAGGAAATAGAAGCCTATGGTGCCATATCAGGGCTGAAAATAAACAGACAAAAATTAGAGGTCATGATTCTGGCCGGAGATCGGGAGGGGATACGAAGACGAGCCAAAGAACTTCATCTGAGTATCTCAGAGAAAGGGGTAAAATACCTTGGAATCACATTGAGCAGCAACATTAAATACTTCTTTTCAGAAAACTACCCGAACCTCGTAGAACAGATTAGGAGTGATCTAGAGAGGTGGAATCCACCCAATATCACGTGGTGGGGCAGATTGACGGTGATCAGAATGTTGGTTTTACCTAAACTATTATACTTTTTCCAAGCACTCCCAATCTGGGTTCCATCCTCCTTTTTTAAGGCTCTCACAAATGCAGTTTCCAAATATATATGGCAAAATAAAACTCCGAGGCTCTCAAGCACAACACTCACAGCGCACAGGAAGGCGGGAGGCATGGCACTCCTGCACTTCCGGAAATACTATGAAGCAGCTCAACTTTGGGTCCTCAAGGAATGGGTTCCAGACAAATCCGAGAAGCTATGGGAAGCAGAAGATAGGGCAGTGGCAAGGACATGCCTCAGACATCTTCTGTGGACAAGCCCCGAACATAGACACCCAAATACTCATATAAGCGAGGTCATGAATGCAGCTCTAGAGATATGGAATAGATCTACTAGAAGTGGAGAATTGACTATATACCCGGCCCCATTTATGCCGCTATTGAAGAACCCAGAATTTCCACCTGGCACAGAGAGCAGGGTATTCCAGGAATGGGAAACAGCTGAATGTACAAAGGTTGGGGACATGTTTGAAAACCAGGAAATCAGAACATTCGCCGACTGCCAAGCTTTCTTTGGCCTCCAAGAAAAAGACAGATACAGGTACGAACAACTTCACCACTGGTTATCCTCCCAGAGGAACATTCAGGCGGCTACTAGAGACCTAACCCCATTTGAATCATAAATCATGACTCAGTCATGGACAAAGAAATTTGTTTCGTCCATGTACAACTTTCTGAATGCCCAGAAAGAAGAGACAAAATCGCAATATATGAAGAGATGAGAAATTACATTGGGCAGAGCAATTACGAGAGACCAATGGCTTTATGGTTGGGAAATTATCCCCAAATGGACGAGAGCGATCCAGTCAAGAGAGGCATGGACAAAAATCATGACACAATGGGGGTCATTACGAGTTGGGCGTTAAGGGTTAACGGTCACCGGTAATGATGCCGGTGCCGGTAAACCCTTACCGCCCTATTCCGTGGACCTTTAGCGGGTCCCAGCAGGAACGGCTAGTCTGACCAGCCGTTCTCTGTGGGTCCCGTTAAGGGACCCTGGAGCTAATAACGGGCCCGCAATTTGCGGGCCCGTTGTTAGCGCCTTCCCCATTCCCATTGAGCCCTATGGGGGCTCAATGGGAATGGGGAATGGTCAACTGAATGGGGACTTACCGGGTCTGCATAGGTCGGAATGTCCCGTTAAGTCCCCATTCAGCCAGACCGGACCCGGGTTTGGAGACAGCCATGGTGCTAATAGCGAAATGGCTACCTCCAAACTCGTAATGACCCGAATGACACTATACGCCGGAAAGGCTGCATAAGATGTACAATATCTCGCAAAACAAGTGCTGGAGAGGCTGCGATGCGGAAGGCACATGGAGACACATCTGGTGGGACTGCCCAAAACTGCAATGCTTCTGGGCGGAGATCAAATCCCACATGCAGGTGATCTTCAAGGGACCGGAAGATGTAGGTGAAGAGGTCTGGATGTGTGGCATGTGGAACCCCAAGGATAGAACATTCACAAAAACACAAAAAAAAGGAACTTTATGGGTCTCCTAACAGCTGCCTGGCTAACAATAGCCCAGAACTGGAAACAGAAATCGCCACCTTCAAATGTTGAATGGCTTCAGAGAGTATGGATGCATCTGGCAATGGAACGCATCACATACAGCATACAGGGAGCCTGTCAAGACTTCATGATAGACTGGGGAATGGGAATAGAATATCTACGGAGCCATTATATGCTGCAGTGGTGCCCACATAAGATACGTATTTTGGACCTATTCACCTGAATTAATATGACAAAGTGGATATCTCATCAAGAACTCAAGAGGTTGGCAACCCGGTGGGGGGGACAGAAGGGTGGGAGGATGGAGTAAAAAGGGATTATATTGAGTGTACCATTGTTGATGTTTATGAAAATGCAATAAAAACATGTTTTAAAAAGACCGTGCCCAGGTCCAACCATTTCGGAGGGGGTGTAGCCCTGATCTTCCCCAAGTGGATTCCTGCCTCTGTCATTCCTACTCAGGCCTACTCCTCTTTTGAATGCCCCGTCTGCAGGCTCTCTCTCCCTCCTAGCCATTCCCTTACTGTGGCTACTATCTATCAGCCACCTGGTCCGATCTCCTCCTTCCTCTCTGAGTGGGCAGACCTCTCCTCTTCCCTCCTGGTCTCGACCACTCAACTGCTCCTTCTTGGAGACTTCAACTTCCACCTGGATGCTTCCTGTCCTTCCTCGGGACTCTTTCGCGACCTCTGCGACTCTCTCTCACTTCCATTATCCCCTCTGGCCCGACTCACTCTGCAGGGCATGCTCTGGATGTTCTGATCTCCACAGAACTTCCCCTTTCTATCCCTCTCATCACTCCTCTCTCCTGGATTGATCACATTCTCCTTTTCTCCCAGCTCACCCTCTCTACCCCTCAGGCCAAGCCAACTCCATCACTGCCACCAACCTTCTCGGTCATCCGACCCATGAAGCGCATTTCAGTTGAGGCTTTAGCTGCCACTTTCTCACTCCCCCTCCCCACTTGCTGACTCACACCCGTGACACAGTCCTTTCCATGCTCCTCTCAGTCATCTCTAATACTCTTGATGCTCTTGCCCCTGTCCGAAGATCTGCCTGAAACCCAAAGCCAAGTAAAACTCCTGATACGACTCAGACCTCGTAACCCTTGAATGCAGGTGGAGGGTGGCTGAGAGGAAAGGAGTGCTTCATGTACATCCTCTGACAAACTGGCCTGCCGCCTTCTCCAAAGGCAATACCGGCTCTCTGTCCTCACCAAGAAGAGAGCTCACATAAAAGCCTGCATCTCTGCCCCATTTAACAACTTGGCTGAACCCTTTAAAATCTGCAAGGTACTGATCAATCCTGCCGCAGTCTCTATCTCTCCTGTATTTTCCCAGGCCCTATACACGGCACTGGCTTTGCATTTCATCTCTAAAACTCAGGCCATCCTGTCCTCTCTCTCCTCCTCTCCCTCTACTCCCTGCTCTTCCTCTGACCCTTTTTCGGCCACCTCTCCTTCTCTGCCTTTCCCCTGTTATCCTCAGATGAGGTTTCTAGACAAGTCTGATCTATGAAAGTCTCATCAAAAGAGGTTCATCCCCGTTCCTCGAAAACCATCAAGGACCACATTAACTCCCTGGCTCCTGCCCTGGCTGGCTTCTGCAACCAATCCTTTTCCCCTGTGAAGCACTCCCTTGTGCACCCTCTTCTTAAGAAACCGTCTGCCGACCTGTCCTACCCGGATAACTATCACCCAATTTCCATCACTCCTTTCCTGGGCAAACTCTTGGAAAAATTGCCCATCTCAATCTTCACACTGAATCTGTTGGTTGTCTCCATGACCATCTTTTTGGCTTCAGAGCTGCCAGAAGCACGGAAACTGCTCTCCTGAACATCCGTGAAGATCTGCTCTCCAGCCTTGAATCCAATACCCCCTATGTCCTCATCTTACTTGATCTCTCTTCTGCCTTTGACACGGTCAACCATGCCATCCTGCTCAACCGTCTCCATGATGACCTGGGGATCACCGGTCACGCCCTGGTATAGCTGACTCCTTTTCACTCTGATCGACCCTCCTAGGTTTAACTTGGGTCCATCCTCTCCTCTATCTCTATCTCTACCTGTGGTGTTCTGAAGGGGTCTAACCTCTATCCCTGGCTGTTCAACCAATACCTGGCACTTCTTGCCCACCGCATTGCTGTGCTCTGCCCCAACTTCCAGTGTTATGCGGATGACAAACAGCTAATTTTCAAGCTATCCTCAGCCACCTTTTCTCCCTCTCTCATCTCTGACTGCCTGTCCACCATCCAGGAGTGGTGTGCCGCCAATGATCTCTGCCTTAATGCGAGTAATACCGAAATTCTCCTTATCGCCAAGCCCACTCCCTCCTTTCCTGTCACTCTCTGGCCAGCCTCTCATGGCCCTCTTCCTGCTCCCACCTGTGAGGCTAAAACCCTCAGGGTCATCTTCGACTCCACACTCTCCTTCCCTCCTCACATCTCTGGCGTCTCTAACAAGTCACACTATCAGCTGCACCTACTCATAAGTATTCTTCCTTTCCTCTCCTTCTAAAACAGGGATCAAGATGAAACACCAATAGCAGCTCAAACCAGTAACAAACTCCACTAAACTTATCAAAAACACTGTATACCTCCTTCATAAACCTCTCCAATTCTGTCCAGACAACTAATCTAAACCCACCAAGGAATCGGAAAGAAAGCTGGATCATTTGAAGGATCTCAAACTTGTTTTAAAATGGTTCAGGGCCTCAAATTGGCTGATCCAACCCCCTTCTCGACATCTGAGGTGACTTTGAACCCTTTGGAAATCCAAAAGGAATCCCAAGATGTCGAGCAAACCGACCCACAAATCCTTGACCTGGGCACATTTTGGGAAGTTCGGGAACCCTTTATCATTAATCATTCAGCAGACTCAACTGCTCACTGGAGAGAACATGCCAGTAGTTGAATCACTGCTCTGTCTGAAGAATACGTAAATACTTTAATGATTAAAAGAAGGCATTCTTATTCAGGTATTATGTATGGACACACATAAACAAACACACAGTCACTGGCCTGACCCCATTTTTAAACAAAACATAGAAGAATACATTTTTAACATCAGGTTTCCAGTCTCTGTGTTCTATTAAAATGGTTGTTAATAGGTTTGTTGTTTACATTAAACATTTCTACCAAAAGTCACATAGGAGAAACTTTATTGGTCTTTGAATTTATAGAAATACAATGCATTTATTATTTACAAGCACTCCTTCTTGGCCAAACTGTGATGTGTAAGGTCATGTATTAAGCTAGACATAATTTCAAATGACCCCTAGTATGTTTTGGCTCACAAAAAACAAAAACCTTTTATCACGTTTGTGAAAAGTAGAGCTGAGAATATTTGTGTATTTATTTATATTATTATTTATTCATATACCTGTAAGAGCAATGCACTTCTGATAGCAAAAAACATACAGTAGATAAGATATCACATTTAACAGGAATCAGTGAGCTAGGTACAATGGGGTGCGTTTAAGTGGGATTCTGACTACATTGTGGTTCCAAGTAAATGGAACAGTCATCGGGGACAATACATGGGTGGACTTACATAGATCAAGCACAATTAACATTAGATATTTTTAAGTGCTGGTAGGTGGTACGGCCAGATTTCTTAGGGATGTGACCATGTAGGAAGAAGAGAAATGGTGGTGGTAGAAAAAGCGAGGGACAGAAGCTGATTAGAGGTGAGGGAAAAATGTTAGCACAAAGGCAGATTAGAGTTAGGTCAAGAGGTTAACTCAGGGGCAAGGAGGTAGGCTTTCAATTTAGCTTTGAACAACTCAGTGTGGACGGATTCTCGGATGTCCGAGGCAAAGTGAATTCCATGCAAGTGTAGCAAGAAGAGAGAAAGAGCAAAAGCAAGAGGAAGCACAGGACGGGCGCGGTGCCACATGGATAGCCAAGGAGGCAGAGCAGAGATTATGAGGATTGTAGAGTTGAATAAAGTGGCAGAGATACAGTGGTGTCTTACCATGGATAGTCTTGTGAAACATTAGAAGGAATTTAAATATGTCCCTGTTTTTCATCACCAGCCATCCAGCCTGATGATAGTAAGAGGGAGTAAGTGGGAAGTGAAGGAGCTCAAAAAGAGTCTTAGTAGCGAAGTTAATGATCCTGTCGACAGGACAGAAAGCATAGTCTGGGAGACCAAAGAGGATGCTAGCCCAGTAGTCCAGTTTAGAAAAGACAAGAGTGATTAAGAGATGCTTAGCTGTGTTGAAAGGAAGGTGTCAGGAATGGGGTTGTTCTGGGGGCAATGGAGGGTGTAGTCAACCCAATGGAGGCTGCCAGGGTTTGTGGGAGGCTCTGAGGCACTCAACCAGATTTTCCAGACGTGTTCACCATCCCTTTTGCAGAAACAAGGCTCAGGGATGGAGAACAGACCAGAAACTATGTTTCCTAGCAGGCCGTGTGCAGCACGAGCCTGCAGGGGAGAAGCCCGCCATGACCGCGGCCACGCCTGCACGAATGCGCGAGCGCGAGCCGCGCCCGAATGAAGGCACTCGCAATTCTGGAAGTAGCAGGGAGAGGACGTGTTATCCCCGAGCTCCTGGAGGCACGCCTAGGCGGGGCTCCAGCACGCCTGAATCCACACCCCATGCCCCACGTACAACTTGAGATAAGTGAAACTTTTATTGCGCACTGCTGTTCCTTCATCAAAGAAGGGAAGCTGCGCTTTCGGGGAAAACAATAACAGTTCATGGAGATTCTGATATGGGGAGACAAGAAAGAACCATGCATGTTAACCCTTGCATGAGATGCATGCCTTAACCTCTCTTAGCATGTACTTTGGGGCATTCCGCTTCGTCCGTGCTGGTGAAACAAACGGCTGAGAATGGATGACCCGGACACATGTTATTAACCCTTAGGGGAGTGTTAGTTGGAACGGAACCTAGCGCTACACATTCTGACTTTTACTTTGATTATGTCTGCGGCGAACAGAGCCAAGAGGCATCGTATTGCCCCAGCATCACGAACAGGCCGGAAGGAACTAGGATGCAAAGAGAAAACAAAGCTAAGTGCATTTGCATGTTGTTTCTAACACGCTACCTTGCATGAGGGAATGTGGGGGAATCTGTTTTCTCTGCATGGAGTAAATGCAGGGAACTGTCTTACATGAAGAAATGTGGGGTGGGTGCTGGGATTAGCAGAAGCTCTGTTACATGTCAGTGCAGTACACAGCAGTTAAGGAACCACTGGTCAGAAGCTCCAGCACAAAGACCTCTAGCACTGTTACTGGAAAGGAGCTCCAGCACAAGGCTCCCAACTACTAGTAGCGCTTAAAGCTTACAGCTATCAAGGGGCATTCAGTGTGAATGTGGTGTGTAAGTGTGCAAGGGCAGAGTCACAGCAGTGAGGAGCCGGAGTAGGAGCTGAGGAGCATGTTTCCCTAAATTCCCCCTACCCATTCATTTCACTTCCCTAGCCCTCTTTCCGGTTACCCTGAGCTCCCCCTACCTATCCATCCAACGGACCCTAACCCTCTTTCCCCGGAGGGTTACGGTGACCTGTGGTTGTCATATCTCAGGTGCCAAGACCCAACGGGGAGGTAGGTGTTTGTGCTGCCTCCGCGTCCACGCCAGTCAAGACAGAAAACCTGACAGAAGGAGGTGCCTGATTTTCCCAATATTTAGGAGGTTGAGGCTAGTTGCTCTTGCAGTTATGGAGATGAAAGTAGAGAAGGTGTGAGAAGACAACACCAAAGTGTGTAGATGAAGAGGAGCGGTAGAGGGTTTTAAGAGGGAACTGGATAGGGATGGGACAAGATGAGAATGAGTATTTAGCAGGAAAGAAGAGCACCTCTGTTTTGGTACAGTTTAGCACCAGAGAGTTCAAAGCCATCCAATATTTATTGGCAGAGAGACCGTTTGGAATTTTGATAGAGAAATCAGAGAAGATCTCAGGAAAAATGAAAAAGATGTGGGTGTCGTCCATGAAGAGCTGGTACGAGATGCCAAAGGAGGAGATTATTTCCCCAAGAGCAGAGGTGTAGAGTGTAAAGAGAGGAGGACCCAAGACAGAGCCTTCTGGAACTCCAAAATGTAGAGTGAGTTGAGAGGTGGTGTTGTTCGAGGAGACAGAGAATTGCAGAGGTGCTAGGTACAATTCAATCTAGGCAAGGGCTTGATCGTGAATTCCAAGAATGGAGAGCCTACTAAGGAGATCAGAGTGATAAAAAGTGTGTAAAGCAGCGGACAGGTCAAGGTAATTAGAATAGAGAATATACTGGATTGCTGAGCAGAGTCGATGAAGTTGAAGACATTCAACAGAGCAGATTCCATGGAGTGGCAGAAGCAGAAACCTGTTTATAGGGAGTCTTGAAGGTTGTGGATGTCTAAGAAATGGATAAGAAGCTTTAACACAATACTAGCACTTTAGACTAGTGTGAAACAGAGAGACACAGAGTGAACGTTTGCTGGCAGGATCAGGTTAGCCCTTTGCTATTTTTTGGAGAGGGATGTCCATGGCCATTTTGAAAATAGAGACAAAGCAGGCGGAGTCAAAGGGCACGTTGAAGAGTTTGCGAGATGAGAGGTCACTGAGGTGGCAATAGGTTTGAATAGCTAAGGAGTAAGAGGGTCTGATGGGGCACAAGAGGGGTTAGACTTCATCAGTAGAAATATGGCTTCTTCAGTATTAGTGGGACTGAAGTGGGAGATAGAGGCAGAGTATTATGATAGAGATGGGGATGCTAGTGGTCTCGTACAGAAGGGGTGAGACCTAACATTTTGGGCTGAACTGCCCCTTTTGGGGTGACACAAGCCTGATTTGCATATGGTCTTTCCCCTTCTGTAATGACTTGTCAGGCAGAAAATCGTTGGTCTGGAGGGTTTCCCAGAGCTGTGCCTGTGGTTATGATTGATACAAAACCTTCAACATTTCGTTTTGCTTTAGTCACCCTGAGTGGGACTAGTATGCCCAGATGTGGATACCAAACATGCTGGGCCTACAGACCCAAGCTCTGCCTCACTGATGATGCCCAACAAGGCAAAAAAATGTCTGGGGATGCTTGTGGTCTCATACACAGGAGATGTGACCTAGCAGTTTGGGCTGGACAGCCCCTTTTGTGGTGGGATCAAGCCTGATTTGTATATGGCAGTTCCGTTTCTGTTATGGATTGGAAGTCTGAAAAACATTAGTCTGGAGGGTTTCCCAGTGCTATGTCTGTGATAATGATGCATTCAAAACCCTCCAGTCATCAGCTTGTGGTTTTGCTTTAGTCACCGCAAATGGAATGGGTATGCCCAGACCTGGGTCCTGAGCCGTCTGGGCCTAGAGACCCAAGCTACTCCTCACTGATGACACCCAAGAAGGCCGAAGCATGTCTGGGGATGCTTATGGTCTCGTGCAGAACAGATGTGACCCAGCACTTTTGTGGGGGCAGGGGAGCAAGCATGATTTGCATATGGTATTTCCCCTTGTGTAATGGCCTGGCAGTCTGAACAACGATAGTCTGGAGGGTTGCCCAGAGCGGTGCACATGGTTATGATTTATTCAAAACTTTCCGGCCATCAACTTTTGGTTTTGCTGTAATTATTGGGAAACATGAGACTTGTAAAAAGACAAAAATTCTCTCTAGTATGGAGTTTTATTTCAAATTTATGTTTTCATCTCATATGCATATGTTCATTTTAGAGACCTGTTGTTCTTTGCAGAGACTTGTGTTTTCTTTGAACCTTGTTTCTAACAGTGATTTCCTCTGACATCCGAAATCGTTGCAGCAGTCTGTACAGCATCCATTTTACAGCATGCTGTATGTTGTTCTCTGGAATGAGAAAGCACTACCTGCTGTGACCTTCTGTTTTACAAGGACCCATACCTCGAATGAATTTAGAAACACTTTATTTCCATTCTTAACAATAGGGTTCAATCTGGTTTTCATTAAAAGCGAAAGGTCCATGCCTGGTGGTGAAGTAACGCATTCAGGACATCTGTTATGGCCAAGGGAAGTGGGCCATTATCCAATGCCCCCCTGGTGGTTTATGGTCAATATTTCAACAAAGCAACTCTCTATAAACATGCAGGAGAAAAACAAAGTGCCTAAAAGTTTCAACTTCATGCTGTCAATACAATTAGTGAGACCTTCGCATTGATGCCGCCCGAAGAGGAATTGGCAGCCTTTGCGGTTCTGCTTCTTTGCGACGTGCCCTTAGTAATTTGTAACTTTATATTTTGTTTCAAACAGACAAGTGATGAGTTAGCGCTAGAAGTTATCTCCACAAACCCCAATTACTGTGATAACCTTAATCTGATGCCATTTTTCTTATCTGCATGTTTGTGAGGTGCTCAGTCAGAATGTGGGTAATTGTTGGGAAATATTAGACTTAGAAAATCGAAACAATTATCTCGTTACTCTTACACTGGACTTTTATTTAAACATATATATTCCTATCCTTACGATTGTCTACTTAATAAGATGGCACTGGTTCACAGTTTATATTGCTACTTTTGACACCGAATCTGCTCCTATGGTATTTTTGTATTTTTATTCCAGCACAAACATGATGTATTCCAGGCAGAGGGATGCCAATAGGCTCCGTAGACCCTACGGCACAGGTAGAAACTAGGACCAGCTTATCTAACAGTTGCATCAGTGATAGAAATGTAGCAAATGGTTAGAGAACACGAGGTTTTTCTCCAATGTGGGCCACCATCTAAAATCAAACTGTTTATACACTGGTGTAAGTAATGCGTACGCACAATTTGATATTTGTTTCAATATAAAGCACATCTTCATGGTGTGGCTGTGTTAAGTACAATGCAGAAAACAGGGGGTAGGATTGTTCAGCTAGCTGCTGCAAAGAAAACAACAGCGACACCCGAAATATGTCCCTGCCGATTAAATCGCCAAATCCCAGAATCAATGTTATGCATTTGCGAACACGCCCTCTCTGGCACGCTCACCCTGCTGGGTGGAGAAAACCTTCTGCTCAGCTCTAGCACACAACTAGACAGGAACTGTCACACTATGATCCTCCTCCTTGAAGCGCGCTGCTTCCGCCCCATCTTCCCACATGAATGGGAGAACCTTCTTCCCTTACTTTTGTGTATGAGGCATAGTCTGATGCCCTCCCTCCTCACCCGCTCCTTCCCCTGAAGACAAACCAATGCTTCGGCATCATCAACCGCGTACTCGGTAAACTGGTAAAGCTGCATGGCACTGGTCCACAAACTGGTGCCAATGGACATCACAAAGTTTCCATCACCTCAACAATAATGTGGTTAGCCCCCTCCTCCTGTGATATGAAACATGTCTCCTCTTAACCGCTCCAGCCACCTTCCTCCATCCAGTGACGTCTGTATACCATTCCCCTCCTCGACAAGGAGAACCAGTACAACCAAAATCACCCTGGGAAGAACAAATATCAAAAACCCACAGAGAACCAAAAACAACCAAAGTACAAGTCAACAAGTCAACACAACACTACAAATAAGTGCACATCACACCAACACAAACCAAAACAAGAGCAAGTGGGGAGAAAAGATAACAACAACAACCACTATGCAAGAGGAAATTACACTGCCCCCAGGACAAGAATGCATCCCTGTGCACTCCGCGACAAGAAGCTACATGTTTTTGTTGTGATTTTATGGGCGATTGGATTCGGCCTGGGAAAGTTCTTTTTGGCTTTTTTGAGTCTCAGAAACCTAGAGAAAAATGGAAGTGAAAAGGGCAAATTTGTGATCTTTTTTAATGGAGAAAAGTGCCAAAACAAAGTGCAACATTTCATGGGCCGATAAATTGACAACAAAATCACTCTTGTGAGCAACAAACTACACACAAATCAAATTCCTATCTGCGAAAAATGCTCCCACAACTCCTCCAGCTAAAAACTCTGATCAAAACTCTCCGAAGTCTCCAAAACCACCAAACACCCTCCCGTTATGGGGCTTACCTCAACGCCTCGTAAAACCAACAACAAATGAAGAGGATGTGAGTGTCATGATCTCTGCTTCCAAAAGGTCAGGGTTTTCCCAACTCCCTTGGAAGCAGATCCATAACCCAGGTTCCGAGTGCCAACCAGTCCCAATTGGGACCTTTTGGACCCAGTCCTGGCGCCAGTGGCACCAGGCTCATAAATATGCCCAGTCCCAGCGCTGGAAGCGCCGGGCTCATAATGCTTGGGTGGACTTACCTTCAGCAGACCATGCTGCTTACTTGCCTGCCAGTTGAGCCTCTGATCCTCTTCTGTTTGGAACTACTTTTCCTGTTGGGTGGGGCTGGAGCCACTCCCTAGATTCAGAACACTGGAACTCTTCTGGAAGGCAGGAACTCTTTTCTTACCAGGAACTCTTTTCTTACTTAGGCGTGGCTGTGGAAGGAGACACCTAAGCACTACAGGAGGCTACATAAACCACACCCGGTGGATGAATCTTGCTTTGCGTTATTCTGCAACCTCTGCAGCAGAACGCTCATCGTGTCTTCTGCATCCGGTCCTGGGCCTAAGGAAAAAGGCTTACCATCCTGAATCCAGTCTTCAGCAACACCTATAAAGACAAGAAAGAACAGGTTAGCATTCCGGCATCTGAAAGGCAAAGGCTTACCATCCTGAATCCAGTCTTCAGCAACACCTATAAAGACAAGAAAGAACAGGTTAGCATTCCGGCATCTGAAAGGCAAAGGCTTACCTACTCTTCGTACGCTCCGGAGGCCTTCGGCGCTGCATCCCGCATCTGAAAGACAAAACAAAGTGCGTTTAAAGACATTGGGGAACTTTAATACTCACGTGCCATTACTCCTTTCCACATCTAATCCAATGGGTATTCCGGCACCCTGCAGCCGCTCCGAACTCGTACCTGCAAAATAAAAAGACAGTTAGAGCGCATAGTGAAGCAGGCAACAAGCGCTTACTTACGTGCTTCCAGGCGCTTCTATTCATCACACGGGCTCCATCTTCAACTCACTTCAGCCCGTCATCCGCCATCGTCGGAACCCTGCAAAACAAGAGACATCATTACTAAAGACTTTAAAGACATTTGAATGACTCGAAACTTACCGTTCGTGCAGTAAACGACGGACAGCAGTCCTCTGAAGTCAAGAGGCCTGCGCTACCTATCCAGTGAAGAAACTGGTTACAGCACCCTGCCCCGAGGCAGATGGAGAGCTCGGCATTCACTTACCTAAGGTGAGAGCGTTAACCTTTGGGGGTCTACAGGAGAGGAGAAGAGGAAAGAGATAGGGACACCCCAATAACCCCAGTTCATTAACCCCATATTTTCTATCTGCAGACATCTTACTCTACACGTCAGGCATACAGTGCACAGAGGTCCAGCCCAAAGAGCCAACCGGGTGCTACACATCACCTTTGAAGATACGGTAGTCGCCCAGTCAAGACCGGCGCCTCTGCGAGAATCAGGTGAGCGTTACAGAACGCAAAGCCTACCGCAAAACTCTCGCCCAGGCGCTATGGAAACCTCGGATACTGACCCCCTAGCCCGGTTACTTGGGGAACTAAGGGCAGAAGTGCATGCAGCTCGTCAGGAAACGAATGCTCTAAGAAGGGAACTAATTATTTCCAAGGAGAGAACAGACAATCTTGCTAGACAAGTGCTACAGTCACAAGCCGGACAGACCCCTTACCCGCATCAGGGGCAAATCTTCCTTCAACATCCTCTATGAATCCAGTGCAGATCAACCTACCTGGGAATGTACCTCTGGCTCCGCCCGAACGATTTTCTGGTGACCCAAAGAGGTTTGCAGTATTTATCAATCAGTGCCGGTTGCACTTCTTATGCCGGCCAGCAGCCTTTCCAACTGATCAAGCAAAAGTAGCTTTTGTACTTTCGTACCTTAGTGGCAATGCGGCAGACTGGTCGATCCCTCTAGTTAATCAAGATGATCCGGTTCTCCATGATTTTCAAGCCTTTCAGCTTAGTATGGAAAAACTGTTCGCAAGACATTCACAGGGGCAGGCCTTGGACAATGAGCCTCTTTCGTTGCGACAGGGTAATCAAGACCTTTTGGCTTATATTGCATCTTTCAATAGACTAATAGTGGAAACTCAATGGCCTGAGGACAAAAGGATTACGCTGTTTTATAGAGGTCTACGTGGAGAGCTCAAAGACGTTTTAGCCCAAGTAGTGAATCCCCCACAAGACTGTTCGGATTATATAGACTTGGTCGTTCAAATTGATCACAGGCTGCAGAACAGGAAGGCCGATCGTTCCAAGTTTGATGCTCGAGTATTTTCCAAACCGCCAACTCCTTCCAAAGGAGTAGACTCCGGGGAACCCATGCAAATAGGGGGTCTGAAAGGTCCTCTAACACAAAGGGAGCGGGAAAGGAGGAAACAGTTGCAATTATGCCTATATTGCGCAAACTCAGGGCACTTTCTTCGAGACTGTCCGGTGAAACCTGCCAAGAAGGCAGTAGGAGCTGCAGTTACCAAAGTTACAAACTCTGAGCAGGGAAACGACCTCGCCCGACAAGAATAGAGGTCCTCTTGCCGAGCGTGAAAACCAGTTCCGTGACCTCGCATTTCGTGATACCTATGGTCCTCATTAGCCCTGATAATCCGGATCGATTACATGCAATTGAAGCTTACGTCGACAGCGGTGTCATCGGCAATTATGTGGATCATGAAATGGTTTTGAGGATGAATCTAACTCTTTGTCCCAAGGCTGTAAAGGACGTCATTACTACGGTGGATGGTACGGAGATAGCCTCCGGGCCAGTAACGCATACCACTCAAGAGGTGACGCT
The DNA here is from genome assembly GCF_040938575.1 of Ambystoma mexicanum. Classification (NCBI taxonomy): domain Eukaryota; kingdom Metazoa; phylum Chordata; class Amphibia; order Caudata; family Ambystomatidae; genus Ambystoma; species Ambystoma mexicanum. Next base: position 585,268,774 of record NC_090937.1, on the reverse strand, counting down.
AGTAAGTCAAGATGGACACCATGAGAAGATCGTGTTCGATGTGATCAAGGCCCCTCAGTTTCAGATTATTCTAGGAATACCTTGGTTAGAGAAACACAATCCTCTGATCGATTGGCGAGCAAGAACGGTCCAGTTTCCAGAATGTGTCTCTACTTGTCACCCTCCACCTGGTGTTGCACTGGCCGCAATTTCTTCAGAGACTCCCCAGTTACCTCCCGAATACCTAGAATACCAAGATGTTTTCCGGAAGGATCAGGCTAACTCTCTACCTCCTCATAGGTCTTATGACTGCCAGATAGACCTGATACCTGGATCTACTCCTCCTTGTAGTAGAATTTATGCCCTCACCGAGCCTGAGAACCTTCACCTTCGACAATACCTGGATCAATACCTGGCAAATGGGTTTATTCGTCCTTCCAAGTCCCCTGCTTCTTCAGCTTTGTTCTTCGTTCCAAAAAAGGAAGGAGACCTTAGAACTTGTATCGATTATCGCTCCCTGAACCAGATCACCGTTAAGAATAGATATCCGTTACCTTTGATCCCTGAACTCCTGGACCAAGTCAGAAAAGCATGCATATATACAAAGCTGGATCTTAGAGGAGCTTACCACTTGGTACGAGTAAAAGAGGGCGATGAATGGAAGACGGCCTTCCGCACCAAGTATGGGCTATTTGAATATCAGGTCATGCCCTTCGGACTTTGCAATGCCCCGGCCGCCTTTCAATATTTTATGAACGATGTCCTCAGAGAGCTCATAGATGTATGTGTTGTTGTTTACATTGACGACATCCTCGTTTATTCTTCATCGGAATCTGAACATCGGAAACACGTGAAAATGGTCCTCGAAAGATTGCGTCAACACAAACTTTTCGCTAAGTTGGAAAAATGTGTTTTCAACGTGACTGAAGTTGAATTCTTGGGATTCATATTATCACCTGGCGGAGTGCATATGGATTCAAAGAAGGTCGATGCAGTTCTCAAATGGCCATCACCATCCTCCGTAAAAGGTGTGCAAAGCATGTTAGGCTTCGCTAACTTTTACCGCAGGTTTATCCCCGAATTCTCTCGAATAGTCCAGCCCATCATTGCCTTGTTAAAGAAAAACAAACGTTTTGAATGGTCTACTGAGGCGGAACAAGCTTTCCAGGATTTGAAGACTAAATTTATCTCTGCACCAATCTTAAAACACCCTCGCCCCGAACTCCCCTACATCGTGGAAACTGATGCTTCAAGCCTTGCCATGGGGGCAGTTCTATCACAAAAGGACCCGGTAACCAATCAGTTGCATCCCGTGGCATTTTGGTCCTGCAAATTCTCGCCTCCTGAAATCAATTACACGATTACTGACAAGGAACTTCTGGCTATCAAGTCTGCCTTTAAGGCTTGGCGGCATTATCTGCTGGGGGCCCGACACACCGTTACTATGATTACGGATCACCGAAACCTGCAATATTTGAAGACCGCAAAAGCCCAATCCTCTAGACAACTCCGTTGGGCATTATTCTTTGCCGAGTTTGACTTCATAATTACCTATCGACCTGGTACAAAAAACGGTAAAGCCGATGCCCTTTCTCGGATGGGAGTGGAAGAACACTTGGTCAACCCTAAACCTGTACCAATCATTCCCGAACAAAGAATTCTGGGTGTAATCGCCACAGAATCCATAGAGGAAGTTAAGGATAAAGCCAGGCAACTTGTAACTCCAGCAGACATACAGAATTGGCATCTGCAGGGAAAGGACTTTGCAGTAAAGGACAACTTATTGTATTTCCAAGAACGATTATACCTACCCAGCACAGATTTACAGAAAAAAGTAATCTCTTGTTATCACGACTCTTTAATGGAAGGTCATCCCGGTATAGCCAAGACCTCAGAAAAGATCAAGCGCTACTTCTGGTGGCCGTCTTGGAAAAAAGATATCAGAGACTTTATAATGTCCTGTGGAGTATGCGCCCAAAACAAGAGTCAAAAGGAAAGACCAGCAGGCCTCTTACGCCCTATTGACATCCCACCTCGCCCTTGGCATACGCTTTCTATGGACTTCATCACCGATCTACCTCCATGCTCCGGATACAATACGATTCTAGTAATCGTGGACTTATTCTCCAAGATGGCGCATTTCATTCCACTCAAAGGCTTGCCAACAGCAGCAACTCTGGCCCGAGAATTTCTCGAAAACATCGTCCGACTGCACGGTTTTCCTTCGGTTCTAATTTCGGATCGAGGTAGTCAATTTATTTCTCATTTTTGGCGAAGTTGCTGTCGGTCGGCTCAAATTGATGTGAGACTATCGACCAGTCATCACCCTCAGACCGACGGACAAACCGAGAGGACCAATCAAACTCTGGAACAGTATTTACGCTGCATGCTGCAACAAACTGAAAAAACTTGGAAAGATATCCTTTGGATAGCCGAGTATGCCTACAATAACTCTGTCCATTCGGGAACTGGTAAAACCCCGTTTTTTCTTTTGTACGGCAGTCACCCTCGAACCTCGGAGTTGGATCCCCTCCAAGATCTTGAAACACCAGCAGTAGACTACCTGCATTCTACAATCACCCAAGCCTTTAAGGAAGCTGTTTCTCACCTTCAAAGGGCTAAAGAACAATACAAGAAAGGAGCAGATCAACATCGGAAGGAAGCCCCTCACTATCAAGTAGGGGATCAAGTCTGGTTATCCACCAAATATCTATCTCTAAAAGGGCCACGCACATTCAACCCAAGATACCTTGGTCCCTATTCCATCACTTCCATAGTAAACCCAGTAGCGATCAAGTTGGACTTGCCCCCGCACATGAAGATACATCCGGTCTTCCACGTCTCTCTATTAAAACCCGTGCAACCTCAAACCCGACTAACCAAATCTCCAAAACCTATCCTAGTGGATGGAGAACTCGAGTTTGAAGTCAAAAACATTCTGGACTCCAAGATCTCCAAATCTAAACTATTCTACCTAATTGACTGGAAAGGCTACGGCCCCCAAGAGAGATCCTGGGAACCTGCTGAATATGTCCACGCTCCTCGCCTAATCAAAAGATTTCACCGAACATTTCCTGACAAGCCAAAACCCCCGGAGAAGCCCGGTTTGGGAGGGGCCTTGAGGGGGGGTACTTTCATGATCTCTGCTTCCAAAAGGTCAGGGTTTTCCCAACTCCCTTGGAAGCAGATCCATAACCCAGGTTCCGAGTGCCAACCAGTCCCAATTGGGACCTTTTGGACCCAGTCCTGGCGCCAGTGGCACCAGGCTCATAAATATGCCCAGTCCCAGCGCTGGAAGCGCCGGGCTCATAATGCTTGGGTGGACTTACCTTCAGCAGACCATGCTGCTTACTTGCCTGCCAGTTGAGCCTCTGATCCTCTTCTGTTTGGAACTACTTTTCCTGTTGGGTGGGGCTGGAGCCACTCCCTAGATTCAGAACACTGGAACTCTTCTGGAAGGCAGGAACTCTTTTCTTACCAGGAACTCTTTTCTTACTTAGGCGTGGCTGTGGAAGGAGACACCTAAGCACTACAGGAGGCTACATAAACCACACCCGGTGGATGAATCTTGCTTTGCGTTATTCTGCAACCTCTGCAGCAGAACGCTCATCGTGTCTTCTGCATCCGGTCCTGGGCCTAAGGAAAAAGGCTTACCATCCTGAATCCAGTCTTCAGCAACACCTATAAAGACAAGAAAGAACAGGTTAGCATTCCGGCATCTGAAAGGCAAAGGCTTACCATCCTGAATCCAGTCTTCAGCAACACCTATAAAGACAAGAAAGAACAGGTTAGCATTCCGGCATCTGAAAGGCAAAGGCTTACCTACTCTTCGTACGCTCCGGAGGCCTTCGGCGCTGCATCCCGCATCTGAAAGACAAAACAAGGTGCGTTTAAAGACATTGGGGAACTTTAATACTCACGTGCCATTACTCCTTTCCACATCTAATCCAATGGGTATTCCGGCACCCTGCAGCCGCTCCGAACTCGTACCTGCAAAATAAAAAGACAGTTAGAGCGCATAGTGAAGCAGGCAACAAGCGCTTACTTACGTGCTTCCAGGCGCTTCTATTCATCACACGGGCTCCATCTTCAACTCACTTCAGCCCGTCATCCGCCATCGCCGGAACCCTGCAAAACAAGAGACATCATTACTAAAGACTTTAAAGACATTTGAATGACTCGAAACTTACCGTTCGTGCAGTAAACGACGGACAGCAGTCCTCTGAAGTCAAGAGGCCTGCGCTACCTATCCAGTGAAGAAACTGGTTACAGCACCCTGCCCCGAGGCAGATGGAGAGCTCGGCATTCACTTACCTAAGGTGAGAGCGTTAACCTTTGGGGGTCTACAGGAGAGGAGAAGAGGAAAGAGATAGGGACACCCCAATAACCCCAGTTCATTAACCCCATATTTTCTATCTGCAGACATCTTACTCTACACGTCAGGCATACAGTGCACAGAGGTCCAGCCCAAAGAGCCAACCGGGTGCTACACATCACCTTTGAAGATACGGTAGTCGCCCAGTCAAGACCGGCGCCTCTGCGAGAATCAGGTGAGCGTTACAGAGAGCCTCCCTTTTTATAGAGCCTCAAGCTTCTTTTTGATGATTCTAGTTCTCAGAGTGGCAGAATGAACTCCCTCAAACTATGATGCGAGTTTCTAGGCTTCTGAACGAATACACCCAAAATGAGACCCAAAAATCGAGACTTCTGATTAGGCGGCAAGTCTTTACGTGAGACATGGAAACCTGCTGTGAGTTTAAAATGCACCAAACCACTTGTGGTATAGAAAAATTTGCACCAAAAGATTTATGCGCCTGGCGCTCATTTTTTTGATGAAATTCGATCAGGTTTGCACTGGAGATACTGATATACGCAGAAGAAACATTTGAAGTTCCATGTCAAACACTTGCTATGTAATACATGTAGGAGTTGTCACTTTCTTGGGATTCACCCATTTTTGTCCTGCCACACAAGGTACCATCCACTAAGGAAATGACACTTTTTCTTTTCTGTCAGATAAAATCTGGGTACATGGGTCGCCTGTCAAGTTTGTGTCCAACTGAAGTTCCAAATTCATGTCCCATTTCTTAATGGTTATTCGTATCTTCAAAGTTTTCCAACATGAATCGCTATCCCCACTTCATCCAAATATTGACCGCTATAGCAAGCATCTGAGCAAAGGTTTTGAACAGAAAGTGCACTGCTTCGTGAAACGAGTTGACCTGATATTAAGAGATGAGTGTGCCCTTTACTCGTTCTCTGGATGTACTGCATTGGATCTGCTGTTGGGCGATGGTTCTTGTGTGTTTACTTTTTTTGTATGAACAAGACAATTCCATAGTTCCGTGTAGTGCTTCCACTCATTATTGGCTGTGTGCTTCGTGATGACAATTGCCACTGAGTCCACAAAATTTACCTCAGAATCATGAGTGGGGTAATGGTTTTTAATTCCTCATTTATGGAGTCAATAGGACTCCATTGTGGATTTGGCAGATTTACATGGGGTTGTAATTCTGTCCATGTTACATCTGATGATTGTTTGCCTTGAAGTGGAGGATTCACGTTCAGCATTTTGATGGAAGTGAATCCTCCACTTAAAGTCCAAACCTATAATTTGGTGGTGCAGTAAGATAGGCAGTGATTCAGTTACTCTCATAAAAGTGGCGGTAGTGGAATTACAACCACTTTTTTACTACACCCCTAAACTTATAATGAAGCCCATTGTCTTGGCTTGCCAACCACTGTCTTATTCAAGCTCCTGTGCAGAGAGTATGGCCACAGGTATGTTTGTCAGCTCGTAACATATGTCCTCAATCTCACGGCATTGCTGTTGGCATTGCCTTCCTCTTTCATCGGTTTCGATGATTCCTAGAATTAACCAGTTTTTCCTCTTATTTCTCAGCACGCCTGGCCCCTTCCACTTCTCATGCAATTGACAATGCCTCATGAGACTGAGGAGGTCTGTGTTGCCTGGTTCTGGAAGCAAGATTTTGTTTTGTTTTCCCAATAGAAGGGTTTTGACACAAGCGTTTGTTCCTAGGAGCTGCTTCGATTGTTGGGCACATTTTTTCCACACACTCTTTTCCCCCGCTTTTATGGAGGTGAGTTTACTGTGATGTGTTAGCCCATGAAGCCTGGAGGGTTCTGTTTCTGAGGCAGGCGCTCCTGAGGCCACAGTGGACCCTCCATGGGCTTTTCTCAACTGCATCTCATTTCATCCTGTAGTTGTGAAGCAGACCAGATGATGTTCATATAGGCTACTTTGTGCATTGTGGTGGCAACAAGGCCTAGCAGCAATCACACCTGATAGTGCTCACTGGTGTGATAGCATCATTTCAGAAATTCTTGAAAACTGGCACTGGTTGCTACAGTGGGATACACTCACTGCGTACCCAGACCAAGGCGGGCATTTTTCTGTTTATGCTTGGGCATCTGGGGGTCAATGAAAACCTGGAAGCAATGCATATCCTAACCAGCGTTCACACCCGGGAAAGGGTGCCTTGCCCCAAACCCTCCACGAAAACCCACAACCTTCCCCCACCCTCTCCCTCCCAACCCACTTACCTGCTGGACCACAGCTGAAAGCTACAGTCCCGGCACTCTCTCCAATCCTCTGGCCCACCATGGAAATAGAAAAGGGACACAAACCCTTTTCTGTTTAATATGATGGGGGCCTCCTTGTTTAAACAAAAAATCCTGGGAGATTGGGCTCGTGCAAAACACACGCAGCCCATCACCCATGAAGATAAAATAAATAAATCAATTCGAGCCCCGTGGTACGAATATTAATTAACCCTTGTTTGGGGTGCGTGCATTGCTGGTACCAACCCTAGGCCCTTGTCAAGGGCCTCACTTCGCTTGGGACTGCCTAGGTTTGGGCTGCATGCTTTTGACGGCCATGTACGCCTCTCCACCCAGTTGGGGGTGATAGCTTTAATGCTTCTGTTTGTTATTGCCCATATTGCTTGCAAGTCTTGTTTGGGCTTCGTCCCAGATGTTGTCTGTCTTCATCTAAAGACGTGGACAGTTTCCTATTTCATAATAGAAATGCTGCCTTTTGTAGATCCCTGTTCAGGCACTTGGGGTGAATCACTTAAAAATCACAGAGCGCAAATATATTCGTGTCTGTGTGCAAATGGCGTTTGTTTATGCACATCTGCATATACGTTAGTGCACATGCTGTTTGTACTAGCGCTAATGCAACGGGGCGTGCTCACATAGCATATTCACATGCACAAAATGCATTTGCACTCCAGTGATACTTTGCACCTCTGCAAGTTCAATTAGTACTAGTGCAAATGTTCCCTAAATGGAAAAGAAATGTATACTTTCAGGGCATGTTTACAAACGGTTAAATTACTAGGACTAGGGGAAACACTACCCTGATGCAAAAATGCATTGAAAGGACATGGTTTTTGCACTAGGGCAATGTTTTTCGGAGTGCTACTTGAACTTGTATCGTCTCAAGATTTCGGTTATACCAACCAGAGAGTTTACTCAAAATCGTCTGTGATCGCTTGCTTTGAGGCCTACGGGCGATAGGGCCCTATAAAAAAAATAACGATAGATAGATAGATAGATAGATAGATAGATAGATAGATAGATAGATAGATAGATAGATGATCGAACTGTTGTAGGTCGTGGATCTAACTGTGGGAGACAAGGGAGAGGCATGGGATGAGGAGGTAGTGGTGGTGGTGTAGCATCTCACTGTGTCTACAATTGCGGAGGGGAAACACAGGCATAAAGAGTGAATACCTGTATCTACACCATCCAGACAGCACGTCATTGGGTGCAGGAGTAGTTTCACCTACTACTGAGAAAGGCCATCCAGGGGTGAGGCAAATGAGGTCATCTACAGGGTGCAGGCCATTGGGGAAATGGTTAAGTGAGGGCAGGGAAGCAAGGCCTGTGCCTTGTGTATGACGTCAAGCAAATTCACACTTACTGGTGGTATATTGAAATCTGCAATTTAAATAAAAGACACTCTAGAGCCTTGGACATTAGGTGGTCAGAGGGATGTGTGAAGGACGCGGCTATACCTGTCATCAGGAAATTGAAACAAGATTATTTATCTAAATGTAAAAAGTGTGGTGAAGAAACTGAAAGTGGATAGTAAGATATGGGATAGAATGAACCTGATTGAAAGGCCTCTTCAATGAAAAATGTTTATATACCTGATTCAATCACTCCCTTCACTGCCCAATACGTAATTCTTTAAAAAGATCATTGAAATTTGTGTTAGGGGTACAGCAAGGCTCCTATTATGCCAAATAACATCGATGAAAGAGGTGTGAAGAAGGATGGGTTTGGCTACACAAATATTTAATTATCTCACAAGGAATTTCTGCTTAAAATAATCCTACCACTGGTTCTGGGCAGATGCCAATTACAGGACAATTTGGGCAAATATGGAAGTGTGCTGCGTTAAACCACGCAGCTTTTGGTTCCCTATATTTTTTCGGATGGCTTTCCCCCCACAGAGAACATGCTCCCTGCTGTTAGGCTTGCCAAGGAGGTTTTGACCTCCTGGTTGATGGATAATGGTCAAGCAGTGTGGTTGCATGGTAACCATGGACTTCAAATAAACAGTAAGATGCTTTTTGGGAAAAGCTAAATGGATAAAGGGATCATAGTATTTGGGAATTTGTTTACCAATTCCTTTTGTTCGAGCTGTGGGAGAAATGTTGCGTTGCCTTCAATTAACTAATTCGATGCATTCCACAGCATATTACCAGGCACTAGCACACATTGATGGATGCAGGGTAAAGACTACAGAACCCCATATTCCTCTGGACCCACTGATGATGCAGGTTATAATTTAAATGTATTTTTAGATTTGAGTTTGGATCTAAAGGACTGCAATGGGTGGATGTTCCCTTTTAGAGAGCCAAATACATGTAAGGGGTGGCAGCACTCTGAGGTTTAGCCTGATAAATGTTGACAAGTGGTTCTTGTGATCATGACAAACAAAAGTGGCATGCCTATGGAAGTCGGCAACTGGTCCTGGCCCCTCTGTTACCACTGCAGCTATCTGTTTGTTCTATCCCACTAATCATTGACTGAGATGTAGTTGGTAACAAATCATTATCATACGAACTGCTTGTGTTGGCTATGGGTAAACGCCTTTCCATAATCTTCTTCAGGGCAGTGATTTTCATATTTACAAATGCCAATTGTTCAACACACTGTACATAAGACTATTCCTACAGTTAGACACAAAAGCAGTGGCAACACTAAACACGCTGTCTGAGCCCAGTGCTGTAGGGGCAGTGTGCCAATTCAACAGCAACCTGCACAAGTGCTGGCAGCCAGATGCAGAGCCTGATGTACCAAAACTGTATTGATGCATCATCCCTTCCCAAAGGTGAACTTTCCAATAGATAGGCACTAGGAACCTTTGCAACTCATAGTTTACTATCTGTTCCTGTTGTTTACCAGTCCAGATGTCAGTGTCACAGAATAGTTGCCCAAAGCATTTCCTCGCTGCAGCATTTCCTCTCTGTAGGCTGCGCTGGCACTGTTCACAAAGCTTTCAACAAGCGTCAGTGATGTTCTTCCTGCTGATGACATGAACCGAAAGTGCTTTTATTCCCAGAGTATTTGCCAACATATGGGGTGGTTGATCTTCTTCCTGATGCCTGGGTTCTTTCTCCAAATGAAGTTGAAAGCATTGCAGCAAAGCATCCTTGCACATTTGCAAAGTCTCCTCCTTGTAATGGTTTGTGGGAGTCGTTCTCCCGACACATGTGGATGAAAAGTATCCAGTTTTACCTTGATACGGTTCCATGTCATTCCATCGCCCGTTTTTATTTGGCGGCATTTTTTTGATGCAGATTTTTGTATCCGCCCAAACCCCCTTATCACCTATTTAGTATCTAGTCCCGAAATACCCCAAAACCTTATATCCCACTACCCACCGCCCCCCATATTTTTCTATGGGTTTTTGCGGTAAAAAACTGGTGCAAAAAATGCTGCAACAAAACCCGCGATGAATGGACGTCCTACCCTTGATACATGGGTCATAAGGGAAGCCAATAGGTACTAAATGACAACTGCCAAGGCACAGTCCCCTGGCGTGTTGGTCAGGATGAGCTAAAGCAAGTAAACCAGAGGGAGAACCTGACTAAACGATACATTGTGATGCATTAGCGCTTTGAAACACAATTCTGTTTTATAAAGCGCCTCACAAATGCTCAATAAAAAATAATAATAAACCTCTTTGTTCCTTCTTGGAAGGTTGTAGCAGAGAGCAGACAGAAGACACCAGATATCACTGACACAGTGTCAAAAATGCCCATGTACTATTCTGCTGCAATTGTTTTTTTTTTTTTTTTTTTTCTGTGAGGGTGTTGCACTGCTCATGTAGCTTGCCAAACATATGAAACATGGTCTTCCAACAGGTAGACACGGATGTCTTCAGGTTCTGCAGTGGCAAATTGTTGCGCACATGCAGTTGGAATAGTGTCTTTTTAGCATTGTAAGCCTGGTTGAAATGGGAACTGATCATCCGGGTTACAGTTGCCATTTCATAAACAAACAAATAGATGTTGATAAAGTGTGTGAAAATGAGGTGAAGGACATGCCAAAAACATGGGGCATGCATTCATAAGGCATCAAGACATTGATCCAGTGACTCATGCAACAAAGACCAAGTACAATTTATGAGGCATTAGCCACACGGTCTCCATTTCTCACACCTTCCCCCAAATGTTAACTCCCCTTAGACTTCAACCCTTAAACCACTGCATGCATGATGTTACTTGATGCAGAACTACATACACCTGCTTCCCCGTGCATTATTATGTGACCCCATGGCTGAAAGAGTAAGGAAAGGCCAAATAGCCAATGTTCTAACAACTGGTCCTCAAGCTCATGGTGACTGCTGTAGTACCCAAGAATAAAAACAGATGCCAGGAACTTCCCAGCAGTGATTGTTTATTTGTTTCCAATAAGTCACCAGAATCCAGAGTCTTCCACAAAAGAGTAGGGCTAGTGAAGAGTAGGGCTAGTGGCCTATTGCCAACATGACTCATTTAAATTGATCAGGCACTGTCTGTCTTGTGACTTGTAATATTTTATTCAATGCTCAAAAGATACATCAAGGCCGTATGATGCAATGGGGAACATTACAATAAGTGGCTGAAGTATGGGAGTAGGGTTTGGTAGCGCAAACAATGACACAGAAGCAGTGTTGTTATGGGTAATTGTGCAAACTGGTTGTGGTATGCTGCTTGTCTGGTGTTATGGGGAGGGATACACCTCAGATCTGTTGACGTCTTCCTATTTCTAAGAATGTTGTTGCAGCATATGGGATGACAAAGATGTGGCACCCAAATTGGTCAATGTTTTCTGGCAGAGCATGCAAGGGACCAGATTTAGTGGCTGTTTTTGTGAGAAGTACTGCCACTCTTTTGACTTTTTGTAGTCTAACACACAGGCTGGGTTCATCTAGGCACAAAGGCGCTGAAGGTGGTGGTGTCCTGGATGTCACATAATGATTTAATGTACTTTCTCATTTGCAAGACTATGGCCCTTTCTCAAAGACATTGTACACATATGGGGTAGAACTACTTTTACATCCGATGAATCTGTGAAGCCATTTTCCTCCTCCTCATTATCACTGCTTTCCAGCAGAAACACAGATTCCTGTCAGAACTGTGAATAGTCAAAATGTTTCTCTTGATCATTACCCATGTGTTAAGGTGCAGAACAAGGAGGCTGGCACAAAGCTGGCATGTTTGGGGCAAAAGACTTCTTTTGAAAGGAAAAGAAAATGACACCCTATCTGTCCCTTTCACTAGGAGGGGTTTCCCTGAATCAACTAAAGAGATAAGGTGACAGTCAGCATGCTATCAACGCAAAAGTGTCCACCGTCCTGTGTCAAGAAAACCTTACTTATGTCCCTTATACTAGAACCTAAAGAATAAGGCAGTACTCTTGCTTCTCCACTCTTTTTGACTGCTTACTCTCTGTTCTCTCCTCCTTTCCCTTCTCCCTTTTCCTATCTCCTCCCCTTACTTTCTTCTATGCACTTACTCTATCAGAATTGTCCCTGGACGTAATATGATAGCAATCTCGTCTGTTTCCTTCACCCTCCCATTACTGTTTCTTTCCTCCCCACCAGCCCTCTAGCACTATCTAAAATGTCGTCAGGCCTAGTATGATAGTCGCTTGTTTTGTTCCTCCCCTCCCTTTATGCACCCCTCTCCCTCACCTTTTGTTTTTCTCCGGCTCTACCAGAAATGTCATCAGGCCTAGTACGGTAGTCGCCTGCCTGTTTCCATTTCCTTCCCACTCTCCCCCTCCCTTCCTTATCTATGTCTTAGCTCTTGCACTATCTGAAATGTCGTCAGGCCGAGTACGATAGTTAATTTCACATCCTTACTGTTCATGGCCTGTAAGAATGTGGTTGTATTTTCCCTTGTTCCCTCCCTTGCCTTGAAAACACATTGTGTATAGGTTTTATATAAATAAACGATCATATCATATCAAATACTATTCTGGTCCCAGGAAAATGATCCCCTTCTCCTGGGTTATGGTTTCTGGATTGTTAAAACATCTCCCACATGTTAGACCAGTCTCGTGTCTCATACATTATCAGGGAGAATGACTCCCTTCCCCTGATGGAAAAGTTCCAAACAATACTTGTATTATTATTCTGGATGACCCAGGAACATGTCTCCATTCTCACATAGCCTGGGGGAATGACTCCCTTCCCCAGACTTCATGGACCTTACCTCCGTTCTGGGTTACCAGGAGAATGACTCACTTCTGGGTTACTAGGAGTTACTATCCTTGTGGCAGTTGAACACTTTAAATATGAGCAATACATGAGTTTGAGGTATGGTCTAAGGTATGGCATTTAGAATCTTGCATAATTATTTCAATCTTGCATAATTATTGCAGCCGCATCAATTTGATATCATGCATATGTCCATACTGTTAATCTAGCTCAGCTTTGGAAGCATTATGTGTATCCTGGTCAGACAGACTGCCCCTACCAGGTGACGATGCAGGAGACTTGATGGATATGCCTCTCATTTTGATCCGTTGTGAGGTTGGATAACACCTCTCTCCAGTGAGCCAGCCTCCCAGCAGGGGCTTGCCTGGGAAACAGGAATCAAAGGGCACAGTCATCACAAAAGGACTAGCCTCACAAACAGGGTGTTGCATACCACAATGGCTTTTTTATCATCATCATCATCATCATATGTTTTAGTCAGATTTCACAATCAGCATAATAAATACATTAGATCATAACACAGTATATAATAAAACAAAACTGAATATAAATATCAGTAAACTATAACTTAATCTGCCTAAAACCACATCCTTTCTAGTTTGTAATATCACCATCAGCCTGTTCCTCATAAACAAGTGCTAAGATGCATTATGCAAAACCTCTTCTTTAGAGACTGGTCTGGATAATTCATCAGATCATAAAGGAATTGTGAGTTAGTACATTTAAAATATTAAAAACATTGTGAGATCTAATATTTGATGCTAAAGAATAAGGTCTCAACCATCTCATCCTCTCCCTTTTATAAAATGGGCATAACAAAATAAATTGCATCAAATCTTCATCCGCACCCATATCGCAGTTGCATTTTATGCATTTTATTGAAGCCTTTGACAAGGTTATTCTTTTCAACAGTGTAAGCAGGTTAAGCCTGACTTTAAGTAGGAGTCTTCGTCCCTCCAGGTAATCTAAATCTATTTTTTTTTAAATTCATATTCATTTGTCATTTATATAGCGCCTTACGCCCAATCTAATATCAGCCCCGGGGCACAGAGAGTCCCCTAATACTGTATATAGGCTGTGAGGGATGGCAGAGCATGGATTTTCCCGCAATCCACCTGCAGCAAATGTTTTTCTGGACCAGCTTTTGAATTCTATTTTGATTTGGTCGTAATTGACGCTTCCTCTTCCATCCAGGAACAGTTCCCAAAAGCCTGCTTCCAGTCTCATACCAGACCGGCTTGTATACTTCCAGGCGGCTTTCCATAACTGAAAATCCCAACTGGAGATTTAGATTTGTGGTTAGATTTTGTTTTTGTTTGCAAAAATAGGCTAGTTGTCTGGCTTGTGCCAGGGAAGTGATACTCTGGATCCCCAGCTCAATTCTTAGTGCACAGCTCGGACAACCAAACGGAAGCCCAAGATTTTGACACAGAAATTGCAACTGCAAATACTCAGGGAGTGCCCAGGAACAGCAGCTCCAAATCTTGTTACCATAAAGCATTTGAGTTAAAACTTTACATTTAAAATCCTCAATACATTTATCCAATCTTCGGCACCATATTTAAAATAAAACCTTTGTAGGGCCTGAAGGCCAACTCTGGGCCTCTCTGCCTGTTGTTTGAAATGTGGCGACCACTGGCAGTCTCTTGAAAATTTCATGCCTAAGTACATTTATGAATCTATTACTTGTCTGCAGACCCTTTCAATTCCCACTTGGTTTTCCTATCCTTTCCCCCAAACTTCACAATCTTGGTTTTGTTTGTGTTTAGTTTTAGTTTGTTAACCTCTAAGAACTCCATATAATAATTAAGCCCATGATTCCGACGTGCAGGAGCAAGTGCCAGAATGACAGTGTCATCAGCATAAAGTAGAGCACTGAATTCCTTGTCTCCCAGGCTAGGTGGGCCCACCCTGCTGTCATCCTTCACAGGGTCAAAATCCATCAGGAAAAGAATAAAAAGCAGGGGTGCCAGGAGACAGCCATGTTTTAGCCCCCTGTTTGGATACAAAAATTCAGTGGTGTCCTCCACCCTGAATTCCGTCACCCAATTGAAAAGGTGGCCTTCAATGAACGTATAGTGCCTGATTCACAGAGCATTTTCCAATGACATTGCTCCATTATAGAACACTTCTGTGAATCAGGCCCACAGTCAGTAATGGATTAATACTGTCTTCTCACAAATGTCCTCCGTCGAGGATCATCGTTTCCAGTCCTACCGTTTAGTTCTACCAGAAAATATTTGCTAAGGAATTGCACTAGCTCTCTGCTGTTGCTGTTGGGATTGTTAAATGTAGTGTACCTTGGGGTATACCCCAGGCCTTTTACTGTAATCCACTCACCAAATTATTAGTCGTGGGCTGGCCGAGCTTAGCATTCCAATCTCCCACCACAATTAAGTTTCCCAGGTCAGCTCCTTGTGTGAGATCATTTAAACCTGTTCTCAACTCTGCCAGGACATTCTTTCCCTTCTTTGGGGGCACATAGACATTAACTACATGCAGCTTAAAACGTGTGTCTCCATCCCACCCTGGTGGCACACTGTCATTGAAGATTTACCATTAGTGCTCATTCTGGAGACTCCTCAGGCCTTCTGGATATGGAGCAAAGCGGTCAGCCCACCTTTGTTTCTGCCTCAGGAGCAGTTTTACACATTCAAACTAAATGTGGGGAATCCTGGGATAAAGAGCTCTTAATTCAGCAAGGTCTCCTGCAGGCATATAGCATATCATTGAGTCAAATAGTCTATCCATTCTGGATCCTCCCTCTTTGATTCTGCCCGAGAAACATTCCAAGAAACTACCCTTATGGGGTTGCCCATTTTAGGTGTTAACTGACCAAGGGAGTTCCTGCACTTGGCCCCTAAAGTAGTCAAAAAATGTAAAGGCTGTGTTGCGTGAGCTAACGGAACCAAGTTCGTCTTTTGGCCCTCCGACAACGTGTGGTCCAATTCACCTCGAGTCAGATCAATAATCAAGCTATTCTTGCTAGCAATAGCCGCCTCGATGTACACTCCCATCTCAGACCCACCCCTCAATATGCCATTCTCCGTGGGCATCCCATGGCGAATTGGGCTGATCTCTTCAAACCAGAAATCGTGAATATAGAACTATGTATGTTTTACATCAAAAAAAATGTTGATCCCCTTCCAGGCTAGGACTTCCCTGCACTGTAATACATAGGTCCAAAATTGTGCGTTATTAAAACCGAAACGTACACTACACTGTCCGCAGAACATACAATCGGATAGGATGCAGATTGAACTGAAATTCTGAAATGAAACCTTGGAGAAACCCGGAATTTCTTGGATTGCTGCCAAAAAAAGCCAGTTTCTAGGAGTTTTTATTCCCATGGGTTTGTCCCTTGAATGTCACAATCAATTTCTGCTCCCTCCATTCTTGGAGGGGATCTTGCGGATCTGTCAGGTACCTGCGGTCATGCCTAGTTTTGGTGGGTTCTTTAAATGCTACAGTGCTGAGGTTTTTCTCACAAGATTTCATAGTAACCGCCCCAACCACACACCCTCACCCTCTCCCCCCCGGGGACCTTTGGTGAGTAATGGGCATGTTCAGTCACTACCTTAAGTTTGTTTGCATAGTGGTTAACTATCCAAAGTTCACGTTTCCAACCATGCATGTCCTAGTCATAATGTAAGACTCCCTTTCCTTTCTCTCTGTGACCACCAGCGACTTCTCACCTTTCTACAGTAGATCCAGTCTGCTTGCTTGCCTGCTTGACCAATGGTTCTTGGCAGTTGATGCTATTGACAAGGGAAAACGGTGCAGTTAGTGTAGACACAGGAGCTCAGACCAGCAGGAGGAAGATTCAACCATCTTATGTTCTCTGTATATCTCCCTCCCTCCTGTCCCCTACACTTCCTTTAACACAAAGCACTTTGGGTATGATGTCAGAAGTTCAAGTCCACTTGTCTCAAGGACAGGGATTTGACCCCTAAACAAGGCTTTCTTTAGTCCAATCACCTTTAGACGTTTGCCTTTAAAAGAAGGTGTCTCCCACTCCATCTTTGATTCACTCTTGAACACAAATCTGAGAAAGAATTCTTTGGAACTCTGTTGGTAGAGTTGATTTGATGATTGATTTTGGGTATTTGTATCACACTCATAACTGACTAAACCATATAGTGGCACAGGTAACATAAGAGCAGAACAAAGCTGAGCAGAGAGTGAAGGCCAAGGAACAGTCAGTACAAAAACTGAACCTCCCCCCACCCTTTTATGAACTGTCTTTATTTGAACAAACAAGTCTTAAGAGCTTTGCAAACTGGGAATGTGATTTGACTGACAGTCCTTATCTCTTTTGGAAAGCTGTTCCACAGCTTTGGTCCAAAAACCGCACACCTTCTGTCACCCCTTGAAACACAAGCTGGCGGGGGAGCAATCAATACTATCCAATTAATAGATTGTAACTGACTAGAAGGTTGGTAGCAGGGGATTTTCTCTTTTAGATACGTTGGGCGATAAGTTGACTTTCCAACGACCTCAGCCAGAGATTAAGACTGAGTTCTCCAAGGCAGAGGAACGCTCTACTCCCTACACATGCCCAGGGCACATTGGGGGGGTGACCTGCTGCTAGAGCAAGACATGTCTCTCTGTCATCCACACTAGTACCCTTGACCTCAATGCATCGAATGAACCCTGCAAGGTGTATGCCAGCGTCCCCCTTGTTCGGAGCCCAAGAGCAAGGATCACTCTTATCCTTGAAACCCTGGACAGCAACCTGAGACTCAGTACAGCCAGGATCCATGTCTTTTCACTGTTGAACTACTGCAAGCTCCGATTTGAGCCATTTGACCCCATTTGAACCAACAAGACCATCTGAAGCTGCCTTTGGCACTCAAC
Organism: Ambystoma mexicanum; assembly: GCF_040938575.1. Classification (NCBI taxonomy): domain Eukaryota; kingdom Metazoa; phylum Chordata; class Amphibia; order Caudata; family Ambystomatidae; genus Ambystoma; species Ambystoma mexicanum. The sequence continues at coordinate 585,251,193 of NC_090937.1, read as the reverse complement.
CTATCTTCAAGCCACTGTTCTGCACTCTGTAAACAGTTCACCACCGCAGCATGCCAGCTGAGTGTGCCGTTGCCTCAATTCAAACGTGAAGCTCATCATTGCACCCATGGCCTTCAAAGAACTTTTCAAACCCCAGCATCTTTGTTGCCGATCCTCATCCACAGTGGACCAGACCCTGGGGACCTATTGAATTGTGACCTTCCACACTGCGCCAAAGCGACCCGACTCGGACTGCGCCTCAAGTCACCTGTATATTCACTGTTGAACCAGCGGTCGACTGGACCATGGTGGCCCTCACAATCTGCACTTGGCTGAACATCACTATGAGACACCTTTCAAGCCGCCAGCATCTTCATTGTTGATCATCTGCAAACGAACTTCCCCTGAACAGGGACCTTGATGCTGCACTTCTTTGAACATCAGCTCAATCCCGGCTCAACACCTCTTCCTGTCTAGAACAATGTGACAGGCGCAGATGAGCCTGATCCAAACCGCATAAACCCTTGCAGAAGGTATAAAGTTACCTTAATCCCTTAAGAGTTGGTAAAATGGTAACCGCTCTAGGCCTTATTTTCTAAAGACTAGTGAATCCTGATTAAAGAACCACACTGCTGGTGCATCCCCTCAGTCGCACTCTTTAGCCCAAATCCTGATCTATCTCCCAGAATAATGGAGACAGATCACGGAATTGCCACTTCCGTAGGTGGAGCAGTTTCACCCCACTGATGCAACAAACAGTTACAGTATGCTGAAATCTAGCTGGGATGTGAGCAGGTGTAACAGCTTAAGGTTTCCCAGCCCATTATAGGAGCCCTACAGGATTGCCAACTCTGGTTTGAAATTTGTGAATGGGATTGCTGGACCACAATGGAATGCATAACTTGGTGGATGGTGGATAACTGAACAGTGTTTCTCAGTGCCATTCTTCCACGTCTGCTTCATCCAGAATGGGGGCCTCTGTTGAGTAATTGGAATGTGATCTTGAACGTGCGTATTAAATCTGAAGGACCTTGGACAAGAAATTGTATATTTCTATTAAAATATGGGCGTCTATGTGAATCCTGAATTTCCATAAGAAATCATTGTCGGCTATACCCACCTCAGCACTTAAGTGGAGGAGATGTGGCGCAGTTCCTTATTTTGGAACCTGGCAACACGGGGTTGGAGTGAATAACCTTGTAATTCAGGAGGAATCTCGCCATTTTTATACACTTCTGCATTTGAATATATTATTTGTGATGATAATACACATTCAAATAAAAATGGACTGTTCCGCTAAGCCCCTGATTATTGTTACACGGTCTCAAGTGGGCCCCGCTCATCACACGGGTTCCAGGTGCAGCAGCTTGTGTTTGAGCTGCTCGAAGCGTGGTGTGCTCTGCTGTTCTCAGGAGGTTACGCCGCAAAACGCTATTCCCGGAAGGTGACAAATCCGGGGAAATGAACACCTCATCTAACTGTACACAAGCAGCAGCTCAGCACGCTGGTACTGCTAAACAAAATACTCGATTCCCTACACTCTGCACGCGACGATCCAACATACTCTGGAACAAATGCATAGCTCTCAACTCACACGCTTTTGGCGGGTGTCACCCGCCTTGTAAACAGCTGACTCACCCGCCAAGCCTCATGCACACACATTCGTTTCAATGGGCCTCTCACCCGCCAAAAATAAAATCGGGTGTTTTCACCCGCCTTTGCGACATAAATGGTTGAGAGCTATGCAAATGTCAACCAAACATACTACTTTAAGCGCATATCTGATTGGTGAATCATTTAAAGTACTGCTGTATTGAAATAAAAGACTGCATACCTTCCTGTCATGGTTGGAATTGCACTGAGTCGTCTGCTGTTGCGCGCAAGAGATGTCAACCACCTTTTGTCTGACAAATCTGTCAGCGCCAAGAAACAATCCCACGTGGCCTTCATTTCACACGTGATCGCTCATACCTGATGCCCCCAGCGCTTTAGCACATGACACAGCCCGCTTCGCTTTTTCCAGAAGATTCATAAAAAATATATGAAGCACCAAATGAAGCACCGGGGGAGAAGCATGACCTGAATTAGTGCTACATGAACACATCTTTTAAAAGCTTTAGCTGGGAAGCGCAGACATAATAAGGGCAGGCAACAAAACACATCGACTCGTGCTCCCGGATTACAGCGAGAAAAATAAACCCCCTGCACCCAAACTGATTTCGGAGAAATTGTATTGTGTGGCAGTGACATATGCAATAGCTCAGAGCAATGTATGTTGGCCATATAGCCTACCGTGTCATGTATACAATGAATGCCTCAGAACTCGGTTTTTATTTTATTATCCAGGAAGATTTAGAAATCCCGTTGAAGGGCCCCAGTTGACATACACGAGGGTGTAAAGCTCCACTCGGGGAGAGAAAGCCAACCTGTACTTTATAAGGATGATATCGCGAGGCTGGTGCGCCTGCCACCTGGGAACACGACCAGAAACACTTTAAGGAACTGGCCTCAAGCAGGCATCCTCTGGCGAAGCAATTCCACCTTATTATGAGGGAGGAGTTAATAGATTATAAACAAGTGCATCAAGTGCAGCTGATAACATAAAATGCAACTACTGCAGGAAACCTCTTTAGAAAATATACGTTTGGCTCAGCCTTCTGGTGACATTGACAGATTGTGCGACCTTCAAGCTGCGTTTTTGATAATGTTACCTAAATCGTTTTCTCTGCCTTGCAATCCATTACCCATCAATGATTTCATTGCACTGTATTTTTATTAGGTGTTTTGTCCTCACATTTGTTAAAAACAGAGATATATGTACCCATTCCCGAAGATTGGCATTTCTCAAAAGTGAGAGAATAGCCATGAAGAGATAGTGTTTCGGCATGTACAATTTGGATGATAGATGTTGTAACCAGATCAATGCACATATCCCTTTAAACATCTCACATTTAAATAGTAGTTTGAAAGCATTCTGAGTATTAGCGTGTGTTTTGCCTTATGGCACAATTTGTGATATAAACAACCACGTTTTCACCACAAATTATCAATCCTTAGCGAGTAACTCTGAAGCTTGTTCCAGATTTTTTTCCAAGAATGCATTTTGTCAATTGAGAATTTTCCACGTTGTATCTGTGGCAATCTTGATTGTTCTTTTATGCTGAAAATGCACACCATCACCCGTCTAAGTGGCTGCTCTCAGAAATGCAAGGGCCAGACCACCCAGATCCTAGAAAATGTAATATTGGTCAGAGATTCATCTTCTGAAAGATGGTTCAACATGTCTTGCTTCTTTATGACTCCCCTTCAGCTCTCGCCAAATCACCGAAGGTGGTCCTCTCCAGTGGCGTCGCCAGGAATCAAATTTAGGAGGAGCACAGAGGGGGCCAAAGACAAAAGTAGGGGGAGAACATGGTCACTGCTCGTCTTAGATAGGGGGACACAAGGGGGGGCACAGGGTTTCATAGGGGGGGCAGCCCCCCCAGCTCCCCCCCCTGCGACGCCACTCTCCCAATGATTGTAGTACGTTTTCATAGCCTTTTCCTTTCACAGATTTCACGTTTCAGCCTAGCAGCAGGTCGTCTGCCAGTTTCCCAGCTGCTCTGTGCAAGGTTACTTTGTTTCAAAGGCTTTGAAACTTACTGAAAACATATCACCCACTGAATGATCTCTAGAATGAAAAGGTAACCAAGTCATGCCCGCTCGCCTTTAAACCCCTCACTGCAAAGTTCATTATTACCTTCCTCGCCATTGGTGATGTCCCAAAATAAGCCCACGATAACCTCATAACTAAACAAATAAAATGCTGCCATGGACATTGTGAAAAACTGTAGGCGAATATAAGTCCACCCTTCAGTTTCTAAATCATTGAAAGCAGCAGTAAAAGCAGCATGTACCCACATAACTAAAACAGTCTCACAGCACCCTTTTTGGTTAACGTGTAGGCAGAACCCAACCCTGCAAAACAAGGAAGCTGTTGCCTCTCGCTGTCCTGTGCAATTTCAATAAGAATAATGCAATAGTTTACAATGGGAGAAATGCCCATATGTCCATACTATTTTTACTGCCTAATGGTGCTTTTTGGGGGCGAGGGTCAAAGGGTTGACTGTGTCGCTGATCCTCGTCAACATTTTTATTGCCTCCCGTCTCAACTGCCTCGGTACCACATGTATGCTCACAATGCTCTCATTCATATTAGAATATTCAACTGGCCGGATGAGTAACTACAAGCTGAGCATTGCCCCACTAATTGTAAAAGATTGGATGGCTCCAACTCACTGTCGAAAAGCCAGAGGCCCTGCCACTCTAACAACCTCCATTTTTCCTACTTTTCAAAACACCCTCCAACTCAGAACCACGTTTGATGCTGCTCTGTAATTTGTCCCTCAGGACAACAGTATCACAAATCAACAAACTAGCATGAGCTCCAGCCCACTCACTGGATGTTCCCTCAGTTGCACACTTTAGGATTGCCATGGTAGCAACATTGTTTTTAATTCCAAAACACTCTTCAAATTCCGAGGAGCTCAACGCTATGCCGTCTGGTTTGTCTTTGGACAGGAACAATATGACACATAGTTGACACATCACCTGGGTATCAAAGATCCTAAACTGGTTTTCAAACAAGCACCATACAGAACTCACTCTGCCTTGCCCATAATATAATCTGAAGAATGACGAAAGCACCTGGCAGCTCAGCCAACTGTTGCTGCCCTACCAGCTGCCCCAACAAATAAGGTTGACCTCCATAAATAGATTCTCTCACCACTCAATGAGATTCAAACTTTTTTGGGTGGAAACTATGGTTCTCTCTATTACTGTCCCTCTCGCTCGAAGCATACGTAATGGCATAGCTGAAACAGCTATTTTGGCAAATACAAATGGTCTCCTTCTCTCATAAGTAAAAAGTAATTAATGCTAAAGGATCAATACATCTTGTTCATTTGGGCTCATAGGTGCTACTTTAGCAACACCTTTGTGAGGCAAAAGTAAGGTTGCAGAATAAAGTACAGGAGCATGTTACTCTTTGATCGTATTTGATGATGGATACAGTGCTTAAGTTGTGTTCAAGTACGCTGTGTTGCACGTAATATTTGTCATGTTAAATTGCTTTATTTTAATTTTGCAATTTCAAGAAACCTCTCTTATATCCATTAGTGAATCCACATTTTTCCCTCACTGCCAAACTCATAATGAGGCCCAAAGTATAACCAATGAAAACACTAACTCCTATGGAAAATATACTCAGATAATTCCCTTAACCAATCCCTCCATCACACAGGTTTTTGTAATCTACAATGTGATGATATACTTTCCACCTCATTGCCCAGTGTAGCTGTTTACGTTTGTGAGGCCTAACTCTCTCTAAAATGGCTGTTGCTATTGCAGTGCTACCAGGAACCAGAGTGCCTCTTCCACCTTCTATTGCGCTGCAGCAATTGGCTGGTACTCACTAGCTAAGCCAATCGGATAACCGGCAGGCAAGAGCCGGCTCACCAACAAGGGACACACTAAGGTCCCTGTCTGGCCCTGTCCGGGCCTGGCGGGACTGGTTTCCCCCCCTTCTTCAGTTAGCAAACTCTGCACATCCTGGTGATGTCACCTGGCCTATAGGGCTGATGGTGTGTCCTCACACCATGGCCCTCCAGAACTTGAGGACTCCTGCAGACTGACTTGTGAGTAGGCAGCTCACATAAGGTTGTCTCTCTGTGACTTTTATATCTGCAGCCACTATTGTCTCATGTGTTTATTTTATTTATTTATTTTACATTTATTTAGCGCACAGGCAGCCCCAGGGCATCGCGTTCAATTGTGTCTTGCTTAAAAATCGAATTTGGGTGTCTTTTTAACATCTGCAGCCACTGATGCCTCATGTGTTCATTTGTTCCTTGGTTAAACATCGAATTTGGCATCTTTTTACATCTGCTGCCACTTTCTCATCTGGATGTGCATAGTGATCCCCACCCCCCATGTATTTGACGCCTCTTCCTCTCCTTCTAAGTGTCTCTTACACTTATTTGCTCTGTTCATCTTGCCCTACACCTCCCCATCCCCACTCTCCCTTCTTAATGTATAGCTTGTGCATTATTGCAAGGACCGTCAGGCATGTGCAATATTTTTGTCATATGATCTAACAGTTTGTAGTCCTCCTGTCCTATCTTATACCACTAAATGCATAGCACTTGCCCATTCTGAATATCCCAATGCCTATTAAGAATGTTAATTTGTTTTAGCTTCTCACCCTCCGTGTGTTGGAGCGCTTTGAAATGCTTGTTAAGTGTATAGGCACTATATAAATGACCAATACATAAATAAAAATACATAATTATTATTTTAAACTTTTGTCAAGCCTAAGAATGAGTGAGCACTCAGAGATCGTCTTGATGGCCACAGCTGTCCCTGGTTTATATGGATTGTGAATAAAACAGGGTTTTGTCAAATTATTTGGACTCTACCATTATTGGGCTTGGGATTTCCCAGCCTGTCCTTTCTGCTTACCCCAGGGATTTACAGCCCTGCTTCACATCTCTGCTCGTGGTGTATGGTCCTCCATGTATCTACAAGCCCTCTCTTTTTCACGGTCAGTTCTAATCCCATGCCATGTCCCATTACAGTTACCGGCTAAGATTCTCTCAGTGAATGCCTATCGATTTCCACATCCGTCCATGCATTAAAGTCCCCACCTAGTAAGACCAATTCACCCTGACTGGCCAACAACTCCTCATGAGCCAGTGCATTGAATGTTATTTGTCCCTGGTTTAAAGTATATACTGAAGCAATCACCATGTGAACCCAATTAAATATTCCCAGCACTATTAAGAGATGACAGTCCATCAATTTGGACTCCTTGGTGTGAGATATCCCTAGCCTTTAATGCCCATCCCTCCCTTCTTAATTACACTAGAAGCCTAATAACCTTCACCTATGCCCCCCTCACAGGGGGCTGTGAGGGGTCAGATGTGTGAGATGGTCACGTAGGTGGAGTTTTCTCATAAATTGCCATTTTATTAAATAATGAAGGGTGAGACAAACGCTTGTCTTTCCCTAACCTAACAAGGCGTTCCCTACCTAACAAACTATGGCTAAAGGAAAGTGAACTACTGTCCAAAGTTATCTATTCCTTACACTAATACATACCACAAAACCATACAGGAATTATTTGGCTCTTTAAACTTCACAAAACAACATTTGAATTCAAACATGAAAATTATAACCAGAAATCCTTGTGATCAGGAATAAATCCCCTTCCCCTGAATAAATTCAGGATGTTTCAAACCGAAGTTCAATTTCAGGAAAGTATTTTTTACTGGCCAAGTTCCACTCCATGTAGAATGCACAGTTCATTTAATTGAATATGTCTGTCACTTGGCAGAGTGATTATCTCAGTTTCAAATAGGTTTCTCACTCTTAAGAAAATTGATAAAGTTTTCAACACCTCCTCCTTGGCGAAACAAAAAGGATCTCTCTTCACATATCACATTGAAAAGTCAGTGTAAAAGTTATTTTCTCAGAATACCATTCACTTTTGATCACATTGCATTTCTTCATGAGCAACACCTTAGTCAGGATGATTCATTCAGAAAGTTATACTTTAGTCAGGATAGTTATACAACAGTTAATCAAAACACAGTAGTGGAATTGTCACCTCTTTTCCACCACACACCTCTACCACGTTCACAGTTCTTCAAATCAGCTTCTTCCTGGTTCACTCACCTGCCAGCAGTAATCACTATTTATCACTTCCTTGCTGTACTCTCCTGCAAGGATAAAACTCCTACCACTACAACTTCTCCTCTGTGATGTCGTGTTCCAAAGTTTACACACGTAACTACTCAATGTGGAAAGTTGAATGAACAATGGCTTCTTGGGTAAGTCTTTTGATTTGCAAAACAATTGGCTTACAACTTCTTCCACAACTATGCTGTATAAAAGGATAATGATTCTCACATTGATATGTTTGCCATTGGCAATGCAGGTTACAATTCTCTCCCCCCATGATCCTTTCTACAAGGAGGGCTTTACTCCTGCAGCCTCTGGTTATTTTCTGCAGAATCTATTGGCTGCTGGCAATGTAGTTAACAATTTTCTCCCACAGGGTATCTTCTTCTGGGACTGCTACCTTCAAATTGCCTTGATATCACTTTCAGCTTTCTTTGACTTTGGCAGTCCTGGCTACAATGTTCACTTGTTGAATATCGCTCTTTAACAGATTGTATCCCCTTGGTTTTATTATTGGCCATCTTTGGCTATGGCAATGCTGGTTACAATATTCTCCTATTCGATATATCCATGTTGGGAGGTTGCATTCATGTTGGTTGATTATTGCTCCCGTTTGGCTTTGGCAATGTGGGTTCTCCTATTTGACATCTCTTAATAGCAGAGTTGCACCCAGTTTGCTTTAATTGAAAAGGTTTGGTATTGAAAAGGTACATTCTTACACAGCAGTCTACTTTGGAACGCCCCGGGGTCACCTATATCAGGGCAACTCACTGGTATATCCTGGCGCCTCCTTCCGACTCGCTGCTTCTGCTTTTTTGATCGTCAGGACTTCCCTGGTGTTTGACAGCTCCGGTCAGCCTTCCGCTGATTGCTTTGTCTGTCAATGGAGCTTACACCACTCCACACACTCTCTGGTGAAAACCTCGTATGGGGGCATGATGCAGGACACAGAGAGCTTCTCTCTCTCTCTGCGGACAGCTGGCCTCAGTACCGCTTCCCTCTGCACATCCTCTGCATCTTCCAGGAACCCCAACCTATGGCACGTTTTCTACATGGCGTCCCACTGTCAGCAAAGTGGTGGTTCTAAATGGTTAACAGTCCCACTCAGGTGTGGGTCATCACAACCACCAGAACGCTCATTATAGTTTGATATTTCTGGACCCCTCTACATCATCTCAGTACTAAGAGCATACTTGAACTCCATAATGTTCTTAGTTGTTTTTACTTCATTTAATCCACTCTGTTTGAGTGATTTATCGGATGTACATTTAAGGGAAGGTTTGAAAGTAAGTAATGGTTTTCTCATGGGTTTATAACCCAAACACAGTGTAGAATCATAACTACCAAAAGTAGTTGTGTTAACTCCCTGCCCCTTATATACATTGTTTTCATATTTACCAAAAGGATCTCATACTTGTCACCTTGGATAAGTCTGAGAGGGGAGGCCCTACTGTGACAACATGCCAGTAAATATTCAGGTATTAGGAAAACTTCATCCTCACAAGAGGATGAATACCACACCTTTCCTGACAGAGTCACCACATTCCCTTGACAGCCTTCCCCTCCCATGTGATCCTTCCTCCTACTACTATACATGAAAACCCAATGTCAGGACTTTTTCACCAGAGATGGTCCATTCATCTTCTTGTATTTTTGACCCTCTATCCCATTCTTTCAAAGAGGAAGTCCACTCAGAGGCGGGCTGTTTCAACAACTCCTTAGGGGCAGGCTCTCGACCTGCTGCTGGCACCGCTGCCAAATGTCGCAGGACCTGTGATGCTCTGCAGCTGTAGTAATCTGGTATTCCTCGTGTTTGCTCTCAAAATGTAACACAAATGGATAGGCTCATCTGTACCTAATTTGCCTGTCGGAAAGCCATTGCATGAGCTGGTGGCAAGCCCTCCTCCTGTATAGGGTCTAACTAAACACATCTTGGAAAACCATAACCTTTGCTCCTTCATACTCAGTATCCTGTGTCTGCTTTGCCTTGGCCAGCACTTTTATCTTTTCCCTGTAGGGGTGGAATATCACTATGATGAATCATGGGCCACCTCCATATGCCTTTTCACCTATATGCACCTGCTCAATCTTGACTAATTTCCCACCTGTGGCTTTCAACAGAAGATTGATGACATCTTGCACCTTATTCTCAACTGCAAGGGCTGACTCTCCATCTCTCTCTTTCAATCCAAGAATCTGGATATTATTTCTGCGCTCACAATTTTCCAGATCATCCACCTTAAGAAATACCTCTTCTTCCCTTGATTCAATTTCCATCAGACGGGCATCCAATCGCATTTCAAGCACATACAATCTGGAACCGAAACCTTATCCATGTGCTATTCACTAGTGCTTCCTTATACATGGTGTTGCAGAGAAACCCAGACAATGTTGTCGTCCCCCTCACAACCTGAACTATACAACTTGGGTGGCTAGGTTTCAAATCAATCACATAACTCTCATCGATCTCAGTTTCACCAAAAATAAAAGCCCATTAATTGGTTATGAATTAAATATGTAATTCTCTTTAGCCGACATGTGTTTCAAGCCTCATGCTCTTCCTGAGAGCCCTTAAAAATGGAATCAATAATCGCCATACTGTAGGGTTTAGATTCGTTTTTACAAATGCTGTTTCAGTTCCAGATACTAAACAATCTCTTGCTTGTTGAATATCTTGCACAATCTCTTTAGATTCCACTTGCTTATAAGCCTTAATCCACATTTACCTCCACAAATTGCCTGATATCACTCTGATCGTTTCAGCTGCTCCTGCAATGTGGAGCCGTCAGTCAAACACAGTCAGAATGTTCACTGTAAATGCTATGAACCCACTGCATGTCCTCTAGTTCTGAATTGAGCTGATTGTTCTTGAGCCCCTCCATTTTGCCTTCTATTGACTCCACTCTACCCCGCAAATCTGTTATGGACGACTGAATGTCACTCCGTAGGGCCTTCATCTTAGAGACCATACCTCAAATGTCTTCTTTTGTTGCCAGATTGGTGGTAGTAGCCACATAAAGGGAGGCCTCTGTGACCTACATTCTTGTTCCTCTCATATACCTTTGTAGGGCTACAATGGCCGCCTCTTGCCCTGTTGGCAGCCCCTGCATTGGTGCCTCTACACAACCCTCCAGCGCTGCTGTGACACAAAGATCATCTCAAGCTGGTGTCAGACCTTCAGATTACAAGTCGTTCTGTCATATGTCTACAGTGAGCAATGCGGTTATCTCAAAGTTGTATATCCGTGCCTTGCCGCAACCCTGTAAGCCACGTGTGCAACAACTAAATATGCTCTCACTCTCTCATGTCGTTAGATATCAAATGCAAGCCCACATGTAAAAAGTCACCCCTCAGAAACTCAGTACTGCTGTCCGTCATTGAGTACCTTAATCAGGAGCACCCTCTGACACAAAGATATTACCTCTCCCAGGGCCTCCTCAACATCAGTGCAATCCACTTTCAAAAGTAATTACTCACCCAGGGGCAGATCTTCCATGGGCTCGTTCGACAGCACTAGACCGTGTTTTTACATTTGTGTAGTAAAAAGTCCCGTAGTTGCTGAGGAGGAATCCCCCAGTCATGGCTTCATCAAAACAACCTGTCCCATCTGGGATGGTAGCTCGTATGAAGAGCACTTTTGGTGCCCTGCACCGCACTTATACTGGACACCCTCTTCGGTTCTTTATCTAAGCAATTCGGGCACATATCGCTGATCACCTCTGTGACCCTCTCTGAAGGCCCAGAACACTGCATAGCTCTCTCCTTAAAACACTGGCCTCTCAGGTGCCATGAGTCGACTGTATGTTGCCTGTGCTGCCACAGAGTCTTTCTCCCAGATGATTCAATGTTGTATCTGTGCCATCCCCCAGTACGTCTGTGGCTCCTCTAAGCCACACAAACAAGCACTGAGTGTCAACTTCGCCCAAGCAATGGGCCAGCCATACAGCATGGCCACTCCTTTCCATGGAGGCCACGCTCCCTCTGGGTCCCTTTCTCTAGTGGGTCTTAATGTCTCTCATTTAAACTCAGGGGAACCATCAATCTCCCATAAGATAACTTACAGACAACATCCGTCCCATCATCACTGGGTGCCTGTTGCCTTTCCTTGTGGCTAACAAAGATCAGCCCCATATCATCATTTATTTATCAGCGAGCACAGAGCCAATATCTAGAAGGCCATTACGGTCCGCATCCCCCTGGCGGTCTCAGAACGCACATGTCAATGTCCTGCAAAGTGCATGATGTTATTCATAACAGTGCTGTTGTACCCTGTGTTTTTCACAAAATAAACACATTTGTTTTCCTTGTTACAAACCATCATGGTGGAAGTACAAGTCATAAAAAAAGAAACTTAAACATCCAATTTCCAGCAATATTGATACTCCTTCTTTCTTTAAACTATTTCAAAACGTGTAGCATTTGTCTTCAACTGAAGTGGATCGTTAAGCACATTAATTCAGTATGGATTTGTAAATTAGGGGATGTGATTGAGATAAATAAATGCCACTTCACACTTGAATTTCTGTAACAATGTAGAATTATGGAAGCTATGAGGAATCCAATGTTTGTTTAGAAAAATAATGTACATGCCATATGAGGTTAGTAACTGAGCATACAATGGCGAGGTACATGATACAATGTATTATGGTAATACATGGCCATGAGGTCAAAACAGCAGAGTGTAAGGGCATGAAATAACACTTGCTGGCAAATGCCTGTCCAATGCTTATATAAAGACCACAATTGATGGCAATACGTTTTTTTTCTAGTTGGAGGGGAGTGCAATGCATACACATGCAGGGTGTACCTACTTTCATTCATTAAGACATGTTTTGGGGAATAAATCCCAAAATATAATCCAAAAAAACAATCAGAAACATAAAAATTACAAAAGATGCAAAAAACAAGAGAACATATCAAAATCAAAAGGAATATATTTGCAGCTAATATGTCAGCACTTTTTTCTCACAGAATGTGTGCCATGCAAAAAGTGGCCCTGAAACTAAGATGGTGTATTTGCCCATCAACTACAATTGTGCAGACTTACGTTGGTACATTCCTAAGCATTTGACTTTTATGGACTCCTTTGATTCACGGTGCGTTACCCTTTCTCAACTCTCATGGTGGACTTCCTTTGCATCTTGTACTCATGGTAGCCCTGAATCATGCTGTTCCCATCTTCATCTTGTATCCTGGCTTGTAACATTATGTGTTACCTCTGACTTCTGCAATTGTATTCGCTCTCCACTCTTTCTTCTCCACTCTTTTTGACTGCTTACTCTCTGTTCTCTCCTCCTTTCCTTTCTCCCTTTTCCTATCTCCTCCCCTTACTTTCTTCTATGCACTTACTCTATCAGAATTGTCCCTGGACCTAATATGATAGTAACCTTGTCTGTTCCTCCACCCTCCGATTACTGTTTTTTTCCTCCCTCCACTGCCCCCCCCCCGCACTATCTGAAATGTCGTCCGGCCTAGTATGATAGTCACTTGTTTTGATGCTCCCCTGCCTTTCTGCAACCCTCTACCTCACCTTTTGTTTTTCTCCGGCTCTACCAGAAATGTCGTCAGGCCTAGTACAGTAGTCGCCTGTCTGTTTCCATTTCCTTCCCACTCTCCCCCTCCCTTCCCTTTCTATGTCTTAGCTCTTGCACTATCTGAAATGTTGTCAGGCCGAGTACGATAGTTAATTTCACATCCTTACTGTTCCTGGCCTGTAAGAATGTCATTGTATTTTCCCTTGTTCCCTCCCTTGCCTTGAAGCGCTTTCTAACACATTGTGTATAGGCGCTATATAAATAAACATAACATATCATATCATATCATTCCTTTTTTTAAACAGGCTTTGTTACAACTTATGGAAAAATAACAGAATCGCCTGACAGAATCAATAAATAGAGACAAATCCCAAAGTAACTATTTAGAGTACTTCCCAAAACTGAATATTCAGAAATGTCAAATACGCCCAGAGTCCTGCATAAAATGGTTCTGTTGAGAGTGTTTAGCATAGTTTACTGATTTATGGCATTCTTTCAAATAGGTATTAAATATATTTTAATTGTTTTTTTTATATTTAGAGCAAAATATCACAAACTGCATTATTGTTTGCATTTTAAGAGGGCGAAAAAAGGACAAACAGCATTCAGTATGGCACCCCCCCTGCGAAAATCCCCCAAAAAGAATTAATAGTCGCATAATGAAATCACAACATAGTAAAGAAAACCTGATGATTCAATGTTGTGCTGCAATCAAGGTGCTGCTGGGGACCACCATGGAACAATATACTGTCCATCGTCTTATTCGTAGGCAAGCAAATTAAAGTAGTTTCCTAAGAGTCACAGGGCCTGATTTACATTGTAACACACTTTTGTAAATCAGGCCCTCAATCTGCTAATAGAGCATATTTAAGTTTAACAATCAAAGCTCTAGTGAACGTTTTCAGATCACACACTTAATGTATGCGTTCTTTCGGGATCCTTGAGCGCATGTTTCATCCATGGAATTGCAAAAGCCCTGTCTTTTGACAGAAATCTCTTCATCAGATGCTAACAGACAAAAGTGACGGTAGAGAAAGCTCTGGGAGTTTCACCAAGGGTGGCATGTGAGGAATGCAGTGATGTGATCATCTTGTCTAATAGTTATAAATGTGCCACTCTAAACCATTAGCCATCAGACAAACACTGGCGTAGTGGGGGCCCTCCAGCCTCCATTGTAAGGGGGCCCTACCATACCATGTCGGGGGGTGCCCGACCCAGTCATCAGCCATAAGGGTGAAGGCTGGGCTAAGGATGGACGCGCGAGAAGGAGAAGCGCAGTAGGGTTTGGAGCTGACCGTAGCATGTGGCACGTGTCACATGCCACGTTCAGCTCCAACTCCTTCTCCTCTCACGGCTCATATACAGGAACCAGGAAGCTCTCCCAGCTTCCTGGTTCCTGTTTGTGAACAGCACACAGGGGCCGAGGGTGGCCTGGAGTGATGGACTGAAGCTGGGGAAAGGGGTATGATTTCTTTTAATGTGATGTATATTTTGCATGTTTGAAGGGCGTGTCACTTGTATGTGTGTCCTATGGGTCAGTGAGTGGTGGTTGAATGAGAAAAAAGGTGATAGTGTGCGTATGTTTGAATGTTCTTTGTGGGTGTTTGTCTGTGTAGATAATGCAGTGAGAGTGCATGTAATAGAAGTTTTTTGAATGAGTGACTGGTGGGTGACTGAGAAGGGATGTGATAGTGTGTGCTTGAATGTTCTGGGTGTGTGGGTGTGTGCCTGGTAGAGAATGCAGTGAGCATGGCTGTAAGAGAAGGTGTGTGAGTGAGTGACTGGTGGGTGAATGGGTAGGTATGTGATAGTGTGTTTTTAAATGTTCTGGGTGGGTTGGTGTGTGCCTGTGTAAAGAATGCAGTGATAGTGGATGCAAGAGAAGCTACATGAGTGAGTGACTGGTGGGTGAATGAGTATGAACCTGATAGTGTGTCTTCGAATGTTCTGGGTGGGTGGATGTGTGCCTATGTGCAGTGAGTGGGGATGTAAGAGAAGGTGTATGAGTGAGTGACTGGTGATGAATGAGTAGGAATGTGGTAATGTGTTTATGAATGTTCTGGTTGGGTGGGTGTGTGGATGTGTGCCTGTGTGGAGAATGCAGTGTGAGTGGACACGAGAAAAGGTGTGTGAGTCAGTGACTGGCGGGTGAATGAGTAGGAATGTGATAGTGTGTGTTTGTTCTCGGTGGGTGTGTGCTTTCCTATGTGGAGAATGCAGTGTGAGTGGATGCGAGAGAAGGTGTATGAGTGTGACTGGTGGGTGAATTAATAGGTATGTGATAGTGTGTGTTTGAATTTACTGGATGGGTGCGTGCATGTGTGGAGAATGCAATGTGAGTGGATGTGAGAGAAGATTTATGCATGAGTGATTAGTAGGTCAATGAGTAAGAATGGGATAGTGTGTGTTTGAATGTTGTAGGTGGGTACATGCCTATGTGGATAATGCATTGTGAGTGGATGTGAAAAATGGTGTATGAGTGAGTGACTGGTGGGCGAATTAGTATGAATGTCATAGTGTGTATGAATGTTCTGGATGGGTACATGCCTGTGTGGAGAATGCAGTGTGAGTGGAGGTGGGAGAAGGTGTATTGGCCAGTTAGTGGTGGGTGATGAGTAGGATTCTAATAGTGTGTGTTTGAATGTTCTGGGTGCGTTCCTTTGTGGAGAATGCAGCACAGGTGGGTGTGAGAGGTTTATGGGTGGGTGATTTAATAGTGGGTCAGAGAGTAGGAATGTGTCTCTGTGGATGTTCTGGGTGGGTTCCAGTGTGAGTTTATGTGAGAGTAGGTATGTGGGTGAGTGACTGGTGGATGAGTGGATATGAATGTGATTGTGTGTGTGAATGTTCCCGGTGGGTGTGGATGGGTGCATGCCTGTGTGGTGAATTCAGTGTGAATGAATGTGAGAGGAGATGTATGGGTGAGTGACCGGTGGGTGAAATGGGATGCATGCGTATGTGTCCATGCAAGGTCCTGGGAAGATGGGGATCACTAGAGCATTGTTGACACATCCTTTATTGACTATGTACTTTTACTGATATTTTACGGACAAATATAAGTTTTTCTGTGTCATTACCTGGCTAGACTGCATTTTGGTGCAGCCAGTCTAGCCATTGTTTACTGAGTCATGACATGTATTACTCTGCATCTCTTCTAACGCAAGCATAATAAGTAGTATTACTTCTGTAGACTGACGTTTTAGGCCTAGCGGCTGATATATTGCTTAATGTATCATGAGCTTTTATTAACTGAGCATCTTTGATGAAAAAAGCATAATGTGTTCTTATGCGTCTAGACTGGCTTACATTGGAACCAGTTTGGACATTGTGACATGTCACTTTTAATGGCCAAACCAACAGGAGTATGTTCTTACATAGGAGTACTGGCATATATTGGCAGAGCCAGCTTTGTGCTAATTGCCAGTGATGATGCTATAAAAAACATTTCAAAGCGAACATGAGTATGTTCTTATATGGCAATAATAGCATATGTAGGTGGAGCCAGCATGGAAATGCATGGGCACAGCCAGCATGAAAATGTTTTTTATACTGGCATATATTGCAGGGTCTGGCATGACAAGGCATTGGGAAATATGCATGGACAATTTGGTGTCTTGCAGCTATTGTACTTGTTTTCATGAGTTACACTACACCCTACAAAACTGATGGCAAACTGTCTGCCCTTTTACCCAAATTTTCACAGAAAGTATGCCGTGTAATGTGAGGGGGAAGAATTCCCCCGACCCCCAAACACGTTTTTGTTAGTTTGGGCTCCCTTGCTACGCTTGGTCACAATTGCATACATGTGGCAAATATTTACACCCTACAATGAAACAACTCACCAGCCACCACTGGTGGTTGGTATATTTAGGGACCGGGTACAGCTCCCTTCTTTCGACGCTAGTTTAAATATTTAAGCTTTGATTAAAACACGTGTTCACTTCTTTCACTTGGAGTAGTGCATGCCCCTGCAGCGGCATAATCATCATGGACAGTTTGCACACTTGGTGGTCCGGGTCTAGCCGGGGTTGGCAGACCCTGAGCTTTGGTAAGGAATTTGGGGGTGGGGGGACAGTATGGTTCACAGTGGGGGCCCACATTATGCGCTATGTATTGCAGACAAAGAAGTAACAAATACGCCTCATTAAAGAGATGCTTAGGGCCTGATTCACAAAAATGTTTTCAATGGGACTTTCCCATGTTAAAACATTTGTGTAAATCAGGCCCTTTGAATCACATAATTGAAGCTGTCCAGTATAATGTGCTTTCCCACACATGTGAATAGAGATTTCCAAAAAATAGTGAATAGCGGACTTGAAAGAAATGTATTTCTTTGTTCATGGTGAAAGTGTATCGGAGTGCAGGGTTTAAAAAGGCAGAAGTGTGTGTGATAGGTCCCCATTTTAGAAAGCACTTTTCTCATGGCTGAGAATGCTCATACGAATGGGCTGCTTTAATTATGATAATGAAAACATCGCTTTACAGAGTGAACTCTTTCTAACTGCTTTGTCTGCAAGCTGTGGTCTTTGTTGTAGATTTACAACCATTGGACAAGAAGGTCACAGCATGGCATTTCTTGCATGGCAGCCTTGGTGAAACTCTCAGAACTGTTGCTCCGCTCATTTTTTCATGTTACCATCTTATGAAGAACGTCTCTGAGAATTCAAAAGCAAGTGTGCTTTCCATCAGAGCATAATATTTTCAATTAATCCAATAAAATGGATCAAAAACCGAAATGTTGTGATTTTTTTAAACACTGGTGTAAAAACCTTGTTTGTGTAGTAGTTCTTGTGAAATTCACAGAAGTGGTTCACACAAGATCTATGTATGTTTAAACCCGAGTTAGTCCCCCTCCTCATGCAAGTATCTTTCCAGTAACCCAAGTTTCCTACTTCGAGTATGTTTGTTCGCTTACTAAAAATGGTAACTATTCCAAGAAAAAATGCAACCTTACTTGCAATGAACATCTTGTTTAATTAAAATGTGTACATCTAATTAAATGCAAATGAAGTGCAAATGCAATGAAGCAGTGGACATCTGTGCGTCACATGCCTCATTACTTGCAACAAGCAATTCACCCTTTCACAGAACAAGTTATCTTTTTATACATATGCATCTACTTAGAAGATAAGCATAATTTGTAATGTGCGTTTCTAAATATGCATCAAATATGAATTTGTATTTTACTTGTTCCTTCGAGTCCTTTTTAGAAAAAAAATGTATATGTTTGATTTGGTCATTTTATATGATGTGTGGCAGGAGATGTTAATTACTGTAGTGCCATCCATTTCCCAACAATCTATCAGCCCATTTCTAGTATTAGTTTGTCATTTATATAGCGCCTTTATCCCATTAGTATAGCCTCAACTCGTTTGTGGGGGGAACGCCCTCAACGGACTGAAGTCCAAGGTATGGGACAATTGTCAAACGTTTTCTTATGCAGGTGTGCATTTGGCCAAAATAGGGAGTTTGGTGGATGGCCCAGCCCCAGTAAACAAATTACCTATGCCCAGTCACTCATGGAAGCTACAACAGCCCCTACCATGGCAAATCTCTATGCAGAGGCTTTTCAAACAAACTAGATTTAGACTGTTACCAATGCTTTCCTCAAAAATATCACAATGTGGATATAATACATCAATGGCATACTGATAACTTGGCATGGGGAAGAGAATTTATCTACCTCCTTTGTGGAAGGGCTCAATACTTCCAGTACTTACCTCTCTTTCACTAGCCATATTAGTCCACACGAGGTTGATTTTCTATTCAACGAGGTTTACTATAAGCACAGACTCTTTAAGGTCTAGCCATACACTCAACCAACTGCCAGGAATGTTTTACTTAGCTTTTGCTAGCTTCCATCCACGCAATCCTAGAAACAATTGATCATATGTTCAGCTCTTGACATTACATAGAAACATTTCTGAAAGGTCTCATTTCGACTGCAGTTCAGCCATCTTGATTGTTATGTTAGTTGACTGAGGTTACACCAGAAGATTAGTAAAGATAAGTTATAAACGGGTTACCATTAATCAGGTGGAGACACTTTTTAGATCACACACACATCACAATCTAATAATTTAACTTGTGTCAACACATATTTAAATCTTTCAAATACTATTAATAAAAACATCCTAAAACAATGGCATATACGAGAACATGTTCTTTCCATACTACAGAAGCACCTTTTTGCTTTTAGACTTAGTACTAATCTAAAGGATTGCCTTGTTCATACTGATTTGACTTTGATATAACTACATATGTGTAAATGTTTCTTTGGGCTTATGTATATGCTAGGTTTGTTGTAGTTACGGCTCACATCTCCCTCCTACAAAGCCTTGCTGCTGTGCCATATTACCAAAACCTTGAGTAGTACAGACTTATACTAGAAGTTGGTGTTCTCTATACCAAGGGGATAGTTTTATAAAGTCCAGCCATTAGTGCACCACCCTGAGCTGCATACTTTGCTTGCAGAAGGTGGACCCTCTATGACAGACTTTATCAGGGGTCAAAGAGAGTGTGCCTCTCTTGAAGGCCTGCTGATTGGCAAGTGCCAGGGAAGTATAGACTCTACTGCGAGGGGAGTCTCCATGTGTCGAGTGTGAGAAGGGGCCGCCTAACGCACAACATTGAGTATTGAGCATCAAGTAGTGCAGAGCGTGGTGCAGCGTGACGCTTGCATCCATGCATTCATGTTGCTCAGACCTTTCCTCTAACGTGTTAGTCCTCACCGCATGGACCTGGAGCTCTGAAAGGCCGAAAACATTCAAACTACGATACAACAAAGATGAACTCTGAATTTAGTACCCTGTGTTCGAGCTGGCACCGGGTGCTGGCCTGGGCTTTGGAGGCAGACTTCATTGACCCGCCAAGCCATGGGTGAGTTCTTGGGCCCGAGACTAATTTTTGGCCCCCAAAGTAGTTGAAGTGCCTGCTTAAATCTGAGTGATGCTGGATAAAACTAGTGAGCTGTGCAGACAATGTTATTTTCCTGCAGTAAAGCACACAACTCACCTGCAGCAGCAACCCTACACTTTCACCATTTTTGTGATGACCCTTAACTAGCAGTGAGCGCAAACACGCCCTGCAGAGAACACGTTGTTGGAATAAGCCCTAGATGAGAGGGTTCGCTAGAGCTGTATCTGTGCATGTGGCTGTGGATAGGGGCATGCAAGAGTGAGACAGAGTGTGCCTTAGTTATAATTCCCAACAGACCCTAAGAACAAGTAGCTGAAAGTGTCACTTTGATACTATTGTACTAGAAGGAAGTTGTGCAGATGGCACCTATTAGCACAGTATCTGAGGGTACGTGCTTATTATAACTTGTGACTAAAATGTGATAGTAAGTCATTATCTGAGAAAGAACATATTGTCCTAGTGCAAGTACATATTACTCTGAAGTATATTGTAAACATCCACACAAACTGCGTTCATATGCACAAAAAAGAAATAAATGTAACTATCTAACATTACACTCCCCCACTAATTTCTCTATGGCAATAGCACAAGATAAAAATAACAGACCAGATGGAGCTAAAGACCCTAGGAAAAGTGGACATAAGAAGGGTAGTGAAAAGACACATGTTACTGGGTCCTTTGCTGCAAGATTAGATGGTAATAATGAGAGCCAAAGTAGAAGCAATGGAATTATAACACAGAACGAGAACAACAGTACGAAGGTGGACAATAATTTGCTACTAAACTTGTGTTATGACTGTAGGTGTGACTCTGTGGGTACACCATAATCTTTGCCTAAACGGAAGATTATTACCCAGGAGCACCGTGATTCTTCACTTTGCTATTGAAAGCGCTACCTTGTCAAGCTCATCTTTTTTGTCACATGACTCACCAAATCTGGATGCCTGCCTTGATCAGCCAATTCGGAAGCAGTATTTGGGTTATGCTCAAACCTAATGAAAGAACATAGGGATCTCAATATGACTGTCGCAAAAATAGTGACATAATACTTTCGAATGATGAGCCGGGTACTAGGGTACCCAAAAGTGCAGAAAGAGAACAACATGATCTGACAGACAAACTAGAAATGGAACAGTTGGCTAAAGAAACCAGCACATCTGTGAATAACGGCGTAAATAAAATGTATTGTCTGGGACTTCAATAGCCATGAATGATAGTGAAGATACACAGAACAACGGGAAACGAAAAAGATCTTGTAGACAACGAAACAACAGGAAATGGCTAAATAAGATCAAATCGCAGAAAGGGGGACCTAAGAAAATGGCAAAAAGTAATGGGACTTCTCTGGCAACATTGAATACCAGTGATATAACTTGTATCAGTGTCAAATCAAAATTTGATTTGAAATTGATCAAACAAGGAAACAAAAACATAGGATATAATGCTGCTACTGATAACCATGGACCCCTGGATCAATGGCTGAAAACAGCTAAGCAAAAAGATCATCAAAAAGGGTGAACATCATATCTATAGGACAAGAGGAGGAAGACGTGCGTAATGAAGGAAACGTAATAGACTTGGACAAGAATGGAGAGTTGCAGAGAAATGACTGGGTAACCAAAAATCGTCAATCAAACACTAATAAAGGTACCCGAAGATTAACAACAAGAGCCAATGATGATGAAGAAAGGGAGCATTACATAAATACACAGACATAATGTAACAATCAGAAGAGGAGTGGTGAAATTGTGGAATCTAAACAAGAACGAGGACCACACTCAACAGCGATTGAACATCAAGCATCAAACACGCAGCTAATAAAGAATGCTCAAAACCAAGAGATCTCTTACCAAGATGAAGTCTGGAAACGACCATAATGTTTGCACCTGGGGAATACTATACAAATTATAGAAATATATCCAATGAGTGAAAATTCCTTTCTAAATAGGTAAAGGATTCTGAACTTACTGCACTATGTTCCCCGCTTGACTGGGATTACTACCTCAGACATTGTCTCAGTGGAAATGCCAGATTCATATGGTCCTGACTATTGGGCCATAGTAGAATTTGTGTCCCCAATAATTCCTGAATTAATAGCTGTCTCAGCCGCAGCACTATTGATTATAGTCGACAATATTATTTTGAGTAAGAAATGTGCTGATGAAGAAAACAAACCCATAAAGCAGAGATCAATGAATGTAAATGAAAGAACAGAATATGGCTTCCAAAGTGAAAGTCTCTGTGTGTTAAATGCTCACCCTAGTATTGCGGAGCATAGTGCTAAAAATAGGAACATCGAAAGGTGGATATTAGAGAGTTTGTGGCATTATGTTCAATGAAATACTGACACAAATAGTCACATGACCTTGCTAAGTGGTATAGGTCATTTAAAAGCATTGAAGGAAGGGCTATTTTAAAAAAATGAGACCTATTTGCAGTACAGTAGACTAATCTATGCAGTAACATTGTTATAGTTGGGAAATGTACTAACCAAAAACGATTTGCGTGCAATAAAGGCATATGCTGACCTTCTGGCTGTCTGTGCATAGGAGTAAGGTCGAGGAATAGGATTCAAGAATATGCAAAATCTATTTACTGCCCTTACTCTGGTAAGAGACCTAATATCTATCTCGCAAGACCAATTTTAGACTGCGATATACTCCGCCAGTTCCTTAGTGATAACAGGAGGAGCCTATTACATTGGGAAAAGAGTGTTTATGTTGTTATAATTGTATTTGTATTTGTATTTATTTATTTGTAATGCGCACCAAACCCAAGGGTAGCCAGGCGCAAAGGCAGCAAGAGGGTTGCAAAGCTTCGTTACATACAGTAAGGTGAGGTCCAGCTGGGGTTACATTGCCGGACGTATCACACCAAATAGGAGGGGTAGAGCATGTACATTAGTTTAGTTTAGTTTAGTTTATTATTTGTAGGGCGCGCCAGGCCCTGGAGCATCAGGGCGCACAAGACAAGAATATGCTCAGCTTTGTTACAGGTACAATTACATAAACATAATACATTCTGCCATAAATAAAATATATACAGGTACATGTGCATGGTCATAATGCAGTATACAATAAGCAAGAATGAGCAGGGCTGGAGCAAGGTCGAGACAGGAGGTGATCAACGTACAGGAGTATTCACAAAGTGGAGGTGATATACAGTGGAATAGGTGCAGTAATATACAATGGAGTAAAATACAGAAAGTGGTATCAGAACTGGGGCATGCAGGTGGAAAGCTAGTAGGGACAGTCAGGTCAAGCAGGTAGGATTATTTATATGTCATTAGCTCTCAGCCACTTGGTCAAATTCTGCCTAAATTTCGCAAAGGGCTGGGGTTCTCTTATGTCATGTGGTAGGGAGTTCCAAAGCTGTGCTGCTTTGACTGCGAAGCTATGTCCTCCAATAGTGGCACGTTTAAAGCGAGGGACATAGAGGCAATTTGCATTGACCATTCTTGTTGGTCTAAGTGAAGTTCTTAAGTGTAGCCTGTCCATGAGGTAGGGTGGTGCCATGTTATTGAGGCACTTGTGAGTAAGGGAGGCAATTTTAAGTTGGATTTTGTCCTGAGTGGATAGCCATTTATATTCTCTTCTTATAGAGGAGATATGCTCTTTCCTGTTGATCTTAAGCGCGGCTCTCAAGGCATTATTCTGTAGGACCTGGATTTTTTGGATAGTCTGTTTGTTAGCCCCAATGTAAAGACCATTACAGTAGTCCAGTTTGGACAGAATAAGGGCTCTGGCAAGCGTGATGCAACTGTCTGTAGAGAGGAATTGCTTGCTGGCTCTAATGAGTTTGCAAGTATATGCTGTGGAAGAGGCTAGGGAGTTGACTTGTTTGCCAAAGTTTAAGGTGGCGTCAAGGTAAAAGCCTAGGGTCTTGACTTCCTTTGCTACTTTGATATTGTTCCCATCGATAATGAAGCTGGCATAGTCATTGTTGAGTTTAGTTATGTATGTCGGGGTGCCTAGGATTATGAGCTCAGTTTTGTCGTCGTTCAGGCATAAGCCGTGTGTGGCCATCCATGCCTGAACGATGCTGTAAATTTTATTCACTAAAGCCAGATCCACGACGTAATCTCCTGAAAGCGGAAGGAGGATCTGGGTATCGTCTGCATAGTTGGTGTAGGCGATACCCAGATGATCCATTTCGTCAAAGAGCGGCTTTGTGAAAATGTTATAGAGGGTAGGTGATACACAAGATCCCTGGGGTACACCGCACGTTATAGGGATCGGGTCAGCTGAGGCTGATGGAGAGAAGACTCTCATGGTAGGTTATTCAGGAAGGATTTGATCCATAATATGGCCTCTTTAGAGAAGTGAGCAGCAGAGTCTAGGTGGCTGCATAAGACTGTATGGTCGACTAAATCGAACGCTGCTGAGAGGTCTAGCAATAGGAGTAAGGCTGCTTGGCCAATGTCCCTACATTGATCTATTTGGGCCTTGAGATCGATAAGGGCAGTCTCTGTACCATGCTGGGGACGGAATCCAGATTGGCGGGTTCCGAGCAGGTGGTTGGATTCAAGGAAATTTTGTATTTGCATGTATGCCACTTTGTCTAAAATTTTTAGAAGAAAGGGCACAGTCGTGATAGGCCTAAAATTGGTAGGAATGGCAGGGTCGAGGGTTTGCTTCTTTAGGAGTGGCAAGACCCACGACTCTTTAAGATTTTTCGGTACAATGCCGGTAGTGAAGGATGAGTTGATGAGTTTAGCTATGAATGGCGATAATTCTCTTGCAGCATCCTTAATTAATTGGGCAGGGCATTGGTCACCTTTACAGTTGGACGGTTTAAGTCCCAGGATCACTTTTTCGACTTCAATGGTAGAAACCTTGGAGAAGCAGAAACGTGTTATTTGTTTAGCTTTAAGTAGGGGTGCTGGGGTTAGGGCGTCCTGAGGTGTGAGAGATGCTTTTTTTGGGGCGAATTTGGTTTGTAAGTTGACTACTTTGTTGATAAGGGCAGATTGAATGTCTGAGCACCATTTCTTGTCCTTGGTGCAGTTTTCTTGGGGAATGATGGGTGTTTCCAGCTCTTTCAAGATACTGAACAGTTCTCTGACACTTGATTTAGATTGGGATATTCTGGTATTGTATGTTTCCTGTTTGGCTAGTAGGATATCTTTTTTGTATTGGGATGATATCTTAGCAAGGTTTAGTTTGTTTTCAACTGTAGGAGTAAGTCTCCATTTGGATTCTAGTTTTCTTTTGGTTAACCTGAGATTTTTTAGGTGGGGGGTGAACCATGAGTTGAGATGTTTTTTCGGTTTACTAGTCCGTAATTTGAGCGGTGCTATGTGATCAAGGGCTGAGTTCATAGTTTCATTGAATTTATCAACTAGCATATCAGGCTCCGTGTTAGCTGGGAGCGAGTTTAGTTGGGGTAGTATGATTGGCAGCAATTTTTCCGTGGTTATTAGCTTTTTGTTCCTCGTGGGTATAGGAGGGGCAGGTGTGGGCTTGGCTGTGGCTAAGTTAGTATCTACTGTAAATAGAAGAAGAAAGTGGTCCGTCCAGATCTGGAGAACAGTGTCTGTAATGGTTACTCCACAGTTGTGATCAGCTATCCAGTCAAGGATGCGACCTATATTATGAGTGGGACAGGTGACTCTTTGGGCAAAGCCCAGCTCTTTTAGGATCAGAGCAGTGGCTGTGGACTGGGTGTCTTTAATATCAGTGTAGCCTAGGTTGAGGTCTCCTAGCACTATGGTTTGGGAGGTGTTTTTCAAATTGTTGGACAAGGTGGTGGAGAGGTCCTCAACAAAGGTTCCAATAGGACCAGGAGGTCTGTAGAGCAGGACAATGTTTAATGTTTGGGAGCTGGCGGTGGCCATTTTGACCGAGAGGCATTCACAAGATTTTGTGATTGGGGATGTGGAGACTCTTATGTCGAGACTGATCTTGGCAATAATGGCTAGACCCCCGCCTCGGGAGGTGTGTCTGTCAGCTCGTATGATGGTATAATTGTCAGGAACTGCTAAGGAGAGGGCGGGACCCGCTGCATCATGAAGCCATGATTCTGATATGGCTAGGAAGTCTATGTGGTGACCGAGAATAATATCTGAGATTTCTGTAGCATGAGCGACTAGGGACCTAGCATTTATGAGTGCACCATTGAGGTGATGTTTAGTGAGCATGGTGCTTGCTATAATGGTAGGTTTGGAGCATTTTTGTGTGGGTCTTTTAGGGATATGAGCTTTCCTAGTGTGTTCTGCAGTGGTTTTCGGCCGTATGTTCATTTTTAGGAAGTTGATTTGTTCAATTTGCTTTGCTGGAAGTTCGTACAATTTTGGTAAGCGAGCACGAAGTTTGAGGTTTCTGTCTATGGTACTACAGGCCCTGTATGTGGTAATGTCATCTTGATATTGGTTTACTATAGGTCCAATGGTTTGTTGAGGAATAGGCATGGTCAGGGAGGAGAGTGATAATACCACTAATATGATGAGGGAGGCAGCGTAGAGAGGTAACTTAGCTGTCCTATCTAGTGCAGTGATACTTAGTATGTTTGGTTTTGGAGAGTACATGCTAGCTGACTAAGTCAGGTGCGCAGATAGCAGCACAGTTAGATATAGCTTTCGCTATTAACCTGAAGATAGGGAGTTGCGGCATGCGAATCGAGGCACAGCTAGATTCAGCTTTACACTAAAGGTATGCAGTTATAGAATGCAACTAAAAACATAGCAAGGTTCTAAGTTCCATTTTAGCGACTAAAAACATATCCCTAAATGCAATTTTAACCTGCAATTGAATGGTCTGTAGGCGACCTTAAGGCACAACACAATTGAAATGGTCTGTAAGCAACCTTAATGCACAACACAATTGAAATGGTCTGTAAGCAACCTTAATGCACAACACAATTGAAATGGTCTGTAAGCAACCTTAATGCACAACACAATTGAAATGGTCTGTAAGCAACCTTAATGCACAACACAATTGAAAAGGTCTGTAGGCGACCTTAATGCACAACACAATTGAAATGGTCTGTAGGCGACCTTAATGCACAACACAATTGAAATGGTCTGTAAGCAACCTTAATGCACAACACAATTGAAATGGTCTGTAGGCGACCTTAATGCACAACACAATTGAAATGGTCTGTAGGCGACCTTAATGCACAACACAATTGAAATGGTCTGTAAGCAACCTTAATGCACAACACAATTGAAATGGTCTGTAAGCAACCTTAATGCACAACAAAATTAGGTTGCTGCGGCAAGGTCAATTAAAGAAATAACCCCAGAGAGGGCTGACCTAGTGCGGCTTGGAGAGTATGTATAGCAGGCCAGTAGCATCGTAGCAGGGTCCTATAAGTGGCTGCAGATGGTTCAGGTCTATAGACTATAATCTCGGGCAGCACACAAGACATTCATCATGGGGGATCATAGCAAGGTGAGGTAACAATAGGTACAGCCACCTAGGTTCAAGAGTTAGCGAGTGTCATAGTGTAAGGCTAGTGGTAAAGGCAATACAGAAGTTCAATGGAGAGCATGTAGAACAGGTTGGGTAGAGAGGTAGGTGCAGCCAAGCATGCAGAGCATAAAAATTATGGTAAAGTGGTGTTTAGAGTAGAGAGTGATGCACCGTTGCAAATCTAAACCTACGGGCAACATTGTCGACAGAATGGCTGCGAAGGGGGGAGGACAGAGGTATGTGTGGAGTTGCGCTTGATGCTGTGCATGGATTAGGAGCAAGGGGAGCAATATATGCAGTGGGAAGTATCTTTGGGCACAGATACATCATACAGTCAAGCATGAGTGCACGAAAATGGCATTATGAAAGTTTGTGGTAACAAAGCCTTTTCAAGAATCAAAGCAGTTCAATTTATCCACGGGCTGCGTAAGGGAAGTGGCGTTTACCGTTGTGGTTGGTCTGGAATCCGGCAGGGGGTCCGGGCGAATGGGGAGGAAGGCTGAGGACAGGTGAAGACAGGTATTGGCCTTGTTATCCTGGGCCTTGCTGGGAGTGGGCCGGCTTCGCCTACCGGCTGGTGATAGGCTGCTTAAGGTGGCTCAATGGCCAATCGGATGCGAGGACAGTCGGCTGTGCTCTGTTAGGCACTGGGGTTCCTTGAGACATGGCGGGCGGCCATCTTGGAAGTGTAAAAACCTTGTGGTGGCTGATGGTGGCAGGGGCAAACACAGCAGCTGTTGGCATCAATTTTAAAACATGCAGGCTGTGTAAATATTCTTGCAGGTCGGCGGATCAGTGGTGCAATTAGCAGCGAGAAAAAACGAATCTCGCACGGAATAATGATGCTTACCCGAATTCGAGGGCAATTCAGGATGGATCCAGGAAAGGGAGACCACTGCTCCTGCAGGGTCCGGGGGAGCTCCTGCTCCTCTGGTGAAGGAAGGGGTCTGCTGAGACAGTACTATACATATTTACATTTAGTGAGTAAGGTAGAGCATGTATATTAGGGCAATACTATAAACATATTTACATTCAATGAGGAGCCACATGGTACTGGCGAGTCCGGGTCTCAAGAGTCGTTATGAGTCGAGAGATTTCAGCCAGTGGACGGTCCTGGCTCTGAACTGGTGGTAGGGTAGGTCCTCCATGCAAGTGGGAGGGAGGGAGTTCCAGAATTGCGCTGCTTTTACTGGAAAGCTATTGCCCCCAGATGTAGTACGTTTGAACCTGGGCACCAGTAGAAGGTTGGAGTTGGCCGTTCTTGAGGGGCGGGACAGGGTAGGTCTGGTAAATCTGGCGATGAGGTATTGGAGGGATGCTTGGTGGAGGCATTTATGAATCAGAGACACCGATTTAAGGAATATCTTGTCCTTGGTGGATAGCCAATTGACAGATCTTCTGGAATCTGAAATATGGGCTTTCTTTGGGATACTGAGGGCCACTCTGAGGGCGTTGTTTTGGAGGATTTGGATTTTGTTAGAGATATATTTGTTGCAACCTACATGTAAGGCATTGCAATAGTCCAGCTTGGACAGGATCAGCGCCCTGGCCAAGGTGGTGCAGTTGGTGGGGGAGAGAAAGTGTTTGGCTGCCCTGATAAGTTTGCAAGTGTAGGAAGTGGCGGATGCCATTGAGTTCACTTGTTTGTTAAGGGTAAGGGTGGAATCTAGATAGAATCCGAGGGTTTTAACCTCCTTAGCTACCATGATTTTGTTATCATCAATTATGAATGATGAATATTTGTGGCCTAGTTTGTTGAGGTAGTGTGTAGAGCCTAGAATGAGAAGTTCCGTCTTGTCATCATTCAGGCATAGATCGTGTGAGGCCATCCATGCCTGGATGATGAGGTACAGTTTATTAACGAAGGCCAAATTATTGTCATAATCCCCCGACAATGGGATGAGGATCTGGGTATCATCGGCATAATTAGCGTAGGTGATACCCAGATCGTCTAGATCATCAAAAAGGGGCTTCGTGAAGATGTTATAAAGTGTAGGGGAGACGCAAGATCCTTGCGGCATGCCGCACGTGATAGGGGTGGGGTCGGCTGCTGAAGATAGTGAGAAGACTCTCATCGTACGGTTATTAAGGAAGGAATGGATCCAGTTGGTTGCTTCTTGAGAGAAGTGGGCGGCTATTTGTAGGTGGTTGCACAAGATCTCATGGTCGACCAGATCAAAGGCCGCGGAGAGATCAAGAGATGCAATAGTGCTGTCTTCCCCTGGTCTCTCAACTTGTCTATCTGTGTCTTGAGATCTATGAGTGCGGTTTCTGTTCCGTGTTGTGGCCTGAAGCCCGATTGTCGTACTCCTAGGAGCTGGAAGTGCTCAAGGTGGTGTTGGATCTGTTGGTATGCTATTTTGTCAATGATTTTGAGAAGGAATGGTACTGTGGTGATAGGGCGGTAGTTAGTTGGGGTGGAAGGGTCTAAGTTTGGTTTTTTAAGCAAAGGGAGGACCCAAGACTGTTTTAAGTTGTTAGGTATGGTGCCTGATGTGAAAGACTTATTTATTAGTTTGGAGCAAGATCACGGGCAGCATCCTTGATCAGTTGAGCGGGGCATAGATCTCCGTGGCAGTTTGAAGGTTTGAGGGTGAGAATGGTATTTTCAACCTCTTTGGTGGATACTTTGTGGAAGTTGAAGGAGGGGTTGTACGCTGGGGGGGAGGATGGACTCGGCTGAACCTTTTTGTGGGGGACGGTACTCTGCTTGGTGGAGGAGAGCAGAGATTCTTTTTTGGTGCTTATCTTAGTCTTGAGGGATGTGATTTTATTTGCTAGGGCATTTTGAATGCCCGTGCACCAGTGTTTATCTTTGATACACGAATCTGGTGCTTGGATCGGGGATTCAACCTCTTTAAGAATTGTGAAAAGCTCTCTAGTGTTAGATTTAGCTTGTGAGATTTGCGTGCTAAATGACGATTGCTTAGCCAGTATGATTTCTTTTTTTATATTGGGAGGCTAGATTACTCAAGTATTTTTTGTTTCTTTCTGAGGGGGAAGCTCGCCAAAGTTTTTTGCAGCGTCGCTTTTCCTGTCTGAGGGCTTTGAGATGAGGTGAAAACCAGGAGTTAATGTGTTTCCGAGGCTTGATCTTTTTTAGCTTCAAAGGGGCTATAGGTCAAGGGATGAGAGCATAATTATATTGTAGAAGTCCACCATCGTAAGGGGATCAGTGTGATCTGGGATGGCGTTCAGAGTTGGTATGATGAGCGGGATCAGCTTTTCAGGGGTGATGTTCTTTTTATTACGGGATTGGATAGCTGGAGCTATGCTGTTGGCTGGGGCTGTGGTTGTCTTTAGGGTGAACGAGATCAGATAGTGGTCTGTCCAAGGCTGCGGGAGTATGGCAGAGGCCATGACTGGGCAGTTGCGCACAGCTAGCCAGTCCAGAGTTCTCCCTTTGATATGGGTGGGCTCGGTAATCTTCTGGGTGAAGCCCAGTTCCTCTAGGGTGCTATTGATTGTACTGGCATTGGCGTCTGCAGGGTCTCTAAAGCCGAGGTTAAAGTCTCCTAGTAGGATGCGTTGTGAAGACTTTTTGAGATTATTTGATAGGATGTCTGTGAGGTCTTCTTCGAATGATCCTAGGGGGCCCGGTGGTCGGTAGATAAGGTGGATGGAGATGGATTGAGTACTAGATAGTATGAACTTAGCTGTTAGAGATTCACAGGAACTAACATTAGTGGGTGATTCAATTGTGATAGTAAATTTAGTTTTGGCTATGATGGCAAGACCTCCACCTCTAGAAGTGGTGCGATCAAGTCTCAATAGCGTGTAATCATCTGTGACTGCTAGCATAATTGCAGGGCCTGCCGTGGGGTGAAGCCAAGATTCGGTAACTGCTAAGAAGTCCAGGTCTTCATTGTGTAACAGGTCAGAAATGTCTGATGCATGAGCTACCATAGAGCGGGCATTTATTAGTGCACCCTTGGTTCCTAGATCTGCTGGGTTTAGAGGTAGTGGCGCAGATTCGTGAGTACTTTTCTGGTCACGGATGGGCTCCCGGTGGAGTCTACTGTTCAATTGAAGAGGGTGTAGAGATGGATTCCTGGTCGCCTTGCTGTGGGCTGGTTTGGGTCGGGGTTATAGAGTCTTGTGAGTCTGGCACGTAGTCTAAGGTTTCTCGTGAGAACAGGACAGGGTGTGGAGTTCATTTCAGTTAATATGTGTGGGTTATGTGCAGGTTCAAGTGCTGATGAGTTGGGTAGCATGATTGGGTGTTGGCTGTTCAAGATGTGCAGTATTAATCTCAGTAACACTGTGTAGAGCTCATGGAGATACATTGTAATGTTGGCAGAATAGACTGGTGCACTGTGGTTATTGTCTGGTAGCGTGGGTCTAGGGTCTAGTCTAGTGGGGCACCTAAAGTCGATTTGAGCAATCAAAGTATGAGAGCAAGGTCACTAACATAGTGCAGAGGCAATGGGTCGCTTAGGTTCAATTTTTAGCAATCAGGCACAAAGGCATAGTTCACTTGGTAAGGTGCAAGGCAACAATCGGGACACAAAAGCGTGGGTCACACTAGCAAAGGTTGATGGGCAGAGGATCATCTAGATTCGATTTTAGCAATCAAGGCACAAAGCATAAGTCACTAGCAAGGTGCGTAGGCACCTGAATTTAATTTTAGTGATCACGGCACAAAGCATAGGACGCAGTCGTAGGCGATGAGTCACCTAAATTCAATTATTAGCAGTCGCGTCACAAAGGCATAGGTCGCTTAGTAAAGGTGCAAGGCAAAGGGTCATCAAGAATCAGTATTAACAGTTAGGACACAGGAACGTTGGTTACACTAGTAGGGTGCATCGGCAATGGGTCACCTAAATTCAATTTTAGCAATCAGGCACAAGAACATAGGTCACTTAGTAGGGTGTACAGGCGGAGGAGCATCTAGATTCGATTTTAGCAAACAGGACACAGAGGCATGGGCCACTAGTAAGGTGCAGAGGTGGTCAGTACTAGTCACAGATATATTAGGTTCAGTTTTGAGCGCAGCGCAAGTTTGAGCCAATCAATGTTAAACACAGGTGTGCTAGATGCAGTTGCAGGTATATGAGAGCATTACAGGTGTATTACATAGGCAAGAGTCAATGGAGGCGCGTTCTGAGGGTAGCAGTTCTTCAGGATGCAGTAAGTATGTAAGTAAGTAAGTAGTAAGTAAGTTGCTATGTAGCTCACGCAAAAGACATGGTTACAAATATAGGGGCATACATGATGGCAAATGGCAGAGGCCGTGTAATGGGCAGTAGTAGCAGAGCGACGTTGTGCTCAAGTTAACCCCTGGGGGTGATGGTAAGGAGGCTCTGTATGTACGGTGGATGTTAGCTGAACCTTAATAGGCTTAACCGAACAGTAACATCATGGGCAGGAAAGTTACCTTGGTAAAATCACTGGAGGTCCAGGGGGTCTGGCAGACGGCAGACTAGGCAGTCAACAGGCAGAGAACAGGCACCAGCCTTGTCCTCGAGGGCCTTGACGGTGGAGGGCCGGCTTTGCCTGCCGGCGCCCAATGGAGGGAGTAGTAGCTCCTGTAGCCAATCAGATGGCTCGGGGCTGCTGCTGGCTTCCTGGAGTACAGATGGCTAGGG
Source organism: Ambystoma mexicanum (assembly GCF_040938575.1). NCBI lineage: Eukaryota > Metazoa > Chordata > Amphibia > Caudata > Ambystomatidae > Ambystoma > Ambystoma mexicanum. Next base: position 585,218,043 of record NC_090937.1, on the reverse strand, counting down.
CAACAAAGGGGCGGCCATCTTTGAAGGGGGTACCGTGTGTACCTACAGGCGGTTGTCTTGCGGTGCAGGGTGAATGCAGGGCTGCGTGGGGCACGAGATCCTGGGTGGGGGTGTGAACGAAATGGCAACGATGGGCTGCAGCGAAAAGGCAGCGTCGAGGTGCGGGGTCTAGCGCGATCGAACAGCACTTACCCAAAGGCATCAGCTGGGCCGTGGTGCATGCCTCGGCGGGCCCGCTGCTCCAGCAGTACGGGCCGCGTGTATGGAGCTCCTGCTCCTTGGCTCAGATCCGGGACTATGGCCAGGCAGAGAACAGGCACCAGCCTTGTCCTCGAGGGCCTTGACAGTGGAGGGCCGGCTTCGCCTGCCGGAGCCCAATGGAGGGAGTAGTAGCTCCTGTAGCCAATCAGATGGCTCGGTGCTGCTGCTGGCTTCCTGGAGTATAGATGGCTAGGGCAACAAAGGGGCGGCCATCTTTGAAGGGGGTACCGTGTGTACCTACAGGCGGTTGTCTTGCGGTGCAGGGTGAATGCAGGGCTGCGTGGGGCACGAGATCCTGGGCGGGGGTGTGAACGAAATGGCAACGATGGGCTGCAGCGAAAAGGCAGCGTCGAGGTGCGGGGTCTAGCACGATCGAACAGCGCTTACCCAAAGGCATCAGCTAGGCCGTGGTGCATGCCTCGGCGGGCCCGCTGCTCCAGCAGTACAGGGCCGCGTGTATGGAGCTCCTGCTCCTTGGCTCAGATCCGGGACTATGGCCAGGCAGAGAACAGGCACCAGCCTTGTCCTGGAGGGCCTTGACGGTGGAGGGCCGGCTTTGCATGCCGGCGCCCAATTGGAGGGAGTAGTAGCTCCTGTAGCCAGTCAGATGGCTCGGGGCTGCTGCTGGCTTCCTGATTTGATATATACCTCTAGGTCAACTGCATTAACTAATACTAATCAATCACATTGCCTATGATGAACTGATGGTAATACCATGTTGTAAAGAACGAATGTGGACTCAACTGTTTTTACAATATAAATCTAATGTAGGATAACTTTTAAGGGTTGGTATTTTATAAAAAAAAATATTTTGAAAAATGTGTGATATAAAGTAATTGTGTCTTTGTAATGAATGTAATGGTTATGTAATGTATGTTTTTAATGTAATTAAATTGTTTTTTTAAAGGTTTTTTTTTCTAATAACCAAAGCATGTAAAAAAAGCACAAACAAAACAATGAGTCTATGGAGTCTAATCCAGGGGATCTCTGTAGAAATTAGGGTCTTCTTGGGGTACCATTGGTCTCCTATTAGCCAATCCGGTCCATCCGGCTGGTCATTTGAGTAAAAAAAGGACCAAAGAGAGACTCCCATTATATTTCTACTGGCTCAAGATGGGAGCAGAAGTAGATAAATATTGTAGGAGCTGCCACACTTGCCAATTATCTGGTGAAAGTGAAACCAAGAATGTAGCAACCTCAGTGCCTCTCCCAGTTGTGGGAACTCCTTTTGAGAGGGTAGGGATTGACATTGTTGGTCTGTTTGACCCTCCAACCTCCTCAGGCAACCGGATTATACTGGTTGTAATGGATCATGCCACTAGGTTCCTTGAGGCCATACCTATGAAAACTGTCACTGCTAAGGCCTTTGTCAAGGCCCTACTTGGTATTTTTACCAGGGTAGGTTTTCCTAAACTGGAGTGGGCTTCATCCCCTTTGAGCTCCTCTATTGTCATACGGTAAAAGGCCTGTTAACCCTGATTTAGGAAGGTCTAGAGAGTGTTCCACCTTCAAAGCCAGTACAAATTACTGACTACGTGCTGGGCCTCAGACAGAGGACAGCTCACATGATGATTGATGCTTCTGAAAACTTGAAGGCTGGTCAAGCCCTGGTCAAGCAATGGCATGACCAGAAGGCTAACATGGTGGAGTTTACGCCAGTTAATCACAACTAAAGTCGATGGGTTAGCGATCCTGTCTCGACCCATGCATCGTTTTAACACAACAAAGACAGAATATCTTTATTCAAATTATTCCTGAAGCTTTGTTCCCTACAGATAACTCACTGTCCCTACAGAAAATCTCTTTATCCCTAAAATGGAGCGCTGGTGTATCGCCTACTAAGGTTAAGGGATAGAAGAGAAAACTCGCCCTATCCTCTCTCACTACTTTACTGGTATACTAAAAAGGTGCACACCAATTGGAAGTCAAAAGGGCTATTTTTAATATTATTGCTTCCATTTGGTGAGACTTATCACAAGATTTAAAAGGTTACTATCATATGGAGAGTAGTTATTCCATATAAGTCTCAGTGCCTATTTTTAATGCTTTAGACACTAGAGAGTAAAAAAGACTTGGTAGTGCTACAGACCCATTTCTGTTCTATATGGGTTCTGGGGGTTGGATAGTCAGACCAAACCACTTCATGTCTACCGGTTTCAGCGGCTATGGACCCGCTCTCCGCTTTCTTCAGGACTTCCCTATAGCACTTAATTGTACAGGGAAATAGTTTAATAAAAAAGACACTCTTCTCAGTTGTTTGTCTTGTGCTCCTTCTTTCACCGTGTGGAGGGCGTCTCAATTTTCATTTCGGGACTTAATTTTCTTCATTCTTCCTGTCCCTCTTCAAATGTGAATCTCTGAGAGGATGTTCCTATTCGATCTTGGACTTTTTGTACTGTATTAATCTTCTCATTCGGGTTACATCCGCGGGTGGTGATTTGGTATCCTCCTTGGTTGAATTGTGGGAAACTGGTGTGTTGTTAAGGTAACCGGTGTTCCTTCAGGAAGGTGTACTGTCGATTATTCACCTTTCAGCGCCTTTGTAAATTTGGTGTCCGAATGACGGCCGGTGTGTCTTCTAATCGGCGAAGTGTGTTTACTCCAGACCAGCTAGTACTAGTTATGATTCCAGTAAAACAAATAGTTTTACAGGACAAATGGACAGGACCATTAAGAGTTGTAGAAAAGCTTGGAGAGGTACACCATCTAGTGGACTTGGGCAACCCCAAAGAGACCCCTAAGGTCTTTCACACCAACCGCATGAAGGCTTAGGTCCCCAGAACAGAGATAGGAGCTTTGCTCTAGCTTCTGATCAAGAATAACAGGAGAGTGAGCCTCTCCCTGATCTTCTAAAATGACACCCTTCTTCTGGGTCTATAAAATGAGTTAAACTATTTTCTAACCGGACACTGCTGCAATAGCAGGAGTACAACGCTCTGTTAAGTAGGTTTTCCCCCCCTGTCTCCCTGTCACTAGGCCTGAGCCCTTGGGTTCAGCATGAAATTGACACTGCAGACAGTGCCCTGTGAAAAGCAGGGGTTACATAATGTCAGACGACAATGTGAGAAATCGCATTAAAGAAGAGGTCAACAAAATGCTCAACCTTTGGGTCTTTGGACACTCCACAAGTCCATGGGCTAGTCCAGTTGTACTAGTACCAAAAGGCAGGGGCCAAAGAATTCAGGTTCTGCATGGACTATAAGGCCTTCTCAGTCACCAAGACTGATTCTCATTCATTGCCAAGGACAGATTAACTGATAGATAAACTTGGATCAGCCAAGTTCCTCAGTACATTTGACTTGATGTCTGGCTATTGGCAAATAGCCATGACAGACCGTGCCAAGGAAAAAACAGCTTTCTCTACTACAGAAGCCCTGTATCAATTTAGGGTCATGCCTTTTGGACTGGAAAATGAACCTGCCACTTTTCACAGACTGGTGAATCATGTTTTGAATGGGCTAGAGAACTTCTACATGGCATACTTGGATGACGTAGCAGTTTTCAGCCCCACTTGGAAAGAATATCTTCTCCATCTATAGCAAGTGCTTTAGGCTATCCAACAAGCCAATCTGACCACCAAGGCATGCAAAGGCCAAGTTGGTCAGAGTAAAGTGGTCTACCTTGAGCATGAGATAGGAAGGTTTGAGATAAAGCACTTACCCAGATAAATACAGGATGTGCAGGACTGGGCCAACCCCACTATGAGACACACGTGAGAGCCTTCTTAGGCCTCAGAGGATACTAGAAGAATGTCATACAGGGCTATGGAACCATAGCATCCCCTATCTTCTCCAAAATACCACAAGAGGGTGAAGTGGACTGAAAAATGTGAGAAAGCCTTTCAGGGGCTTAGAGATGTCAATTGTTAAGCTCAAGTGCTGAGAGCTCCAGATTATGCTCAGGCCTTCTTAGTGTAGACTGATGCATCCAATACAGGAATTGGGGCAGTCTTGAGCCAAATGGATGACAAAGGCTGGGAGCACCCCACCTGCATTATCAATTACAATATAGAGAAACAAGAAGGGCAAAAATTGAAAGAGAATGTTTTGCCACTGTGTGGGCATTGAAGATGTTTAGACCATACTTATATGGATCTTCTTTCAGAATTCAAACTGATCACCAACCTCTAAGATGGTTAATGCAGATGAAGGGTGAGAATCCAAAACTGCTCAGGTGGTCCATAACCCTCCCAGGCTTTGACTTCACCATTGACCATCGGTCAAGAACCTAACATAAGAATGCTGATGGGCTCTCCAGGAAGTATGACTGACTGGAACCAGAGATCCATCCAGGAGTGGATTAGATTGTCCTGTCCCTTAGTCTGGGGGTGAGGGGGGGGGGCGAGTATTTGGAAGAGTTTTCACTTTCCTTGTGTATACAAAATATATAACTAATTTTGATGTAACTACAAGTGTCTACATGTTTCTCTGGGCCTATTTACATGCTAAGTTCTTTTTATTAACCTACATCTCATATCTCACTCCTCAAATAAGCCTGGCTGCTCTGGCATACTACCAAAACCTTCGGTAGTACAGACTTATACTAGAGGTTGGGGCTTTGTATATAAAGGGGATAGTTTTATAAAGTCCAGTCAGAAGTGGACTTTAACAAAACTGCCTGACGAGCCCTCTATCAGCTTGTTTACTGATTACCCCCAAGGTGATTTAGTAATGTCTCTTTCAATGTCAGATATGAAGAACACAGTTCTGGATCACCAATTTCGTTTTTAGGCAGAGTGGCACAAACTAAAATGATTTTATTACTATGTTTAAAAGACAAATTATATTTAGTAAAATGAGAGCAGTTTGTTTTAACGTTTTTAAAGATTAATTTGTGTGTGACCAAGTAGGCCTGGTCTCTGTGTTGGAGCCGGTGAGCGTGTAAAGCAACATTTTTATCACTGAAACTTGATTGAAGTAAATGCTATATCGCAATTAAGATCTACTGGTAGCCCTGACCAAATTACAGTTTTTGCACAAACAGGGAGTGGAATGAAGGCATATAATGTTCCTCTATATTTCCAATGGCCATTCAAAACTGAATTATGTTTCATTCTTTAGAATGCTTATTATTGTATTATAGTTCTTTGATTCATATACATGTGCAGTTTCTATAAGTGATTTTGGCAGAATAATTACCTAGCAACTTACTATAGCAAGTTCATACTTTCAGGAGTCCTTGCGGTGTTAACTACATTTCACTTGCTGTACATGTTTACTTCCTGTTTAACTTGGAAGGGTAGTAAAGCATAGTCATTAATTCTCAATCACATCACACATGTTGTCTTCTCATCTTGCAACCACACCTTCATGGGTAAAAAAAGCAAGTTGTTTATGGTACTGATCTAAATCCAGGTAATAAAAACAGTTTTGATGTTTGTTCATCTGATAATTGTTCGCAGCGAACTGTTCAAAATTAATCTGTTCAGATGGGAACAATTATCAGACTAAGAAACAACCCCAATCCCTGCACGCATTCATCCAAAATGCCCCATTCCATGCCCTCAACCCTACTTACATGCATGCTCACCTCCAGGTCTACAGCAACCCTGCAGCGTCAGATCGATTCCTCTAACGCGGGTCGGATCTGATGCCGCAGGGTCCCCTTTTTTATTTAGACCCCCGCCTCCCATGCTGAGGAAGCGGGGGGCACCCCTGCAAGCTCCAAGGCCAAACATAGCGAACATGAAGAGAGGGGGACACCCCTGCAACCCCCCCCTCCGCATGTTCGGTACATTTTATAATTGATTGAGTGGTACTGGCCTAATTCGGCCAAAAGTACAATTAGATTGATTATAATCGGTCAGTTAGGCTAATACCAATAAAAACCACAGCTACAAGTAACCAATGTAAGAGTGGACTAAACATATGTGGTTGTTTCACTTTACAAAAGACGGTGAAAGGTGGGCACTACTCAATAGGTTATGTTATATTCAATTTATTCCATACAATATATGGTATTTTTTTCGTGGAGCGACCAGGCTACGTATTGGTCCTTTGACACCTGGACCCAAACGTTGCGAACTTATCCAAAAGAGAAGCTGGATGAATACCCCAGCTAAGTCCGGTGCTGTCACTGTAGCTCAACCTGAGCTTTATATTACTCAAATCTAATTAGTAACACACCTTTCATCAGATTAATAAAAATGGCTTCAACATCTTGTAAATTGTTACTTCATAATTTATTTAGTGTTTATACCTCTTATGGGGTCATTCATATTTTGTTCAAACAAACATATGTGTCTGGAACCATCTGTTGAGACTGAACTTGGTTGTGGTTGTTGGCCTATGCATTTCGGAGTCTAACTCCTTCTTCAGGGCCTTAACCACATCTGCATGTACATTATGATAACAGATAACCAACAATTATATATGTCACGCGCAGGAAGAATACCCTCATGCACACCACTCTACATAATACTCATACTGATAGAGGTAGGAACACTCGCGATCTCACCCCCGTGGACTCTCTGACACGTAGCACAGCTAGACTCCCCAAGGTACAGCCAGCTCCTCATAGGGTCACGCTACCTGTGGTGTGGGGGAGGCGTGATCAATCCTTGTTCCGAGGCACGCGCAGAGGGCAACTTCATTGGTTCCCTCGTTTACAGTGGCAACTACCATGGAGATTGCGAGCGGGCTGGAGCAGCCGATCGCAACCACTTCCTGGTTGTGGGACGTTTTCCCAATTACGTGCTCTGAACTCCGCTCACGTGATCGGGAGTCGTTGTACATAAAAGCTGGGCAATTTGAATTGCTCGTTGCTTCACAGCTGTTGTTACGACACTGTTCAGCATTCTTGATTCAAGACTCGGATTCTACGGATAAAGACCACAGCTCACGGACTATGGATTACTCTTTCTCGCCTCTCTGGTACTCCTATTCTGGTTTTGTTGGGATTTTCAAATTTTTGTACCTTTGGATAACGATTAACGGACTGATTTGGAAATCACTTCTCTGGTTTGACGTTTTCTCCCCACTGCCTGGATTTGCCCATTGGATTGTATTTTTTTCCTGCCTTTGTGTTTCCTCCTGAACTGCTATTGTGCCTTCAAGTGTTCCACGCTTACCTAAGCGCCACGAATCTGTCAAGGATCTCACAGGTGTGTAGCCGGCACTTATCCATTGGTGCCAGGCTTTATGGATTGTTGACGCTCCCCTTGCACCACAGCCTCAGAGTCCAAAGCTCCTTCCCATTGGGTTTAGGTAAGCCCTCTTTTGTATACAGTTTACATGTATGGATATTACTGTGCTTGTTTGTGCTAATACCTGGCTTCCTTCCAACAGCTTTGGGGTCCTCGGCGGTGTCTGATCCTGTGAACAACAACCACCTGTGGCCTCAAGGCTCGCACAGGGAGTAGTTCTCTCTCTGTGGGGAACTTGTGGACAGAGGTCCAAATACTCTACACAATGCAGCAAGACATGACAATATACATGTCCAAGTATATTTCAAAGTATAAGAAAACATTGATACATAAATATTGTATATTCAAAGTACATACCATTTATGTCCATTTGTAAGTGGAAGAAAAGAAAAGGGGACAAAGAGACAAATATGGCGTCATGTTATTAATTCAAACTCTACTTACCATGTAGTACTCTTTTACAATTCATTGTCAACTATATTGATACCTTACAACGCACAGTCTCCTCTCTGTGTTGCACAACGTTAGCAACAATTGGTAGCAAAGAAAAAGAAAGAAAGAAAGAAAGAAAGAAAGAAAGAAAGAAAGAAAGAAAGAAAGAAAGAAAGAAAGAAAGAAAGAAAGAAAGAAAGAAAGAAACTTAAATTCACTTTGTGTTAGCTGTTTCATGTCAAGAAAAGTGTGTAAAAAGTTTTAAAAAACGCCTTGGCATGCTGAAACGACATTTTACCTTGTGTTCAATCATTAAAGAGTATCTTTCGACTCCGCGAGTAGCTGTACTGAAAACATTATAAATATAGCCTTGAGCCGCTGATAATCTCCCTCTTTTGTAAAACTAATGTGAGCATGTGTGTATTTCCGCATCGTGATAGTTCCTTGCTGCTATGTATAGAACTGTGTTGCGGTCCTTAAAATCGAACACTTTGCATACAAAGTAAGTTCTACAATCGTTATTACCGCACAATGTATTCAGTTAAACCCATGATGTTTAAAGTGATGGGTTGGGTAATGTGTACATATCAAGCATTACCAAATTGTATTTGTGCTAAAATGGTCATTACAACATTGTTCATTCAGTTAAACCAATTTCACTTCATGTGGAAAAATGTAATCGTACTTGAATGCAAATTTACCCAACCACTGGCAAAAAAAGGGTTGTGATTACTGTGTATAGGATCTCAGAGCCTTACAAAAGATGTAACCTGGAGGGTACTCACAAACGTCCTGTGGCTTATGTAAAATACATACATGCGTGCCCGTTCAGGGTATTGTACTATTGTAAGTGTATCATAATGAGTTGTGACAGTGTCATTAAGGCAAAAATTGTGATGTAAAATTCCACGCACAAAAGATTAATGAACATGATTCAGCTATACATAACATTCTAAAAGTCATTAGAGATAACATGCCCAATTGATTTCTTCATTTTGTCCTTTAGGGGCAAGGGTCCCCAAGCGTTGCCTCCAGAAGCATTCTCTTTTGTCTAGCTTTTTCTGTAGATTCTCATGGGCCTCATTTCTATGGATCACCTCCAATATGAGGAATCGGATCCGTGGCAAGTTATGTCTCTTGTCTATCCAATGTCTTGCCACCGACGAGTTTGTGTTCTTGTTACGTATTCAAGATCGGTGCTCGTTCCAGCATAGTTTCGCTTTTCTTTTAGATTGGCCCACGTAGTACAGTCCGCAAGGGCATTTGATTGCCTATATCATGCTAGGTGTATCACATGTTGCATAATCTTTAAGTATCAACTTTTCGCCAGTATGAGCATGATTTATAATCTGACCTTTCTGTACATAGCTACAGTTGCTACATTGCAAACATGGAAATGTTCCTTTGCCTTTAGTCTCCACTTTTTTCCGGGTGGGTCGTGTTTGTACCAGGCAATCTCTAAAGTTCCTGCTGCGTTGATACGCAAACCTTGGTAAGTCTTTGAATAAATGTTCAATTCTTTGGTCGCAGGACAGCACCTGCCAATGTTTTTTAATGTTTTTTAATGATCGATTTGATACGATTACTCTTTGTGGAATATCTCAACACAAATACAAGTGGTGGTTCCGTTGTTAATTTTCTTGGTGCTGTTATTAATTCATCTCCATTCGTTCCTTCCACTTTGGTCTTTGCTTCTGTAATTTCCTCTTCCTTTTATCCTCTCTTGATGAACTTCTATCCCATTTTCTGTAGTTCAACTATATAGTCTGAAGGATCGCTGATGATAAATTAACCCTTAACATTTTGCTGTGAGTTAAGTTCCTTACGAGGCTTGGCTGATGAAAACTTAACCCGTGGAGTAAATTATTTCGATTGGTAGGCTTGCTGTAAATATTGGTCTTATATCCATCTTCTGAGGATTGAATGTTAACATCTATAAAGTGTATGTTTTCTCTAGAGTACTCATGGGTGAATTGAATTCTTTGGTCAATTGTGTTAAGATATTTGAAAAAATCTTTTAGTCATCCTTCAGTGTCTGTCCATATGCCAAAAACATCATCGATGTATGATATCCAAATCGCTAGACATGGCTTCCACGTAGGATTGTTTAATATGAGGTCCATCTCAAATTTGTGCATGAATGTATTTGCATATGAGGGTGCCATAATGGCCCCAATAGATGTTCCGGTGATTTGTAGGTAGAATTGGTTGTTGTATTTGAAATATGAGTTCTTTGATATGAAGTGGAGTACAATTATTATGAATTCTTTATTTTCCTTGATTTCTCCAGTGTTTAACAATAGCCATTCAACAGCTTGAATAGCCAGATCTTTTGGGATTGATGTGTATAGATTCTTAACATTCAATGTGAACAAAATATGTGATCGTACGTGTGATATTGCTCTAAGTTGTTGTGGAAAATGGGTTGTGTCTTTGATGTAGGTGGGCGTTTTCTGGATCAAAGGTTGTAGGAAATAATCTATATATTTTCCAATTTTTTGTAACACACTGTTGATACCCACCACTATTGGCCTTCCTGGTGAGTCTTGTGAGTTCTTATGCCCTTTCAGCAGTGTATAAAAGTTAGGTAGACGCGGGTTGTTGTTTCGTAAAAATGTATGAGTATGGTGGTTGATCCACCCATTCTCTTCTGCTTCTTCCAATATTCTCTCCAAATCCTGTATGATTGTAGTTGTAGGATCATTATGCAATATTTTTAGGTACTGGTGACTGCAAGCTGTCTTTTACATTCTCTGTCATAGTCTTCTGAATCAAAATTACTAACGCTCTGCCCTTATCGGCAGGTCTAATGGTTATTGATTCATCACCATACAGATTTTTAAGCAATGCCAATTTATGTGGTTTTAGATTCTTAAACTTAGTGTTGGTAAATGTAACTTTTTCTAAATCTTTCAGAACTTGTTTCTCAAAGATTTCAACCGCTGGGGTACTGCAAGGTGGTATAGAATTGCTCCTGATATTAAATCCTTTGTGGATGGAATCCATGTTCTGTTGTGGTTGTTCCTCCAATTCCTCAAAAATATTTTCAGTTTAATTTTCCTTATTAGTTTAAACACTTCCACTTTTGTATCAAACAGTTCGTTGTTGGTACAAACCTAGCCCCTTTCTGGAGTGTCTCTTTTTCTGTTATTGATAAGAATCTTGTTGATAAATTTATGACTAGGTTCTCCTCTGCTGGAAAAGCATTAATGGTCCTCTGCGTCCTCTTTCTTTTCCCCCTCCTTGTTCTTTTGATCTGTTTCCTAAAAAAGACACTCCTGATGTACCTGCCCTGGCCGGCGTAGACCCAGAGGCTTCCGTTGTTTGTGTATCCCTTTCGGTTGGAGGTTCAACCGTTACTTCAGATTCAGAGCTTGATGTATTACTTGAGTTATTTTGTCTAGGTCTCCTTACTGGTGATCCATATTTATCCATCCAGGTGTAAACCTCCTCGTTGATATAATCATAGGTATCTCTTTTGAATTTTCTGATCTTCTTTGTTTCCAAATCCGATTTGTAATCTGCCAGTTTAGTATTGATATCTGAAAGTATTTCTTCTATTTTCTCTTTCTTAAGTTTCAAAGAACTAGTAAGTTCTTTCTGAATTTCTTTTATTTCTATGTCTATTGCTTGTACGTTTACAGTAAGTTCCTGAATGGTTAACAGAATTAGATCTAGGGAGCACCTATTCAATATTGCCTCCCATCTTCTTACAAATTATTTTCTCTCTTTGCAAAGTGTAGGTCGAAGTTGCATTCTGAGGCCTCTTGGTATCCTTTGGTTCTTGAAATACCTTCCCAATGTTATGGCATGTAATTTGTGATTCATTTCCTTTTTAATAAGATACTCTAGTTGTTTTATCTTCTTGGTAGGTTCTTGATTTGTTGTGGTATCCTTATTAAATCCACTGTCACTGATCAGTCCCAGAATGGTCTTTGCTTCCTCTGTGGAGAACCCTAGTGTTTCTGCTCTTTTGATAGTTAATGCTTCTATGTCTTCAAAAGACATTTTCCGATATGTTTTATTGCAAATAGATCCTTCAGTCTTTTCCTCCCCAAATAGGGATTTGTATCATGTACAGCCGGTGCGCCTCCACCTCAATGGTGTCAGAGAACAAGGTATTCCAAAAGAAGGTGTAAGGTGGGCACTACTCAAACTTTTAAGTTATATCAATTTATTATATGCAATATATGGTCTTTTTGTCATGGAGCGACCAGGCTATGTATTGGTCCTTTGACACCTGGACCCAAACGTTGTGAACTTATCCAAAAGAGAAGCTGGATGGAGCTTTATATTACTCAAATCTAATTCGTAATACACCTTTAATCAGATTAATAAACATTTCTTCAACATCTTGTATATTGTTACTTTACAATTTATTCAGTGTTTATTCCTCTTATGGGGTTATTCATATTTTGTTCAAACAAACATATCTGTCTGGAACCATCTGTTGAGACTGAACGTGGTTGTGGTTGTTTGCCTATGCATTTCGAAGTCTAACTCCTTCTTCAAGGCCTAAACCACATCTGCATGTACATTATGATAACAGATAACCAACAATTATATACATGTACAAGTATGTTTCAAAGTATAAGAAATAATTGAAACATAAATACTGTATATTCAAAGTACATACCATGTATATCCATTTGTAAGTGGAAGAAGAGAAAAGGGGACAAAGAGACAAATATGGCGTCATGTTATTAATTCAAACTCTAATTATCATGTAGTACTCTTTTGCAATTCATTGTCAACTATATTGATACCTTACAACTCAAAGTTGCCTCTCTGTCTTCCACAGCGTTAGCAACAATTGGTAGCAAAGAACAAGAAAGAAAGAAAGAGAGAAAGAGAGAAAGAAAGAAAGAAAGAAAGAAAGAAAGAAAGAAAGAAAGAAAGAAAGAAAGAAAGAAAGAAAGAAAGAAAGAAAGAAAGAAAGAAAGAAAGAAAGAAAGAAAGAAAGAAAGAAAGAAACTCAAATTCACGTTGTGTTAGCTGTTTCATGTCAAGAAAAGTTTGTAAAAAGTTTTTTTAAAAAACGCCTTGGCATGCTGAAACGACATTTTACCTTGTGTTCAATCATTAAAGAGGTATCTCTCGACTCCGCGAGTAACTGTACTGAAAACATTATAAATATAGCCTTGAGCCGCTGATTATCTCCCTCTTTTGTCAAACTAATGTGAGTATTTGTGTATTTCTGCATCGTGATAGTTCCTTGCTGCTATGTATAGAATTGTGTTGCGGTCCTTAAAATCAAACACTTTGCATACAAAGTAAGTTCTACAATCGTTATTACTGCACAATGTATTCAGTTAAACCCATGATGTTTAAAGTGATGGGTTGGGGTAATGTGTACATATCAAGCATTAACAAATTGTATGTGTGCTACAATGGTCATTACAACATTGTTCATTCAGTTAAACCAATTTCACTTCATGTGGAAAAATGTAATCATACTTGAATGCAAATTTACCCAACCACTTGCAAAAAAAGTGTTGTGATTACTGTGTGTACGATCTCAGAGCCTTACATAAGATGTAACCTGGAGAGTACTCACGAACGTCCTGTGGCTTATGTAAAATACATACATGCGTGCCCGTTCATGGTATTGTACTATTGTAAGTGTATCATAATAAGTTGTGACAGTGTCATTAAGGCAAAAATTGTGATGTAAAATTCCACACACAAAAGATTAATGAACATGATTCAGCTATACATAACATTCTAACAGTCATTAGAGATAACATGCCCAATTGATTTCTTCATTTTGTCTTTTAGGGGCAAGGGTCCCAAGCAACGAAAAAGAAAGAAAGAAACTCAAAATCACGTTGTGTTAGCTGTTTCATGTCAAGAAAAGTGCGTTAAAGGTAAAAAAAAAAATGCCTTGGCATGCTGAAACGCCATTTTACCTTGTGTTCAGTCATTATAGAGGTATCTCTCGACTCTGCGAGTAACTGTATTGAAAAAATGATAAATGTAGCAGTGAGCTGTTGATAATCTCCCTCTTTTGTAAAACTAATGTGAACATGTGTGATAACACTTACCAAATGAAACGGTTTACATCACAAGAATTCTGCAAAAACGTCATAAACTAAGCTATTCCCCTTCACAGGTACACCAATGGGTAGAATAGAAAGGAAAGGCCACATCCTAGGAAAAACACTAATTATATCCTTCCCCACAGAGATTAACTACTGTAACTGGGACAAGTCTATCAATGTTCTCTTTAATCCATGCAGGAATCTCTTTGAGGTTCGCCACACAAATACTTGTTATGTTGGTCTAGAAAATTACCTTCTTCACGGTTTCTAGGATGGGGTGATCCTAGGTTTGCTTCAGTGTTGATGCTGGTACTAAGTGTTGCTTCAGCCCTTTAGAGAGATCAGGTTGTGGTGAGGGGACAGGACAGGAGCTGGACCAAAGGAGCAAGCAGGTGAGGGGAGGACGGACAGTGAGAAATCAGATCACATTACTGATTCAGTACATAGTGGCCTGATAGGCCCCAGAAAACTGTTGCACATAGAAAAATCAAGCAGAGAGTTTGAGGGAGTTGGCTCATTAGATTCAGTTCCAGTTCAAGAGCAAAATGGGTATGTTAGTAAAATCGTTGTGAGTAGGCGAAAGAGTAACAGATTATGGAATATGGAGGGTTCTCTACAAAGACACTTCAAACATTGATCTACTGGGAATATTCAGGTCATGTCCAAGAACCATTGCGACTGACAGATGAATACTGCATACTGGAACCTGAAGTTCAGGGGTCCATACTAAGAGACTTGAAAGATCAATATAGTGGTGAAACCCAAGCCTCAACCAAGAACTGTTGTGAATGAGAGTAGTATTGCATGCTGAAACCTAAAGTCCAAAGTTTCATACTAAGAAACTGGAAAGAGTAATAAGCCAGTAAATCCTCGTGAAGTTCAAGGTGCCTAGTGAGAGGTAGAATCAAGCACGTCTGAACGTAAAGTCCATGGTTCCGTAGCCTGTGGCTTGAAATATTGATTGACTGGTAAAACCAGTTCAAATCTAAAACACATAGTGAATTATTGGAGGAGAAACAGATGCTGGAATCGGAATCTGAAGCACACGGTTCTACCAAATAATAATTCTCTGGTCAAATCCAGAGCCAGCCCAAGCACTGTTATGAGTGCGAGAAACACCATTTCAGGTTGAAACGTGAAGTCCACATTTCCATTCTTAAGGGAGTTAGTTGAAACTTTGCAAATGCTGGTAACAAGGGTAGGGAAGTCAAGGAAACATTGTGAAGGGGCTGCACTGATACATTTGAAGTACAAAGCAGAACAAGAGCCTGATTTACAAAAATGGATTAACACGGGAAAGTCCCGTTGAAAGCATTTGTTTACAGTGCAGATGTCTGAGTGAAAAAAGTAACTAAGCATGTTTTGGAAAGTATTTCAGTGTTTAACTGAGAAGACTTTGAACGTGTCATCAGCGATATATGTAAAAGACTATAGATACTATTATATCCCTGACAGAGGGGGAAGAACCAGTGTCAGAGGGCAATTTAAGTGTTTGAGAAGTAATAAGATGAATAAAAGAGGCAGTCTATGTTTCTAAGAGACGTCAAATATATTGATCGTTGCAAAGGAAAATCTGCTGGGATCAGAACACACTCAGAGAAATCCAGCAGCAATTCTGTTCCAAAAGAATGACGTTTGTGCAACGTCTGATGACTGAAGACATCTGTATAATAATTGAGAGGCTGACTCCAGAAATACCCAACCTGGGTCTCCTGCCTTCCGAAAGCACCGCCATCGAGACTCCATGGCCCTCGTAGGTCGATGGTTCGAGCGGAAAGGCAGGAGTAATATCACCAGGCTCCCTCCCAAGGTGCAAAGGAATGGAGCTGGCTGTCCAGTAGTGCCAGGGGGCTGCCAGGCTCTGCACTATACAAGACCACTTTACATTAGAGTGCGAGTGCATGTTCGTATTGAGCCCACCCAAAATGAATGGTTTCTTAGTACTCAGATAGTAGGTGCAAATAATACCTAACTTGTGCTCATTGTATCGATGTCTGCTGGGATTTGAACGTACGAACAGACCCACTCTCACAGGCTCTAGGTGAGCATATTACAGCACACGCCAAAAAATGGCCTGTGTGTTGCAAGCTAATCTCTGACACAAGTGCTCAAACCACAGAGCCATGATATTTTCCTGTTAAAAAATGCATAGACTAGCAAACATGGCTTACATACAGGGAGAGTACCTGTTAGGAAGAATCCAGTGTAGTTCCCTTAGGGAGCACTACACCCGATTAGGACTACAGGTGAGAGCAATAAATCCCCTTTGGTATCAGTCTGTACCACAAAGATTTAGTTGGTAGCTGTGGCTGAGCAGTCAGACTTATCTCAAGAGGGAGATGAGCAGTATTCAGGGTTTACACAATAGGCCTACTTTACTATGGCACAAGGAAACACTGACCAAAGCTTTGTAGTTAAAAATTATATATATATTTATTTTATACACTTCTCAAAAAGTACATGTATCACAAGTATCAAGCAAGTTAAATTAAGTCAAATAGAAACATATACACACTCCCTATATAAATTGTAGGCCAAGTGAACCAGAGTGAAAACTGAGCAAAACGGCACAGTGACAACTACACACAAGGGATCCCCCAACAATCTCTCACAAGGGAGGAAAAACACAAGTTATCTAGAAATAGGTTTTTATACACCCTAGCACCACTTCCTATCAGTTGTGAACCAGTTCAGCAAGACAGTGCATCAGGATAGGCAATACCTCAAATGAAAACTGAGCAAAATGTCATTTCACAATGATTATGCATTGGGAAAGAAGGGGTAGTTATAAGAAAGGGTCGCACCACACAGTTAGAATTGGGAATCAGTCTCGAGAAGGCAGGTTTAACAAATGTGACCAGAGTCAGTAGGCCTGTGCCAGAGTTAGTGGTACAGGGCAAGGGCCCAGGAGCAAAAATGTTCTTGTAGCTGCAGTCAAGTCTTTGGTTAACGATGTTGAAAAGGTGGATGCAGAAGGCGAACAGACAATGTTAAGAGAGAGGGGCGGCCAACCCAACAGGTAGGTAAAGGATTTAAAGACATTTAGCACTACCGTGAAGAAAGGGCGGCCTGGCGGAACAATGTACCTTGAAAATGAAGAAGTGGCTCCTGCGATGGCGGTTGTTCCTGGTAGTTCCTGCAGTTCGGGTGATCCAGCAGAGGAAGAGAGGCTCTCGTCGTGGAGGAAGGTTCAAAGTACTGCACTACCCAGGGATGAAACCAGCCGCGGTGCTGCCAAACAAAGTTTAAAAGGTGCACTCCTTTTAATCGCGGTCCGGGTCGATAGCTGCGTGGCTATCCGGTCTTCAAGTGCGGGGCACTGGCGATTCGACCAGCGCAGGTTCGGGAGGGTGATGTGCAAACTGGTTGGCCCCACCAGCTCAAGGGAAGAAGGCTCTTGCAGATGAAGATCTCCTCTCGTCGTGTGGAGAAAAGTGGTGAGACGCTGCAGCAGGGCTTCACCGGTGGTGGTAGTCGTTGCAGGTGTCTTTGGCTTCTCTCCTCTCCGGTTCCGTAGTTCCAGTGGCAACGTCTTGCTCTTCCAGTCCTCAGGACCCTGCTTTTATGCTTAAAGAGACCCATCCATACAGCCTAGCTGTCACTCACACAGTGGAGTGGTCATCTTGGCGGGAGACCGTCCAGCCAATCAGGATAGATTGTGACATGACTTGCTGAGGCAAGCCTGTCCAGGGGTCCTACTCCCCCTCCCACACAAAGGACCCACCCCAGACTCAGTGGCGCCGAAAGGAGGGCTTCTTGGCAGAAGCCCACCAAAAAGACAAACAAAGGATCCCCGACCTGGGTTAGGATTGTAGAGAAAGACATGAAAAAGAAGTTATATCAAAGTTCTGGCAAATAAAACCTACCAGAGCAAAGTTAATATTAAAATGCACCAGCGGTATGTTAGAGGCTGTCAGAAAAAGTGGTAGCCTCGAACAATGGGACAATCCCATAGAGAAATATTTGCTGTCGAATATTTTTGGTAGTAACCACTGCCACCAGCCAGAAACCTTTTAGAGAAGTACTGTAGGGTACATTCTCTAAAATGAACATAGGGGAAAACCTATTAACCCCTTCCAGTACCTCCATAGTAAGATGGGTTGTACTGGTTTAGTTCATAAAAATTGACTAGTAAAGTGGACTTTACAGGCCCTCGGAGACAGTAGTCGGTCCCAGGGTATGGAGTCTATGTTTGGGGGTCGCTAAGATGCCCCTGTGTCACTGCACTGAGGGTGCTGTGTAACACATGTGAATAAAGATGGTTCCTATGGGGTTGAGAAAGATCCCATAGGCATTAAACACATAAATAGCCTAGAACACACATAGCAAAAATGCATAAGAGTGAAAAAAGAGTATCACTCTTAGAAGGTAAAAAGAAACAAACCCTTCAAATCCAGCAAAGCGGCTGGGGTACTCTATAGGTAAGGGAAATTAGTCATTGAATGAGATTCTGCCTAACACTCGCCCCCCCACCAGACTCATCCAGGAGTGGATCTAATCCACTCCTGGATGAGTCTCTTACCTCTAGTCGGTTATAAATATCCTAGAGAGACCATCAGCATTTTGGTGGTGACATCCTGACCTGTGCTCAATGGTAAAATCAAACCCTTGGAGGCAGATTGCCCATTTTAGCAGTTTTGGGTTTTCCCCTTTCATTTGCATCAACCCTCTCAAGGGTTGGTGGTCTGTTTGAATGATGAAAGTAGATCCACACAAGTATGGTCTAAACTTCTTCAAAGCCCACACAATGGCAAAACATTCTCTCTCAATAGTTGCCCACCTTGTTTCAGGTTCCTTCAGTTTCCTACTGATGAAGCAAATGGGGTGCTCCCTACCTTTCTCGATCAGTTGACTGAGTACTGCACATTTATCTATATTGGAAGCATCTGTCTGTACAATGAAGGGTTGGTGGTAGTCAGGAGCTCTGAGAATGGGAGCTTGACAAAGGGCTTTCTTCAAGTTTTCAAAGGCCTGATTGCACTCCTCATTCCATTTGACCTTTTTAGGGAATTGTGGAGAGGAGATTACATTCAGTGGAGAAGCTATGGACCCATAGTTCTCAATAGAATTCCTGTAATACCCAGTGAGGCCTAAGAAGGCTCTCAACTGGGTTTGAGTAGAAGGGGTTGGCAAATTTTGCATAGCTTCAATCTTGCTGAGCAAAGGCCTTATTTCACCACCTCTTACCTCATGCCCAAGGTAGACCACTTTGCTCTGACCAATTTGACATTTGCTTGCCTTTATGGTCAGATGGTCCTGTTGCAGAGCCTGCAAAACATATCCTAGGTGGTCAAAACATGTTCTTTCCAAGTAGGGCTGAACACTGCAATGTCATCCAAGTATGCCATGCAGAGGTCCTCCATCGAATTCAGAACCTAATTAACCTTCCTTTGGAATGTAGCAGGTGCATTCTTTAATCCAAAAGGCATAACCTTAAACTGGTATAAGCCAACTGGGGTGGAGAATGCAGTTTTCTCCTTGGCATGGTCAGTCAAGGCTATTTGCCAATAACCTGACATGAGATCAAATGTGCTGAGGAACTCGGCTGAGCCAAGTCTATCCACCATCTCATCGGTCCTTGGCAAAGGGTGGGCATCAGTCTTAGTGACTACATTTAGAGCTCTATAGTCCACACAGAATCTCAACTCCATGGATCCTACCTTTGGTACTAACGCAACTGGGCTAGACCATGGACTAGTAGAGGGCTCTATTACCTCGAGATCAAGCATCTTGTTGACCTCTCCTTTGATGTGGGTTCTTACATTTTCTGACATCCTGTAGCCCCTGCTTTTGACAGGTAAGCAGTCACCAGTTTGGATATCATGTTGGCCCAAGGGGTCAAACCTGGTGCTAGAGAGAACAGGGAGGCAAATTGATTAAGCAAAACTTTGCACTCTCCTGTTGTTCAGGTGTCAGATTAGAAGAGAGATTAACTCCTTCTATTTTCTCATCTAGAGGCTTGCCTCTGAGGAGGTCAAGTAGAGGTTCACTCTCCTCCTCCTCTTCAGCTGAAGCTAGAAGCAAATCTCCCAGTTCTGGTCTCGAGACATAAGCTTTTAGATGGTTGATGTGAAAGACTCTGGGAGTCTCCTTAGTATTGCCTAAATCCACCAGATAGTTCACCTCTCCAAGCTTTCCCACAACCTTGGAGGGTCCCATCCATTTGTCCTGCAAGGCCCTCTGCCTTGTTGGGACCATAACAAGAACTAGCTGGTCTTGAGTGAACTCGACCATGTTGGCCTTCTGGCCATGTTAAAGCTTCGCCAGTGCCTGACCTGCTTTCAAGTTATCACTTGCCTCAGCCATCATGTGTGACATTCTCCTCCGGAGTCCTATCACATAGTCAGTGACTCTGACTGGTGTGGGGGAAGGAGCACTCTCCAACCCCTCCTTGATCAGGGCCAATGGACCTCTGACCGGATTGTTGGAATTGAAATAATATTATGCCTCCTATCGCAGTATTTGAATGTGTGTTGGCCTACGCCAAGTTGTCTAAAATATCGTGTAAATAGATTCCACGGCAAGGTCTTGACCTTAACGAAAACTGTGTAAATCGCCATCTTGGATTTAGCCGCCATTTTAGGTTCTCTTGTAATGTGGAAGTCACCCTGAACATCAAAATGGAGGCCGAATGACATTCTGAGTGAGATTCTGGCCGTTGTGACCTCCGCACACATGAATAAATAATATGCCTGCAGGCCACTTGTCGGGGTCACGAACTGAGACCTTGTCCTATCCCTGTCCTATGTGTAAATGAACAACTGTATCAGCGTAACTGATCAAAAATGCATACATTATGGGATTGACCTGGCAAGGAACCCTAGGCCTGGTCTTAAGAATGGTTAACCCGCGAAGGGGTTGGCCAGAGCTGGATAAAGAGTATAAAAGCACAAATATTCCAATGTACGGTCTCTCTAATAATGCATCGAACCTTCGTTGAAGTTCGTTACGTTACTCTGAGAGCCGAATAGCTACCCGTTTGTCAATTGACTTTTTGGTAACTGCTGTAGCTTTTAAATAAAGCACTTTGTATGTCCTTTGTAACCTGTGTTGGTGTGTTTCCTTTGGGCTTCCCAGCCTCATATCAATTTCTTTGTTTTCACAGTTGGCGCCCGAATAGGGACCCTCAAGATTGATGCCGGATCATTGAAGGTTGACGCAGACTATCGAACCGGGATCGGACGGTGTGATTCTGCGGGCCCGACCGATCGAGACGCGATACCTCGGCAGCGCTGCACGATCCGATCCTTGGACGATAGTCGTGTGGTCTGACACGGCATCTTGACGAGGGTCCATTTTTGAGGCGGGCAGATTTGTTGAAACCACCAAACGCAAGGTAAAATTCGTTAGGTAAGTTCTTTGATAAACCGTACGGTCCTCCTTAGGTTTGGTCAGGTGCAGTCGTGACCCGGCTCTTAATTTAACCCTGACAATTTGAATTTGGCGTATTGTATCTGCAGACACAATTATTGACCAGGTAACACCAATTCTTTGTGAAATGCCTGGGAAATTGTCTAGCTGCTTTAGGGCTCTGTTCCGCAGTGATCGACAATCCTTGGAATTTAGCCGCCCGGCACCACAGGAGGGGTCGCCGGCATTTACTATGTACTGTAAGTATGGCTTTGGTAGTATAGTATTTAATGATATTTGGCACAGACAGACCAGACATGCCTCCGAATTTCAGTGGCCAATCAACGGTAGTTTTGAGATCCCCCGTATTGAATACCTAGAATCAGTCTTGTTGAAAAACAAGGCTAGACCTGCAGCCTTTGATGTTTTACAGAATTGGAAAAAAAGAAGCGTTACAGCAGCTTAAAAGCAGGGACAAACATGCACACCGTCATAAAACAAACGCCGAAAAAGCGTTGTTATATGATAAAGAAAAACGTTCAGAATCAGTTAAAAATATGGATAGGGCTTTTTCACTTGGAATCCAGAAAATTTACCCCTCTAAAGATTTCCATGTTTCCGAGGAATTTATTGAGAAATTGTTAAACGAACGCAGGCCTGATGCCTCTGCGCCACCTCCGTATGTTCCTATTTTGGGCGCTCTGCCCATTCCTGCTGTGGTTCCTGCCGTTATCCCTGTTCCCCCTGTACAACCTATTGTTCCTAGTCCCATAGTTGTTGTTCCTCCACCTATCGCACCGTTCCTTCCTTCTGCACCGATAGTTGCACCTTTATTAAATTTACCTACACCTCCGCTCCCGAGTGGCCCCGTATTGACTGAAGTTGATCCAGGTGCAGGATCGAAGATCGTCACTCGTAATACTGTTTCTGCAGATAAGAAACAGGAATTGTTTGCATGGGCTAAGCATTGTATGGAGAAAGGAGATCAAGTCAATGTTTTTTCCACATTATCTAATTTGAATAGTTTTCCCGAGAAAAATGTTTTTATCGAAGGTTTGGGGACTCATTTATGTGTGATGTGCGGTAGATTACAAAATTCGGATCTTCCACTAGGAGTGAGAGATCTGAATGCTTTGGCACTTTCGAGGGACACAGAACAGAAAGTGTACGGGCATGTTGAAAAATTGTTTGAGTTTAGGAAAGACTTTGAAAAGTCACGAGATGAGCACGACGAAGACGATAGAATATATGTACAGAAACGGTTCCTTCCGTGCCGTAGATCGGCACCTGAGGAAATACGAATTTGTACTAAAGATGCGGTTCGATGGATCTCGGATTCATTGATTCCGCCAGATGAAGTATATGACACGTATAGTCAGTATACAGTAGAAATGCAAAGAAAGGTAATTCAGGTAATGGTACAGTACCTGCAAGAAGAATGTGTAAGAGAGAAGGTTAGTTGCCCCATAGAATTATTGGGGATTTGTAAAAGGGCTTTTTTGCCCGATACTTCTTCAGCTGCCTTAGCGCTCGACCTGGCTCTATTGCTTAGTAAGCGGCGGAGGTACCTATATCTCAGTTGCCTATGATAGAGGTTCCTCCGACCTTTGTCCCAAAAGTTGAGATCCCCGCCAACATTTGGACTGGTGCCCCCGCTGTGGATATCCCTGCACATTATGTATCACAATTTGTTCACGTCCCGTTTTCACGACAGGAAGTGAACACTATTAGACAATCAGTTCCCAATATCAGGAAAAACCCGACAGGGTTTTACAAAGAAATAGAGTCCGTCTTGCAGTCTTCTGTGTTCACTTTGAGTGATATTGGCTTGCTATTTCCTGTACTCCTACCCGTAGATGTATGGAAACAGGTTCAGACAGTAGACGATGTGCCAGGGTTGGGAGATACGTGGGCTAATATGATTAGGATTGATGGGGAAAGACCAGCTGGTGAGAAACCCCCACAGGTAATACTTACTTTGCCTGATAGAATTGTCACGAAATTAAAAACTATAATTCCAGAGAAAAGAATTATATGGGACAAGCTTACGGCCTGTGTCCATTGAAAAACTGAAGGCACCACCAAATTTTTTAATAGATTCGAGCAGGTATTTTCTGACTTCAGTGGACAGGATTTAGGTACAGAGTCTGGGAAAAGGTTGTTCGTGGACAAATTTGTACGTGGACTGTTGCCTGACATCCAGTCACAGATTACGTCCTCTGAGAGCGCTTGGCAGGCAAAATCTCAATCTGAGGTTTTGCACGTGGCTCAGTATTATGAGAACCGTGTTAACAATGAGAAGGACAAAATTGAAAAGAGGAAAGGAGATTTGAAAACCAAAGTATTATTACAGCAAATTGTTAGAAACCCCAGAGGAGGCACGACACAGAATAGAGGTCAGTATGTCCCAAAAGGAAATGCTCCTTTGGGTCCTGTGAATATTAATCAATGTGCTTATTGCCGTCAGGAAGGTTATTGGCGAGCACAGTGCCCTGTCCTTCGCCAAAGGTCAAACAGTGCGTTTGGGGGTATGGGTAGACGACCTAGGGGCCGCCCTGGAGCAGGGGGCCCTGATAGAGGTCAGTTTTTACAAGATCCTCAGCAACCTTTTTCACAGGAAAATCAGACCTCGAGTGGGGACTCGAGGAACATATTTGATCACCCTTCTGCTGCCTACCTTTCTGAAGAGCTTCCTTCCAACGATACTCTATTTCATTAGGATTGCCCAAAGCAGGGTTTGGAACCTTCACCTATTCCCCTTAATCAGAAAGGCCCCTACGTTGAATTATTAGTAGGGAATAGGAAACACCAGTTTTTGATAGACACTGGAGCGCAGAAGTGCTCCATTGATCATTCTCGGGTTCCAAACATTCCACTGTCAGGGCAAACAAATTTTTCCGTAGGGTTTTCTGGTATACCAACTGTCTGTCCGGTTTCTGCACCGGTGTCTGTTTCTTTGGGTCCCTTTACGGACCATTGCCCTTTTCTTCTCACTTCAAACTGTGGAGAGAATTTGCTGGTGTTGAATTTGTTAAAGAAATTGAACGCAGTAATTCATTGTTCTTCTGATGGAGTACGGCTGACGGTTTCACCACAGCAACTTCCGAATTCTCAGTTCTTGATTCGACCTTTACTTCCTGAGTTTAGCATTGTCCTGGAATGTTTATGGGCGGTAGACGACAATGATGTCGGGGTATTACAGATTGAGCCCGTTAAAATATTTCTGAAACATGGAGTGAAACTACCACGCATTCTGCAGTATAAAATATCAGTTGAGGGCGAACGTGCTTTGAAATGCATTGTCTCCGATTTTGTGCATCGTGGGATGATCGAGGAGATTACAGGTAGTTTGTGTAATAGTCCGATCTTGCCTGTATATAAGAAAGGCGACAATGCAATTCCATACCGGTTCATAATTGATCTTCGTGCTATTAACAGAGTGGTCGCCCCACAATTTCCGATTGTGCCCGATGTGACGACGATATTGACAATGATCCCTGCTACGGCTACGCACTTCAGCGTTGTGGATTTAAAAAACGCTTTCTTTAGCATTCCTATACATGAGGAAAGTAGATATCTGTTTGCGTTCACCTTGGGGGGACGCTCATTTACATTTACCAGGGCACCTCAAGGGTATACTGAAAGTCCTAGCATTTATAGTAGAGCTTTGAAAGAGCAGCTCGACATCCTTGAATTGCCACCTACTTGTACGCTGCTTCAATATGTTGATGATTTGCTTTTGGCTGCAGACTCTGAGAGTGCTTGTAAAGAAGGCACTGTACTGTTGCTTGTTCATTTAGCTAAAAATGGTCATAAAGCTTCGCTTAAAAAATGTCAATATTGTTGTCAGGAGGTCGCCTATTTAGGCTACTTCCTGTCAAAGGAGGGGAGAAGATTGACACCTGAAAGAATAAAACACATTTCTGGCATGTCTGTTCCAAATATACAGAAGGAAGTCATAGCCTTAATAGGTATGGCTTCCTACTGTAGGTTGTGGATCCCGAACTTTTCGCTAGTGATAAAACCGATGTTGGCTTTGACGAAGAAGGGCATTTCTCTGCCACTGCCATGGAAATCGGAACATCAACGATCATTTGAGCTTCTCAAAACCACGTTATGCTCTGCACCGGTTCTGGGTACTCCAAATTATGACAAGGCCTTTGTGTTATTTGTGCATGAATGTGATGGATGTGCTTTGGCTGTGTTAACACAGGAACACGGTGGGAAGAATAGGCCATGCGGCTACTACTCCTCCGCCCTTGATCCTGTCGCATGCACTTTGCCAAGATTTTTGCGCGCTGTCGCTGCTGCTGCCGCGTCTGTAAAACAGAGTGAGGGAATGGTCCTAGGCCATGATTTGATTTTGATGGTACCTAACTCTGTTGATATTCTATTGAACAAAACCCAAACGCAACACCTCACCTCTGCGCGGTTAACAAGGTATGAATTAATTCTGTTTGCCCCTCACATCCAAATTAAGAGGTGTTGTGTTCTTAATCCGGCTGAACTCTTACCTTTCCCGCAAAACACTGTTTGCGGTGACGAAGAATTACATGACTGCCTGTATACCACTGAACAAGAAACGAAGGGCAGGATAGATCTCATAGATACTCCTTTGGATAATGCAGAAGGGGAGCTGTTTTGCGATGGCTCCTGCTTCAAACTTTTGGGTGGTACATCTACAGCTGCTTATGCAGTTACTACATTGAGCAAAGTTGTTGAAACTAATTTCGCATAACTCCGCGCAGGCCGCAGAGATTATAGCGTTGACCCGAGCTTGTGAACTCTCCCAAGGGCGTATAGTAAATAAATATACTGATAGCCAAAACGCATTTGGGGTGGCTCACAACTTTGGAAGGCTCTGGTCGGAAAGAGGGTTCCTGACCTCACATGGGACCAAGATCCAGCATGGCCCCTTGATAGTGCAATTACTCTCGGCACTCTCACTCCCTAAACAGTTAGCGATCATGAAATGTGCAGCACATCGTAGGGTCATAGATTCGTCGAAGGTTGTACCTGGTGGTACCCAAAATTGTCTGATCCGGAAATAAGGTGTTGTCACTTCCTGAGGGAAGCGACGTGTCAGAGGCGACGGAAGTCGCAGAGCTTGAAACAGTGTTTTCCGGAAGTGATTTTTCAAGAGAGTGCGAAGACGAAATGGACTGTTCCCCAAGCTCCACGGGCTCAGAGAGATTCTCCAACGCACTCACAGCGCTGTTTGCTACTCCAAGATCAGAGACTGTAGCATCAGCGAGGGGTTCTGCTTCTTCTGTAACGTGTTGCGTCGGGTGAGGAAGTTTCTCGACATGCGTCGCGTGGATCCAGTGTTTCTTCCCCGCCACCCGCACTGCTGTCCGGGTGACCAATAGCACCTGGTAGGGTCCCTGCCAATGAGGAGCGAGACAGGAAGACCTTTCGTAGGCCTTCACTAGGACCCAACTTCCAGGCTGTATATCAACAACTTTACTCAATGTAGTAACTGCGTAAGCAGCTGTAGATGTACCATCTGAGAGTTTGAAGCAGGAGCCATCACAAAACAGCTCCCCTTCTGCATTGTCCAAAGGAGTATCTATAAGATCTATCCTGCCCTTCGTTTCTTGCTCAGTGGTATACAGGCAGTCGTGTAATTCTTCGCCACCGCAAACAGTGTTTTGCGTGAATGGTAAGAGTTCAGCCGGATTAAGAACACAACACCTCTTAATTTGAATGTGCGGAGCAAACAGAATTAGTTCATACCTTGTTAACCGTGCAGAGGTGAGGTGTTGCGTTTGGGTTTTGTTCAATAGGATATCTACAGAGTGAGGTACCATCAAAATCAAATCATGGCCTAGGACCATTCCCTCACTCTGTTTTACAGATGCGGCAGCAGCAGCGACAGCTCGCAAACATCTTGGCAAAGCGCATGCGACAGGATCAAGGGCGGAGGAGTAGTAGCCGCACGGCCTACTCTTCCCTCCGTGTTCCTGTGTTAACACAGCCAAAGCACATCCATCACATTCATGCACAAACAACACAAAGGCCTTGTCTTAATTTGGAGTACCCAGAACCGGTGCAGAGCATAACGCGGTTTTGAGAAGCTCAAATGATCGTTGATGTTCCGATTTCCATGGCAGTGGCAGAGAAATGCCCTTCTTCGTCAAAGCCAACATCGGTTTTATCACTAGCTAAGTTCGGGATCCACAACTTACAGTAAGAAGCCAGACCTATTAAGGCTCTGACTTCCTTCTGTGTATTTGGAACAGACATGCCAGAAATGTGTTTTATTCTTTCAGGTGTCAATCTTCTCCCCTCCTTTGACAGGAGGTACCCTAAATAGGCGACCTCCTGACAACAATATTGAAATTTTTTGAGCGAAGCTTAATGACCATTTTTGGCTAGATGAACAAGCAACAGTATAGTGCCTTCTTTACAAGCACTTTCAGAATCTGCAGCCAAAAGCAAATCATCGACATATTGAAGCAGTGTACAAGTAGGTGGCAATTCAAGGGTGTCGAGCTGCTCTTTCAAATCTCTACTATAAATGCTTGGACTTTCAGTATACCCTTGAGGTGCCCTAGTAAATGTAAATGAGCGTCCCCCCAAGGTGAACGCAAACAAATATCTACTTTCCTTATGTATACGGATGCTAAAGAAAGCGTTTTTTAAATCCACAACGCTGAAGTGCGTAGCCGTAGCAGGGATCATTTTCAATATCGTCATCACATCAGGCACAATTGGAAATTGTGGGGCGACAACTCTGTTAATAGCACGAAGATCAATTATGAACCAGTATGGGATTGCATTGTCGCCTTTCTTATATACAGGCAAGATCGGACTGTTACACAAACTACCTGTAATCTCCTCGATCACCCCACGATGCACAAATTCAGAGACAATGCATTTTAAAGCACGCTCGCCCTCAACTGATATTTTATACTGCGGAATGCGTGGTAGTTTAACTCCATGTTTCAAAACTATCTTAACGGGCTCAATCTGTAGTACCCCGACATCATTGTCGTCAACCGCCCATAAACATTCCGGGACAATGTTAAACTCAGGAGGTAAAGGTCGAATCAGAAACTGAGAATTAGGAAGTTGCTGTGGTGAAACCGTCAGCCGTACTCCATCAGAGGAACAATGAATTACTGCATTCAATTTCTTTAACAAATTCAACCCCAGCAAATTCTCTCCACAGTTCGAAGTCAGAAAAAAAGGGTAATGGTCCATGAAGGGCCCCAAAGAAACAGACACCGGTGAAGAAACCGGACAAACAATTGGTATACCAGAAAACCCTACGGAAACATTGGTTTGCCCTGACAGTGGAATGTTTGTAACCCAAGAATGATCAATGGAGCACAGTGTCTATCAAAAACTGGTGTTTCCTATTCCCTACTTATAATTCAACGTAGTGGCCTTTCTGATTAACGGGAATAGGTGAAGGTTCCAAACCCTGCTTCGGGCAGTCCTAATGAAATACAGTATCGTCAGAAGGAAGCTCTTCAGAAAGATAGGCAGCAGAAGGGTGATCAAATATGTTCCTCGAGTCCACACTCGAGGTCTGATTTTCCCGTGAAAAAGGTTGCTGAGGATCTTGCAAAAACTGACCTCTATCAGGGCCCCCTGCTCCAGGGCGGCCCCTGGGTCGTCTACCCATACTCCCAAATGCACTGTTTGACCTTTGTCGAAGGACGGGCACTGTGCTCGCCAATGACCTTCCTGGCGGCAATAAGCACATTGATTAATATTCACAGAACCCAAAGGAGCATTTCCTTTTGGGACATACTGACCTCTGGTCTGTGTCATGCCTCCCCTGGGGTTTCTAACAACTTGTTGTAATAATACTTTGGTTTTCAAATCTCCTTTCCTCTTTTCTATTTTCTCCTTCTCATTATTAACACGGTTCTCATAATACTGAGCCATGTGCAAAACCTCAGATTGAGATTTTGCCTGCCAAGCGATCTCAGAGGACATAATCTGTGACTGGATGTCGGGCAACAATCCACGCACAAATTTGTCCACAAACAACCTTTTCCCAGACTCTGTACCCAAATCCTGCCCACTGAAATCGGAAAATACCTGCTCGAATCTATTAATGAATTCGGTGGCGCCTTGAGTTTTCCCTTGAACACAGGCCGTAAGCTTGTCCCAAATAATTCTTTTCTCTGGAATTATAGTTTTTAATTTTTCGACAATTCTATCAGGCAAAGTAAGTATTACCTGTGGTGGTTTCTCACCTGCTGGTCTTTCCCCATCAATCCTAATCATATTAGCCCACGTATCTCCCAACCCTGGCACATCGTCTATTGTCCGAACCTGCTTCCATACATCTACGGGTAGGAGTACAGGGAATAGCAAGTCAATATCACTTAAGGTGAACACAGAGGACTGTAAGACGGACTCTATCTCTTTGTAAAACCCCGTCGGGTTTTTCCTGATATCGGGAACTGATTGTCTAATAGTGTTCACTTCCTGTCGTGAAAACGGGACGTGAACGAATTGCGATACATAATGTGCAGGGATATCTACAGCGGGTGCACCAGTCCCAGCGTTGGCGGGAATCTCAACCTTTGGGACAAAGGTCGGAGGAACCTCTATCATAGGCAACTGAGATATAGGTACCTCCGGCCGCTTACTAAGCAACAGAGCCAGGTCGAGCGCTAAGGCAGCCGAAGAAGTGTCGGGCGAAAAAGCCCTTTTACAAATCCCCAACAATTCTATGGGGCAACTAACCTTCTTTCTTACACATTCTTCTTGCAGGTACTGTACCATTACCTGAATTACCTTTCTTTGCATTTCTACTGTATACTGACTATATGTGTCATATACTTCATCTGGCGGAATCGATGAATCCGAGATCCATCGAATCGCATCTTTGGTACAAATTCGTACTTCCTCAGGTGCCGACCTACGACACGGAAGGAACAGTTTCTGTACATACATACTGTCATCTTCGTCATCCTCATCTCGTGCTTTCTCAAAGTCCCTCCTATACTCAAACAATCTCTCAACATGACCATGTACTTTCTGCTCTGTGTCCCTCGAAAGTGCCAAAGCATTTAGATCTCTCACCCCTTGTGGAAGATCCGAATTCTGTAATCTACCCCACATCACACATAAATGAGTCCCCAAGCCTTCGATAAAAACTTTTTTCTCCCGAAAACTGTTCAAATTAGATAATGTGGAAAAAACATTAATTTGATCACCTTTCTCCATACAGTGCTTAGCCCATGCAAACAATTCCTGTTTCTTATCTGCAGAAACAGTATTACGAGTGACTATCTTTGATCCTGCACCTTGATCAACTTCAGTCAATACGGGACCACTCGGGAGCGGAGGTGCAGGTAAATTTAATAAAGGAGCAACTATCGGCGCAGAAGGAAGGGGCGGTGCGATAGGTGGAGGAACAACAACTAGAGGAATAGGAACAATAGGTTGTACAGGGGGAACAGGAATAACAGCAGGAACAACAGCAGGAATGGGCAGAGCGCCCAAGAAAGGATCATACGGAGGCGGCGCAGAGGCACCAGGCCTGCGTTCGTTTAACAATTTTTCAATAAATTCTTCGGAAACATGAAAATCTTTAGAGGGGTAAATTTTCTGGATTCCAAGTGAAAAAGCCCTATCCATATTTTTAACTGATTCTGAATGTTTTTCTTTATCATATAACAACGCTTTTTCGGCATTTGTTTTATGACGGCATGCATGTTTATCCCTACTTTTAAGCTGCTGTACCGCTTCTTTTTTCCAATTCTGTAAGACATCAAAGGATGCAGGTCTAGCCTTCTTTTTTAGCAAGACCGATTCTAGGTATTCAATACGGGAGATCTCAAAACTGCCATTGATTGGCCACTGAAATTTGGAGGCATGTCTGGTCTGTCTGTGCCAAATATCATTAAATACTATACTACCAATGCCATACTTACAGTACATAGTAAATGCCAGCGACCCCTCCTGTGGTGCCGGGCGGCTAAATTCCAAAGATTGTCGATCGCTGCGGAACAGAGCCCTAAAGCAGCTAGACAATTTCCCAGGCATATCACAAAAAATTGGTGTTACCTGGTCAATAATTGTGTCTGCAGATACAATACGCCAAATTCAAATTGTCAGGGTTAAATTAAGAGTCGGGTCACGACTGCACCTGACCAAACCTAAGGAGGACCGTACGGTTTATCAAAGAACTTA
Organism: Ambystoma mexicanum; assembly: GCF_040938575.1. NCBI lineage: Eukaryota > Metazoa > Chordata > Amphibia > Caudata > Ambystomatidae > Ambystoma > Ambystoma mexicanum. The sequence continues at coordinate 585,186,654 of NC_090937.1, read as the reverse complement.
CCTAACGAATTTTACCTTGTGTCTGGTGGTTTCGACAAATCTGGCCGCCTCAAAAATGGACCCTCGTCAAGATGCCGTGTCAGACCACACGACTATCGTCCAAGGATCGGATCGTGCAGCGCTGCCGAGGTATCGTGTCTCGTTCGGTCGGGCCCGCAGAATCACACCGTCTGATCCCGGTTCGATAGTCTGCGTCAACCTTCAATGATCCGGCATCAATCTTGAGGGTCCCTATTCGGGCGCCAACTGTGAAAACATAAAAATTGATATGAGGCTGGGAAGCCCAAAAGAAACACACCAACACAGGTTACAAAGGACATACAAGTGCTTTATTTAAAAGCTACAACAGTTACCAAAAGTCAATTGACAAACGGATAGCTATTCGGCTCTCAGAGTAACGTAACAAACTTCAACGAAGGTTCGATGCGTTAGTAGAGAGACCGTACATTGGCATACTTGGGCTTTTATATCCTTTATCCAGCCCTTGGCCAACCCCCTCTCGGGTTAACCATTCTCGGGACCAGGCCTAGGGTTCCTTGCCAGGTCAATCCCATAATGTATGCATTTTGATTAGTTCCGCTGATACAGTTGTTCATTTACACATAGGTCAGGGATAGGACAAGGTCTCAGTTCGCGACCCCGACAAGTGGCCTACAGGCATATTAATTATTCGTGTGTGCGGAGGTCACAACGGCCAGAATCTCACTCAGAATGTTATTCGGCCTCCATTTTGATGTTCAGGGTGACTTCCACTTTACAAGAGAACCTAAAATGGCGGCTAGATCCAAGATGGCGACTTACACAATTTTTCGTTAAGGTCAAGACCTTGCCGCGGAGTCTATTTACATGATATTTTAGACAACTTGGCGTAGGCCAATACACATTCAAATACTGCGATAGGAGGCATAATATCATTTCAATTCCAACACATCCTCCACCTTGAAAAAAGATTTGTCCTCCCCAGTTATGCTGGCCCCAGTGTCTCTAATGGCAGGAGTCTCCTGACCATTGACTAGGACACTGTCTTTATAATACTCTGTAGTATTAAGAGGTATAGAATTATACACATCTTAATTCTGTTGTTCACACAACCCTAGAGATACTAAAGATACACTAGCTGAGACTCCAATGGGATCATAAGCTAGTAATTGAAAGTTTCCACTGACCATATGTACTTCCTCCTCTGGAGTGAAGGCTAAGGAGACAGTGTGGACCCCTGAAGGTTTACCCTTACATCTGGGATCCCCTTTCACATGATCAGTTGAGCCACAAACATAACCTTTTCCAAATGTCTTTATGAATGGTAGCTTGTTCTGACCCCCTTCTGGTCTCGGACCAGAAGGTACACTAGCCTGATTAGGTTTCCCTTGAGGCTTACCCTTAGGATTTTGTTTGTGGCCCTCTTTGGAATTGGAATTATTTAAATTCTCTTTGTTGTTTTTCTTTGGCTGCTTTCCCTCATCCTTTTTCTGAGTTACCCCTGAATCCTTGTGAGTAGGCCTGTTGGCAACCCACAAGTCAGCAACCCTAGCTAGTTTCTTAGAATCTAATTCTTTTGAATCAGCCAAGTGCTGTCCTAGCTCAGGAGAGCAGGCATCATAGATAGACTCCATCATAACAAGATTTCTCATTCCTTCATAAGTGTTACCCTATAACTCTTAATCCATCCCTCTAAGTTCTTCAAACACTCATTCACCCAAGTAGCCTAAGGGGCACTATCATGTTTTTTGAGGGTCCTAAACCTCTTAAGGTACTGGGAAGGAGCCTTCCCAAATCTATCTATTAAAGCTAGCTTTACACATTCATAATCCGTCATATCCACCTCCCCCAACTCCATTACCACATCAGATGCAACAGGGGGGAGCCTAGAGAATAACCAGGGGATCAACTGATTCCCTGAGATATCCTGGAGCCCATTATTATATTCAAACATAGCTAACCAATCTAATACATCCAACATAGGTACATACATACCCACAATTTCTTTAGGCATCCGGGGTCTTTTTGGACTGGAAGATCTAGAGGATTCGGGGAGAGAAACATTTTCCAAAGACAATTTCTTCATCTCAAGCTCATGGTTGAGCTCCATTTCTTTGAGACTTAGTTCTTGATGTCTCTGTTCAGTTTGGGCACTAATTCTTTTGAATTCAAGTTCAAGTCTCATTTTTTCTAGAGAGATAAATTCAGGACTTAATGTGGGACCTGTTAAAGGTCCAGTAGCTACAGGATGAGCCCTTTGAGCAGGTAGAGAGCCAGAGGGGGTGACATAGTTATCCTCCTCTTCCTCATCTGTTTCAACAATAACATCTTCAACATTATACTTATTACTGTTTGCTACATTTGCTGGAGTAGTGGGCACTACAGCACCACTATCCAGACTTTGTTTATCTAACAGTCTATCAATCATTTCTTGTTTCTTGCCTTTGACATGAAGACCTTTCTGTCTACACAGATCCCTTAAATAATCAGCAGTATTAGTAAGGAGGGCCTCCTGGCTGTAACTTTCCATAATTGACTTTTGTTTAAAATAAACTTGTTGTGATAGTTAGCCTTGTGGTTATTTGAACCAAAGCACAACCAGAACTCTAAAATGTAAATCCAATACTTTTATCCTCACCACTGTACGCCAGTGTTAGGCAGAATCCAGTGCAGTTCCCTTAGGGAGCACTACACCAGATTAGGCCTACAGGTGAGAGCAATAATTCCCCTTTGGTATAGGTCTGTACCACAAAGATTTAGTTGGTAGCTGTGGCTGAGCAGTCAGACTTATCTCAAGAGGGGGATGAGCAGTATTCAGGGTTTACACAATAGGCCTACTGTACTATGGCACAAGGAAACACTGACCAAAGCTTTGTAGGTAAAAAGTAGATATATATTTATGTTATACACTTCTCAGAAAGTACATGTATCTCAAGTATCAAGGAAGTTAAATTAAGTCAAATAGAAAAATATACACACTCCCAATATAAATTGTAGACTAAGTGAACCAGAGTGAAAACTGAGCAAAATGGCATGGTGACAACTACACAAAAGGGATCCTCTAACAATTTCTCACAAGGGAGGAAAAACACAAGTTATCTAGAAATAGGTTCTTATACACTCTAGCACCACTTCCTATCAGTTGTGAACCAGTTCAGCAAGACAGTGCATCAGTATAGGCAATACTTCATATGAAAACTGAGCAAAATGGCATTTCACAATGATTATGCAGTGGGAAAGAAAGGGTAGTTATAAGAAAGGATCGCACCACACAGTTCGAATTGGGAATCAATCTCAAGAAGGCAGGTTTAACAAATGTGACCAGAGTCAGTAAGCCTGTGCCAGAGTTAGTGGTACAGGGCAAGGGACTAGGAGCAAAAATGTTCTTGTAGCTGCAGTCAAGTCTTTCGTTAACGATGTTGGAAAGGTGGATGCAGAAAGCGAACAGACAATGTTAAGAGAGGGGGGCGGCCAACCCAACAGGTAGGTAAAGGATTTAAAACACCTTTAGTACTACTGCAAAGAAAGGGAGGCCTGGCAGAACATTGTACCTTGAAAATGAAGAAGTGGCTCCTGCGGTGGCGGTTGTTCCTGGTAGTTCCTGCAGTTCGGGTCATCCAGCAGAGGAAGAGAGGCTCTCATCGTGGAGGAAGGTTCAAGGTACTGCACTACCCAGGGATGAAACCAGCCGTGTTGCTGCCAAATGAAGTTTAAAAGGTACGCTCCTTTTAATTGCGGTCTGGGTCGATAGCTGCATGGCTATCCAGTCACCAAGTGTGGGGCACTGGCGATTCGACCACAGCAGGTTCAGGAGAGCGATGTGCAAACTGGTTGGCCCCACCAGCTCAAGAGAAGAAGGCTCTTGCAGATGATCTCCTCTCGTCGTGTGGAGAAAAGTGGTGAGACGCTGCAGCAGGGCTTCAACGGTGGTGGCAGTCGTTGCAGGTGTCTTTGGCTTCTCTCCTCTTCAGTTCCGTAGTTCCAGTGGCAACGTCTTGCTCTTCCAGTCCTCAGGACCCTGCTTTTATGCAGAAAGAGACCCATTCATACAGCCTAGCTGTCACTCACACAGTGGAGTGGTCATCTTGGCGGGAGACCCTCCAGCCTATCAGGATAGAGTGCAACATGAGTTGCTGAGGCAACCCTGTCCAGGGGTTCTACTCCCCCTCCCACACAAAGGACCCACCCCAGACTCAGTGGCGCCGAAAAAGGGGGCTTCTTGGCAGAAGCCTGCCAAAAGGCCGAACAAAGGATCCCCGACCTGGGTTAGGATTGTAGAGAAAGACACGAAAAAGAAGTTATATCAAAGTTCTGGTAAATAAAACATACCAGAGCAAAGTTAATATTAAAATGCACCGGCGGTATGTTAGAGGTTGTCAGAAAAAGTGGTAGCCTCGAACAATGGGAAAATCCCATAGAGAAATATTTGCGGTCGAATATTTTTTGGTATTAACCTCTGCCACCAGCCAGAAACTTTTTAGAGAGGTACTGTAGGGTACATTCTCTAAAATGAACATAGGGGAAAAACAATCAACCCCTTCCAGTATCTCCATAGTAAGATGGGTTGTACTGGTTTAGTTCATAAAAATTGACTAGTAAAGTCAATGGGGACTTTACAGGCGCTGGGAAACAGTAGTCAGTCCCAGGGTATGGAGTCTATGTTTGGGGGTCGCTACGACGCCCCTGTGTTTTGTTTAACTGTTTGCAGTCCTTTTCGGCTTTTACTTCCTCTTTGGGCAATTTCTAAGTGCAAATAATAAACTGTTGTTTGCCTGGATGCTGCACCCTTAAGTGAGTATTGTGGCTGCTGCAATACTTATTCAAATTTTCTTTTTGGAAAACACTTATGTGGATTGCGCTTCAGGCAAAATAATACATCCGTCACACCAGCAAGTTCACTTTTTAAGTAATATTTATTTTTAGCATTAATAGCATGCAATATCCTTTTTTCAAACATTAATTCACAAACTGATAGTTTTTTTGCCTCTCAACACGTGTTTCCCCACGTCTTATGCTCGTGGTTCATCAGGAGAGATGCAAAGTTCCTTATTGAGTAAACATATCTCTGATTAATAATTCATCTTTCATTTTGTCTCTCTCATTTTTATGAGTTCTTATATTGGTACATTTCTTTCATTTTTACTCGGTACGATTGGCTCCAGTCCGCCATAGTCCGCGCTGAGGGTGCTGTGTAACACATGTGCATAAAGATGGTTCCTATGGGGTTGAGAAAAGATCCCATAGGCATTAAACACAAACATAGCCTAGAACACACATAAATAAAATGCCTAAGAGTGGGACAAAGAGTCTCACTCTTAGCAGGTAAAAAGAAACAAACCCTTCAAATCCAGCAAAGCTGCTGGGGGACTCTATACGTAAGGGAAATTAGCCGTTGAATGAGAATTCTCCCTAACAGTACCCTTTGCTGGCTCCAGAGCTGTGTACAGTTTTCACTCTACAGGTAATGTTTCGTATGTTTTTGATGCATTTGGGAGCTCAGAGCTTGCATTATTCGTAAGATAAGCGGGTTTTGTGTCAGCAAGAACCAACTGACTCATGATGCACAATCAAGGTTGTTATATGTACGTATGTTGTATTGTTTGCATACTACCCAGCCTCTTATTTGCTGAACTGATAAAAGGAGCTCTAGGGCCAAAATGCAAAGAACACATACAAAAAGGAAGTCCCTCCTTTGGGCAAATTTTTCAGGCAATTCTGGCCACCCAGGTCTCTAATTTGATTATTATTCCCCAATAGGTTGTGAGCATCTGACAAGTCCTCACTGCATTTGGTGCTGGGTAGTGGCTCAAATGATTAATTTTATTGACTAAAGTGGTCACTGGCCACGGGTTGGTGAGGCTCTGGACCTACAGCAGAAAAAGGCAGGCATGATTCCGTGTGGCACTCACAGGCTACTTTGCTCTGTCTATAGCAGGGGTGCAAGTAGAGTAAAACTTCAGAATGGGTAACAACATATGTTGGGAGAGGGGCTAACTTCAGAGACTGTGGCGGGGGAGGGGCAAACTTACTTTTTTTGGACCATTCTACGCCAAGGCATGTTTGTGGTAACTAGTCCTAAGTTAGGAGCATATTGCACAATTCATTGCACATTAGGCCACTGACACTGCTGTAGAGGAGCAGCTGAATGCCTCTACAGGAAGTCCCGCCCCTACTGCCTGTATGTTTGGAAACCTGAAACTGGGCCATGTTTAATACCACAGACTATGACGGTTCCGCAAAGAGCTTTAGACCAAAGGTATCCACTAAGAAAACCCTATTTGATGTGTCCCCGGAGAGATGACAAAGGAAGAGGTCCCTGGAGGAATATGAAAACGAGAGAAAGAGAAGCTGGTTACGTCACAAGAAGTGAGAGTGATGCAATAAGAAGATAAGAAGAAGAAGATGTATGGACCTTATAGAAACTGATGACAAAATTAGGAATTGAGTGAACATTCTTATGAAAAAAAGAAGATTGCATGTGTATGCGACACACTGCAGAAAATGCAAACCATTTAATGAATGTTCAGATGCAGCACCGCAAGTAGACTAATAATCATAAAAGCTAGCTATATGCAGTGAATGGACTGCAAGCAAAGCCTACATTGTATAGTGTCTGGATATTGGTGTCACGCCTTTTAGTAAGTTCAAACCCACAGAGAAAGAAGGATCGAGAGCTGTGTATCGCAGGACAGAATTAGGTGAATTGAAGGGTGAAGCTGTTTGACCTGGTATCAAAGCTGGAGCAAGCCAGGGCTGGTTATCTATCCATGAAGAACCGAAACCGTGAGACGTTGAATCATCCCGTGCTAAGGTGCAAAGAAAGACCACCATGAGTGCCAACTTTATTAATTCAAGACAATTAATTACTGCAAAACAGGCTGCATTGCATTCTCCTGTCATATGAGCCAAGGATGGAAATAAGAGTTGTGCATGCAAACCAGAACTATGATAAACGTGTGCGAGTGCTCCCTTTTATTCCCAAGAGAAGAGAATCTACTGCAAGGCCAAGCCCAAAGACAGTCTTCATGGCAGAAGGCATGGGCATTGAGAGATGTGGGGCTAATTGGGTGGGAAGCAAAGTCATGTCCACCTCCTGGCAGCTGGGTATGAGTTTACAAGCTGCTAAGGAGCCGAATGTTCCAGACATGGCATGAGTGTGCCAACCATTATAGAGGACAGTATAATGAAGGGTTTATGGTTTAAGAGTCAATAGTATTCTGTGTACTTAATAAGAGTTGAGGATGACTTGCATGGCTTAAATTGTCCACCTCACCGTAGAGATCCAACCAATACCCAATCCCATATAGAAAGTATACTTAGATGTTCCCCTTGAACCAACCACAATCCCTTGTAGGTTTTTCTCATTTGCCACCTAGTTTGACATCATGTATGACACATTTCTGCTATGTAAATATATTTTTATGTGATTTGCATTGAGAGCATGATTGAACGTCTGTCAATGTCCGTTGTAACTCCCTGTTTTAGACAATTGATACTAAAACAGTTGAATGACACTTTGCCAACTTCCTGAGTCTGTCTAATTGTTTGGTGTAAGAGTTACTCTGCATCCCATCCTTTGCATGACACTGTTAGGCAGAATTATATGCAGTACCCTTGGGGAAAACTACAAACAATTAAGACTACAAGTGACAGTACAATTGCACCTTTGGTACAAGCCTGTGCTACACAGTTATAGTGGTAACAGTAGTGGAGCATCCAGACTTATCTCAAGAGTAAGTGAGCAGTACAAGAATTACACAAAGAGCAGCAGTTACTATGGTTCAGGCAAATACTGACTCAAGGTTTCTAAGTAAAATAATATATAGTTATTTACTTTATCAGTGGTATAACAGTTCACCTTTCTAAGAAAGTTAAAAATCACAATCATAAATACACCACACCACTTCCCTTAAATTGCAGACAAGTTAAGCTCACAAGTGAAGTGGGAACAAAATGGCACTCTAGTAATTTAAAAGGGAGGGAAAGACAATGTTATTAGAAATTAGGCAAAACCAACAGGTAAGTAATCAGGGCAATAGAACCAGAGAGACTACAGTGAGGAGATCAGATAGAAAAGGTTTAGGGCCAAAGTCAATTGGACAAAAGTCTTTTGCTCAAGATCACACAGTTCAGGGTAGTTTGCGGTAAAATTTGTGGCAGAGATTCTAGACGAGGTCGGTTGGTAGAAATGTTAGTTCAAAGAGAAGAGAAGAGAAGGACAAGCCCTCGGATTGGAGAAAGATTTCAAACACGTTCACCGCAGCTGAAGCAACTGTTAGACTGACACGAAGTAGGAAGACTGGAGGGTCCTGCGCCACCCAGGGAAGAAACCAGCAGCAGAGCAAATCAACAAATAATAGGTGCGCTCCTTAAAACCCAAACAGGGTCCGACCTTCCTGGCTATCCAGCCCACTGTAGCTCTGTACAGCGAATTCAACCAGAGGAAGGGTCCTGGCTTGTAGTTTAGGCAAACTGGTTGGTCCCACCAGTTCAACGGAAAACGTTTCCTGGAGGATCTTCTCTGTCATCAGATTTGGAGATTCGAACCTGCAGCAGGGCTTCACTGGGCAGATCAGTCGTGGTAGGGTTCATCTTCTTACAGTTCCCCATTGGTTCTTGCATTTCAGTGGCAACTCTGCTCTTCCAGTCCCAGAGACCGGATTTTTATGCAATTTTCCCCCATTCATACAGCCAGGCTGTCAATCACACAGCAAGGTGGCTGACCTGGAAAGGCCAGTCCCCTTAGCCAATCAGACAAGAGTGTGACTTAGGTTACTAAGGCAACCGATGGCATGGGTCCAACGATCCCTCCCTCACATCCTGCCCCTCCAGACTATCAGGTGCCTTAAGGAGGGCTTCTGTGTAGAAGCCCTTGAAAAGACAGTGAACAAAGGAATTATCCCCTGTTTGGCATGTAGAGAAAAACACGAGAACGACTTTAACAAAAAGAAATGGCAAAAAAAACAAGCCAGAGCCAAAATAATATGTATTTGGTCAAGCGGGTTTATGTTCGAGGCTACTAAAATAGCCTGGAACAATACCACATTTATATAGGATAATCGCGGTAGGAAAGTTAGGGTAGTTACCACTGCCACTAGCCAAGTCTTAATGTTGAGGGAGCGAAAAAAGGCTCCAAGAGGCACAGACAAAAAGGGATAAAAGTTAACCCTTTTCAATACTCCATGTAACATGGGGTGTACTGGGATTGCGGTTTAAAGTGACTATATAAAGTTAATGGCAACCTTACCTGTTTCTGGGGGACAGAAGTCAGCCCCAGAAAAATTGAGTCAGTGGGAAGTCTCAAAGACAACCCTGTGTCACTGCACTGAAGGTGCTGTGTAACACACACAAAAAGTGGTGCATATGGAGTAGGTGAGGCTCCAGTGTCCAAGATCACACAAACAGTAAAAATACACACAGCAAAACACATGTAAGAGTGGGAAAAAGGCTCACACTCTTACCAGGTGAAACAAATAATTCCTAGAAATCCAGCAAATCTGCTGAGGGACTCAGTAGGTAAGGGAAATTAACCATTTATGAGAATTCTCCCTAACAAATACATTACTAATTAAGGACCTTAAGTTCACTGCCTATAAACCGTATATTGTTTAGAATGAAAAACAAATAACAAATTACATTTATAACGATACAAAAATAACGGAAAATATCAAACTTTTGAAAGAAAATAGGTGGGGGAGTAAATGGTTACATCTTGTGAGGAGGGGGTTGGGTGGGTTTTTAGCAAGAGGAAATGTTATTGTTTTTGTTATTTTTCTTTCGTAATAAATTCATCTGTTATTTATTCATTTATAAGAAATGGAACACCTCTAAACATGATTGAAGTACTGGCCAGCATGCTAATGCTGTGGTTGGGATTGATCAAAATATTTGCCCAGGATCACACACTTTAGCAGTAAATCCCGGATTGGGACCTAGCAATTTTGGCAACTTATCACATACCTTTGAAGCTCTAGCTAGTACTAAGGTTTGTTTGGGCTTTCGAGGACCGCAATATAAGGTATTATAGAGTGTACTTGCAAAGTATAAAAAATCAACCAAAGCAACCTTACCATATTTATAGCCTAATGTTAAGCCAAAATGTTATGTTGGTAGCTGTATTTTCTACACATTGAAAGGCAGACTACAAATCCCAAAATGCAAACCAACTTTTCTTTTCATTTTAAACTAGTAGATATCATGTATATAAACAAACACATCATTAACCCCTTAAGTGCGGAGGACAGGGTATCTTGTACTTCACACAACGTTTCCAGTGCGTGGGACGAGATACCTCATCTTCCACAGTGCTAACATTTGGGGGGGCAGACCGCCGGCCCTGATGCTCCCTTGATCGCCGACCCCCAGGCAGTGAAGGAGAAGACTTCCCCTTCCGGACCTGGGGGCTGTAGGGATACCGTGATGACATCAGCACACACTATGGGCCTCATTACACGGATGGCGGAGAACCATGGCGCTATTAGCGCCATGGTTCATGCCGGTAAAATACTGGCACCGCCTTGGCGGAAAGGGGAATTACCGCCCCATTCCAAGGTTGGTGGGGCGGTAATTCCCCCTTCCACCATTGCCCTTCTCCATTCCCATTTTTGCCCCATAGGGCATAATGGGAATGGGGAAGGCGCTAATTACGGTACCGCAAATTGCGGTACCGTAATTAGCTCCCTGGGTCCCTTTGCAGGTTGGTTTTTAACGCCTGCAAAAAGCAGGCGTTAAATCCCCCAACCCGCAAAGGGACCTCGTAGTAAGGCGGTAAGGATTTACCGGTACCGTTATTTTACCGGTACCGGTAAATCCTTACTGCCATCCGTGTAATGAGGCCCTATGTGCGCTGACGCTGGAAATGACATATACATGCTCAAGCCAAAATCTTCAGCATGTACATTTCACAGAGACATATTTGCATCCTGCAAGACCTTTCTGGACAAGTGAGGTCTTGTTGGAAAGGGGAGAGTCTCCCCTTTCCAAAGAGCCCTCACACAAGCAGATTACTGGTCGAGGATCATTCGATCCTCGTCCAGCAATACCCACTGGACCACCAGGGAATTGATTTTGGCGATGACCTCCCAAGCCAAACAGGCCCCCAACCCCACAAAAATAATAAAAGAAAGGGGGCACAATGTTTTGCCTTCTTTGGGAGCAGATGGGTGCTGTTTTGCACCCGTTTGACCCCAAGAATGGCAAACAAATATATTTTTGGGCAGAACTGGGGGGAATTAAGGGGCGTTACCCATGCCTGTGGGTCAGCCCCCCCGCACCCTCAAGGAGGGGCAGATCCTGCAGAACCATGAACTGAGTTGGCAAGACCTGTGACCATTACGCTGCCACCTCACTGGGCTCTCACAGGCATGGGCTCCCCCTTTTCCCCCTCCCCTCCAGACCATCAGGATCCCCCCCTGCTCCACCAAGCAACATCACCTTAATGTTAATTTGTTAAATGTTTTATTCGGAAATGCTCATTATCCTCGAAACACGGACACGCTTGGTGTCCTGTAAATGTACTAAATAATAAATGCCAATAAACAAATTTGAAAATAAAGGAGGGGCAGATCCTTTCTGGTCAGGCCCCATTTTGCCACCCATGGGAAGCAGAAAGGACCACTAGACCGCCACTGAAGCCCCCACCAAACAAACAAAAAACTGAGAATAATGTTTTGCCTTTTTGGGGGCATATGGGTGGTGTTTAGAACCCATTTGCCCCCAAGGAAGGCACAATTAAAAATCAAATATTTGTGGCAGACTTGGGGGCATTTGGGGGCTGGGCCCATGCCTGTGGGCCAGCCCCCTCCTTACTCAGCAACCTCCCCCCATGGAGGGAAAGATACTTTCTGCTTCCCTGGGGAGGGCAAAGTGAGGGTCTGGCCCCATTTAGTTTACCACCCCTGGGAAGCCCCCACCCTCAAAAAAGCCACAAAGCTGACACAAAGTTGTATTGCCTTTGTTTTGCACCCATTTTCTCCCAAGGAAGGCAAAACCACTACATTGTTAATGACACACTTGGTGGCATCAAGGGGCTGGCCCAGTCCCTGGGGTCCAGCTCTCTCAGGAATCCCCCCACTGAGGGGAACATCCTTTATGCTTCCCTGGGGGCGAGGGGCACAATTGAGGGTCTGGCCCAAAGTGTGCACCCCTGAGAAGCAGAAAGGAGCACTAGGCCACCAGGGAAAGGATTGTGTGGGTGGGGGCTATTTGGCCATTTGGCCGTCTTAGCACCGCCGGCTGTCCTAGATCTCGGGCCAAGTCACATTAGGGGTTTTCCCTCCGGGAGCGGCAGGGTCCCTGCTGGGTCACCCCATGACTGCAGATGGGGCAGTCGACACATGCAAGGCAGATGCCCAAGGCTGGGGCACCCCTGCCCTTCCTAGACATATGGCCGGGCTGCGTTGTGGCTCTCCCCTCCACGGAAGGATTGGGACCATGCGGGGCACCCTGGGACTGTTTCTGAATTTAGGGACGGTCAACCTACATAGGAGACAGGCGCCCTAGCCCAGCGGCAGCACCCACGGCTGTCCTGGAGCACTCGTCATACTGAGTTGCAGCTTTTCCTTCCTGGGAGGGACGAGGACCCTACCGGATCATCCTATGACCACCGTTGAGCTGGGGGGCAGTTTACCCATTTGCAATCCTAGAGCTCTGACCATGCCACATTACAGCTTTTCCCTCTTGGGAGGTAAGGGACCCTGCTGGGGCTCCCTGAAACCGCTGCTGTACTTGGGGACGGTCGGCCAGCATGAGCGACAAGTGCCCAAGGCTGGAGACATCACCCATGACTATTCTTGAGTTGTGGCTGGGCTATGTTACAGCTTTTCCCCAAGGATGGATGGGTACTCTGAACTTGTGGACGGTCGACCAACAAATAGGACAGTCTCCCAAGCCGAGAGGCAGCACCGCCGGCTGTCCTGGAGATCTGGCTGGCCTGCGTTACAGAATTTCCATCCGGGAAGGGATGAGCACCCTGACATGGATCAGTGGGACTGCTACTGCACTTGAGGACGCTCGCCCATCATGGGAGACAGGTGCCCAATGACAAGGGAATCATCCCTGACCATCCTGGAGCTCTGGATTTGCTGCTTTGCAGCTTTTCTCTCCGGGGAGGCATTGGCACACTGCCAGGCCTCCCTGGGACTGCCACTAAACTTGGGGATGGTCGACCACCAAGGGAGATAGGCGCCCAAGGTCAGGGTCAGTAGCCCTGACCATCCTGGAGCTCTTGCTATGCTGCGTTGCAGCTTTTCACTCTGGGGAGGCATTGGCACCCTGACATTGTTCCCTGGAATTGGCGCTGAACTTGGGGATAGTCGCTCAACAAGGGAGAGAGGTGCCAAAGGCTGGGGGCAGCACTGCTGGCTGTCCCAGAGTTCTGGCTGGGCTGTGTTACAGATTTTCCTTTTGGGAAAGGACAGGAACCCTGCTGGGGCTCCCTGAGATTGCCGCTGGTCTTGGGGACGGTCGCACAACATGGGAGACATACACAAGGCCAGGGGCAGCAGCCCGACCATACTGGAGCTCTGGCTGGGCTGCGTTAGAGCTTTTCTCTCTGTGGAGGCATTGGCACACTGCCAGGTCTTCCTCGGACTGCTCCTGGAGTTGGGGACGGTCACAGAAATTGGGAGACAGGTGCCTAAGGCCAGGGTCAGCATCCCTGACCGTCCTGAAGCTCTGGCTGGGCTGCATTGCAGCTTTTTTCCCTGGGGAGGTGTTGGCACACTGCCAGGGCTCCCTCGGGCTGCCGCTGAAATTGAGAATGGTTGACCAACAAGGGAGAGAAGCCCAAGGCCAGGGGCAACAGCCACGACCGACCTGGAGCTTTGGCATCCCATATGACAGGAGTATAACAAAAAGCGCTTCCTCTACAATTATTATCCTCACACAATAACCATACCCATAGAACCCACTGACCCACATTAGCATGCCAGACCTTTGTCACGTATACTACACACTTTTTAGTGACAATAAATATGTGCATCTGTTTGTGAGTGTTCATGTTGTGTGGTGAGAGTGAGCTTGTGTGTGTTTAAATTTGCTATCTGCAACCATATGATGATAAATTCAGTGATGTGGTTAAAAAATGGCTGTAATTCTGCATTTCTACTGCACTGCCAAATTCTGACTTTGAAGGAAAAGTGGAGGATTCACCTCCCGAAAAAACCGTTGGATTTACAATAGCGGAATTACCGCTCATGGTAAAGTCACCAAAAGCAACACCACTGGTAAGCCCACAGGACCGAGCGGCAGTAATGATGCATTAATTTGGCTGTAATTCAGCATATTTAACTTTCAACTCGTAATGAGCAAGAATATCTTTTGGATCCCAAATTCTGCAGATGTATGGGTGTCATCAACTCACAATATATATCGAGCCAATAAAACGGTTCTATGTGCTATTGTCGAATCTTAACACACAAAAAAGACTGTTTTTTTTTTTTACGGCGACTTGATGCAGTCTTTAATATTCACCCAATATCACTTTGTATCCTCCCACTGCCCCCTCAGCTCTTAAATTGTGGGGTTCACTCCCTGAACCCATCCATTATTCCTGCACCCTTACCCCCCAAAACTGTCTCAAGGCCCTTCCCCCACTAACACATACACCCCTTCTCCCCAGCCCCCTCGCCACACACTCCAAACACCAGCCCTCAATTTACACAGAGACACGCATGCAAACAGACACACTTGCCTCACTTCCGTCTTCCCGTGCTCTTTTCAGCCACGCCTGTCACCTCCTGCGCGCACTCGTGTGCGACACAGGCATGACAGATTTAGAAAGACCGCTCTGTGCAGTCACAGAGCGGCATTTCTAAATTGGGCTTTGAAAATGTATTTTTTTAAAACATTTTCCCATAGTACCAAAATGACATGTATAGCAGTTTGTTTTTTGCTCTTTTGCAGTCCTTCTTTTGCATATATGCTGCCAGAAAGCTAGATAACCTTGTTGAGGGATCCAGACCTTTTAATTTTGCTTTTCTCTTCTGGTTTTTATTTGATGTCTTTGATGTTAGTAGATTTTGTTTTAGCATTAACCTCCTGTTCCAGCCCTGGGCCCGAGTTAAAGGCACAAGAGTAGCAAGGCCATTTTGCCAGTGCCCCAGGCTTTTACCATCTGTTCCAGCCTTTCAAACAGGTGGTTAATGCTGTCAGCACCCCCGGCTGCCAATCTGGTAACCCGGGGTGCTGAGAGCAGTGTATTTTCTTCCCACAAACGGAAAGAAAATACTTACATAAAAATAGAATATTTTAGCATTTTTGCCATTCATTGATGTTCAGCACGAAACAAGACCTCTTTACCTCGCTTTGCCGTTGTTTTGGTCCGGAGCACTATATTGAGACTACATGCCCCAGTAGTGTTTGCTGTTCTGTGCCCTACTTATTTAGTTTCAGGCACGGCAGTGCCGGCGCATCAGGGGCAAGTTAGTCTATGCTAGTCCACACCATTCGTGCCAGCGCTGACAGCCGTGGAGACGCTGCAGCTCTAGTGGGTCCTTTTCCAAACTTTTAAACATCACAATCTGCAGCATGCCATGCACCTGAAGTCCGGTATGTTACCAAATGTTTTTATCAGCGTTGAAGGTAACTATAAAACTGTGAATATGGCTTTGCTAAATACCAGATCCTTAGACAAACACGCCTTAGATGTCAAGGATCATATATTGGACCATAACATAGACATCATGTGCCTCACAGAAACATGTCTACAGGATTCCAGTGGTCCCAATATTCATCTGGCAACCCCTCCTGGCTACATGTACTTCTCTAGCAACAGGGAGACTGGTAGAGGTGGATGGGTGGCCTGCATGGTACGAGAAGATCTTCCCTTTTTCAAGTACCTAGTAGGTGTTCAGACTGCAAAATTATTCTGCTGAAGGCCACCTTTGCTCCTTACAACTGCGTGAATGTGGTACTGCTTTACCGCCCACCGTCAGAGACACCCTTGTTCTATGAGGACATTTCAAACATTCTAGCTTCTCTTTACAAGCCCCATAGATCCATGTTGGTACAGATGGCTGAATAATCCGCAGGAAACAGAAGCTCTTCATTTGAAGCAACATTTTAGGGACAATGGGGGTCATTACGACCCCGCCGGTCCGGTAACAACGGTGCTGGTAAACTACCTGCACCATTGCTACCAAACCGGCATACTCCGAGTACTGCGGCCGGGTGCCATTCCTCCCGCCAAGTCTGACCTGGCGGGAGGAGCGGCACCCAGCCCTAGACTTTGACAAAAGCACTGTCACTGTTCCACACAGTGCTGGTGCTTCCGTCCTCCCCATTCCCATTGAATCCAATGGGACTCGAATGGGAATGGGGAGTAATATTTTCCGGCACCTGGCAATGGGGAATTACCGGGACCGCCGGGGCTGTAATACCCCAGTAAATCCCCATTGCCGGGCGCTGGAAAAAAAAATACTCTGGCGGCAGCCGTGCCATTTTTACAGGCACGGCTACTGCTAGAGTCATAATGACCGACTTTACGTTCCTTAGCAGAGACCCGACTCACAATCTAGGAAACTTCTTAGATTGGGTCATTGGGAACTTGACGCTCAGTTCGACATGTATTAAACCTTGCGGTTGGTCTGACCATTTTATGGTGAGCTTCACTACGACGCTCCCACGTCCATCCATTATGAGACCTAACACCGCTAATAGGGTTGTGAGTAGACATTTTAATAGATTGAATGTAGTTGATTTGGAACAATGCCTGGAGGAGCTAATGATTATCACTACTGAGGAGGATTCTCCCCATCACTTGGTGACAGAATACGATAATGCCTTAGTAAAATATCTGGACAGGGTTGCACCTGTTAGAGGTAAGCTTATTCGCAAGTTGTCCAATAACAAGAAATGGTTCACGCCAGCCCTATCCGCTTGTAAAAAAGAAAAGAAGAAAGTGGAAGGACTATAGCACAAAGATCAGCTACAGATACATAAGGAGACTTGGACGTCTCTTGGTAAACTCTAGCATCAGGAAGTCCTGCAGAAAAAGAAAAGTTTCTTTGACCTTCACATCAACGGGGCTGAGAATGACTCCAAGAAGCTGTTTGAAATTTTGAGAGACCTAGAAAAACCTAAATCTTCGACTGATCGCTTCTCTCCTAGTACCGAGGATTGTGAAGCGATTCAGTGGGTGTTTGCAGATAAAATGCTGGCTGCTCATTCCCAAATCCAGGACAGTCTAGCTAATTCCTCCCCGGTCCACTAGGTTGAGAATAAATATGAAATCAACCAGGAGCAAAACATTGCTTTTTACTTTAAGCCTATTTCCGAAGACTTTCTTTGTAAATTGTTAAACAAAACAAAACCCACAACTTTTGAGGGGGAGGTTCTCCACTCCAAAATAATTTTGGAGCATCTTAAGATCTTTTTGTCGTTCCTAGTGCATTTTGTAAATGCGACCTTTAGGCATAGCTACATACTGGATTCTCTAAAAAAAAAGGTGGCTGTGACTTCTTTATTGAAAGAATCAGGGCTTGATCAGAAGGTCTATACCAATTATAGACCTATTACAAATGTTTTGTTTCTTATGAAGGTGGTGGACAAAGTGGCCACTTCGCAACTGCAAGAACACCTGGAAAAGTCGCAAATCGTACATCCTAGACAATCAGGCTTTAGATCTCATCATGGCACAGAAAGTGCCTTGCTGGACTTCCAGAGTGAAATGCTTAAGATCGTCGATAATAGCAAGGGCAGGCTGCTGATGTTGCTTGATCTATCAGCGGCTTTCGACCTTGTGGATCACTGCAAGTTAATGCACCGTGTGAAGAATATTGATTGCTGCTTGGAGAAGGCAGCCCTCTGGATTGAGTCCTTCTTACAAAATAGGATGTCCAAAATCATCTGGGGTGAAACTCGATCTGAGCCAGAGAGACTACTATGTGGTGTACCACAGGGTGCTTGTCTTTCTCCAGCTCTTATTAATATATTTTGTCGTCCACTGTGTGATCTCCTTGATTCATTCGTAGTGAGATTTTCTAATTACGCCAACGATACCCAACTGATTATAAACATAAGTGAGAATTATGAAGATTTGGGCCTTATTTCTAGAATGTATAATAACATTCAAAATTGGATGGCCAACAATGATATGTGTCTCAATGAAGCCAAAACTAAGCTCTTGATTTTTGGCTCTGTTCAAGCGTGTACTAAACTGGATGTCTCCTTTCTAGCTTTGCCATCCAGAGCCAGCTATAAACACTGTTTCAAAAGACCTTGGGAGTTGTATTTGATGCCTCATTAAGGTCAGAAGTCCAAATCCATACCATAAGCAAGTCTCAATACTTTCTAAGACTAGTCAAACCCTTTGTATCAGAGGCCAACTGTACCATCATAGTGAGCGCTCTGATTATGCCACATATTGAATATTACAGTGCATTATTGGCTGGCACTGGCAAGGGCTGTATTCAAAGGCTCAAAATTCTGCAAAATGACGCTGTGTGCATCAATAAAGGGGTCTCCAAAAGAGAACATATCACAGAGCATCGCAAGGTTCTGCACTGGCTCACGGTAGCAGCTAGGATCCATTTTAAAGTAATTAGCATTGTGCATAAATGTCTCTACGGTCATGAGCAGGTTACCTTCAGGACTCTGTAAGGGTTATTTGTCCCAAGAGCGTAACTAGATCCAGTGACTCAGTTCGTTTGGCTATCCCGAAGAGTCGACGAGTGAAGGGCCTAGGAAAATCTTTCCAGGTTCAGGCAGCACATCTGTGGAATAACTTTCCAAAAGACTTATCTGCAGAAAGAAATCATTTGTTATTTAGGAAAAGATTCAAAACAGCTTTATTTGACTAGCATATCTGTTTTTTTCTTATGATGTATTGCCTGTTGTCTTCTGCACTCTGATGCCTGTGGGCTATCAGCGCATTATAAATACAAAAATAAATAAATAAATAAGATGGCCACCATGGAGCTGGAAGGCTGGGCTCCCTACGGTGCCCTCTTCCATTTCCATGGCGGCCGGCAAAGGCAGAGGGAGCGAAACGATGGCTGCCGCCCGAATTGGTTAAATGGAGTTGAGGAGGGGCATTGGGGTTACTTCAAAAATGAAGGAAAGGTAGGTTGGAGAGAAAATGTCACTGCAGGGCAGGTGAAGCAGCCAACGGGTTCCATGGAACATGGGCTTAGACCAGTAGTTTGAGTTTTCGATCCAAGGAACCTAATTGGCTCCTCTGCTGCCCCGGGTGCTAATAATATTTTAAGTTGGATATAGAGTTGTCTGCCAGATACATTTTTTAACACTTTATAAAATTAAATAAAGGTATAAAGTGTGCATATGATGCCATTACAGGAAATTATCCTCATTTTGATTTACCACGGAGGAAGTAAGACTACCTAGATTGCTCTGTGGAATAAAGGTTCAAACATGAGCAGCATCTAAGCAGAAAGGTGGCTTTTGTGTTATACCTACAGCATTTTCTGCATTTTTTAAAACAATTTTTTAAAATTTAAAATACATTTGGTTTACATCTTAAACCTTACATTTGTGATTCGGCTAAATTAACATTGTCCTTATCTTAAAGTCTTTAACTTTAGTACTCTGGGTTACTGACAAAGTTTTCAGAAGTAATGGTTTCCCAGAAATTGATGATGGTAGCAATCATCTTTCTGTTGTTTCCCATTAGGATTTGGCTCCATCGTTCTTCGGTTGCCATTTCAACGGGATCACTTTGGTATTTGCCACTGTATATAAGTTGTTTCTGATTAAGTGCCTCCATTCCAATAATACATGGCATAAAGTTTTGGTTTTCCCCAAAGTTAGGCAGAATCTACAATCGCTATTCGCAACTTTGTTTTGGGTCCATTTCCCCAAGACTTCTCTTGTGGGGAGAAGATTCAGCCTCAGTCTTAGGAATTTGTCACAAATTCTTCGATCTGGATATAGGTTGAGACAGTGGTGGATTTGATTAAGCGCCCTTGATTCACCATTGCACTTTAGATTCAGTTTATATCAGTCTTTCTGATCTTGAGTGGCAAATTCAATCCAATCTAGCCGTGCCAGCTTTTTTTTTGCATTTTGAGGCATATGCGTCAGTGTTTCCAATGTAATTTCCTTTTTGTTACATATGCTCATGGCCACTTCCTTCCATTTTATTAGTACAGTGTCATTAACCTGTAAATGTGAAGTCCTCAAGATGTCTAGGGCCGGGATCTTTTCTTCACTGTTCAGCTTTCTGAATAGATCCAATGTTTTGCATTCTACTATTGATTTGGGCGATTGGAGGCCCAACTCATAGCGTATACGGGACATCGGCATAGCTTAGTGAAAATCCGTCCAGTAGTTTTTTTAAAAATGACCAAAACGTAGGTCACAAACAATTAGTGATATCTATGTCTGCTCCACGGACATACTTCCCTGTTCGCTCTGCACAGTTCTTGGAAGTTTTCTCGTTCTTGGCACTATCTGATTCGTGTGTCGAATAGGTGGATAAATTCATCAATGAGTCGATGTTTCCTTGATCGATTGTTATGGAGCTTAGGGACTGTGTGTTTGTGACCGCTCAGGTCCTTTCTTGGCTTCTGATGGATTCTTCATTTCGAAATTAGTTTTTCTCAAGGCCTTTGGTTCTAGGTGCTTAGATTTCTTTGTGGTATCATTAGCGCTGTGTGACAGATTTCTGAGGAAAGCTTTTGAACCTCTTTGTTGTTTTTTGGTTAATTTTTTCGAAGCCTCTGTTTTCACTTTGTGCAAAGTATTCTGGGGCTGTTGTTCGGATATGCTATAATTCTGGCTCCCTTTAGGTGGTTTACTGTTTTGGTCAGAATTTGGTACAATTGACTCAGGGATCGGATTAGAGATCTTTTTGCTCATCTTACTCTGTAGGTCTTCTGGTGTCAAATCAATCAAAAGTATATTCTCGTCTGTGATCAAGCCATCTGATTGGTGCTTGTCAATCTTGGTCTGAGAGCGTGGCGCCCTTGAATTAGAAAAGTGAGAGTTTGCTTCTTCATCTGTGAGTCCGTTCATCTTTTGTGTTTTATCTTGAGTATGATTGTTCGTTAGAGTTGTCTTGGTAAAAGTAATTAAAGCCTCAGTTAGTGATGCTTTGTCCATTCGGTCTTGTCTTGCTATAACGGCAAGCCGTTGCTGCCAAATGTAGCTGTTTTCCGCTTCTGTACTGAGGCGTTCTTGGATCTTGTGTATGAGCTGTTCGAGGCTCTTTTGTTTAGCAAAAATAGTGCCAAGTATCATAGTATGTTCTTTGGCTGTTTCAGTATTTGCTTCTTGTAGCTTTATATAAGGTATCATTGTTTGTGTTGTTACAGCAATCAATATATTCTGGAGGTCTAGCATAGAAGTAGCAACAGATTCCTGTTTATGTACTGGATTTGTTGGTCAGGAACAAACGGACTCTTCCATTTTGTGAGCTTTTTTCCTGTCATGTGCTTCAGTATTCGGTATTTGTGTCTTATTTACTGGTGCCGCGCCTACATGTGGGCAAGATAGTATTATCCGTGGTGTTAGTTTCAATGTTTATTCCTGGTAAATTAGCCTGCCGTTTATTTTTCCTATTTGTTTGTTGCAGTTCCATAAGAGTTTTGATTTCAGTTAAATCAAGTGAAAGGCGTTCCAATCGTCGTGGCTTATTGGTGCAGTTTCTTTTACAAATCGCTCTGATTTGGTTGCTCTTTGGTAATATTGTTTCCATTGCTCCTTGATCTTGATGGCTCTCTCTTTCTGCGAGAGTGGTATAATTATGGATGTACTATGGTAATTTCCATATGCTGTTTCCTTTGTGGTATCACCTTTCTTTGGCTCGACATGTATTTCAGCCTCTCTGGTTTGAAAATATTCAATCTTAATGACTTGTTCCTTTCCCTGTTGTGGTTGCAACAAGGTTTTTTCTCCAGAATCTGTTTCATCGTTGCTGGCCACTTTGTCAAGGTGCGGATCTAAAGAACTTGGAATGTCGTCATATTTATTTGTTGTTTCGCACGTCATCTCCGCATCTATTGTGTACAACTCGGCTTGCTGATTTATTTCCTTCGTGTTATCATCTGCTCTAATATCAGGCACTGTCTCTTTAAGAGAGGAGCTACCGAAGACTTTAGATTGACACAGTCTATCCTTCTCTGCTACATTGCTGCAGCTATCAAGGGGCTTAGGCTGCTTCTCCAACATTTATTTGGATCGTAGTCGTGTATGACGTCCCGATAATTGTTTTGTTATTGGTATTTTTGTGTCTTCTACGACTTTGGTCATTGTTCCGTAGCAGTTGGAGTTGGGGACAGAGCCTGCGCATGCTCTGATCCTCTTTGCTTTGCCCCCGCTCTCTCCCCCGCTCTCTGCCCCCAGTCTCTGCTTCTCTGCGGGCAGCTCCACGACTTGTTGTCGGCTGCCGATGCGTCACGGAACGGGCACTCACCCCCGCCTCACCTCTGACACAGAAACGCTCAGCCTCTACCGGCACACAGGTATCAGATTGCACTTTTGTTGAGGGTGGAGGGTGGAGGAAGGGGGGTGCACTACGGACTTCATGGCCTGATGCGTGGGGGTCAAAGGACAGGGTCCTGCAGTCCCCCCACGCTAGGCACTCCCAATGTCAAGTGGGGCTTCTGTTGTCAAGGTTTGGTCCGTCAGTTAAAAGACTTCTTATGATACAGAAAGGCCTCAGGGGAGGGGGACGAGTGAGGATTAGTTACTCCTGTTGTGATGTCGTAGTGGACAGTTAAGGTTTCTAACCTGCACAGGTTGCAACCGCGGATCTGCTGATCCGCTAATCCTGCAGACTCCAGCAGACTCCACACTCTGCCTCCACACTCCGCGGCCAGCTCTGCGGCCGGTAGTGGTAGATATACTGTTTCAAGGCAACTCCTCCAAGCAATAGACACAGTGGACAGACTCCAGACTCCACTCCAGCAGCATTTTCTGCATTTGTAAAATGCTCCATGCACAAATGTAATCTGCGCTTGCATGCAAGACATCCATAGTGGTGTTCCAGAGCAGTTGTGCATGCTCAATCACTAACTGCCCAAATAACCTTGCACTTCTTCAGTACTGGCCAGATCTGCCTACATTTGAAAAGGAAGACACCTGGATGCCATGCCCACACCTACACGAAACTCCACCGACCAGCCCCACCGACATGTTGAAAAGAAAGCTAAACACTGCATATTTTGGTGACATGGCACCAGATATGGGTAGAATGTGTGCCACCAATTAGTGCCTCACCCACACCTCCTTGTAACTGCCTGCTAATGGTAATGTTGTAGTTAATTACATGGAAGCTAGTGGGCAGTTACTGGGAAGACTAGGAATCTCAGAGATTCCAGACTCTTCCCTGGAGATCTGGAGAAGAGCGTGGAAACTTGGAGTCTTCAAACTAAATCTAGGCTAAATGAGACCAGACAGGTCTGGCACTGACTCACATACAGACAGCACCCTTTACATAGCTACGAAGGTACCACAGTAGTAGTTCCTATTTAATCAATTCCAAACATTTGCAAACTCATACTGTCTTCTTCACAATCTCTAAACGAAGGACGTGGAATTTTTTCAGTAAGCACCAAGACCTGTTCAAACATGTGCATGCTGCATCTTATAACATACACACCATCTTAATGAATGTATCACTCTATTTTGGATGTTTAAGACCTTGAGAAATTCATGCCAGACTCTTTCATTCAACTTCCCTTTTGTTTGTTTAAATTTGACAGCAGAGGTTCGTCATTCAAGACTGCCAATTATTGCTGTGAATGTAAATAAACACATGGTAAAACATGCATCACCATCCATTTCTCACGAATATGAAGACTTATCTCACTTGAATCGCTGAGATAAGCTTGAAATTGTATTTGTGTTTTAGCTCAACATATTCATCAGACAGCTCTAGTCTTGCATGGCCACAACAAAATAGCTCTGCAGAGTCTGCGAGCTGAAGATGTGGCCTTTGGGGATGTTCTGCTTATTCAAGGGCTCATAAACACTTCCCTGCCATCTGCAGGACTCAGCTGCAGTAGTCCCAAATATGACAGAATCATTGTCAAAATTAATATTAAAGGGCCAGTGGCCTTCAGATGACAGACCCTGCAGTCCAGTTAAACAGATGTGTTGGAAGAACAATAACTAAATCTGATATAATATTTTAGGGACATACATTTTATTTCATGACAAGCCTTTGTGGAGAAGAAAGATGTTTTCTTTAATGTTAGAATGATGTGCTGAATACAGCTTAAAGCCCGGAAGGAAATATGAGTGTTTAGTTTAATCCAAAAGGGACTAATATATATATATTACACAGCCACAGCAGTGGCTGTGTAGTTATGGTTAAGTTGATACTCCCATAGGAAGAGCAAGAAATGTATATGGCCCACTCAGAATTTGTATGCAAAGTTTGGTGAGGTTTGGTCCGGGGGGGCAAAGTTATAGGGGGGGTCCCAAAATGTCTTTTTTTCCCATAGACTGAATGGGGAAAAAACTTTGCTCACACCTACAGCCCAAACCGCTGGAGGATTTTCACCAAATGTGCGGCAGGAGCAGCGTCTTGGTCCCGAAAGCGTGCTTTTGTAAATTTGGTGAAAATCCGTCCAGTAGTTTTTTAAAAAATGACCAAAAAGTAGGTCACACAAAATTAGTGATATCTATGTCCGCTCCACGGACATACTTCCCTGTTTGCTCCGTGGACAGTGTCCTGATTGGCTAATCAGCTTGCGTCATGCTCGCGGACATGCATCGTGTTTGCTGATTGGATGGTGAAGAGCGTGGAGTGCGTCTGATTTTTGGGGAACTCCCGCCATCATGTATCCGTGGACAGCGCGGTGACAAATGGTGGAGAAAGACAATTTTGGCAAGTGTGTTGGCATGTAAGACTGTTTGGGGATGGTGGGGGAGTAAGAGATGGGTCAAATGTTGTATTTATTTAGGTGGCAAGCACCCCTGTTGTGTTCGTTGTGTCTGCGGTGTCCGTATCGATCAAAATGGGGGTGTCCTAAGGACACGGTACCTGTCTGTGTTGTCCGCAGGCAAGTTGGAACTGTTCTAATAACACCCGTGGTGTCCGGGATGTCCGCAATCAAACAAAAATGGGGGTGTCCTAAGGACACTATACCTGTCCGTACTATCCACAGGCAAGCTGAAACTGCTCTAAGAACACGCACGGTATCCGGGATGTCCGCAATTAAACAAAAATGGGGGTGCCCTAAGGACACTATACCTGTCCGTACTGTTCGCAGGCAAGTTGAAAGTGTTCTAAGAACACACCCGGTGTCCGGGATGTCCGTAATTAAACAAAAATTGAGGTGTCCTAAGAACACTATACCTGTCCGTACTGTCCGCAGGCAAGTTGAAACTGTTCTAAGAACACACGCGGTGTCCGGGTTGTCTGTAATTAAACATAAATGGAGGTGTCCTAAGGACGCTATACCTGTCCTTACTGTTCGCAGGCAAGTTGAAACTGTTCTAAGAACACGTGCGGTGTCCGGGATGTCTGTAATTAAACAAAAATGGGGGTGTTCTAAGGACACTATACCTGTCCGTACTGTCCTCAGGCAAGTTGAAACTGTTCTAAGGACACACACAGTGTCCGGGATGTCCGTAATCAGGCAAAATGGGGGTTTTCTAAGGACACAATACCTTTCCGTGCTGTCCGCAGGCAAGTTGAAACTGTTCTAAGAACACTTGCGGTGTCTGCGGACATAAAAAATGCCCATATGGCATAGTTAAAATGTTTGATTCTGTGGGTGTGATCTATGGGTGTGATATCCTTTGGCCATGCACCCAAGACGAAAGTTATAAGTACCGAAGTTATAAGCCACCATGGGTGTGATATGCTGCGGTGGTTGTTTCCAGGGCCTAGAGTCTTCCGTGCATGGCCGAAGGCCATGTTCCCAAGACTGAAGTTATAAGCACTGAAGTTATAAGCCACCATGGGTGTGATATGCTGCGGTGGTTGTGGCCAGGGCCTAGAGTCTTGGGTGCATGGCCGGAGCCCATTCACCCAAGACTGAAGTTATATGCACTGTTTGCTTCAATGGTTGTGTTATGGAGCAGTATTTATGAGTTTTACTTATTGTAATATACTTACTGTTTGATTTGGTAAGTGGAGTACATATATTCTTTGTCAATTTCTGTGATAAAAGAAAAGATCATGTTAGTATTGGTAGTTTGTAAGGACTTATAACATTGAATAATAGACATATTTTATTAATTTCGACCCTCATATTTAGTATGTTTCAAACCAGTGTACTGTTCAATTTGCTCAGTTTCTGTGTTTGTTTTTCAAATCATTGGGTCTGTGGAAAAAAATGAATCTATGTCGGATTAAAAAAACCCTTTTTTTATGCTGCAGTCTGTTTGTTTGTTTTCAGTGTTCAATTGTTGTTTCTGGCTAATGTTCTATCTGTTGGCTTGTTGCAGATTTTTGGAGCAGTTAGATACCTGTTGGTGTATTCTGTCTATTTTTTGTTATAATTTAGTGGTATTGATTTATCTGTTTGGTTGTTGCAAAATCTTGGGGCAGTTAGATACCTGTTGGCGTATTCTAACAGTTTATAGTTGTTTAATTGAAGTTTTGTTAATGTTTAAGAACAGATTAGTTATTAAATTTTGGTTCTAAGAAAATTAAATAAGTGTTTGTAAGATTTGCTGGTAATCTCTGCTTTAGAGTAATGGTACTATCATTACATTCGAACCATCCACATTTCTTTTTAATATATGCAGTGTAGTGACCTGCATTGATTGTGGCTCCTGCGTGGTAGATTATACCTATTGTTGTGAAGGTTTTCTTACCAAGTGATACTTGACCATGTGTGAATCCAGTTAACTTGCAGTTGTTTTTGGTACCATCTGCATTGTAACGTAGAAGCATTAGTATTACGTATTTACTATGTGTTTGTATTAGTCAGGTGGATCGATTATCTGAATTGCAGATAGTATATAATCTACCATGGTTTGCATTTTGTACAAGTTGCTGAAATGGAACGGATTCACAATTAGGTATGGATACATACACGAAGCTGTCATTAGGGATGTGTTCCTGGTTCACATTGTTGCTGAGAGTGCATGTATGTTTCCACATGTATGAAATCTGGAAGATTTCATTTATAGGTATGTTTTTGTTTTCCAGTACCTGTAGTAAGTACATTAGAAATTATTGTGGATCTTCTTGTGAGTTTATAGTGAATTTCACCATTCCAGCACAGTAGTCCAATTCTTATCTTATTCCATGAACACTATAAGTGTTGTCAGGATTGTTTGTTGAGTTTCTATGAAGTACTAACATTTGCAAACACAATTGGTCTGTACTGTGTAAGTAAATGTTGTCAACAATTGGTGGCAATTGAAATATAATATTCATTGCTACATTTGCGTAGCAACTTACACCAATTATATTTGAAAATTTGAATGGACCAGATAGGTCGGTGTCTGAGTCATTTTTTCGGATTGTGTGTTGCTTCTTTGAAGAAGTACCTGAGTTACTTTGAGAAATAGGTTCTTCTTTGGTTGTAATTGATGAAGCATTAGCTTTTTTTCCTCTCTTTGGAGGATTTGCAGTGAGATCCTGTTGCATTTCTGTTTGAATTAGTTTTCTTTTACAATGTTTTCCTTTTTGTGCAACAGGATATGTTTTTAGATGGGGGGTGTATAGTGAACGTAGTTCATTGTATTCTAAAATGCAAGGAATATCAGCGTTTACTTTACTTGCATCAAAGTTGATGAGAAATAGACCGTCAAGTGGGTTACCAGACATTTGGTCGAAAAAAATTGGTTGACCAGACAAATGGTCGAACCAATTTGTTCGAAAACCAAATGGTCGAATTTTTTTATTTTTATTTTCACCCCTTTTTTTATTTTTTGGGGGGGTCCCCCCCAACCCCCTTTTTTCCTCTAAAAACCCCTTTTTTTTAAAAAACGAAAACCCGAAAAATAAATATATAAAAAAAAAAAAAATGGACTATTTGGTTTTCGACCAAATTGCGTCGACCAAATGTCATTCGACCAGTTTTCAGTCGACCAAATGACTGGACACCCGTCAAGTGTACGTAAGCGTGATAGTGCTACGTAGCTCATTCCTTCTTTAAAGACTGTGTTACCAATATCTATCAATGCTTTGTCTAGGGTAAGAACTTGTGATTTATGAATGCTGACTGTGTATGCTAGAGTTAGAGGAAATTGTTCTCTGCGTACATACATGTCGTTGAAGAGAAGGAATAGAGCTGTTGAGCACCCTATCCTTTTTACTTGTGAAAGTTTGTCAAAGAGAATATTGACAAACTAAATGTCGTTGTCACGTGGGTATGTTTGAAAGCCAACAACTGTACCCAGTGCACCATTAACTAGTCCTTGCTCTACGTCAAGGTTACGTTTAAGCACTACTCTACAGTTTAAGGATAATTTTAATATTTTCTCCAAACCAGCTGTGTTGGAGATAGAATTTTCTAAGGTATTTAGTCTTGTTGTGGCTTTTTGACACATGGATAGTTTTATACCATGTCTGTCCAGTTTGTATGTGGAGCAAATTTCAATTATTGGTTGCATTTCTTTTTTCAACATTGTTTCATCGATTTTGGAACAACTTGCAAGAGTTGCCATTAAGGACATACAATTGACATTTTTATGCGCTAATTGTTCCATAACATCAGTAGCACATGAGTTATGGCCATAACGTGCATGGATGTACCGGGTTTTTAATATTGCTTGTGCTTCTTGAGATAGTACACCAACTCTAATACTTTTTAAAATGTTGGAGTAGGTGAGGTCTGCAGACTGTCGCATGTTTTCTGTTAATTCTTTGTATTGGAAACGTTGCCAAAGTTTGACATTTCCTATGCTGCCAACAGTTTTACGGCAGAGTTTGTGCCCTAATTTTTTAAAAATAGGTTCACCTTTCACTAGTGCCTATTGAAGAAGATCTCTGAAAACAATAATGTGTTTTCCTCCAAAGAGCTCTTCGTAGTCTGTTTTGAGTATTTCTTGTAATCTGAGGTGAATCAAAGCCAATATTAGGTTGGGGACCATGCTCACTTCATCTATTAGTAGCATTTTCATTTGTTTCAAAACTCTTCGTAGTTCCATTGCAGCTTCTGTAGAAAGTTTGTAATAATCTAATTTGTTTTGGTGTTCTACTGGAAGGAGTAGTAATTGGTGTAAAGTGACACAGCCTATGTTGTAGGCAGCTAAACCTGTGGGGCAGTTACAACACTGACAGTTTGTTGTTTGTCAATTGTTGAAGGAACTTGCTGATGATTTTGATTAAGAATGTTTTGCCTGAACCAGCTTCACCACTGACGTATAGTAATATAGGTTTGTAATTTTGGCAGGTACATTCTTCATTTTCTTGTTGTACACCATGTGCAATTTCTTGTGTTACTTCTTGAAAAATGCTACGCTGCTCATTGTTTAGTTTTGATTGTAGTTTAGTTAAGTCTTCTCTATCTTCATACTGACACATGCTGTTTTCTACTTCTGTCATAGCTAATTCTGCCTCATTTGCTATTAGTGGCTGTCCCAGTGGTTCTTGGCTTCCTGTTACAGAAGCTTGAGTACTGTCAGGAGTGCCCGTATCTAGTTGGGCCTGGAGTTCTTCTTCGTGTTGCTGTTCATTGTGCAACATTGTTTTCTATTGTGTAAAGTTTACATCAGTGAGAGTGCTTTCATTTGCTTTGAAGGTGTCTTCATAGGAGTCATAGTTATCTAGTATTTCTTCTTCTTTTCTCCATGGTTTATAGAGTTGTAGCAGGGACATGTAATATAGTTCTTTATGTTGAGGAGTTTTTAATGACAATTTGATATGATTAATTAAACTTGGTTTGGTAGGTTTTACTAATCTGCCTTCACAATGTGTCACTCTGTATCTACCTTTTTTTTCATCGGGTTTTATGTTATTTTTGTATTTGAAGTTTTGGGCTATGTGGTATAGACACATGGTTTCCAAAGTGGTACTTCTGTTTGGGTAGTATGTGTCCAGTAAATTGTTCTTCAAAATGTCTTGGCTGCTGGGATCATTTTTGGCTATTGTTTCTATGTCGTCATATGATTTGAGAACTCTTTTCTAGATTTAGCAGGACCAAGACTTAGCCATACTATATTTTCAGATTTTCCATACAAAGCAGTACCGGTTAAACGATCTGCAGCTTCAAAGCAGCCACATTCTCTATGGGAGAGCATTTTTATGGCCATTTGTACAATTTCTGAGACAGTGTTTTGTCTGATGACAGGTCATTCCAGAGGTCTTGTAGCTCTGTTTTTTCTGCTTTGGTTAAGT
Source organism: Ambystoma mexicanum (assembly GCF_040938575.1). NCBI lineage: Eukaryota > Metazoa > Chordata > Amphibia > Caudata > Ambystomatidae > Ambystoma > Ambystoma mexicanum. The sequence goes on along the minus strand of NC_090937.1, from coordinate 585,156,467 downwards.
AGGCTGTAACATATCGTGCAACTGCAGTGGAATTGTCTGCAATGCACTGAACATCTATGTTTGCATTCCACAATAGGGCAATGATTGCATTGTAATCATTGATATATTTTGCTTCTTCTGTTCTTTTTATGTAATATGTTTTTTAGGTGATTTATCTTTAAAACTATGTCTAACTGAAGACATGAAGTTGTTCACTTCACCTGTTTCTGTACCTGGTCTAGGGAAACCAAAGCGGCATTTGGTGTAGTATTTCCCTTTGTTTTTGGATTTGCGATGACAATATTTGCCACATTTGTGTCTTTGAAATTGCAGAATTTGTGCATGAAGATAACTATTTGCTGCTTCTGATGGAATTTCACAAGTGACATATTTTTAATAAACTGTAACACAGTGGAATCACTGTCTTGACCAAATTTAGGAGCATCTTTATTCCATAAAAGCATGTGGATATGTGGTGCCCCTCTGGCTTGGTATTATTTTCTCCAAAAGAAGTGTTGCAAAGTTCTGCGGCAAAGCACACACACATGGTTTGGTACTTCAGCGGATGTACTTTTGAATTTTAGTATTTCTTTTTTGTATGTGTGTAGTAGAAGGTTGCCATGTGCAGAATTGTTGCTAGTCTGTTGTAAAGCTATTGCATTTTGTAAGTGGTTTTCACTTCGAAAATATTTCCTCTGTATATGGTTGATTTCTTCGAGTAGGTCTTTGGCTGTACCATGTAGAAGATTGTTATTTAAATTGGCTATATGTACTATGCTAAAGCAGGACTTTTAGCATAGTACAGTTTATAGACTAGATTTCTTATAGTTGAATGATGTGTTGATATCATTTTGATATGATGGAAGCTGCTTTTGAAATATGTCCTGAATTGCAGGCCAATGAATGTCCTTGCAGTCCTGTGTATTTGCGCACTGGACAGGTATCGATATTTTGCAGCAGTTTTATTTTGATTTTGTCTTTGCATTTAATATATTGATTGAGGAACTGGCGTAAAGATTTGAAAGATCTTTTGGCAATGTTACACATTGACGTGCATGGCCATTTGTTTACTGGACGTTCAGGTTCAGTCGAATGGAGAATTGATATTGAGTTTTCTGGGGATATTTTTGTAAGCAGTATTTCTTGTTCCATTATGGTATTATTAAGTTTTTCAAAACCTCGTCCACTGCTATGGATGGCAATTGTGTTTGTTTGATTTTGTTTGTGTGCTTCTTCATTGAAATATGGTTCTGTGCTTGTGGTGTGACTCCATTCACCTCCACAGATATTTAAGAATATATTTTTGTTGACATTCCGTTTATTGAGAAGCCTTTTTGTAATTTAGTACTTAGTTTTGTTAGTGGTTTCCTTCTGTTTAACACTAAAATAAATAACTTTCTTTTGAGAAGGATTGCACTGTCTATCAAAGCTTCAAAGATTAATTTTCTACGGTAGTTTTTAAGGGTTGTGCATGATTTGTCTCCTGTTTTTATAAGATTCGGAAGGACTGTGTGGCGGAACATTTTTGCTAATATACTTTTTTGGTATGGTTACTTCCTACTATATCAAGATTTATAGGAGCAGTTTTAGCAGTAGTGGTAGTTGCATTTCTGTTAATCATTTTCTGTTTTCTTTTGCATTTTGATAGAGAAGGCAACGTTTCTGTACTGCAAGATTGTTTTGTTTTGCTAAATGACTGTATTAGCTGTTTTGTTTGAACTTTTTGTACAAACTCTGCTAGAGATGGATGCTTACTTTGGACTTTTTATATCCATTTGCTCTATTTCTGCTTTGCTTTCTACTGTATTGCTTTCTGGTAGGCATTCTGTGGGGTCTGTTGAAACAAAAAATTAGAAGGTATGGGTTGTGCTGTTGTGCAATGTATGTGTGCTGTATGCATGAGTGTCTGCGTATGATGGTAAAGATGTATCTGGTGGTGTGCGATTGTGCATTGGGCAGCTACAATTAGTTGGGAAGGCTATTCTTCTATTTGTGTGTTACTATGCGGTTCAGATGACAGTAGAAAGTGAGCTAGTGGTGAGGATAAGCACTAATGGTAAATCAAATGGTATAAAATTAAAACAATTCTTTGTTTTGTAATACTAATATTCTAGGGGCTGAGTTATGTTATTTGTGCTCTGAAAAACAGGGATTGTGTGCCATTCTGCATGCTAATCCCTGTTTAATAAATGGTGATTTGTGGGCAGAATGGTGAACAAATCTTCGTTTTTTTGGTGCACAAATTACATGAATCACCCGCACAGTGTGTCTGACTAACACATTTTAACAACAAGATGATACATACAATTAACATTATAACAGTAACAGTGGAAGCAATTTAAAATTGAGAATCAGACCAAGAAAACAGTAAGTAGAGCAATTAAACTGAAGGGGAGAAGGAGAGTAGTGCAATAGAAGTGAGAGAGAGGGAGGGGTGAGGAAGAGGAGGATGAGGAAAACGGATGGGGTTAACGGTGAAAATGGGGGTGAGGGGGAAGGGGAGGGAGATGATTAAGGAGATAAGGCAAGGGGGGGGCAAGAAGGTGGGAGGTGTTTCATGGTGGGGAATGGGAAAGGAGAGATTTGAAGTAAGTGCAGAATGAGGAAAAGGTAGAAATAGAGCGGCGTGAGAGAGGTAAGGAGTTCCAGTGCAGGGGGGCTAGGAGATGGAAGGAGCGGAAATGGGATGTGGCACAAGGGGTAGGAGGAACAGTGAGAAGAAAGTGGTTAGGAGAGTGAAAGGAGTGGGAGGGAGTGTAGAAAGAGAGGAGAGAGGAGAGATAAGGGGGAGCAAGATTGTAGAGAGATTTAAAGACTAGGCAGAGAAACTAAAGTAGTATAGTACTTACTCTTTTTTGTGGAATGAGCAGGTTCCTTTGTAGTTGGTGTTTGTAGTTCAGATGGTGCTGTTTTCCAGGAGAGTGGTCTTCACTGCAATTGTAAAAGAAAGAAGTTAGTAATTCTGTGTGTTTATAGCAGTGATGTTAATTGAGAGATTAATTTTTATGTCTTTGCAGTTTTATTCTTGTTTGATTTCTGAACATAGTGTATGCATGCAATTTCATTTGACTATGTGCAGCCTTTATATTTCATGTTCAACATGCTTGTAAATGAGTATAATGTTAAGTGTATGAAATTCATTTGGGTTTTAAAGCTGTGTTATAGAATCTTAGTAGAAAGAAGAAATAATGTTACATTTATTTTGCAATTGTTATTAGGTAAATGGCAGAAACGGTATAGTAAAGCATGGAATATATGTATTTGTGAAGTTGTGGGTAATAAAGTAGAAGGATGTGATTTACAGGTAGTGGTGTTATTGCAGCTGGGAGCATTTCAATGAAAGTGTCTATGTGTGTGAATGTATTAAGATGCATGACATTTTACTGGCTGTGTGTAATTTTATGGTACACTACTAAGTGTTTTTCTACAATTATATTGTTATTTCTTCCATCTTCTAATATTATAATTTTTTAGATAGGTGTGTGTGTAAAGAAAAATAGATAGTAGACAGGCTTGGAAGTGACAGTTGATGATACCAGATGGAAAAAATGACAATAAGTTCATTTTATAGGCTATACAGGTTAAGTGGCAGTTACTCTGTTTATAAGCATTTATAAGAGTTGTACATGTAATGTGCAGAAATATGCATACCTGTAGTTTATATGCATGCATGTGGATATGCATGCATCTGCAAGTAGAAATCTTGGAGACTTGTAGAGTAGTTTTTGTAGTAGGTGCTTTCCAATGATATGAGACTTGTTCAGTGATCAACAGTACATTTTAAGTGCTGAACTCTGATGATGGAGTTAGATGTAGATGTCTTGGATGTGATTGGTGGATGGTTGTGTGACTGGTTAGCTGCATCCAATGAGGGAATGGCACAGAGAGTGAAGTGGAAATGATAGAAGGGATGTCCAAGTTATGATATGTCTGCGGACATGGTGGTAGTCTGCGGATATTGCATATTACATACAGGGATTTTGGGGTGGAGAGGCATGCAAATGAGAATGAGCAGAGCAACTGATTGGTCAGTAAAGTTTAGTGGGTGTGTTGTGTAAGGAGAGAGTTTGTCAGAAAGTCTTTTTCCTGAGAGAAGAACAGTTAGCTATGGCTGTGTGTTTCAGAAAACAGATTGTCTAGATTTTGGGAGACTCATGGATACATTGGTTGGAGGTGCATGCAGAACGCTGTGGAGTAGCTGCAGATTTTGGATTCCCTCATGTGGAAGTGCACTGGCATGGAGTACGTGGAATGAAGTGGCTGGACTTGGTGCCTCTCTGTGCTAGTTTGGAGACAGAGCTTCATCCAGACGTAATTATAATTCATTGTGGAGGGAACAGTTTAGGACATGTGTCAGGAATTTCTTTGCAATTTGCGATGAAAGAAGGTCTCGGGAAGGTCATGGACATGTTTCCAACTTCCCAAGTAATATTTTCTCGTATTGCGCAGAGACAAATATGGCTGCGTTCTTCTTCATTTGGTCCACAAATGGAGAAAGCAAGGCGGAATGTTAATAAGGCTGTTTGTGCATTTCTAAGAGATGTTGGCATGTCTTCTTTCCACAATGAAAATATTATGTTTCGTAGCACGTATATTTTTCGCAACAATAACAATAACAATCCCTTGTACACACTTTTCATGAAAAGTAAATGCACATGTGATGTCATTAGTGATGTCATCAATGACATTTGTGATGTCATCTTTGATGTCCTTGATGTTAGTCTTAGCAGTGCCCGGTGGTGGCGCGAGTTATGGTTGCTTAGCGTACGATAACTAGTGAATTTCAGGGGTTTTACTTGGAACCATAACGTCCCTTTAACAAAGTTTTTTTACTGAATTTCATAGGATTTTAGTAGAGCAACTTAACGATAACGTCCCTTTAACAACTTTTTTTACTGAATATATATATATATATATATATATATATATATATATATATATATATATATATATATAGAGAGAGAGAGAGAGAGAGAGAGAGAGAGAGAGAGAGAGAGAGAGAGCTTGCAGAAAAAAAAACCTGCCAGAAATAGATCAATGCAGTGATTGGTACAATACCCCATTCACTGTCCTGTGTAATTCTATGAGTCAAATACATAGCGGAATAGACCCCAATAAACAAATGTTTGGGTCCTTGTTGCAATTATTTCAATTACAGATGACATGGAACTAAAGCCTGGGTGCATGTGGCCCTAGGTAATGGGTCTCCGTAAACTCATATGTCTTTAATTCAAGTGTTTTTTGTGTGTGCTCCTGCTACTGGGCTAAAATATGCAGCCACACCGTCTATCTTCCTAGCATCGTAAATATCATGTGTTACTGTTCCCCAACTAGATGGCACTCATTTCATCAGATATATAAAGATGAAAAGCAGAAATGAACCTCTCAGAATTAAAACATGCACGTTCCAAAAAGTGTTGGTCTCTCTGTATTTTGTTGCGTGGTGGCTAGGTTTCTGCTACATGACTCCAATACATACATACAAGCATGCATACATAAGGCTTTCTTTTCATTCAAACTGCAGTCATCTACTTGCACACTAAAGCCTAGTGTGAAAAATCAAAAGCTAGTACTACAGAAAAACCAGCCTCCACATATCTCATCCAACTACTTCATTCACACACTAGTTTCATAAGGGTTCGCTGGAAGAGAGTGCTCAAATTATGTTCTGACATTTTTTAGCCCATCATTTTGCATTTATTTACAATCCATGAATACATTACAGAACTGCAATAACCAGAGTGCAATAGGATGTGATCTTAAAAGCCAAGACTTGTTGGTTATTTCACTCCTGGCATGAGACACCATTAGATAATTTCCAATAGGTTTTAGTACTTTCAACACTTAGACACACCCTTATGTAGAGGTGGAGTCAAGGACCCCCACCAAAAGCTCTGCCCCCATGTTGCCTATATGTTGGGAGGCGGAAATTGCAAGACATGCAGTATCAGTGAGGATGACTGTACTTCAGAAAATCCTGGACACAAGTTATCCATTGAGAAAGCTCTATATGCATTCACAAAGAAGTAATGCCTTTTGGACAAAGTCCCGGAAGAAGTGTGAAAATGAGTGAAAGCGAAGACTGGTGACATCATGCAGAGCAGAGATGACGCACCTAGAAAAGATGCACAAGGCAAACGATGATAGACGTTCTATACGTTCTGAAGAGGAGGTGGTAAAGATGAGCAACATTTCAGGCTCCAGGTGAAGATGCTCATGCTACAGAAACGCTGAAGAAAATACAAATCATTTTATACTTGTACAGACGCAGTAACGCAAGTAGACAAATTAATCTTAAGGCTGGCTACGTAGTGAATAATTAACGATGCACCAATGTATAATACATAGGAATGTATAAAACCTGAATATTCAACAGTGCACTTTAAGCAAGGCTTGAAACCGTGTGATTGGAACAGGTTTTTCATTGTGGTGCAGATTGAAAATAACCAAAGGAAATGGAGAAATACAAGAAAGGCTTTGCTGGCCCAGCATCAAGAAGAGGCCACTTTGATCCTGGTTGTCCATCTAGTAGTTACATGAACTTGGGAAGGAAACAAACTTCTGTTTGAAGTGGAATGGAAAAACACTCAAGGCATCAAAAGTTCTTCATTTAATAGGTTAAATGCAGAAAAGAGCTCAGAAACACAGTCTCCAGTAACATGGTCAGATCAAAATAGACATTGGGTCGAGCTACACCGAAACCAAGAATACACTCCCTTTATTTCTCAGGCACAGAGAGCTGCTACAAGGCCGAGTTCAAAGCCTTAATTGACTGGCAGACTGCAAGAGTGATGATAGATGTTGGACTAATTGGGAGGGGAGGCATGATCACGCCAACCTTCCCTGCACATGCACCTGCGTGCTGCTAGCATGTGGAATATTCCAGAAGGGTACAAAGGTGCCAAACCAATGGTAGGGGCCACATATCGAAGAGCCCTATAGTTTGTATAACCAATAAAGTGTTGAGTATTAGTATGACACGGAAGATGATTTGCACTTGGGATGGGCTTAGTTGCGCAACTGACAGTAGAGACCTAATCATTTCCCCCGTCAGTATGGAAGGTATATTTAGATGTTACCTGTAATCCTATCACATCCCCAAGAAGGTTTTTGTAGTTTGCCACGTAATGTGATAATACTTATGACATGTTTTGACTATAAAAGTTGTGTTTTTTATGATATGCGCTGAGAGAAATAGAGCGAATGTCCACAGATATGCGTTGTAATTCCCTGTTTTGTACAACTGAAAATAAAACAGACCAGGTTTTGCCAACTTCCTGAGTCAGTTTGATTATTGATCTTTGAGTAAATTTGTCTTAAAGGGCCCTAGGTGTAAGGGTTCACGTGCTAGCAGAGAGATGATGGTTCAAGATCCGTCGACCCAGTAGGCTTTTAAGGGTCTTGGAAATATCAGATATCCCCCGTCATATAGCTGGAGGACCACGAGGCTCCCTGTGGCTAGCGGCCGCAACTAAATCTTGCAAGAAAAACAAAGTAGATTGGACGGGTCCATCTTTCACAGAGTTCTCCTCCCGGTTTTTACAGGCAGCTGAGCGGACCGAAGGCTAAGGAAGCTGGTTGAGGAGGAGACGATCCTGAGGGTCAGGAGCTGAAAAGCAAATGGTGAGTAGATTGAGAGAGGTGGCAACAAATAACTGTGAATTAAATGTGGAAAGTAATAATGGGGAAAGAGTGTTAGGCAGAATTATATGCATCACCCATTGGGAACATCACACACAATTAAGACTACAAGTGACTCTTAATACATCACACCACACCCAATAGATTCCAGACAAGTTAAGTTCACACATGAAGTGTGAGCATAATGGACTCCAGCAATTTAAAAGGGTGGGAAAGACAAAGTTAGGTAAAAATTGATCAGCACCAACAGGCAAGTAAGCAGGGAAATCTAGAAAGAGGAACTACAGTGATGGAATCAAGTCAAAAAGGCTTAGGGCCAAAGTCAATAGGACAAAAGTCTTTTGCTCAAGATCACACAGTTCAGGGTAGTTTGTGGTTAAGTCTTTGCCAAGAGTTTCGGACGAAGTTGTTCAGCAGAAAAGTTCATTTAAAGAGTAGAGAAGGACAAGCCCTCAGATTGGAGAAAAATTTCACACATTTTCACCGCAGGTGGACGAAACGAACAACCGGATTTGCACAGTACCTTTCAATGGAGAAGAAGCTGTAGCTGAGGCGGACGTTCCTGGCAGGTCCAGCAGGCTCACGGTTCCTGAAGTGACTGTCGGACTGACATGAATTAGGAAGATTGGAGGGTCCTGCACTGCCCAGGGAAGAAACCAGCAAAGCAAAAGCAACAAATAAAAGGTGCGCTCCTTAAAACCCAAGCAGGGTCCGACCTTCCTGGCTATCCAGTTCACTTTAGCTCTGTACAGCAAATTTGACCAGAGGAGGGAGTCCTGGCTTGCAGTTTGGGTGAACTGGTTGCTCCCACCAGCTCAGGGGAAGAAGATTCCTGGTGGATCTTCTCTGTCGTTGGAACTTGAAGATTCGGACCTGCAGCAGGGCTTCACCGGGCAGTTCAGTCGTTGTAGGTGTCCTCTTCTGTCAGCTCCTTGTCGGTTCTTTCGTTCCAGTGGTGACTCTGCCTTTCCAGACCCAGAGTCCCCCGCAGACATACAGGCGCCTAAGGAGGGCTTCTGCGTAGAAGCCCGCGAAAAGACGGTGAACAAAGGAATCAAATCTGGTTTGGCGCGCAGAGTAAAGCACAAGAAAGACTTTTACAGAAAGAAATGGCAAATAAATCCAGCCAGAACCAAAATAAAACATATATTGTCTAGCAGGTTTAAGTTTGAGGCTACCAAGATAGCCTAAAACAATACCAAGGTTATTTAAGATAACCGTGGTAGGAAAAATAGGGTAGTTAACACTGCCACCAGCCAAGTCTTGATGAAAAGGGAGCCAAACAATGCTCCAAGAGAAACAGACAAAAAGGGATAACTAGTAAAACTTTCCAGTACTCTATGTAAGATAGGGTGTACTGGGTCTAATAAAGTTAATGGCAACTTTATATACCCTGGGAGACAGTAGTCAGTCCCAGAAAATGGAGTTTGAGTTGGGAAGTCTAAAAGACAACCCTGTATCACTGCACTGAAGGAGCTGTGTAACACACAGTAAAAAGATGATGCCTGTGGAGTAGGTGAGTCTCCACAGTTTATGAACACAAACATTTTAAACACACACAGCAAAACACATGTAAGAGTGGGAAAAAAGGCTCACACTCTTACCAGGTGAAAAAAATAAATCCTAGAAATCCAGCAAAGCTGCTGAGGGACTCAGTAGGTAAGGGAAATTAGACATTTTGGAGAATTCTCCCGAACACTCGCCCCCTCCCCCAGATTGAGGGACAGGAGGATATAATCCACTCCTGGATGAATCTCTACCTCTCATCGGTTAAAAACATCCTAGAGTGACCATCAGCATTTTGGTGGTGACATCCTGCTCTGTGCTCAATGGTATAATCAAACCCTTGCAGGCAGATTGACCATCTCAGACGTTTTGGGTTTTCCCCTTTCATTTGCATTAACCATTTTAAGGGTTGGCGGTCAGTTTGAATCACAAAAGTAGATCCATACAAGTATGTTCTAAACTTCTTCAAAGACCACACAATGGCAGAACATTCACGCTCTATGGTTGCCCACCTCGTTTCTGGTTCCTTCAGTTTTATACTGATGAAGCAAATGGGGTGCTCCCTACCTTTCTCATCCAGTTGACTAAGGACTGCACCTATACCTGTATTGGATGCATCTGTCTGCACAATGAAGGGTTGGTGATAATCAGGTGCTCTTAGGACTGGAGCTTGACAAAGGTCTTTCTTCAGGTTTTTAAAGTCTTGATTGCACTCCTCATTCCATCTAATCTTTTTAGGGCATTTTGGAGAGGAGATCACATTCAAATAAGAAGCTATGGTCCCATAGTTCTCTATGAAATTCCTGTAGTACCCAGTGAGACCTAGGAAAGCTCTCACTTGGGTATGAGTAGTAGGGGTGGCCCAGGTTTGTACAGCTTATACTTTGCTATGCAATGGCCTTATTTCACCTCCTCCTACCTCATGATCAATGTAGACCACTTTGCTCTGACCAATTTGACATTTGCTTGCCTTTATGGTCAGATGGGCCTGCTCAAGAGCGTGCTAAACATATCCTAAGTGATCAATATGTTCTTTCCATGTAGGGCTGAACACTGCAATGTCATCCAAGTATGCCATGCAGAAGTACTGCATCCCATTCAGAACTTGATTGGCCATCCTTTGGAATGTAGCAGGTGCATTCTTTAGTCCAAAAGGCATAACCTTAAAATGGTAGAGGCCTGCTGGGGTTGAGAATGCAGTTTTCTCCTTGTAATGGTCTGTCAGGGCTATTTGCCAATAGCCTGACGTCAGATGAAATGTACTGAGGTACTTGGCTGAACCAAGTCTATCCACCAGTTCATCTGTCCTTGGCAAAGGATGGGCATCAGTCTTAGTGACTGCATTTAGAGCTCTATAGTCCACACAGAATCTCAACTCCTTGGATCCTGCCTTTGATACTAGAACAACTGGACTAGACCATGGACTTGTAGAGGGCTCTATAACCCCGAGATCAAGCATCTTGTTGACCTCTCCTTTGATGTGGGATCTCACATTTTCTGACATTCTGTAACCTCTGCTTTTCAAGGTTACACAGTCAGCAGTGAGAATATCATGCTGGCCCCAAGGTGTCAAGTCTGGTGATAGTGAAAACAGGGAGGCAAACTGATTTAACAGAACTTTGCACTCCTCCTGTTGTTCAGAAGTCAGCTGAGAAGAGAGATTGACTCCTTCTATTTTGTCATCCAAAGGTTGGCCTATGAGGAGGTCAGGTAGAGGTTCACTCTCCTCCTCCTCCTCTTGAGCTGAAGCTAGAATAAAAGCTCCGACTTCTGGTCTCGAGACATATGCCTTCAAACGGTTGGTGTGAAAGACACTGGGAGCCTCCTTAGGTCTGCCTGAGTCCACCAAATAGTTCTCCTCTCCAAGTTTGCCACAACCTTGAAGGGTCCTATCCATTTGTCCTGCAATGCCCTCTGTCTTGTTGGCATCACAACTAATGCAAGCTGGTCTTGAGTAAACTCAACCATGCTGGCCTTCTGGTCATGCCAATGGTTGCCAGAGACTGACCTGCTTTTAAGTTATCACTAGCTTCTGCCATCATGTGTGACATTCTCCTCCGGAGTCCTATCACATAGTCAGTCACTCTGACTGGCTTCGGGGAAGGAGCACTCTCCAACCCCTCCTTAATCAGGGCCAATGGACTTCTGACTGGACGACCATAGAGAAGTTCAAAGGGACTGTATCCAACTCCCTCCTGAGGGACTTCTCTATAAGCAAAGAGAAGACATGTCAGTAGAAGGTCTCACTTTCTTTTAAGGTGTTCCTCTAAATCACATATCATGCTCTTCATAGTACGATTAAACCTCTCTACCAGTCCATTTGTCTGTGGATGGTAGGCTGTAGAGAACTTGTAAGTGATACCACAGTTTTTCCACATGGCTTGCATGTAGTGGGACATAAAATGGGATTCCCTGTTGGATATCACCTCCTTAGGAAACCCTACTCTGGTAAAAAAAAATACCAAGTAGAGCCTTAGCCACAGCCTGAGCCGTAACAGTTCTCATAGGTATAGCTTCTGGGTATCTTGTAGCATGGTCTGCTACAACCAGGATAAACCTGTTCCCTGAAGATGTGGGAGGGTCAAGGGGACCAAAAATGATGATGCCCACCCTCTCAAAAGGAACTCCCACCACTGGGAGAGGGACCAGGGGTGCCACATTCTTGGCTCCACTCTTGCCAGAGGTTTGGCAAGTGTGACAGCTCCTACAGAATTTGTCAACTTCTGAACCCATCTTAGGCCACTAGAAGTAGAGGCAGAGCCTTCCATTGGTATTTTCTGAAACTCAAGTGACCAGCCAAATGTATCTCATGGGCCAACTGTAGGAACTGGAGTCTGTTGGCAAGGGGCACTACAATTCTTTTGCATTCCCCAGGGATAGACTCAGTCAGTTCACTGTAGAAGAGGCCATCTTCCCAGCTTAACCTATGCTTTCCAACTTCTTGCCAATCAAGTTGGTTAGCAGCCTGTTGTCGAAGACCTTCGAGAGCAGGACACTCTCTTTGTCCTCTGCTGAAGTCTGCCCTTTCTTTTGGGTCCACCTCCTGCCAGTAAAGAATACAGCTCAGGATGGTCAGCAGGGTCAAGGTCACCATCCAAAACAGTAGCTTCCTCCAGATCTGACTCCTCAGAAACTGAATCAATCACACATGGCTGTACCTCACACTCAGCTTCAGAAGGTGGAGGAGTCACAGGTGTGACCTTGGACAATCTTGGGGATGTCCCTGTTGGTAGCACAGGGGTGCTGTCTGACTTTTTCCATGAGGTCTTGGGTTTCCCCTGTGCCTCTTTCTTTCCAGAAATAGCAGTGAACAACTCCTGTGGGGTAGTAGTGATAGTTTCCTCTATCAACTCCTCTGGAGAGCCTCTTAAGATCCTCTCCCTTGCAGGCCTAGTGAGCTCCTGTCTCCATTTACTGGGAGGCCTGGGGGTGCTTGACACAACTCCAAGAGTTTTCAGGTCATTACCCAACAAACTCTCCCAGGCACTTTACTATGCACACTAACAGGTATCTTGACAGTCATATTATTACACTGGATGAGAGCTGGTAACTGGGGAAGCATTTGCACAGGGCCTCCAGCTATCTTGTTGAGGTGTTTGGGTGCCTTAGCAACATCCTCCACCTTGAAAAATGATTCTTCCACCACAGTTATGCTGGCTTCAGTGTCTCTGATGGCAGGAGTCTCCTGGCCATTCACAAGAACATTATATTTATAATACTCTTTAGTATTATCTGGGATGGAATTATAGACATCTAAATTCTGTTGTTCCCACATGCCCAGGGACACTAAAGAAACACTAGCTGAGACTCTCATGGGTTCATCAGCCAGTAAGTGAAAGTTTCCACTTGCCATCAGTAATTCTTCCTCTGGGGAGAAGGCTAAGGAGACAGTGTGGATCCTTGAAGGTTTACCCTTACATCTGGGATCCCCTTTCACATGGTCAGTTGACCCACAAACATAACATTTCCCAAATGTCTTGATGAATGGGGGTTTGTACTGACCTCCATCTGGTTTGGGTTCAGATGGTGCACTAGCCTGATTCGGTTTCCCTTGTGGTTTACCCTTATGTTGCGATTTGTGGCCTTCTTTTGGATTGGAGGCATTAGAATTCTCGTTGTTATCTTTCTGTGGCTGCTTTCTCTCATCCTTCTTCTGAGTTGCCCCAGAATCCTTGTGAGTAGCCCTGTTGGCAACCCAAAAGTCAGCAGCCTTAGCTAACTTCTTTGGATCTATCTCCTTAGAATCAGCCAAGTGCTGTTTGAGCTCAGGAGAGCAGCTTCACACACTCATAATCCATCCTATCCACCTCCCCCAACTCCATCACAACATCAGATGCAACAGTGGGTAGCCTAGAGAAGAGCCAAGGAAGCAACTGATTCCCTCTAAGACCTTGAATATCATGGTTGTATTCAAACATTGCCATCCAATCCAAAATATCAAGCTTAACCTCATATATACCCACAGTTTCTTTAGGCCTACATGGTCTCTTAGGACTGGAAGACCTAGAAGACTCTGGGAGACAAGCGTTTTCAAGAGATAACCTTTTCATTTCTAGTTCATGATTCAATTCTATTTCTCTGAGCTTAAGTTCTTGTTGCTTTTGTTCAGTTTGAGCATTTAAACGTTTGAATTCCAATCCAAGCCTCATCTAGAAAAGAGCAATGAATTCAGGACTGAGTGTAGGACCTGATGGGGTCTCAGTGGACAAAGGTTGAGGTTGCTGAGCAGGTAAGGGAGCAGTGAGGCCTATATTAGGAGACACATTTACTTCCTCTAACTCATCAATAATAGACACATTATCATCCTCATTATTTTCCACATTTGCTGGAGAGTCATGTATTTCAGACCCACTCCCAGACTTTGGTTCTTTAACTACTTTTCAATCAATTCACACTTTTTGCCTTTGGCAGAGAGATTCCTTTCTCTACACAGATTATTTAGATAATCCACAGTGTAACTAAAGAGGGTCTCCTGACTGTAGCTTTGCATATCAATATTCAAAAGGGCATCCAGTTGATGCCTTGCTCTGCCCAGGTGGGTAACATCATATAGAGAACAAAGATGAGCAAGGTCACGTGAGTCTCAATGCTGACAAAAGAGTGACAAACTCCTGAATTTGTCACAATTTAGGGATCGATTCATGGAGCAAACGTGTGCCGAAAATCCCAGCGCAAGCAGGCGCAAGGTGGCGCAAGCGTGAGAAACCCAGCGCACGCGCACGCGTGCGATTCAAGGAAGACGCTGCACGTGTTTCCCGCTGTCCGTGCGCTAAATCCTGCGATGGCACATGCGGGCCCACACGGCGTGCGCTACGTGCACAGCAAAAGCACACATAGCGCGGCGCACACAACCAAAGTGGGCGGAACAGTGGGCATAACACGCGGAATGGGGAATAACGCGTGAAAAAGAAGGCGTAACTGGGGAAGTACTGCAGGGAACTACACGGAACGCCCACACGCACGCGAACAACCCGTATTCATGGATTCGAATAGGGAAACCCGCGCACAGCAAAAGACGCACACAGGCATCAATGCGTCCACCACACGAAGGCAGGCGGAAGCGTCCCCGCGCACAGTATAAATGTGCACGCAAACAACAAACACGTATATACAGCTACGATGAATGCCCCATTTGTTGCAGCACTGATCGTGGGACACCGCAGGAGGAGGAGAATAGCCAGGGCACCGGTTTCGCACCACGGACAAGCCTTTTTGGGATGCCTGACGACCAGGTCTACGGCAGGTATAGGTTTCCACCCCATATCATCCTAGACCTGGTCAGGGAGTGGGAAGATGACCTTACATCCCCCACCCTTTGCTCCCAAGCATTGAGCCCCTTGGAGAAGGTGCTCAATTTCCTGCATTTCTTGGCCACTGGGTCATTTCAGCGGACTACTGCCATAGTGGGGGGGGTCTCACAGGCCATGCAGTCACGCTGCCTACACCAGGTACTGGCAATCATGACAGCGCGCCCCTCAGTCCGCAGGCACATATACATGCCCAGAACAGGGTGGCACACTTCCCCAAAGTGCTCGGTGCCATAGATTGTACCCATGTGGCCCTACATCCACCTAGGGCCACTGAGCACATCTACCGAAACCACAAGCACTGGCATTCCATCAATGTACAGGTGGTATGCGATGCAAAGGGAATCATCACCTCTGTCTATGCAAACTACCCTGGCTCCACCCATGACAGTTTCATATACAGAATGTCCGCCCTGAGCCGGGCCCTGGAAGCTGGGCAGCATGGCGACACATGGCTCCTAGGTGAGTACAAAAAAAAAACACACAAAAAAACAAACCCCAATAATCACAACCATTTACACCTCCCCAGGGGACAGTGCCTACCCTCTGAGCAACCACATGATGACACCAATCCGGAACCCCACCACACCACCCCAGGTAAGATACAACGCCGCCCATATTGCAACCAGGGCCATAGTGGAGTGCACATTCGGAGTGCTCAAGTCACGTTTCCGCTCCCTTGACGCTCTGGCGGGCAGCTACTCTATGCACCTCCAGTAGTGTGCAGGATCATTGTGGCAGCATGTGTCCTGCACAATGTTACAACACGGCAGGGCGTACCGGTGGACATGGTAGTGCCCCCACATCCCCAACCACAGGCACAGGCGCTGCCCATGGGAGGGGACAGGGCACGTGGCGAGGAAGCCCGGACCCAGCTTGTGGCCACAATTTTCCCCTAAACTCCCACCCCTGCAGAGTGCACACAGGCCTGGCACATACCAGGTGACAATCGATGATGAAAAAGAGACAGTCAACTGTCACAACCCTACCACCCTGAGATAGTTGCCATGGAAGTGCCACATTGTCTTCATCCCTAGCTACTTAAACACAAGCTATCATGTGTGACCAAAAGGCACACATATGACATGACATGATATGGCATTTGTAACGTGCCTATACACAAGTATTTCAAGGTGCGACGGGGCAGGGAGGGGGGAACAAGGGAAGACAGACAACGATACTACTAGGCCAGGTGTCATTTAGATTGCGCAAGTGCAGGGGTAGGGGGAAGGGAAAAGTGCAAGGGGAAGGGGAGGGGGGGTGCAGTACAGGGTAAGTAGACTAAAAAACAAATAAATAGGCCAGCTGGTGGCAACTGCAAAGGTAAGTGCAGACAAGTGCTGGGAAGGGGGGGCTGTAGGGATAGAGAGACAGTCCCGCAGTGCAGGGGTTGCCAGGGAGGCAGTGCAAGTGGAGAGTGGCTGGGCCAGGGACCGAGGTTGGTGAGAGTGGCCCAGTTGCAGATCCAGTGCAGTTCCAGTGAAGAATTTTGCAAGGGAGAGGGAGAGAGAAAGCAGAAGCAAAGAGGAAGGTCTTGAGGTGCTTCTGGAACCGGAGATGGTTCTCCTCAAGTTCCAGTGAGGCAGGAAGGCTGTTCCAGAGGGAGGCCCCTGCCGCGGAGAGAGATCTACCTCCAGCTAGTTGCTTTGAGAAGCGGATGACCCTGACATGCAAGGTGTGAATCACACACACCTGCAAAACAGGCCATGACCATCACTGTTATGTCACTCAAACCCTCCCAAACCACAACATGACATGGCAAGCAATACCCATACACCAACACAGTACCAATAAGGTACACATTGCCATGTCAAAATGTACAGTGTCATCAGACAATGATGCCTGACATGGAATCAGATGAAATGACTGACCAACAACCTCCCACCCAAAATAAGTCATTCCCAAATGCATTACAAAAGTTGAGGACGTAACATAACAATGAATGCCTGTCTACATGCACATTGTGCATTGCAAAATCAACACTGCAGCTTCTGTGTGCTGTGTCCAACTCCTGCAACACACTGCTCAGTGCACAGCACAGTGAACAGCCATTGTGTGTGATGCACACTCTGAGCATCACATCTAAGCGACAAACCACATCAAAAAGCAAATTAGGCATGTACAGGATCCATAATTGGTCACAGAACATGTGCTGCACAGGTCACAGAACATGTCCCACCTTGTGTGTAAAAAGGTGCCTGCACCCTCAGAGTCCACCCTCATTTGCAAAATCACAAAATCCAAGCCAGAAAAACGAACCAGAACACCCTCCAGTAGATGACTTGACGAAGCAGTACCTCACAAAGGCCAAGTACTACCACAATGATGTAACAACCAAGGTAGCACAGTAAAACAATGTCACAACAGGATGTGAACCATATGTGGTACATAACATAGAATGATGCACCATGAACGGATGTGTACTGTCACAGGTCCCGTGTACAGGCGCAGGAGTGGCACGAAACAACCACCCCCACCGTGTCCCGGGTGCCTGCAAGGTCAAACTCACACAGGCCTCTGAGACCCTGGTGGGGAAGGAGGGTCAGGGATATGCAGTCGGGACAGGTGTTGGCACACTGGATAACTGGAATGAGTGGCAGGAGAGGGGAGGAGGAATGACACATGAAAGTTGGGAATACACGAAAATGTACTACTTGCATGAACACATACACAATCTGAACAAACTTGGACATCATTGTCATGGCCTTCTGTAGTCCAGGCTTAGGAGTGGCACGAACCAACCACCCCCTCTAGGGTTTTGGCGCCTGCAAGTTTGGGGCTTACACAGGCATCCGCAACCCGAGCGGGGAAAGAGGGTTAGGGAACGTTGCTTGGATAGGTACAGGAAGCAGGAACACTGGGTAGAGGGTACAGGTTTTAAAATTGGATAGGACTACGGGTGATTAGGGGAAAACAAACATACCAAATTGAATTACACATTCATACATGCATTAGTGCACCCTTCAGCATGCCTATGCAGAGCAGTTTGAAAGAAAAACAACAAGACACTTAGCTCTGGTTTTGAGTGCTGGCCTCCTGCCTGCGCACTCTCAGGTCCGGTTACAGGAGCACTGCAATGCTGCAAAGAGAGCCACAGTTAATAATCTGTCCATGCCCATAACACAAAAACACACCACCAAACATGCCCCATAGCAACAAACTACTCTACAAACAGACGATCTGGTGTAGATGCTTTGTACCCATATGTAACATTACCCCTGTGATGGGTCGTACACAGTCAATGCAGTAAGTCAGCCGCTGGTGGGTGCGTGGCAAATGGAACACCAATGTGTCACAATTCACACAACATGCAATGTTCCCTGGGTAAGCAGACAGACCCATATAGCAAGGCATGACTTCAGAACAAGTCGTGTTCCACCATGACCGAAACAAAGTAGGCAGTGTATGTATCAAAATGTACATGGAAATGAAATGCACTGCATCCGAGTAGGTCCCCTGCTGTATGTTCCTGTGAGCTGCTCCTTTCCATGTCTCGGAAGGCTACATGGTTGATACAAGTGCCTCAATGGACCTTGGTGTACCGGAGGGTATGTGCCACTGCCCCTGCAGGTATCCCAGACAACCTTACAATCAACAGCCATCAGTCCACCAACACATCTGAGCTGCATTGTGTGCTTCAACACCAATATTCGTCCAAGCTCACCCTCAGTGCTGTAACTAAGCCTGCATGTGCAACTCGCCTGGTGCAAGCTTTGCTGTGTTGTGGCCCCCCTGTGCTGCTCACCTTGCCTGGAGTTCCTTGGAACACGTCAGCAGTTCTAGGATGTAGGTCTGCAATCCCTGTGCCTCTGCTTGTGCACACATGTGCATGTGGGCACCAACAAACGTGTCCAGAATTCAGATGTCCAATGGGCCATGTCTGCTGGCAAAGGTGGTCTGGAGGCTCATCCCCCTGCAGAAAGGGCATGAAACACATGATTAATGCTTTAAAGTCATCTGTGTGTGTCTCTTCAGGCATCTCATTACTGGACCATGTCAGAGACTTACATCAGAAATCACACCATCAGTCCGTCTTTCACATCCAAAGTGTGGAACACACTATCTACGGCATGAATTGCAACAAGCAAGTGTACAGTAAAGATAAGAAACATACCACACAATGCATAGCAATGAATGTACACATTAATCATGAAACACCCCATCTAGCAAAAGCTGAACAGTGGACAATAACACTGCAATCATCCCCACTAGGGGTGTCAACACAAGTCACACAGCACCAGACATGCCACAGATATGACAGTCCAAAGCCCTTGTGTAATAGGCTGTCACACCGAACCATCCTTGCGAGCCCATGGATAAGGGAGGCAGGAGTGGCATATGTGAGTCAAGGACCCCAAGCAGCAAACACATACACAAGACAAGCCTGAAGGGCCCAGCTGGAACAGACAGTGGATGCCTTCAAAAGCCACAAAGCACCGCACCCTCATATGAAAGCACAATAGACAAGCAATTTTAAACTATATTAACTAATTACACTAACTATGAAAAACCTACATTACCTAATTACACTAACTATCAAACAGAAACTTAACTAACTAAACTAAAAGAAAAATCAAAAATGGCCACATACGACCCGGGGGGGAGGGGAGGCACCCACGAGGGGAGAGGCACAGGGTGCTACTCAACACCCACATGTGATGATGCTGAGCCAAAAAAAAAACCTCCATGGGCTCAACGCCTGCACAGCCCGACCTATGTGGGAGATAGATGGTCATCCGAGTCTGGCTCATCCTGGAAAGGAGGACGTGGCACAGTAGCCTGGCCACGCCTAGCCGCAACTTGCCCCTCGTCGGCAGCAAGTCTGCCGGACGGGTGAGCCTGGTTCTGTGTGGCGATGTGACGTAGGTCTGCATGCAGAACCTCACGTGATACACGTGCTTCCTCTTGCAAGATAGCACGTGTAACACAGAGTTCCTCCTGCAAGGCCTGGCTGGACAACCGCTGCACCTCCCGGCAAGCCTGTAGCTCAGCCGAGATGGTACGCTCAAGCTGTGCAAATCTCTCCTCTGCCCGCTGCCTCTGGGACATCATAAGGACACCCAGTGTGGATTTGAGGGAAGCATACTCCTCCCTCAGGGCATCCATGTGCGCCTCTGCATGAGCAGCAATTGCTTGACGCAGAGACGACATTTCAGCCTGGCGTGCCCTGTCTGAGGCCGCCATGCCCAGCCTGAGCGAGCGGGCCGTGGACCGTGCCGCCTGCTGCTGGAGAAGCACCTGCCTAGCAGGGGGGAGCACAGATCGGGCCACACGCTCCATGCTCTCAGCGATGTTCTCCATTGCTGCCCCCTGCCGTTCTGAATTGGCAGTCATGTCTTGCTCCAACTCAGTATACTGCGGTTGCGCGCGGCGACCGCGTTGCCGGGCTTGACCCCTGCGGGACCCAAGGACCGGGGGTCCTCGCTGTGTTGGCACCACCCGTGGCTGCACGACTACATGCCCCCGTCGACGTGATGTCCCAGGCACATCAGTGACTGGTGTGGAGGGTGACCCTGTGTCCCGATCCACCACGGGCGGAGGAACCAAGACTGTCTGATCCCTCAGTGCAGGTGTCGCGGACAGAGGAGTGTCCACATCAGAATCACTCACCCCTGACACATGGACTTGATGCTCATCCAACTCAACATGGACGTCAGAGTCGTCATCAAGGCTGGACTCATAGGCAGCCAGAGACAAGATGGACTGTAGCACTTGGGGGTTTTCGTGGCTTACCACCCCACGACCCCCACTTCTGCCGGGTTGATGTAGTGGTAACAACCCTGTGTCTGGCATGACAACACCATCCTCCGCCTCCATTGCATCATCACCTGAAAAATATAGAGAAAAAAGGTCACTACACATGTCAGAAGCACACAACACACACACCGACAACAAACGCATCAGGCAGACATGTGACACACAACATATAACCTGGCATGCATGCTGGGTCAACTTTGAATTGCTTCTGTGATCAGACCTGTTGAAAGGTGGCAGTTTCCATGGAAGTGGGTCTATGCAGTGCAGAAAATGTGTACGCCACTCACTACCTACATGTACAAGGACTCCATGGTGTGTGTCAGGAAATGTGAAGGCAGTGCAAGGTCAAATTCAGGCATCACGTGCATTGTGCATTCAATGTGTACCATATCTAGAAGCCAAGCACCCCTCCACCCAAGTACAAAAGCAGGGATGCCTAGCATGGTATCAAAAGGCTGACCATACACCTGTGTATTGACAGGCAGTGTTGACTGGCATCAACATCTTAATGTGATTCAAGTGACAACACTGCAAATGATGATGGGACAGTAAGCAGGACACATGATGAAAACTCTGGAGGCCGCCCACGTGTGAAGAAGACACAACAACAGTTGGACAGAGTCATTGGCCATTGAACAGGCTGAGGCCTGTGAGCCACACAGATTGTCAGACCCTAAACATGTGTGCAACGCAGTACTGACCCACAGTTGACATGGGAAGGCTGATGAGATGCCATGCAATGTATGTCACCCAGGACTTGTATTACAGTCATGATCCAGTCAAGGACACGTAGGGGCATGCGTGCAATGCACATGGAGCATGAATGGGCACTCATGTCCCTGCGGGACATCTGACCTATGCACAGTACAAGTGAGATACCCTGCATCAAGTACTAAGGCTGTACCACACGGAATATGTCTGGCAGATTGTACGCGGGAAGTTAGCATCTACACAGGACGCATGAACAGGAAAGTACACATTGGCAAGATTGAAGCAGACCAGTGCAAAGGTGGAACTGGGGTGCAGAGTGGCGGAGGAGGGGCAAGGGAGCATGCCTACATGGAGTCCCCGCATGCAGGCAGAGGAGACATGCACGTCAGTCATGCAATGACATTGTGCCTGGGCTGAGAGGAAGGTCACCCCACGCCACATGCAGAAGGGCCAGTGAGCTGGAACATGGACCGGAGGGGCATACTTGTAACCAGCATGTCAGTAGGGTGCAATAGTGGTGATGCAGACAGTCCCCGTCTGCTCCACATGTCCACCATCCAGCAGAGCAGACATGCATCACGGAAGCATTGCATTACTTACACATCAGAACCATGTACACGTCACATGTAGTGGCAATCATGCACAACACATCCCACAAGTGAAACACACACGTCCTCAACAAACACGCATCAACACTCACTGGACTGGGCATCAAAGTCCAGCATCTCTCCCACTCCTTCGACCAATTCAGGTGGTATGAACTCCGCAACGAGTGCCTCATGCGGAGTGAGCTCTTCCTCCTCTGATGCAGGCCCACCGCCAGTCACCAGAGTCAAGTTGTAATTAGAGGCACGCTTAGCCTTAGTGCTGCGTTTGATGTCATTCCAACGCGTTTTGCACTCTTGCGCCGTGCGCACCTCATGGCCCAATGAACTGACATGTTCCGCAACATGCTTCCAGTGGGTGTCACGTTGGGCAGCCGTAGTCTGACTATTGGCACCCACTAGCATGTCACGGCTGTGGCCCCGCACGTAGCCCTAGAGGAAGTCCAGTTCCTGTTTGCAGAAAGGCTTCTTCCTCGATGTGCAGGAGGTCGTGGCTGTGTGTGGGGTCCCAGCCTGTGCTGCAGGTGCAACCTTCCTCCTCTTGGACTGTGGCGCAGACCCTGGCTGGCTAATGCCGCCCTGACCAGTATGGCCAGTGGGTTCGGTGGATTGAGCCAAGGGAGTGGCAGGTGGAGGGACGACCAAAGGCCTGACTTGTGTCAGTGGCATCTGGGTGCCCTCTAATGGACCCTGTGCAGCAACATCAGCTGTGGCAGGGTCATTGACCGCAACGGTCCTGGTTGGCAGACTCACAACCGGGGTGTTGTTGGGTGCATCTGCCCCTGCACTTGCCAACACCCGGCTGTTCGGGGCAGCATATGACATAACTGCCCCAGGGACACGTGTCTTCGTCTGAGCAGCCCTGCCTGTCCCTATGGTTTCCCTCCTGGCCTGTTGGAAATCTACCAAGGGCTCCTCAATTGCCAACGCAGCCTGTGCTGGCAGACCCTGAGCATCGGTGGCGGTGTCCACAGCTGCACCTGCAGCTACCACCCCTTGGGCCCGTGGCAGTCGATGGAACGGACTGCCGGGTCACACGGGCGCCAGTGCCAGATGCAGAAGCTGCATCCCCCGGAACCACAGGGGGTGGTGGCATGACTGCACCGACACATGGCACAACATTGTGCTCAAGTGGCGCACCCCTGCCTCTTCCCCCTCTGTGGCTGCCCTGGACACCCTGGAGTCCCCCTACTCCCTGGTCACCACGGCCACGTCCCCGACCACGCCAGCTACGAGGAGTACGCCCAGCTGAGGCACCCCTCACCTTTGGTGTCCTCCCAACCATGGCACAGATGTAGTAGTGCCGGCACAGATGGAGTAGTGCCAATGGGAGGTGTACACCACAATTGACCTGGGCAATTGGGGTGAAGGGGGTGGGAAGCAAGATGTTAACAGCCCCCCGGCACCTGCAAGGCTGTATGTGACCCCGGTGATGTAGTGACGGGTCATGCAATGCTCAGGCACCTCAAAACTGCAGTAAAACCGTGCACGCAACCCTGCAGCCTACGTGCGTGGAATCACCCTCCCGCAGTACGCTGTGGCACCCAGTAACACGAATAACTCGTATGCGTGGGACACGCAGGCTACTATGACATCGAAAATGGGTGCGATACACAGGGGCACCCGCAGTGGGAAAAATAGCATGTGCGACTCACCGTCTGACTAGCGCGATGCAGAAAAACATGCATAGCCAATACCCCCGCCAAAAGAAGAGATACGTCCTTGATAGCTGTGAAGGTGTGATGGCGCGTGAAACAACCGGAAGCAGCAACACACGTCGGTCTCCACGAAAGGCACGTACAGCGAACTGCTGGCCCCGCTCACCTTTAACCCGTGCTGAGGGAAACGCCTGCGCGCGTCACGTCACTTACACGCATGGGCCCTTTCCTCGGATTACACGCGGACGTGCAGTTTTTCACACACGCTGAAACGCCCATGCACGCCTGCACGCGTCACGTCACAGAGGCGCTTGTGCTTGAAGGGCCTTCTGTCCAATGAAATTGCATATGCGTGCAGACGCGCTTACGCGCTAAGGGCCTTTCCTCGAATTACACGCTGACGTGCAGAATTTTCACGTGCCAAATCACTCCGTATCAAGCTGGCCACGCGTAAGCACACGGAAGAGCAAGCTCCTGCCCAAAAGGCCGAATTACTGCCCCCCAGAGCCCCGAGCAGCCTCCCACGAGCCACCTGCTGCTGCCTGCCTGCCTGCCTGCTGCCACTGTGCCCTGCCATTTGGTGCCTGCACATCAGCCATCTGCAGGGGTCCAGTTGCTGTGTCCACCCCTGCTGGAACAGAAGACTCCTGACTGGGATACCATCGCTCCACAGCCCAGCCCCAGGACCCAGTTGCCCACCCACACCTGCCTCGGGGGTCGCCATTTCGGGGCAAACACCATCCAAGACCACTGGCGACCCCCAGCCAGAGGGGCAGAGGGCCACCAGCTTCAGTCAGACGGAAGTTGGTGTCCTGGTGGAGCATGTCCTGGGGCATTATGATGCCCTCTTCGGATCATCACGCGCCGACAAGGATGGACGGGACAGGATCTGGACGGACATCGTGACTGCCATCAATGCGCAGGGGGTGGCAGTCCGCGACTTCCAACATGTCAAGAAGCGCTGGGAGGACTTCAGGTCCAGGACCCTCAACAAGGCCCGGCGCCTCTTGAAGGCAGCGGATGCTAAGGGGCGCCGGGGCCACTTGTCGGAAGATCAGATGAGGGCCCTGGAACACATATCCCCAGCGCTCCACGTCCAGGTCCTTGAGAGGCAGACCCGTCTGGAGTCGAGTGGTAAGTGGCCAGGCATTGCTGTGTGAGACAGGGCATGTTGTAGTGTGCTGGTTGTCTGATACTTGCCTGTATGTGTGACATAGTCCATGTACGCGTGTGTGTGTGTGTGCAGGGACATCATGGTCATGCATGAGAGACCAGTAATGTGTGAAGCACACGGTTGGTGTATGTGTTTAAATGCTACATTGGGAACCCTATGCGGAATGGACACATGAGAGCATGCCAGACTCTGTTCCTGGACATGGGGGGGGGGGGTGAGGGATGGGTGATGATGCTATGTACATGTATGGTTTCCATGTCTGTGTGTCTGACCTGCGTGTGTGTGACTTGTGAATGCCATGGATGCATGACACATGTCTGTGTCAATGTTCAGATCCACTGATGCAGCCTAGCGATCCTTGCATCCACTGTGTCTGGGGTGTACGAGTCCAGATGGATGAAAGTACGGTGAAGTGTGTGAATGTGATAGGCATGACCCATGATGCACGTGAGTTCAGAAACAACATTGTATGTTTCAAGAGTCCCTTGGACATGTTTGCTTATGTCCATAGCATGCGCTATGCCTGTTACTGCATGTGTTTCGCCTGCACTGACCCATGTGTTGTGGAAGGACATGATGGAAGTGATCTTTGACAGTGCCACTCATCTGCTATTGTTTCCTGTCTAGGGGACCATTGTACAGTACCCTGATGCTTGTGTTCTATGTCTCCCTCTATGCAGCGCAAAGTGAAGAAGAGGGCGGAGATGGCGCTGTGGAGCCAAGTGGTGGGGATGCCCCCACGGCTGCAGCGGAAGGGGTGGGTGAGCCCCCACAGGGGCTTGCAACGGCGGAAGACGATGTGGAGCCATCCAGGTTGGTGGTTTCCACAGAGGAGGAGGAGGCCGCTACTGAGCCGCACATGGGGCCTGGTGGGGGCATCCCTGCTGGTGCAAGTGGTGCAGTCCAGGGGCAGGAGGCAGCACAGGTCGCCGTGGAGGTGCCTGTGCATGTCACTGTCCCTGACACTGTGACTGCACCACCATGCACCAGCAGGGATGCCCCATCCCAGGCCCGTCCGCAGGTAGGGGGGATGTCCATGTCATCTGACTCCCCTCCACCTGTGGACGAGGGGACCCCTGGCCGTATGGAGAAGGTCCTGATGGGTGTCGCGTTGCGCACGGGTGTCATTTGTGATGAGGTGCGTGCTTCCCGGGGGGAGAACGCACGTCATCATGAAGAGCACTGTGCCAACGTGGCCCAGTTGGGAGCGGTCGTGGTCGGGGGTCTCATACATGTGTTGGGCACTTTGGCGACCCTCTCCTCCTCTGTGGAGGCTATGCGCCAGTCGTTCTCCATACCGTCTTCCGGCCCAGATGCCACAAGGGCCCCCTGTGGACCTGCCCCGACCAATTCAGCCAACTCGGGGGGGATCCCATCCCTGCCACAGTCAGGAGTCGGGGATCCAGCAGGGGTGGACACACCAGCAACTGGACCCCAGCAGATGGAGGATGTGACGGCATCATCGGGCAGGGCACGTGCACGACGGCGTCGGTGGATTCCATCAGCCTGGATGCCGTCGTGCTGGCACAGGCAGTTGCGTCGGAGGCAGCGGCAGGCTCAACGTGGGAGGCATCATGGCTCAGGGCCATCAACATCAGGGGTGCAGGCATCGGCTGGAGGGCAGGAGAACCCTGGAATGGAAGTGGCTTCCGTGTGGGAGCGGTTGGGCCAGCAGATAGGTGCGGAGCGGCAGCGGGCAGAGGAGGAACAGCTCACAATGGTCAGGGCGGAGAACTCCATGCGGAAGGCGCTGAGGCGGGCTGAGTGCCTCGAGGGTCTTCGCAGGCAGTTGGAGTTGGACACTGCTTTATCCCTGCAAGACCTCGGGGCCAGGGAACATGCCCGCCTCCAAGCCATTGAACAGGAGTTCGATGATGCCCTGGCCCATGACAACATCCAGTGAGCCGTTGGACTAGCCCGCTGCCCTTGTAAATAGTTATGTAGTTAGTGTTAGGTTTCCTTTGCTTTTTTCTTGATTTTGGACCTTTTGGACAATGGCCAACATTTTTGTATATAGTTTTTTTTATTACGTAGTATTTTTAGATAGGTTTCATTTCTTCAGTTGGGATCATGGACCCTGGATTGTTTATCTGTATATAGTTGACTGTTGGATTATGGATTTTATTTTGATTTACCCATGGAGCAATGGTTTTTGGTTTTGTTTTTCCCTTGGATGTACTTTTTTGAACTGTGACTTTGGATTATGATTTGTGGTTTTTCATTATTTTACAGACATGCTGCTTTTTTGATTTTAATTCCCATTGTCGTTTGTTTATTTTTAATCCCATTTATGTTGCTTTTAATACATTTTTTACATGAAACTTCAATGTGTAGTATCATATCATTGGTTTCATGCATGTCATGATATGGGTTTTGACATTCACTTACACCCATTTTGTGTATGTGAGGGACATGTGTTCATTTACATGCTTGCCATTGGGGTTGTATCATGTAATTGGCAATTCTGAGTGGGTGGATGCAATACTTGGGTGGGTGTTTGGCATGTGGAGGCTGCCCATAAGGGCCAGGGATCTAGATTGTGATGTCGTGTTGGCTGGGGGACATGTGTCAGGGCCTGCTGGCAGGTGCCTCACAATGCTGGGGGGTGGGGGTGCTGGGAGACATGTGTGGGGGCCTGGTGGGGGGTGCCCCTGACTGGTAGGGGGTGGGGGTGCAGGGAGACAGGAGTGGGGGCCTGGTGGAGGGTGCCCCTGACTGCTGAGGGGTGGGGGTGCTGGGAGACAGGAGTGGGGGCCTGGTGGAGGGTGCCCTGCACTGCTGGGGGGTGGAGGTGCTGGGAGACAGGAGTGGGGGTGTGGTGGAGGGTGCCCCTGACTGGTGGGGGGTGGGGGTGCTGGGAGACAGGAGTGGGGGCCTGCTGGCAGGTGCCTCGCAATGCTGGGGGGTGGGGGTGCTGGGAGACAGGAGTGGGAGCCTGCTGGCAGGTGCCTCGCTATGCTGGGGGGTGGGGGTGCTGGGAGACATGTGTGGGGGCCTGCTGGCAGGTGCCTCGCAATGCTGGGGGGTGGGGGTGCTGGGAGACGTGTGTGGGGGCCTGGTGAAGGGTGCCCCTGACTGGTGGGGGGTGGGGGTGCAGGGAGACAGGAGTGGGGGCCTGGTGGAGGGTGCCCCTGACTGGTGGGGGGTGGGGGTGCAGGGAGACAGGAGTGGGGGCCTGGTGGAGGGTGCCCCTGACTGGTGGGGGTTGGAGGTGCAGGGAGACAGGAGTGGGGGCCTGGTGGAGGGTGCCCTGCACTGCTGGGGGGTGGGGGTGCTGGAAGACACGTGTGGGGGCCTGGTGGAGGGTCCCTGCACTGCTGGGGGGTGGGGGTGCTGGGAGACATGCATTGTTGATCAGTAGTGCTAGGTGACATGTGGCTTGGCTGGGGGGTATGCCCATGGTGGATGGGCTGCCTGCGGGACATGAGCAGGGGTGCAGGGTAGTGCCCCATGGTGTGGGGTGCCTGCAGTGGTCGTGGAGGTTGTAGAGCGAACACCTGGGAGGACCCACACGGCCAATTCACGTGTAGTACTCCACAGAACCCCTGAAATACACGTACCCTGCTGAAATCGCGTGTGAAACTTCCCGCGCACCCCGAAATACACGTACACAGGACATTCGCGTGTGGAACTTCCCGCGCACCCCTGAAATACACGTACCCAGCTGAAATCGCGTGTGAAACTTCCTGCGCACCCCAGTAATACACGTACCCCGCTCGCACGGGGCCAATCGCGTGTGGAACTTCCCGCGCACCCCTGAAATACACGTACCCTGATGGAATCGCGTGTGAAACTTCCCGCGCACCCCTGAAATACACGTACCCTGCTGAATTTGCGTGCGAAACTTCCCACGCACCCCAGTAATACACGTACCCCGCTTGCACAGGGCAAATCGCGTGTGAAACTTCCCGCGCACCCCAGTGATACACGTACCCCACTTGCCGTGCTGGTACAGGGTTAGCGCAGCCCTTTGTGCTGGATTGGGGATTTTGATGGCTTTTCCCTGCGCAGGGGGCGTTCTTGGGGGCGTAACTGACGCTGCTGCAGGCTCGCTGCACCACTGTGCACCGCGGCTGGTTTTGGTGGCTGGAATCCATGAATACGCTGTGCGCGGAAATGTATTTTAGAGCACGTGGCTGGCGCAGGGATTCACACGTGCACACTGTGCGCCAGCCGTGTGCGCCACTTGAGCGCTGAATTCTATGAATTACCCCCTTAATGTGGTAGACACAGAATCATATACAAAGATTTTTGAAAGGGAAATTCGGTATACTTCAGTTCAGATTTAATTTGTTTGCAGTAAGTGTTTCAGATACACTTAAATTTCTAGAACATAGGATATTTCAACATTTATAAATTGACAAGGTGTAGTACCTAGGTTACATGGATCAAATGTTGAATATTTGCAAACAGAGTTCTATTGCTTCTACATCCTCTATGTATTCCTTGGGAAGGAAACTAGAGAACTTAGCGACTGACTTGTTTTTTGTGTTGTTGTTGTTCAACCCTACATTGCATTCCGCACAATTATGTTAATAACCATGCTACTACTTCACTAAGTTCTCTAGTTTCCTCTAGGGTAGTAAACCTAGAGGAAGATTTCTGTCAGCCATCTCATTCCCTCGGGAGAGCAGGTCCTTCCTGTATAGGTGGCTCACTTTATTATTGCTACTTCTAGTGGCATATTTTGTGCTTTTATTAGTATGCATAGTAATTCACCATGTTGTACTGGGAACAGGTCACTCCACCTAAATCTTACTCGCTACCATCATGCTAATCCCGAATATATGGTGGAAGTGACATAAGCAGAGTCTGAAAATATATTCCCTACATGTCACTATGTCATGTGTAAAACGTTTATCATGGGCACTCATTCTGCTGCCTGTGCTGAATAATGCAATGGTAGGCTCACTTGTGAGGTAATCATACATTTCTCATCCCTGTGGCACACTACAGCAGCACCAGTGTGTATTATCCTTGTAGTCAGGTCTATGCTTGATGACCCACCAATAAAGATCATATCCCCTCCCTCTACCTCTTCTTCCTTCACATGGATATTCCCTTCCATTTGGGTCCATATATGCATGTAATCCCCTTTCTCTGCTGGCTCTGCTATGAATGTATCCGGGTTAACCACACAATACCTCACCATGTCAATCGCAGGGTTTTTTAATATAATCTCTGAGTCTTAAGCCCTCTGCATGGTGATCGTGCTTTTGGATTTCTCCAAAATGGCAAAAAGGGAGTGCTCCATGTATAGAACTACTAGGAAAACCCCATGGTAATAGTTGCTGCCTTTTCTATCACAAATTCCGCAGCCACAAGTGCTTGCTCACAGGTGAAGTGTCCCTGCATTACTGAGTCTAGGAGACCACTGTAGTAACCAGTGTCTTGTTTCCCTGTGGCTTCTTCCACCTGCGGATCGCCATCATTATGAAGTTGTCTGAGTGAGGAAACAGATACAATTTCTCTTTGCAGTTGGGGTAGTATAAGGAACTCATAGTGGCAGCAGTAAAGACAGACACAAGTGATCACAGTGCAAGGCTGTTTATTAAAATGTAAACAAAGGGTGGAAAAACTGCTAATCTAAACCTACATCTAAGATGGGAGCAAGCATCGACCATCGACCGAAAAACAAGGCAGTCCTTGTTGCGTCATGTCAAAATAAAAGTGCCTATGCTAAGAAAAACCTATTGCCAATTCCTTACAGCTAATTAGACAAAAATTGTGGGATAAGGGTTCAATAAAGAAAAAAGTGTTCATAAATAATAAGCCAGGATGTGATTGCCTCCAGTTCTCCCTTCCCCACATTTTCAGCACGGGACTAGGTGGGTCTCCTGAGCACAGCTCACACTCAAGCTTTCCCAGCATGAGCCGATAGTTTGGCTCCAGCTATTAGGTTCTCTGATGGTTAAAGTCTCTTTTCAATAAAAAGTCTCTTTTCTTTGAGGGTCTGATAGTTCAACAATAAAACACAAAAGTTCTGTTCCAGGTATGGCTTTGGGGGATGGCTTCACCCTTTGGTCCTCCTCTTCTGGGCGCCCCTGGATCTCCCTTTTTTGGGTTCGGACCCCTTTTCAATTACCAGCCTCCCTCCTTCAGGTTCACAATGGCGTGTCTTTTGGTTTCTCCCTCTGCCGGGCTTGGATCCCAATGCCAAGGGGGACACTCCCCTTCCCCTGGTCTTGCAATATTTCCTGCTTTCACGAATCTTAATGTCTTTTCAAACAATGCAGTGTATATCTCCCTTGCTTTGGTTCATGCCAGTCAACACACTGTTCATGGGGACTTCAGGCATTGCCCCTTTTCATAAGCATCCCTCTGCCGGGTTCTCTCTGGGCAACCTTTATGATAGAAAATTCATTATGGGACTTAAGACTTTGCCCCTTCTCTTTAGCATCCCTCTGCCGGTTTCACTCTTGCCAATCTTCAATGGTCCTCATTACGAGGTTGCCAGTCCGGTAACAATGGTACCGGTATGCTTGCTAGTACCGTTCTTACCGGACCGGCAAAACTCCGAGTTGTGGCCTGGGTGCCTTTCATTCTGCCAGGTCTGCCCTGGGTGAACGAAAGGCTCCCACAGCTGTTATGAACAGTGCCGGTGCTACATGCATCCCCATGCTATTAAGCCCTATGGGGCTGAAATGGGAATGGGGATCTACCGGCACTGGCACCCGCAAAAGGGCAATTACCGGTTAGGACGGGGTTGGAATTTTTCGGTAATTGCCCATTCGCAGGTGCCAGACTTTCATGCCAGTATGGAGGTAGCCTTGCCGCTCTTATTGGCAAGGCTACCTCCAACCTCGTAATGAGGCCCACCATCTTGTTCATCAGGCTTCACCCTTGTTTGTCGGCTTCCCTCTGCCGGGTTCACTCTTGCCAACTTTATGAAACACAGTTCATTACTGATTTTACCATGTGGGATTCACTTTCCTTTTCCACAATCATCTATCGGTCAAAGGCTTTCAACGGTACAGAGGTTTTTACAAGACCCCTGTCTGACCACTTTGACCTCTCTTCACCTCTTCCCAAGGCCTTCTGATTATGGTAGTCTCTACCTTCACGTAATCACCCAGAGGTTTCTACATGAGCACCCATGTGGTGCTGAACGCCTCTGTTGCAGGCTTTCCCCCAACTTTCTCAATATTTCCTTTGCTTACTCAAAGTTCAATTAGCTGCTTGTTACATTCATTCAACACAGTTCGGTTTCTTTACCGGCTTTTCCCTCGACTCACTGGCTGTGATGAATTGTTTTGCTTTCTTGTCTGTAGAATCAAGCCCGGTACCATTGGGCCATGAATCTCTCCCCGGCTTTGCTGTCAGCCCGGGCACCACTGACATCTGATGCAACACAAGCTGGCTATTGTTCTCAGTCTTACGATTCCTTCTCTTGAGGCTTCACGGGTCTCTGTCTATAAGGGCAAGGTCACTTCTCCCCTTGGTGCCCTCTCGACTTGCGCCATCTTTCACCTCCTCTTCAACTGCCGTGCTGCGTTAGCTCTCATGTCATGCGGTCTGCCTTGCTCAACCTGTGCTCTTGTTCTCCACCTTCTATCCCTGTGGGCCATCAGGTTTGTGTGATTTTGGTCAATTGCCTGACTTTGTCTGACCCTTAGGTTGGTGCAGAAAAGTGTTTGTGTCAGAAGGGGGAGGTTAGAGTGTTAGAGTATCCTACAGGATATAGAGAGTGACAGGTGTTGTATGGGATTATAGTTCTTGTTTTATGGGTTCGGGTAAATACGGAAGAGTGAGAATGGTAGCGTTTGTGGAATGAGTAAAAGGGTTTGTGGGAACTGTGGTGTTTTGTCAGGGTATATTGGGTGTATAGAAATTAATTATCAGAGCGATGTGGAAAACAATGGCTGGGTCGTTCTGGTGGGCAATGTAAAAACAGTGATTCTGAGAGAGGTTGTTTCCTACTGTAACAAGGTTTTTGATTGGTTTACCAGAGGTATAGGGTTGGTGGGATTTTAATAAGGTAGTTTAATTGGGAAGAAGGGAGAAGAATGTAGTACCACCTACAAAGGTTTCAAGGATCTGATTCTCCTCTCTTTCTTCCTCGGTATAGTACAGCGCCTGACCCTGGGTATTCCCCAAAGCATAGCCCCGGGCTCCCCTACCCAGGTGATCCTCGCTCGCTTGTCCACCCCCAAGGTTGGGATCTGAGAGTGCCAGTACGTCCCTGGCCACCTGAAAAAAAGTGATTCTCGAGGTCTACCTGGGAGAATACCCTCAGGTTTCTCACAGCAGCCAACACTGGCGCATTGGCCAATTCCTCTTTGAGTTCATTAAAATTCTCATTCATCTCTGAAGTCCATTGTATTAACCTTTTCTCTTTCTGTGCCTCGTCGAGTGCCTGCAGTAGAAGTTTTGTGAAGGGGGAGTAGTCAAATACCCATGCCCTGCAATAAATGCATAATCCCAGAAACTGCTGCATCTCTTTCACTGTGCAGGGACGTGGGGTCTTTTATATTGCCTCTACACTGTCTAGTGTTATCTTGCATCCCTCTATTGATATTATTTGGCTCAAGTACACTACCCCCTCGTGGCAGTACTGTAATTTCCCCTTGTCGACCCTTTACCCCTTTTCTGAAAACAGTGTCAGAGGTGCGCTGAATCTGCCTTGCACTGCTCCTCTGTCTCACTGCACACCAATAGACCATCAACGTATTGTATCACCATGCTTGCCATCTGTAAGTTGATTAGGTCAATCTGAATCACCCTGTTAAAGATTTTATAGTTCAATATTCACATTACTTCCATTGTTGTTCTCATATTTGTTCCATTATTGTCCTAAGACAATGAAATGTACAATTTTCTTTGAGCATGCACTTCCAAATGTAAATAACATATAGGGCCTCATTACGAGAATCCCGCTAAAAACAGAGTCATTACTGACATGGAGGTAGAAGCGCATCCGTGCTCCCTGGACGCCGCTAATAGCAGCTGATTACGAGTGCGCGAGCATGTCCGAACCCCCATGCCAGTAATGGCTGCACCACCATGCTGCAAAAGGCCCTCCAACCCCCCGATAGCGGAATCACGGGACCGCCGATACCGCCTCCGCCAAGGAGCAACCCCTTAATAACGACCCGGTAATAACATCATGCTAATACCGGGCTCGTAATACCGGAATACCGGACCAGGAAGTAACGTCATTGCGGCGGAACGGGAAATGCGCTGACGGCCATATTTAAAAACACAATCCATTGCAATCCTCTCAATCCAGCAGTGATACAGAGGAGAGAGCAGGGCCATACAATCCAGCATGTCCAAGGCTACCCCCAAGACAACCCCCCGCCTGAGCAAGAAGTGCTTCTCCGATGAGGAGCTAAACAAGCTGGCTGATACCCTTGCAGCCCATGCAGATGAGGTTTTTGCAAACAACCTCAAAAGGGAAGTTCAGCTAAGAAAGAAAGAAATCTTGGAGGAGGTTGCGCGCAAGGTGTCAGTGGTTGGCACCACCCCCCGCACAGTCAAAGACTGTAAAAAATGATGGGACGACCTACGTCACCGGGTCCGTAACATCCTGGCGGGGGTGCCCACTCACAAGTTAAGCTGATGCGCTGGGAAGAGACCTGCAGCACGACCATCCAAATGGAGTCCATAGAGGGCTTTGTCAAAATGGAGACGCGTGCCGCAACATCAGGAGATGGAGGTGAGTGACTCTGCAAACCCCAGTAGGCCAAACCATAACGTAGTACACCTGATGTGAAAATGAGCCAAGCCAAGGCATGGCCCATCATACACACATATACAGATCCATGTCCAGATGGAGGCCCAAACCCTTGCACAATGAAATGCATGCTGCGTGCCAATCACATTACCAACAGACACTCAACACACAGGGACCATTTGCATGTCATACATCACACAAACCTCAATACAATGGCATGCCACCTGGTACGCATCAGTGCCGAATGGAGACACCAAGGCTTAAACCAATATGCCCCCCCAGAAAGTACCCTTTGTGACACACCTATAAGAATGCAATGCATGAGAAATGAAATACTGTACAGCACCAACTCATGCATCTTGCATGTAACACCATCACTAATGTCCTGCATCTCTTGTTCCTCCACAGGCACTGATGCAGAAGGTTAAGGGCAGGACCCTGCCCCAAGGGCATCAACATCCAAGGCCAGACCACAGGGCACTGGGCATTCCACCTCCAGGGCAGAACCGCGGACCAGAGTGCAACCCAGGGCACCTGTACAGGCCAGGCAGCCTGATGATGAGACAACAGCATCAGACAAGACTGCGAATACTGAGCTGACAACAACAGCTGAAGGCGAGGCTGATGGCACGCAGTCCGCTGTTCAAGCGGAAGAATACGAGGACACAATACATGTCGAATGTCCCCACACCCCAAGCCCCCCGTCCACCCCCAACACACAACTCAGGGCACACTGTCCAGCCCCATGCAGGAACCAGCGGTTCAACTGCACAGTCCGCATCTTACAAGCACCCCAGAGGCCAGCCCTGCACTGGCCCACCCAGCCGCAGCACCCTCTACCTCCACTGCCCCCACTGACATGGAGGCACGCCTGTCAAGGATAGAGGCCCGCCAGGACTCGATGATCGAGCTGGCGCACCATTATGTGGCCGAGGGCGAGGAAAGACGCCGTGAGATCGTGACAGTTTGGGTGCCGTCACACAGGTCCTAAACAGGATGCTTGAACACATGCAGCACCAACAACCTGCACCGGAATTGCAAAACTGATCCGCATCCACCCCATCGTCCACACCTGCAAGCTCCACTCCCTCGAGCCCTGTGTGGATGACGAGGTGCAGTGCAAGGCAGACTGAAATGCTGCCCAGACACAAAAAAGTCCAGGAATAGCCGGTCAAAACACATTGTGTGTGAGATGACAATGGGTGAGGGATGAGGTGGTGTTGAGGCTCAAGTCTTTTGCGGCCTTAGTTGTGGCACTGGTGCTGGGATGCCGAAGAGCGATGCCGCCGTTACTGCACGAGCGGATGCCTGTAAGTATACTGTAGTCTTTAGGCTTTAAAAGATGGGCACCTCAATAATGTCCCTTTTCCTTTGTTTCAGGCCTCGGGATGCTGTGGGCGTAGTTTTCCGTTGCCGCTGCACGTGCCGATGCACGTAAGTATAATGTTCGTTGGCCGCTTTTAATGGCACCTCTAATAATGTCCTTTTTCTAGTTTTCAGGTGCCGGATGCTGCAGGCTTTATATCTGTTGCCACTGCACGTGCCGATGCACGTAAGTATAATGATCGTTGTCCGCTTTTAATGGCACCTCTAATAATGTCCTTTTTCTTTTGGTGGTGTTGAGGCGATTAAGGGGGTGTTTATTGGGGGGTATGGGTGTCATGGGCGCTACTCCTGAGGGGCCAGGACTGACCCAGCGCCCTCGGAAGCAGACCCATCTTCCACTACTCCAGACCCAGCAGACCCCTACAGGGGCCCTTTGGACCGTGTCCTGGCGCCTTTGGCGCCAGGCTCATGAAGGGTTTCAGTCCCGGCGCCATAGGCGCCGGGCTCATATTGATAAAGAGTGTAATAATGCTTGGGTGGACTTACCTGAGGCAGACCATGCTGCATATTTACCCAGAACAATCCAGTCTAGTTGAAGTCCCCAGCCATCAGGGCTGGGAGGAACTATTCCCTCCATTCAGGAACTCTTTTCTTACCTGGGTGGAACCGGTGGAAGAACACACACTGGAAGCACTTCTCTGCTATTTAAACCACGCCCGATGGAAAACACGTGCTTCGCGTTATTCTGCAGCAGCAGCAGGACGCTCACCGAGTCGGCTCCTGCATTCCAGGTCCAGAGTCATCTTCAGCTTCCGCGCAGCAACCTGTGGATGAAGAAAGACACAGAACAATACTTACCAGATCCCGGAATCCAGTCACCGGCAAAACCTGCAAAGAATAAACATAAGGTTAGAAAAGTGCAACTCACTCGCAGCCGCGCCCGCTTACCTGATCCATCCGTGGTTGCAACGGAGCTAACTGCGGCCTTCTCTTCGGCAGCTTCTCTGCAACTGAAAGGCAAAGGACATATTTAAAAAGGGGTTCGGGTGAAGGCAGTCACATTCATCTTAATTTACCAGTTTTTGCACGTGCAGAAGCGGCCGCATCAACCGCAGCATCCTGGCACCTGAAAACTAGAAAAAGGACATTATTAGAGGTGCCATTAAAAGCGGCCAACGATCATTATACTTACGTGCATTGGCACGTGCAGTGGCAACAGATATAAAGCCCGCAGCATCCGGCACCTGAAAACTAGAAAAAGGACATTATTAGAGGTACCATTAAAAGCAGCCAACGAACATTATACTTACGTGCATCGGCACGTGCAGCGGCAACGGAAAACTACGCCCACAGCATCCCGAGGCCTGAAACAAAGGAAAAGGGACATTTTTGAGGTGCCCATCTTTTAAAGCCTAAAGACTACAGTATACTTACAGGCATCCGCTCGTGCAGTAACGGCGGCATCGCTCTTCGGCATCCCAGCACCAGTGCCACAACTAAGGCCGCAAAAGACTTGAGCCTCAACACTGAACTCATCCAGTGATGTAACTGGAATCCACGCACCCCTGCACCAGACGCAGGATGGAGAGCTCAGCATTTATACGCCTAAGGTGAGAGCTCGCCGAGACAAGTAGAAAGCTAGGCTGTGGGAGAAACTGGCGATTGGTGGGAGAAGGAATCCCATCAAACGGTGATTAACCCTTTTTCTTCCACCTGCAGAAAACTTACCCTGCAAGTCAGACATTCGATAAGAGGAAGCCCAGTCCTGAGAGTCGTCCGAGCTCTACGCTTCTCAATTGAAGAAACGATAGCAGCCCAGCCGGGATCAGCGCCTCCGTGGGAATCAGGTGAGCGTTACAGAACGCGAAGCCCACCAATAACCTCCTACCCAGGCGCTATGGAAACTTCTGACACAGACCAACTGGCCCAGTTATTAGGGGAATTAAGAGCTGAAGTTCATGCTGCCCGCCAGGAAACGAATGCCCTTAGGAGGGAATTGATAATATCAAGAGAACGAACTGATGATCTCGCCAGACAGTTATTACAGACACAAGCGGGGCAAACCCCGCTACCTAATTCAGGAGGGAGCTATATCCCAGCGGCTTCAGCCAATCCTGTTCAAATCAACCTACCCGGAAATGTGCCATTGGCACCGCCTGAACGCTTCTCTGGTGACCCTAAAAGGTTTGCGGTGTTTATAAATCAATGCCGATTGCACTTTCTTTGTAGACCTGCAGCCTTTCCGACTGACCAGACTAAGGTAGCCTTTGTGCTTTCGTATCTTAGCGGCAGTGCCGCTGATTGGTCGATCCCTCTGGTTACACCGGATGACCCGATCCTTCGTGATTTCCCGACCTTCCATGCAAATATGGAAAGACTTTTTGCAAGGCATTCCCAGGGGCAGGCCCTGGACAACGAACTCCTTTCCCTACGACAGGGCAATCAAGATCTTTTGGCCTACATTGCATCATTCAATAGGTTAATCGTGGAAACCAGATGGCCTGAGGACAAAAGAATCACGCTTTTTCACATGGGTTTGCTTGGCGAACTCAAAGACGTCCTTGCCCAGGTAATGAATCCTCCTCAGGATTGTTCAGAGTACATTGATTTGGTGGTCCAATTGGATCACAGACTACAAAATAGAAAGGCGGATCGATCCAGGTTTGAAACACGAGTGTTCCCTAAGCCTCAAAGTCACACCAAAGGAGTTTAAGCCGTCGAACCTATGCAAATTGGGGTTATAAACGGTCCCCTAACCCAGAAAGAACGCGACAGGAGACGAAAAATGCAACTATGTCTCTATTGTGGAAATTCAGGACATTTTCTTCGAGATTGCCCGGAGAAACCACCTAAGAAGAAAGTGGGAGCTTCTGCTAAGAGTTCTGAAAAGCCTGAGCCGGGAAACGACCTCGCCCGACAAGTGTAGAGGTCCGCTTGCCGAGAAAAAAACCAGTTCTTTGACCTCGCACTTCATAATGCCAATGGTCCTCGTAAACCCAGAGCAACCGGATCGTTTGCATGCAAT
Organism: Ambystoma mexicanum; assembly: GCF_040938575.1. Classification (NCBI taxonomy): domain Eukaryota; kingdom Metazoa; phylum Chordata; class Amphibia; order Caudata; family Ambystomatidae; genus Ambystoma; species Ambystoma mexicanum. The sequence continues at coordinate 585,117,602 of NC_090937.1, read as the reverse complement.
TAAGGCATACATTGATAGCGGAGCAGTTGGAAATTATGTGGACCGCGAATTGGCTTCCAGGATGAACTTACCTCTTTGTCCAAAGGTGGTTAACGACGTCATTACCACGGTGGATGGGACGGAAATCGCCTCCGGACCAGTGACCCATACCACTACTGAAGTGACGATACTAGGCCAAGACGGGCATCAGGAGGTAATTGTGTTCGACGTGATCAAGGCTCCTCAATTCCAAGTAATTCTAGGGATTCCTTGGTTGGAGAAACATAATCCTCAGATTGATTGGTGAGCAAAGACGATAAAGTTCCCAGAGTGCACACCAACTTGTTATCCACGACCCAACATTGGCCTAGCGTCAGTAACGGCTGACGGTCCACAATTACCTCTAGAGTATCGAGAGTTCCAAGATGTTTTTCAAAACGAACAGGCTAACACCTTGCCACCCCACAGATCATACGATTGTCAGATAGATTTGCTACCCGGTGCAACTCCCCCTTGCAGTAGGATTTACGCCCTTACCGAGCCTGAGAACCTTCATCTACGACAGTATTTAGACCAGTACCTGGCCAATGGCTTTATCCGTCCGTGGAAGTCCCCTGCATCCTCGGCTCTGTTCTTCGTACCAAAAAAAGAAGGTGACCTCAGAACCTGTATAAATTATCGTGCTCTGAACCAGATAACAGTAAAAAACCGGTACCCCTTACCTCTGATCCCGGAACTCCTTGACCAGGTAAAAAACGCCTGTATTTATACTAAGCTTGATCTCCGGGGAGCTTATCACTTGGTACGGGTCAAGGAAGGAGATGAATGGAAGACGGCCTTTCACACTAAGTAGGGGCTATTTGAATACCAAGTGATGCCCTTTGGACTATGCAATGCACCGGCCGCCTTCCAATATTTTATGAATGATGTCCTCAGAGAGCTCATTGATGTCTGCATTGTCGTCTACATATATGACATTCTTGTGTACTCATCTTCAGAAGCTGACCATCGAAATCATGTTAGGGCGGTCCTTGAAAAACTTCGCCAACATAAACTTTTTGCCAAGCTCGAAAAATGTGTTTTTCATGTCACTGAGGTCGAATTTTTGGGATTTATTCTGACACCCAAAGGAGTCTGCGTGGACTCGAGAAAAGTAGACGCTATCCTCAAATGGCCGTCTCCTACTTCCGTGAAAGGCGCTCAAAGCATGCTAGGCTTTGCCAATTTTTACCGTAGATTTATTCCAGAGTTTTCACGAGTGGTACAACCCATCACCGCCCTCTTAAGAAAAAATAAACGCTTTGAATGGTCCGCAGAAGCAGAACAAGCCTTCCAAGAGCTAAAGGCTAAATTCACCTCGGCGCCAATACTGAAACACCCACGCCCGGACCTCCCTTACATCGTTGAAACCGACGCCTCCAGCTTAGCAATGGGAGCGGTCCTATCACAAAGAGATCCAGAGACTAACCAACTGCATCCTGTGGCATTCTGGTCTCGGAAGTTCTCGGCGCCTGAGATCAACTACACCATCACAGACAAAGAGCTTCTAGCGATTAAATCAGCCTTTAAGGCATGGCGGCATTATCTCCTCGGGGCCAGACACACCGTCACAGTGATCACCGATCATCGAAATCTGCAGTATCTGAAAACCGCCAAGGCTCAATCCTCCAGACAGCTTCGCTGGGCTCTATTCTTTGCTGAATTTGACTTTGTGATCACTTATCGCCCCGGCAACAAGAACGGCAAAGCGGATGCTCTTTCCCGAATTGGAATGGGAGATAACGTTGCCAATCCAGAACCTGTACCAATAATTCCTGAACAAAGGATCGTGGGTCTGATTTCTTCACAATCCATTGAGGATATTGAAGAAAAAACTAAACAACTTGTAACCTCACCAGACTTACTGAACTGGTTACAAAAAGGAAAAGATTTCACCGTAAGCAATGACTTGCCTTATTTCCAAGGACGATTGTTCCTACCACACGCCGATTTACAAAGACAGGTAATCTCCTGCTATCATGATTCATTAATTGAGGGTCACCCTGGCATTGCAAAAACCACAGAAAAGGTGAAGAGACACTTCTGGTGGCCTTCGTGGAGAAAAGACATAAAGGAATTTGTAATGTCCTGTGGTGTGTGCGCTCAAAACAAGGGTCAGAAGAAGAGGCCGGCTGGTCTTCTGCAACCATTAGACATCCCACCGTGTCCCTGGCATACCCTTTCCATGGACTTCATCACAGACTTACCCTGCTGTTCCGGGTACAACACCATTCTTGTTATTGTGGACCTGTTTTCTAAAATGGCCCACTTCATTCCGCTAAAAGGCTTACCTTCAGCATCAGTCCTAGCCAAAGTATTTCTTGAAAACATCGTCCGGCTACACGGCTTCCCGTCAGTGCTAATCTCAGATAGGGGGAGCCAGTTTATTTCTCACTTTTGGCGTAGCTGTTGTCGATTAGCTCAAATCGATGTAAGACTTTCGACCAGCCATCATCCCCAGACCGACGGGCAAACCGAGAGAACAAACCAGACTCTCGAGCAATATTTACGATGCATGCTACAACAGTCGGAGAGTAACTGGAAGGACATCCTTTGGATAGCTGAATATGCTTACAACAATTCAGTTCATTCGGGTACCGGGAAGAGTCCCTTCTACATCTTGTATGGGATTCATCCTCGAACCTCCAACCTTGATCCACCTCAAGATCTTGGAACACCCGCCGTGGATCAATTGCACACCGTTATTACCCAAGCTTTTAAGGAAGCGACTGCACATCTACAACAAGCTAAAGAGAGGTACAAAAAAGGAGCAGATCAACACCGAAGCAATGCCCCTCAATACCAGGTTGGGGATCAAGTCTGGCTGTCCACCAAACATTTATCGCTTAAAGGGCCTCGCACCTTCAACCCCAAATACCTGGGACCATATCCAATTACGGCCATAATTAATCCAGTGGCCGTTAAATTAGAATTGCCAACCCATATGAGAATACATCCTGTATTTCACGTATCTCTTTTGAAACCCATGCAACCTGGAACCAGATTGACCAATCCTCCAGAGCCCATTCAAGTGAATGGGGAGCCCGAATTTGAAGTAAAAGACATTTTGGACTCTAAAATCATCAGATCGAAGCTATTCTACCTAATCAACTGGAAAGGCTACGGACCTCAGGAAAGGTCATGGGAACCCTATGACCAAGTCCATGCTCCTCGTCTAGTCCAGAAATTTCACCGAACCTTTCCCGATAAACCAAAACCCCCGGGGTGGACAAGTTTGGGAGGGGCCTTGAGGGAGGGTGCTGTCATGGGTGCTACTCCCGAGGGGCCAGGACTGGCCCAGCGCCCTCGGAAGCAGACCCGTCTTCCACTACTCCGGACCCAGCAGACCCCTACAGGGGCCATTTGGACCGTGTCCTGGCGCCTTTGGCGCCAGGCTCATGAAGGGTTTCAGCCCCGGCGCCATAGGCGCCGGGCTCATATTCATAAACAGTGTAATAATGCTTGGGTGGATTTACCTGAGGCAGACCATGCTGCATATTTACCCAGAACAATCCAGTCTGGTTGAAGTCCCCAGCCATCAGGGCTGGGAGGAACTATTCCCTCCATTCAGGAACTCTTTTCTTACCTGGGTGGAACCGGTGGAAGAACACACACTGGAATCACTTCTCTGCTATTTAAAGCATGCCCGATGGAAAACACATGCTTCGCGTTATTCTGCAGCAGCAGCAGGACGCTCACCGAGTCGGCTCCTGTATTCCAGGTCCAGAGTCATCTTCAGCTTCCGCGCAGCAACCTGTGGATGAAGAAAGACACAAAACAATACTTACCAGATCCCGGAATCCAGTCACCGGCAAAACCTGCAAAGAATAAACATAAGGTTAGAAAAGTGCAACTCGCTCGCAGCCGCGCCCGCTTACCTGATCCATCCGTGATTGCAACGGAGCTAACCACGGCCTTCTCTTCGGCATCTTCTCTGCACCTGAAAGGCAAAGGACATATTTAAAAAGGGGTTCGGGTGAAGGCAGTCGCATTCATCTTAATTTACCAGTTTTTGCACGCGCAGAAGCGGTCGCATCAACCGCAGCATCCCGGCACCTGAAAACTAGAAAAAGGACATTATTAGAGGTGCCATTAAAAGCGGCCAACGATCATTATACTTACGTGCATCGGCACGTGCAGTGGCAACGGATATAAAGCCCGCAGCATCCCGGCACCTGAAAACTAGAAAAAGGACATTATTAGAGGTTCCATTAAAAGCGGCCAACAAACATTATACTTACGTGCATCGGCACGTGCAGCGGCAACGGAAAACTACGCCCACAGCATCCCGAGGCCTGAAACAAAGGAAAAGGGACATTATTGAGGTGCCCATCTTTTAAAGCCTAAAGACTACAGTATACTTACAGGCATCCGCTCGTGCAGTAACGGCGGCATCGCTCTTCGGCATCCCAGCACCAGTGCCACAACTAAGGCCGCAAAAGACTTGAGCCTCAACACTGAACTCATCCAGTGACGTAACTGGAATCCACACACCCCTGCACCAGACGCAGGATGGAGAGCTCAGCATTTATACGCCTAAGGTGAGAGCTCGCCGAGACAAGTAGAAAGCTAGGCTGTGGGAGAAACTGGCGATTGGTGGGAGAAGGAATCCCATCAAACGGCGATTAACCCTTTTTCTTCCACCTGCAGAAAACTTACCCTGCAAGTCAGACATTCGATAAGAGGAAGCCCAGTCCTGAGAGTCGTCCGAGCTCTAGGCTTCTCAATTGAAGAAACGATAGCAGCCCAGCCGGGATCAGCACCTCTGTGGGAATCAGGTGAGCGTTACAATAGGTTGTTGGGGGGTATGGGTTGTTTGGGGGGGTATGGGTTGTTTGGGAGGTATGGGGTGTTTGGGTGTTTTGGGGAGAAGGAGTGGGCGTGGGAGTGGTGGAGGGAGGAATCACTATGTTGTTATTTTTCTTAATACACCCGTTGTGTTCAAAATCATTTAATGCCTGGACATTGTTCATTTCGTGTGTGTTCATTCTATTCATGACAGCACACAGTGCCCAACTCCCCACACACCCTGTGTCCATGTCCACACGGTCCCAGTGCTCAGTGTAGTACAAATAACCATCAACGTCCCTGCGGTTCAGAAGTAATCATCAATCAGTGATTGGCATACAGCACGGCCATCTTGTGCATCAAGTACTGCAAGGGGTGCTGCTTCTGCTCCATCATCATAATCCTCATCATCCTCACCCGGTGCATGCATGTCAATGTCAGGTGGCAGTGGTACATTTCTACGGATGCACATGTTGTGTAGCATGACACAGACCATGGTGATCTTTGCCACCTTCTCAGGGCCATAAAGGAGTGCTCCACAAGACCTTCTTAGGTAGCGGAACCGTGCCTTCAACAGGCCAAAGGTCTGTTCAATCGCAACACGGGTATGAACCCGATTGTACTCCTCTTCATGCCTGTTACACGGGTTCCGCACAGGGGTAAGTAGCCACGGCTTCAAGGGACAGCCTCCATCACCTGCATGGGAGAACAAAGTGGTATTTGTGAGTCAACCTGAGCTGACACCTTCAGGATTAACGGCCATGGCTGCAGCTATTTGGTGTTGACATGCACATGTCCCTGTGTGTATGCACACAGGTTCCAATTGTGTACTGCATAATGGTCCACTGGTGTGGATTGCATTGTACAGATGATGCAGAGTGTTCACTTGCATGCTGATGCGGATGTACTGTGGATGCGGAACGATGTCTTGCCATCCATTTTTGCAGTGTATGCTACTCTGTACCTAACCACACTAGTGGCATTGCCACAGTTGTTAACATGATTAGTCATGCATCGCTTGACATACCCATGGTGGCCTGCTTGTGCGTCTGGCATGTCATTGATGTGCGGCATTGGTCTTATGTATGGCATTGATGTGTCATGTTCAGGTTGGGATGTTCAGGACAACAGTGTTTAGCTCTGAGTGCATTGTCTACTCACCGCCCAATCCCACCCAAGTGGAGTATGCATCCCCCCCATCCCACCTAGGTGGAGTATGCATCCCCCCAATCCCACCCAGGTGGAGTATGCATCCCCCCACCTCACAACCCCAATGCACTGCAATGGCCCAGTCAGGCAATTTACCGAGCAGCCAGGCACGACGTCCAGCATGTCGCTCCATAGAGCGGGGTAGCGTGGAGTTACGCAGCACCATGGCATCATGTGTAGATCCGGGATATCGGTCGCAGCAATGTGTGATGATTTTGCTGGAGTCACATACCATCTGCACATTGATGGAGTGGTATTGCTTGCAATTGCAGTACACCGCCTCATTGGCATGAGGGGGCACCAATTCTACATGGGTGCAGTCGAGGGCACTGATGCAATTGGGCATGCCTGCAAGTGCATGGAAGCCTACTTCGGTTTCAGTGAGCTCCTGGCCAGTCCGTGTTAGTGAAATGTGGATGCTTGCATGCTTCACGAGGGCATCAAACACTTGGGTCAGCATGTGGGACAAGAGTGGTTTTGATATGCCATGTAGCTGCCCCACTGTGTGCTGGTAGGTGCCTGTGGCCAGGAAGTGGAGCACAGACACCACCTTTAGAAGCGGGGGGATGGCAGTGCAGATTTCTATCAGGCTGACGATGTCGTCGTGTATCATGTCCACTATGCTGGTGATGGTGTCCCGGTCCAACCAGTACAGGGTATGGATCTGCTCAGGGGTTAGATTGAATGGATTGGGTCTGATGCGAGGGATTTATGGTGCCCTCCTTCTCCTCCTGCATCTCCTCTGTGCTGCCTGTTGTTGTAGCTGTAGTTGTTGTTGTTGTTGTTGCGGTTGTTGTAGCAGTACAGGCATGTCCTCCAGCCCCATGATTGCAGCAGGTAGTGGGATCATTTTGGTGTAGGAAGGGGTGTAGTGTGTGGGTGTACTCCTTTTGTACTGGGACAGGCTCCATTGACTCCACCTGTGGTTATTGTGTGCCCCTGTGGCAGCCGGCTGCACTGCAGGTTGGTATTTGCTGGTGGTCCGCGATGCCTGTATTGCTGCCATTGTGCAGGCCCTAATTACCGCCTTCGGGATGCCGGTAAGTGCATGCCCGCTTAACTTGTGATGTCCTCCTGTTAGCGGCATCCCGGTATTGGCGCCACGAAGGGGCGCGTGTGCGCGCGTATGCCAGTAAGAAGGGGCACGGTATGGCCGGTGGCGGTATTGGCAGGTTGTCGGCTCATAATGGCCTGGACCTGTTAACGATGCCGGTAATGCCATTCCACCTTCCTTTTTTCATTACCTTGTAGAGGAGGTCCCAAACATGGTCTACACCCCAGCCCCCCAGGTTGAGGTACCAGGAACATATTCGCCAAGGTTTGTGAAGTATGAGGAACAAATGAGCCAACAGAGAGCAGCTCTGGGATTATACCCAGGACCCATCAGAAGAGCAATACCTGATGAAGTGCCTGTAACTAGACAACCTTGGGCAGCCCGGTACCCACTGAGACAACCGTACCAGCAGTTAACACGAAACGAAGACTATTTGCAGACTGTCCCTGAAGAGGCACATAGAACCATAATGGAAGGAGAGTGGTGACGACACACAGGCCCGGACAGACTCACAGATGAACAAAATAACATCTAAAGGATGACACACAAGATGAAAAATTATGAATAATGGTGCGACAGACTTAAAAGAAGAACCAACGTTGCAGCACAAAAAATGTAATCATGAAGGAAGGATGATTATACGTAACTGACTAAAATGCCTCTAAATAGGCTTGGAACACAAGAAGCCAAGGAAACGGTATTGCTTGCAATGCTTAGTAGAAGAATAGAGCGGCAAGCGCCGATTATATATCTACCTCAATGAAGCACACTATAAAAGGGCGACTCCATTTTGTGAAAGCAGAATTAAGCCAAGGCTGCAAGGGGCTAACAAGGCCAGGATTCATATTCCAGCTAAAGCCAAATGAAAGAGCGGAATCGAAACTCAGTAAGAAGCAGCTCAATGCCTGGAAATTCAAGGTCAACCTAAGGAAGGGAGGAGAGCGGCAGCCTCGAAGAATAGAAACTTCAGAGCATATCAGCCAGCCCGTGAAGGTCGAGATAAGGAGGCCCCAGGCAGGTGGCAAGGCTACGGAAGAATCAAATACACTAAAAGAAGGAAAATGAAGCAGATTCACGGTGAACAGACACGTGACCAGCCAAGGGCGAAGAGGTACCCACGTCTGATATCACCTAGAACCTGAGGATGCCATAATTTTTCCTGATAAGAAGCTACAGTTTCGAGGCCATACTCAGTCAACTAATTGACACATAGCCCTAAAGTACTGATTGATGGACGGGAGACAGGGTGAATCTTGGGGCACAAGGCACCTGGGTGGCCATTCGGCATGCTTATAATTAAAGAGGAGATTTATGCCTAGGGGTTTAACCCACCCAATCACAATGGACCAAATAATATAGGGTCCTATAGCTATATAACCAATAAGACGTCGTACTTGTAGTGACGTCTATCACAAGTGATGTAGAAGGATGGGGCTTAGACACCCACCCGATAAGAGTTATCCAATCCTCACACTCTGTTACCATATTCAGATATAGCACCTATACTTAAGTTACCTTTTCCGACCAATAGAATTGCATGACAAACTTTAGAGTGTTCCATGTCAATGATGACGAGAATTTGCTATAAAAGTTACTGTTTGCATGAATAAATTGGAAGTTGAAGCGAGACAGGCGATCGCATCACTGTTGATTACCAATTGTTTCCCCATTTTTTGTACTTGTCATTAAACGGACTTCCCTTTGCCAAACCACTGACTTGTCATTATTGATTGGTGTTGGAGTAAGAGAATCATGTACCCCATCCTCCTCAAGGTGTAGCTATCTTATTTTAAGGTGCCGGAAGGTGACCTCTGAATCTCATGGGCCCATTCAGAGGTCGCTCTGCCCTTCAGTACACTTAGTAGCAGAGGATGGCTTTGACCATCGATTATTGATTAATTATTGATAAGACACCTATTGATCGACTACGCAAAGTAACTCTAGGTTTTCAGCAATATCACGAGTCCTTCGCTATTCGGCTGAGTAGACTGAGAAGCTTCCCGTGGACAATGATAGTGTAAATCCATAAAAAACTGCAGTGGGTCTGATCGAACCTGCCTTTCAAAGCATAACCCTTCTCATTCCTACGGGCAGCCTATCAGACGAAAAGACCGGAAGAGGCGTAAAGGAGGGGCGTTGATCCCGAAAATCCAGAGAGGAAAAATGCGAGCGGTGAGTGAACCAAAAGGGTCAATATTTTGGCAAATGTCTTTTAGGCATTAGAACAAGTAAGGGAAAAGGTAATGGAGGGAGGCAGAAAATAAAATAGTGAGAAATAGAGAAGACTCTATATATATATAAGGAGATAATGACTCGAGCATAATAGAGAAAATAGTGGTTACCGGGAGGACACCCGAGAGAGAAAATAGTGGTTACCGGGAGGACACCCAAGAGAAAATAATGGGGGCACTGAGAGAAAAACAGAGGATACCAGGAAGGATAACTGAGATAAAAAAGTGAGAGGATTCGCCTTGTTCCTGCTCTTTAATATAGCGGTCAGAAGAAATGTGAACTCATAGTCCCACATAATAGGGAAAAATTAGGCTACTATGACGATTAAAGACGTCATAAAAGGGGTTTGTTTAAACTCCATGTTGGGGTATTGATTAGAAGGCAGAAATATATGTGTCCAGCTGGTGTCTGTCTAGTCTGTCAAGTGTCTATTGTATGTGTTCTGTTGAATGTCACACTAAAGAATTGTGTATCACTGATTGGTTGAAGCAAAGCTTTTGGGTTTTACGCGATTCCGTAGCAAAGAGGGAATCACACCCGGATTGATGTTCTTGAAGTAAATTGATGATATCAAATTTGCGGAAAAGATTGGACTGGAGCTTGCAGTATTTGATGCTCGCTCATATTGTTGGGAGGCAACATTGCATTAAGGTATTGTTGGTAACAGAGTTCAAACATGGAGGAGATTACCCCACTTGCCCACTTATGTAAGCAGTTGCCCAATCATGCACCCAAGCTTAAGAAATACATCACCTAGTGGGTTAAGGGTACCATCCACAAGATGTTTATGCCGTGGCCACAGAACGGGTCCCTATCTAAAGCCGTCTTACAGCATATGACGACTTATCTACATGCCACATATACAGGAAAAAAACTAGAGAAACGCCTTGCTATTCTAGAACTTTGGAAAATGTTCAAGCAGCCAAAGGAGGAAGAGCCATCCACAGACTGGATACTAAACGTATGCACAGAGGGGGGTGAGACAGACGCCTACTGCGACACCAGCCCCACCTAAGCCAGAAATCGAGGGAAGAAAGTCAGAGGGACTCTACCCACTAAGAGAGCCAAAGGCAGCTACGGTATGCAGTTACCCCACATATGAGTCACCTGCGTACAGTTGTGTCTACAATAGAGGGAAGGATCAAGAAATGAGTGTTACCTCCACAGTCCCAAGGGATAAGGAGAGACGTGATAATAAAAGGAAGGATCAGGCACACATTAGTGCACCTATCGATAAAGAGAGAGAGGGAAAGAAATGGAAAGGAAGTGAAGACAGAACGGATGAGATAGCATTCGCAAAAGACGAATGGTTGGGAGGACAGATATTGTTGAAACTCGATGGTAAAGGAAGTGATGATGTGAGACCGAGAGAGAGAGGTTTTATGAGGCACAGAGAAGGGAAAAGGACAAGGAAAAGGAAATAAGGGATGAGAGAATAAGGAAGAAAGATAGGCTGAGGCGAGAACAGCTATATCGCGAAGAGCAAGAAAAACAGCTCGTTCGCAAACAGAAAGCAGCCTATGACCAGCACAGACAGAATCGGCAAATTTTGGAAAAGGAACAAAGAGTGCGTGAAAAAAGGATAAGGAGGCGAAAGGATGAGGAAGTTAGAAGGGAAAATGAACATAGAAACGAAAGGAGAAGGGAAGTAGATGAGACTAGAGAAGAAGCGAGGAAGCGCAAGGAAGCTGACAAAGATATAGAACGTAAGCGTAGACAGAGGGCACGTGATCTTGAATATTTGGAGCAGGAAGTTAAAAAACCAAATCCTGTTGTAGAATGGGAAGACATTCTTCCCTGCATACAAATGAGTACCAGGCACGAGTGGGACGAATATCAAAGATGACTTCAACACCAGAAGCATCGGGGAAACGATTGATAAAATATATAATGAAATGGGTTTGGAACCAACATCCCACATGGGAAGGGAAGACGAGCGTTTGGAAAGCACTAAGCTATATGACACAGAGGATGTCACCTGAAGTAGCAGGAGCAGGAGACTGTCCCTAGACAGGCTAGAAATTAGTAAGAACGACGAAGATGCAAGAAGTTGTGCATATTCAGAACAATCAATGTCCGACTCCGGAGGGGAAATGGAGGACGAGACAAATGAAGAAGGGAGACAGAACGAAAAGCGGCTCCCAAGGGACAAAGGGGTACGATGGTCATATGTTAGTGAGTCCGCACCTAGGACATCAGAGTCTGCTGTGCAGCCTGAACGGTGAGAAGGAACACCCCACGGTCAGTCGGGGGTGTCTGCACCCGCCTATGCAGACAGATTGAGAACATTGCCAGGTAGACGGCGATGCGCGATTGTTACCCCGGCAATAGGCAGGAGGGACATGGGGAAAGAGAAGGAAGACTGCGCATTCCAATTCCCGATGCTAGGAAAAGGGGCAGTGAGACCACAATATATTCCATGGCCACACATGGATCGTTAGAACCTGTAAAACAAGCTCCCAATGCTGACATCGGGAGCCGGGAAGTGGATACACGAGTTAGAAAAAATTACAGAGGGTGTCTCGTTAGCTAGAGGGGACATTAAGGGTCTCCTGATCTCCATACTTGGTGAAGAGCAGACGATATGTGGAAGCGGGCAGGCTACCCTTGGGTAACCATAATTAACACTACCCATGACGGAGCACCATTCAATAACTGTAGAGCAGCAGTGTGGAAAGCGCTACGAGTGCTTTACCCAGACACTTCCGATATGGGAGCTATAATGACTCGAAAAATGAAGGAGTCAGAAGATCTGTTGCTTTATATTCAGAATTTTCAAGACGCCTGGGTGCTCGAAACGCGTGACTCTTGGACAAAATCTATCCCTGTATTCTACCATATATTGTGCCAAGGGTTGCCTGAACCGGTACAAAAACATCTCAAGAAGTTGGTAGGAGTGGAGGCTAAACCTTGGGCTGAAATACAGTTGACTATTGCACATTACTGTAGATTGTTGCAAGAAAAGAATTGGAAAATGGAAGCAACTCCTAAGGGTGAGGAAGCGAAGCAGGTGCAAAGGATATTATCAAAGTATGCTCTCGAAGGAGCCATGCTAACAAGCCCAGCTGAAATGAATGTACAACAGGTGGCTAACCCGCAACAGAACCAAAGTAACACAGGATTTTACCTGAGGGGAAGGGGATTTAGAGGAAGAGGATGGCAGAATAACTAGGGAGGGTTTCAAAGTAATCAAGGAGGCTTTCATAACGTGCAGATGGGCAGTCCAGATATGTCAAACGGACAGATAACCCGACCACCGCCAGTATGTTGGCAGTGTGGTATAACTGGGCATGTGGCGCGCTCATGCAGAAACCAAGGCACGTGGCAAAATGGTCAAGAAATGGGAGCTGGCACGGTGAATCCACCTGCTATCCCACAACAGGGCAGTGCACAGAATCACACAGTGCAGCAGCAAGCGCCGAGCTTGCAGCAGGGTGCACAGCGAGGAGTTCAACCCTCGAACATGGGGAACCTGCCACAAGGGCAATACCAACAGGCACCACCGCAAATGTCTCAGGGCACAAACTCCGGAAGGGGAGGCAACCCTGGGAATGGAGAAAATCCGCAAGTATACAGTGGAGCGAACTTATACATGAACTAGGGCAGCTCACTGGAAACTCTGATGTGTTCTATCCTATCAGTGACACCAGACCCGAACAGGGAACCAGGGGTGAATGTCGTCATAGGGGGGAAAGAATATTCCTTCTTAGTTGACACGGGTGCAACACGCTCGTGCATACGAGAAGGCAAGTTTTTCTTGTCTGGCCAGGCCATAGATACTCAGAGTTTTACAGGAGCTCATAGTTGAGTTCCCTTTACGGACAATCTCCCCGTCTCTGTAGGAGAATGTGAGATGAATGTACCTTTATTGTTTTCTCGTCAAACCCCAGTAAACATCTTGGGTTGAGACTTAATGACAAAGTTGAATATGACGATCTCGTTCAAGGAGGAGGGCATAGTATGCTCCACTCCAGGAATGTATTATTCAAATGTGTGCAAAATGATCAGAGCATACTCAGGACACGTAGACATGAGAGCAATACCTTTAGAACGAGAGGTTTTCACATATGGCATACGTGTGCTTATGGCGGGGTTGCCAGGTCTTGCAGATAGGACCATGAGAACCCCTGACGAGTTTCTATTCAGACCAAGAATACCTATGCATGAAGAAGGGGGACAAGTATTTCCCTTGGCGATACATATTCAGCAGTACGAGGGAAAGTTGCAATGGTTGAAGGGTTCCATGACGAAGGCAGACAATGGTGTGCGATTATCGCCATTGAAGAAGGATATTGAATGACTGACGTCACCGATGACGATCTGTTCGAAGAACAACCGGACTTAGATGAGACGATGGTGGAAGTAAGTCTCATATTTTGGGTCAAAATGATCGAACGAGAAGTGCCACAGAGAATGATGTTGGCACTGATCCGTCCTGAATACTTTGATGACGATATGGCACAGGTGCCTGTCTCAGTATGGACTACAGGGCCCTATGACGTAAGCCTCCTGAAAGGGGCGGGGGAAGTGAAAATGAAACTGCAACCAGGAGCAATTTTACCAAAGGCGCAACAGTATCCCATGTCCAGAGAAGCGGATGAAGGGATCGTGAAGGCAATTGCTGCCATGATGGACCAGGGCATCCTAGTGACGTCAGAATCACCCTGTAATACAGTGATTTATCCCGTCAAGAAATCAAAGGGAGGGTCTTGGCGTTTAATCCAAGATTTAAGAGATTTAACAATATTGTTGAAGCCGAATTCCCTCTAGTCCCTAATCCAGCTACAATTCTATGTAACATACCCACTGAGGCGAAATATTTAACAGTGATTGACTTGAAAAATGCTTTTTTCTCAATCCCACTGCACCATGACTCACAAGATCTAACATCATTCACGTTCAGACAAATGCGTCTGAAAAGCACAAGGTTTCCACAGGGGTATTGTGAATCCCCGTCCATCTTCAACAGAGTCCTGCAAATGGACTTAAGCAACATTGCAGTAGACAGTGTTGTATTGCAGTGTGTGGAGGCCATTCTAATCTGCAGCACCACTGAAGATCAGAAAGCTACAATACTGTCAACTGGAGGTGCTGTACATAGGCCAGCTAATCTCACATGAAGGAAAAAAGGTCATCCCAGAAAGGGCTGAAGCTATTATGAACATGGCTAAACCACTCACGATAAAGCAAATGTAGAGCTTCCTAGGCCTGTGCAATTATGTTAGAGCATGAGTCTTCGACTACAGCTCGTATGCCAAGCCCTTACTCCAGGCCCTGAAGAAGGCCCAAGCGAAAAAGGAACACATTGAATGGACTGAGTCGATGTACAAAGGGTTTACAGAACTCAAGAGAGCAATTTGCATGGCTCCAGTTGTTGGGATTCCTAATTATGCAGAGGAATTCTACCTGTTCTCGCACACAGATGGCAGAGTTATGACGGCAGTGCTCGCCCAAAGAACCTCGTTGGGGTACAAGCCCCTGGCATATTACAGTGGGAATCTGGACCCAGTAATGAGAGGCCAGTACCATTGCGAACAAAGCTTAGCTGCCGCAGCATTCGCCATAGAGAAGGCGACAACCATTGTAATGGGATGCTCCATGACGTTATACGTCGAGCACTCATTATTCGCCATCTTAGAGAAACCAAAAGGAACATTGACATCTCAGAGAGCTTCTGAATATGAAGTGATCATATCTAATCCATTGATTAAAATAGTTCAATGTAAAACAGTAAACCCAGCTACATTCATAGCTGAACCAGTCACTGAAAGAGAGCCGATGCATGACTGTGCAAAATATGAAGAACTCTGTGACGAAATCCCCAGGGTGAAAGAAATTGCCCTGGTGGATGGTGAGATCGTTTTCAATGACTGTTCTTCGAGAATCGACCAAGAAGACGGTCAAAGATATACAGGCGTTGCCGTAATGAAACACATAGCAAACTGAGAATTTCGAGTACTCGTCAGTGCACGAATACCATCTCACTATTCAGCACAGGCTGCAGAACTATTGGCGTTGATACTCGCCATTGAGAATCATGCAGATCAGGAAGTAACGGTGTACAGCAACTCCGCCTATGTGACGTCAACTGTGCATGCAGGTTTAGTGTGCTGGAAAAGGAGGGGCTACCTCCGAGCAGACGGCACGCCAGTGCAACATGGAGCCCTATTGGACAGGCAGATAAAGTGGGCATAGCGGTCGTGAAAAGCGCCGCCCATACTCACGGGACAGATTTTGTGTCACGCGGAAATCACGCAGCAGACACGGAAGCCAAGCGTATGGCATCCAATAGTGAGACGATCATGGAAGTAGAAGTGGCACGCACCCATGAACGAATGATGGTAGCTTGAACCACACCAGAGGCCTACAGTAATATGGGGCACAGTCAACTGATGGAGCTTCAAGGGGAGGCACCACAGGATGAAAAGAACCTGTGGAAGCATCAAGGGTGTTCTTTAAGCCCCTCAGGCGGATTGTGGAGGCAAGGCAGCACTAGCAAACCAGTAATGCCTGTAGCATTACTAAAAATAGCATTGGAACAGTTGCATTACCCATTTCATATGTCAAAAGAAAATCTTGCCGCAACACTCGCAGAAGACTGGTTTATACCGAATGTAGCGGAGCATGTTGCATTCTTTATGTTGAACTGCATAATCTGCCAGCAGTTCACCGCTGGGCACACATTAAAAGTAGTGAGAGGAATCATCCCCAGGCCTAATGGGCCTTTTCAGCACCTACACATCGACTATGTCGACTTGATTCAGGTGTGTCGCGGGTACAGGTACTTAATTGTAGAGGTGTGTCCATTGTCTAGATGGATAGAAGCAGGTCCCTGTACATACCCAGACTCAACCTGTGCTGCCAAATAATTCCTGGTGAAAGAAGTGTTCCCTAGATGGGGGGTGTGTGAGGTGATGAGGTCAGACAATGGGGCTCATTTTGTAAACTCAGTCTTTGAACAGATTAGCTTGCTGCTTGGTATAAACCACAAGTTCTCATCGGCGTATCATCCGGAAGGTAATGGGGTTTGTGAGAGGCTCAACGGCTTGTTAAAGGAAATGATAGCCAAGTTGAAGCTTACTCTAAAGAGGGGATGGCTGCACTGTCTACCACTGGCATTTTATGCTCTTCAGAACCAACCAGGCTCCGACCATCATCTTATGCTGCACAAGATAGTCACGGGACGGAGAATGAACACCCCCTTACCCCTCGAGGTAGAGCTAGATATGATGCCCGGGCAACCAGAGAGGTCTTGGGAGCCGAGCTGCAGGAATACCTGAACTGCATGACATCAAGCCTTCATCTCATTTCAGACCAACTACAGCAACGGCGAAAAGGGTGCAGCACAGCACAAATCACAGCAGAAAAAACTGAAACAGGCGCAGTTCAAGGTCTATGTGCGCCTCTCATCTTCCCTGGAGATGACGTGTTGGTAAAGAACCACACAAGAAAAAGGTGGGACGAGCCAAGATTCAACAGCCCTTTCATCCTAGAGGACAGTACTCCGTCAGCCGTTAAATTGCAAGGCAGGCGAGCATGGATCTTCCTTAATGATATTATACCATATATCGGTGAGATCCCTCTAGCTGCACCCCACCGCGAGGAAATCACAGACAACGGGGAAGAACCTCAGCACATGCAGACAATGCAGAGGAAGAAGGACGCATAAGCAGCAAAAGTCAAGAAAAGAAACTCCTTTGCAAGTTGTGGCTTAAAAACAGGACATTTCTGCCGAACAAAAGGGGAATAAAGACATTATATGGACACTCTGTGCATTATAGTTGCAGGGTAAAGAAGAGAATAGTGCATCTAAGCCACAACACACTGATAATACAAACTCTTGAATCAAGCCATACTTAAGCATTATTGGAAAACAAAACTCTGATAGACTGTGAGCAAAGGACGTTTCGTGTAAGAGCATAAAACAGGTCCTGAAGCAACCAACGCCAAGACTTTGTTTCACAGAATATATGGTATCTCCCGGCAGATATCTCACATGGGATGTACTCACCTACTTCCACTTAGTGGTAATATCATATCCGTCACTTGTAGGGAGAGTCACCAGTGTCACAGACTTTATACAAGATCCTGCCAACAAGAAAGTGATCTGGCAACTGCTGACTGTCATCGCGGAAGCCTTCGCAGATTTACCCGAACACAGTGATAAGGACACAAATGCTTCCACCACAGGTGATCATTGATGAACTCACATGCACGCTTTTCTTTCGTATCATAGAGGAGTGCCCAGGACTCGTTGGAGGAACCACGGACACACTCACCTACATTAGAGACCCAAGAAACACTAAACATTTGAACCAGCTGTGGATCAAGCTCAACTACATGGTTGCAATCCACGGAGCTGGCAAGTGTAGAGACTGTTCCCGTCAAAAGAAAGGCCTATGATCTAGAAACCAGCAAAGCAGGACAATGTCCCTTTCACACGAGGGCAGCCGGCTGGCCCACAGCGTCCTATTCCGGCTATTCACTGACTTTCCAGAAATGCTGGGGAGAACTGCTGAGGTTGACGTCTTCACCTTCATCAGAGATCCAGCTAATGTTGCGCATATGAAACCTCCCACCGAGGGACAGATCAAAACCAAGGCAGCTCTTCATCTTTCTGCCGAGGGACAGATCAAAGTGACAGAGACACTGTTCTTCATCTTTCCGCCGAGGGACAGATCGAGTGAGCAGAGATGAGAACTCCACCGTTTTATTTTGTATTCTTATTTTCATTTTATTTTGACTCTGATTTTGACTGATTGCCATATTTTCCACTTTTACATTAAACAGGATCCAGCATGTCTTCAGGACTGAAGCAAATTCGGGGGGTGGACTGGGAATTGACCTATTTTGAATATGCATAATGAACGTGCCTCACCAAAGGTGTTAGTCTAATATTTGTCCACAGTTTAGCAAGGGAACTGTATCCTGTAACCAGAGACAATCGCCACCCGGAAGAGGGGGGACACTTACGAAGCACAAGACACTTTATGTTACAAACTTCTCAAGAAACAATGACAGAGTAAGTGAAAATAATTAAACACTGATATTGACATGATTGAGAGGGGGGCCAGAACAGTAACCTGGTCCTCCCACAAACAGAAGGGCGCCCCCACTTCCCTGGAAGGAAATGCTGCAAATTGTCATTCCGCACAATTATGTGTATATGCATAGTGATTATTATTGTTTTTCTGTCACTAACTATCAGAACTGCATTCTTTATTGGTGCACGAAGCGTTCCAATTTCAGTGCACCCACCAGATAATGTACGCATGAATCCCACGAAAGCACCCAGACCCTATATAGTCATTCCGGTTCCAAGAAAATCTGATGGTAAGGTAAACAAACTATGATTGAATGTAATTAGCAGTGATTCATACACACTTGAGGTAACGAATGAAGAGAAAATATGGAGGCAGGGTCAGCACAGAATGAATGAAAATATAGCACTGACCACTACACACACACACACACTGAATGCACACGGACAAGGGCAAGTGTCAATGGCTACAGAACCTCGAACAAAGACAACAGAAAGAACGAGACTGCTTACTGAACAACTAGTCCCTGAAAATAATAAAGGTGACCGGAAAGAAGCAAATGAAAGGACGACTAAAGAAGACATAGCAAAAGCCCTCAAGAAGACAGAAGTGGCTACGAGAGAATTCACTGCAAGGACACAAATGCTAATAGACCATGTATTCCCATTTATAACTAAAACAAGGAAGCTACATGAGGAACTGAAAAATTAAATTGCAGAGACTGGAGTGATAAGCATACCAGTTCCAACAAAAATGACAAACACCAGGCCCACAATGGGGCCTTACGTTGGGCTGATGTCAAATGGATGGTGGGTAAAGGTACTCTATGAAAGAATACAAGAGGAGAGGAAGAGAAATGCAAAACCGCCTCTTACCACAGCGATACAAACAGTGAAACCTGCATCACCAACAAGCATGCCTGAGAGTTCCCCAGCATGGAAAAGCTGCACAGACACATTTAAAGATGTGGTTATAGCTAACTTCAGAAAGACACTAAGAATCAAGAGAAGCCCACATGAAGATAACAATGAACTGAACGATTACCTGGACAGCACAGCACATCAAGGAAATAACATTTGGTACCAACACATGAAAGAGGTCGAAATAAGAAAAGCTGAAGGAGAATGCTACGTCTGTGCACTCATACCGTACAGCATGGGAAAATCCAAGATCTACGTGGCTGTAGAAATTGATGTCCCAACAGCAAACTGTTTGTCACACGTAGCAATGGGAAACACCAGAGGACAGTTCATGGGAAAAGATGCCTCATTCATATGGGCAACAGAAACAGCATATCCGGATGAAGATGATTATGTCCAGGACATTAAGACAAGAAACAGAGCTCATACCAGGAATCACGTGAGCAGGTATGCAAAACCAGAAGCGAAAGGAGCAGGAACAAAATGGGAAATTAACCTGAGACTGAATGTCCAAAGAAAAACTCCAGAAGAAGCCCTAATTTGGAAGAATAGAGGCCAGATGCAGATTTGGGGAACAGTGCTTTCACCAAACGGATGGGAGGAAGGAGTAGTGATATGCCGAGCCTGGATGGTCCTTGGAGCCTGCAAAGAAGCAGTAAAAAAACTCTCAAAAACTGTTCAAACCTTTATTGCCTCAGTTGGTAAAGCTGCTGACATGGGTCAAAGATAGAGGAGGACCCTTGCAGATAGTACCACTGGAGAGCCCAAAACTGTGCTTCAGGAACAATGGCACAAGGAAGATGGGAGAGAATCAAAACAGCGGACACATTTTTGAAGCTCCCGGAATGACTCAGGGAACCACAGTAATTATGGATCCTTACTGGGCGTGTGGATCCATAGCATACATAAGACTACCGAAAAACTGGGGAGGCATATTCACAATTGTGAACGTCCACGTTCCTGCCCTTGTGATCCTGAAAAGTGACCTGAATATTGACAGTTTCCCGAAAGCAGATGCTCACCTAAGGAAGAGGAGGTCGGCGGAACTGGTATCTCGAAGGAAGAGAGAAAACTACTTTTCTGCCAAATCAGAAGAAGCATTTCACGCAATCCCGTATGAACAAAGGCTGTTTAGCTTCACCTCATCATTATTCACAATGATTTTCCTGCCATACATTCAAGGTGGAGTAAATACTAAATGGTTGCAGATGACCAGATGGGAGTTATTGCAGACCGTCAACACCACCATAAATGGATTCAACACAATCAAAGAAGAAGTAAGAGCAATCCGATTGATGACACTCCAGAACAGATATGTACTTGACACGATCACTGCGATGGATGGAGGTGTTTGCACAAAAATCTGAGAATTATGTTGCACATTTATACCTTCGCATGATGAAGAAAATGGAACCTTAACAGAAGCCATAAGTATGCTGACAAACCTGCAGAACCAGATGATCAATGAAACTGACAAAGTTGATGATGACAGCTGGTTTGGAACACTATTTTCATGGGTCCCACAATGGATAGCAGACATATTCAAGATTTTGGGAGCCCTGCTAATTATGTAACTACTAGGATTTTGTGTTGTCAAGATAATCATCACACAATGCCAGAAAACTGCGAAGAAAGCCATTGGAATGAAGATCATCATTGATGTCAAACTAGGATGGAAGCCCAGAGACCTGACTGATGAAGAAATCAGAGACTGTGTGAGGGCTAGCAGATTCGTGCCAGAAGGAACAAAGTTTGTGTATCTCAGAAAACAAAGAAAATATGAAGGAAAATGGATCTACCGCAGCCCAAATGGACAATGTCAGTTAATGACCTGGAACAAAGATGAACATTTAAAAACAGCAGGAAGTTTGAAGGGAGTAATAAAAATATGGACTCCAAAGAAACACACGTTCGCACCATCATGAACAAACGCAGAAGACGGTGAACAAGATGCAGAAGAGCCAAGTAAGACAAACCCAAAGGAGAATCGAACATATTCGCCAAGGTTTGTAACGTATGAGGAACAAATGAGCCAACAGAGAGCAGCTCTGGGATTCTGCCCAGTACCCATCAGAAGAGCAATACCTGTTGAAGTGCCTATGACTAGACAACCTTGGGTACCCATTGAGACAACCGTACCAGCAGTTAACACAAAACAAAGACTATTTGCAGACTGTTCCCGAAGAGGCACATAGAACGATAATGGAAGGAGAGTGGTGACGACACACAGGCCCGGACAGTGATGCAAGGCATTGGTTTTATGTATGGCATTAATTTGTCATGTTCAGGACAACAGCGTTTAGCTCTGAGTGCATTGTCCACTCACCGCCCAATCCCAACCAGGTGGAGTATGTATCCCCCCATCCCACCCAGGTGGAGTATGCATCCCCCCAATCCCACTCAGATGGAGTATGCACCCCCCCCCAATCCCACCCAGGTGGAGTATGCACCCCCCACCTCACAACCCCAATGCACTTCCATGGCCCAGTCAGACAATTTAACGAGCAGCCAGGCACATCGTCTAGCATGTCACTCCATGTAGCGGGGTAGCGTGGAGTTACACAGCACCATGGCATCATGTGTAGATCCAGGATATCGGGCGCAGCAATGTGTGATGATCTTGCTGGGGTCACATACCATCTGCACATTGATGGAGTGGTATTGCTTGCGATTGCCGTAAACTGTCTCATTGGCATGAGGGGCCACCAATTCTACATGGGTTCAGTTGAGGGCACCAACGTAATTGGGCATGCCTGCCAGTGCATGGAAGCCTACTTTGGTGTCAGTGAGCTCCTGGCCAGTCCGTGGTAGCGAAATGTGGATGCTTGCATGCTTCAGGAGGACATGAAGCACTTAGGTCAGCATGTGGGACACGAGTGGTTGTGATATGCCATGTAGCTGCCCCACTGTGTGCTGGTAGGTGCCTGTGGCCAGGAAGTGGAGCACAGACACCACCTTTAGAAGCGGGAGGATGGCAGTGCGGATTTCTATCAGGCTGACGATGTCGTCGTGTATCATGTCCACTGTGGTGGTGATGGTGTCCCGGTCCAACCATTACAGAGTGTGGATCTGCTCAGGGGTTAGATTGAATGGACTGGGTCTGATGCGAGGGATTGATGGCTGCCTACGTGGTACCACTGGCTGCACTGGTGGAACTTGCTGGGCCTGTCTCACCCTCCTTCTCCTCCTGTTTCTCCTCTGTTCTTCCTGTTGTTGTAGCTGTAGTTGTTGTCATTGCTGTTGTTGCTGGTCTTGTAGCGGTACAGGCATGTCCTCCAGCGCCATGATTGCAGCAGGTAGTGGGATCAATTTGGTGTAGGAAGGAGTGTGGTGTGTGGGTGTACTCCTTTTGTACTGGGACAGGCTCCATTGACTCCACCTGTGGTTATTGTGTGCACCTGTGGCAGTTGCCTGCACTGCAGGTTGCTATTTGCGGGTGGTCCTCGATGCCTGTATTGCCGCCACTGTGCAGGCCCTAATTACCGCCTTCGGGATGCC
The DNA here is from genome assembly GCF_040938575.1 of Ambystoma mexicanum. NCBI lineage: Eukaryota > Metazoa > Chordata > Amphibia > Caudata > Ambystomatidae > Ambystoma > Ambystoma mexicanum. The sequence continues at coordinate 585,094,842 of NC_090937.1, read as the reverse complement.
GTTGAGTGCATGCCCGCGTAACTTGTGATGTCCTCCTGTTAGCAGCATCCCGGTATTGGTGCCACGAAGGGGCACGTGTGCGCGCGCATGCCCGTAAGAAGGGGCACGGTATGGGCGGTGGCGGTATTGGCGGGTTGTCAGTTCGTAATGGCCCGGATCCATTAACGATGTCAGTAATACCATTCCGCCTTCCTTTTTTCATTACCTTGTAGAGGAGGTCCCACTGCACCCCAGACCCCCAGGTCGAGGTACCAGGAACATATTCGCCAAGGTTTGTGACGTATGAGGAACAAATGAGCCAACAGAGAGCAGCTATGGGATTCTGCCCAGGACCCATCAGAAGAGCAATACCTGTTGAAGTGCCTATAACTAGACAACCTTGTGCAGCCCGCTACCCACTGAGACAACCTTACCAGCAGTTAACACGAAACGAAGACTATTTGCAGACTGTTCCCGAAGAGGCACATAGAACCATAATGGAAGGAGAGTGGTGACGACACACAGGCCCGGACAGACTCACAGAAGAACAAAACAACGTCTAAAGGATGACACACAAGACGAAAAGTTATGAATAATGGTGCGACAGACTTAAAAGAAGAATCAACGTTGCAGCACAAAGAACGTAACCATGAAGGAAGGATGATTACACGTAACTGACTAAAATGCCTGTAAATAGGCTTGGAACGCAAGAAGCCAATGAAACGGTACTGCTTGCAATGCTTAGTAGAAGAATAGAGCAGCAAGCGCCAATTATGTATCTACCTCAATGAAGCACACTATACAAGTGCGACTCAATTTTGTGAAAGCAGAATTAAGCCAAGGCTGCAAGGAGCTAACAAGGCCAGGATTCATATTCCAGCTGAAGCCAAATGAAAGAGCGGAATCGAAACTCAGTAAGAAGCAGCTCATGCCTGGAAATTCAAGGAAGGGAGGAGAGCGGCAGCCGCGAAGAATCGAAACTTTAGAGCATACCAGCCAGCCAGTGAAGGTCAAGATAAGGAGGCCCCAGGCAGGTGGCGAGGCTACGGAAGAATCAAATACAAGAAAAGAAGGAAAATTAAGCAGATTCACGGTGAACAGACACGTGACCAGCCAAGGGTGAAGAGGTACTAACGTCTGATGTCACCTAGAACCCGAGGATGCCATAATTTTTCCTGATAAGAAGCTATAGTTTCGAGGCCATGATTGATGGAAGGGAGGCAGGGTGAATCTTGGGGCACAAGGCACCTGGGTGTCCATTCGGAAGGCTGCTAATTAAAGAGGAGATTTATGCCTAGGGGTGTAACCCACCCAATCACAATGGACCAAATATTCTAGGGTCCTATAGCTATATAATCAATAAGATGTCGTACTTGCAGTGACGTCTATCACGAGTGATGTAGAGGGATGGGGCGTAGACGCCCACCCGATAAGAGTTATCCTCACACTCTGTTACCATATACAGATATAGCACCTATACTTAAGTTACCTTTTCCGACCAATAGAATTGCATGACAAACTTTAGAGTGTTCCACGTTAATGATGACGAGAATTTGCTATAAAAGTTAATGTTTGCATGAATAAGTTCGAAGTTGAAGCGAGACAGGTGATCGCATCACTGTTGATTACCAATTGTTTCCCCGTTTTTTTGTACTTGTCATTAATCAGACTTCCCTTTGCCAAACCATTGACTTGTCCTTATTGATTGGTGTCGGAGTGAGAGAATCCTGCACCCCATCCTCCTCAAGGTGCAGCTATCTCATTTTAAGGTGCCGGAGGGCAAGCTCTGAATCACATGGGCCCATTCAGAGGTCGCTCCGCCCTCCAGCACAACCTCCAAACTTGTAATGAGGCCCATAGACTGTATACTAGTGAGACATCTGACATAACTGTATTACACCTCTACCATAAATGAGGACCCTTTCTCCTAAAAAAAACTCTTCTGCATTCGAATTCATAATTTTGTGAAATCTCTGAATTTTGAACCTTTTATCTTCAATTAACAAGCCTTTAATACCTATGTCCTCTACAAATAATGACAGTTATATATCTAATGCACTATAGGATACACATAGATTCTAACACTCTAGCTACATCATAACCATATTCATAATCACATAACAATAGCTATCAATCACAACTGTCAACTTTATATACTCACACCTAATGTGTGTCAAGTTTTGAGTTGGCAATAGTGCAATACTACTAAAAGCATTACACTTTAAAAAAGAAAAGATGTCCCCTAGTAACGTTTCAGTAGCCCCAATAATGAAATGTGACATGCATCAACATAATTGTTTTAGAGTAGATCTAACTTTAAATATTACACATAAGTTTCTTATATAATAATCGTATTTGTTAGGAAAAAAAACAGAACGGCCGCTGTAACGTAAGACATGATGACGTCATCACGTTAAACAACGAAAAGCAGCCATTTTGAAATGCTGACCCTTTTGGCGGTTCAGCGTTTCAAAACGAGGCCAATTGACTCCAACATATTGGGAACAAGAGGTGAATTACTTTTTGAATTTATAAGCAAATGTGGGCGCATGCATCCCTAATTTTTAATACAAGCACACATATAAAGGGACATCTGTAATGAGAAGTAGATGTAATGCCAAAAGATAATCCTTAACAAAAAGGCAAAAATTGAAGAGGCAATCTTACAAGAATTACAACACTCACAGTACCTTAGAATATAAGGGCGAGTCACAATATAACTAATCTCAATGTGTTAAATATAAAAATTATATCCCACAAAATAGAGAATCTGAATTTCCTTTTTTAGTTCCATAGCAAACAAATGAAAAATGGAAATGCAATTGGAAAACAATGAGAACCCAAACTAGCGAATCAGATATCCTCCTGAAGAGCCACTGGAGAAACAGTCTTGAAACATGTGTAGAGGTTAAAAATAGAACTTGAGATTTTGAAAATTGCACTCAGAGGTTACTAAGAATTGGATCTAAGCAGCTATTAGACTGAATGAGTTTAAGAACTGCACTCAAGAGTCTAAGAAGTATACTCAAGAGAACATAACAGTAGCTATCAGACTGGAAATATGTATATTGACCTATAATGGAACAAATATGAGAACAACAATGGAAGTAATGTGAATATTGAACTATAAACCTAGACGAAGAACAAAAGACTTGAATTAAAGAAATGTATAAAAATGTTGTGACATGTTAAGATTATTGTCAATATAAGAGCTGGTGCAAATTGAATGACCCCTTTTTAGACAACAAAGTGACACTAATATTGGGCAGCCACAATATTGGGACTTCCTTTGTCGACAGCTCGGCACAGAGTTTAGCAAACTAGGATTCACCATAAAAGGTTGACAAATGCCTGCACTTTAAGTTACTACAGCCTGTTAAAGATACTTGGCAATTTGCAGTACCTTTGTAGTAGCCTAGTGTGTTCAAATCTGGTCCCCCGATACGTGAATGCTGTCAGGTACCTGGAATCTAGGTGTAGTGGGATGGAGAAGAAGGCATTCTTCAGGTCGATGACTGTGACGTATCTTGCCTTGGTCAGGATTTTACATATTATTGTGGCAGGATTTGCATCAGCGAGTGTCAATCCTGTATGAATCCCCATGATCCCCCTTTTTGATTTACTTATTAGGTATGGCTGTGTTACACAGATACATTGATGTCTGTATTATGTCCTGCTGCCATAATGCATGGAGTGTCAAGTATATCCCTTAGTCTGCCTCAGGAGACAGTGGGTATTATTCTGCTCACGGTAGCAATGCTCCTTCTATCAATTTTATACTCACAGCCCCTGTTCCCTTCAGTACCTTTAAATCATGGGGCCCGTTGTCCACACTTTATCAGGGACCCTCTACAAATCCTCTGTGTGTGCCTGCTTTCCTTTTTCACTAGATGTGTCAGTTGTTGTACTAGCTTTTTCCAACACTCTTACTCTGCAGGGTATCTGTAGTTGGAACACCGTTGCTCCTTCTTCTTCCTCATTAGAGAAGATCTGTTCATCAGTTACCCCTGTTATTGTCAGTGCTGGGTCAATGCATAACATTGTATGCCATTCCGTGTTATCTGTCCCACATAGGGTCACCACGTCTTTGGGAATCACCACTTCTTAAAGCTGTAATTCTACAGTGGTTGCCCTAGCATCTTCCTTCTGGCACAGGGGCCAAAAAAGAAATTCTGATGCTAGTCTGAACATCTTCCCTTGTATCCCCGGTACCCATGCCAGCATCATCTGAACACCATGCAGGAATAGCTTTGGGTACATGAGCTGTCCTCGTCGTGTGCTGTGTGCATGTGCTGCCAGAAGGAGCGCTGCAACTCTGGCGTAATACATGCCCGGCGTTGAGCGCTCAATTCCCTTTTCCGTGAATGATATTGTTGCATTCAGTTTGCTAAGTAAATCCCTCCATAATAGGGTTTTTGGGGTATCTTTTGAGTACAATAGTGGTGCTACTATATGTTGTGTCCCTATCGTTAATGCTAAATCTTTTGTTACTGGAATTGTGACAATTGCCCCAGAGAAGTCTTGCATGCCCATTACTTTGCTTGATAGTGGAAATCCACCCTCCGTTATACATGATTTGGCAGCCCCAGTATCTATCAGGAATGAGTACTCTCTTAGTCCTATCTTTACTGCTACCTCAGGTTCCTCTTCGGGGTCTTCAGTTACTGCCAGGACTGGACACAAATGCACTCCATGTGGGCTCTCCTTTGGGGTGGTAGATTCGACAGGAGCAGGAAGGGATTCCCTCCCAGAACAGTGACACTTGTATAGTGGGGTACCATGTTCTGTTCTAGTACTACTGCATTTCCTGGTACCTGTGCTGGCCCTGGTGTCATGCCTGGGGGTGTTCCATAACTCTCGACCTGCCCTTCTGGTACTTGTGGCTATGCTTGTGGGGGCTGTGGTTGTCCCTGCTGCTGTTGTGCCTTTGGGGGCTGTGCCTGCTGCGGCTGGGAATGCAGTATAAATGAGCCTTGCTGTTGTGCTATTTGATATGCTTGTGCTTGTACTTGCTGCCCAAAGGGACAGGTGCATGCAAAGCGGCCCATGTTTCTGCATATGAAACATGGCCCAATAAACCTGCATCCCACTGCCCTATATCCCCCTCCCCTCCCTCGCTGCGGGTATGCTCTTCCCTGTGGGAAATACGCTGCTTGCTGATAACTCCCCTGCTGTTGTGCCCACCTTTGTGGAACGTATTGTGGTGACATATATTCCCTGGGCTGGGGCATGTTCCCCATGGGAGACCCTCCCTTTTGGCCGGGAGCCACTGCAGCAGCCTCCGGTATGAGCATTGCCCCTTCCATTGTGCATCCCGCAAACCTTTTCTGCACCAGCTTGTTCTCTGCCTTAGTGGCATTTTAAGCTGTCTGTCTCTCACTCTCCTGCTTCCTCTTACAGTATTGTACTATTGTTGCCGGTATATCTGGCCATCCCTTTGCCTCTGTTCCCACTTTTTTTGTCTATGGATGCCTGAATATCTGAAGGCAGTCCTTTTGGCAATATATGGAAAAATAATGGTATGTATACATCGCACGGTTTTGTGTTTACAACATCCAGGGCTCCTGGACTTGTTTGATATACTGTGCTGGGTCTTTGTTTGGCTTCATTTTATGGGCCATGACAGCTCCTAAATCTGAGCTATTCGGATATATACTCCTCAGCACCTTGCACACGTGAGCATGACAGTTATTAAATGTTGCTCAATAGTGTGCCTTAGCACTCAGTTTTACCCCCTGGTATCCCGGTTGCTCCCATATCTTGTCCCCTCACTCTCCTATTATTTCTGCAAACAAACAATTTATGTCCCCTATTGCTAATGTCACTCCTGTGGTTTCTTTTTCAAGTGTGTATATCCATTTGCTAGGCATAAGGGATGGCACACTACAAATGAGGTCATCTCTGTCCAATGTCTGCCATGGTGCGTAATGTGCATCTCCTCTCCCCTTCTGTAACAATGGCATCTGCGTCACCCAGGCCCCTGGCTCTGCCCCCCTCTTGTCGCCTGTGCCAGTCCTATCTTTACTTTCTCCTTCGGATTGCAGAGGACACTTGACCAGTCCCTTCTTGGCTACCCCCATTCTCCCCTACTCCTTTGCTTTCATCCCTTCTTCTCTCTTTCTTTGGAGTCCATTGTTCATCCTCAACTTCACTTAACACCTCCTACTCTTCTTCCTTTTCTGACACAATACTCTCCTCATCCCTTAGTTCCATGTCCTCCACCCCTTGTCGTGTTCCTCATCATCCACTTTCAATGTTAACCTACCTGAGGTCCACCATTGTTCATCCCCTGTGTCTCCAATTCTCCCTCTTTTTCTCCATACTTCCTTTTCGATCACTCTATTTGCCTCAGTAAACAGTGCGTTCACCTGTTGTGTGCTGTTTTCTATGTCTGCTACAAACTTCTTCTCTCCCCTGTCGGATGTCTCTCTCTTTTGTGTCTCCCTGCTTTTCATTTTTCCTTTTCCCCCTCCCTCTTGGTCTGGGTACAACCGATTTGGAGTATGAATACCCTTATAATGCCACGTAGGCTCTGTAAGGTGGACGCAGAGCACTAGGTCGGTCGGTTACATCCTCTCTTTTAATATCTCGCTCCGTGGGCTCATCTCTTTTTTCATTGTATAGTTTCCAGAGCCCCAATATATTTTGTCTACTCTTTAACTCGGAGCCTTTGTACTTGGTTAGTAGATACGAGATCACATGTTCTATTATTTTATTATCAAACTTTCCCTCACCTGGCCATGCATAGAAATACTGCCCTACAATTTCCTGAACCCATTGGAAATTAAATTTTATTATTGGATTGTGATATTGGGGTTGTTTTTCACACATGTGATCAAGGGGGCTATGCCGAATGCCATTATTCACCCTGTCTCCTCCCCCGTTTTATATCCTAATGTTCCCCTTCACCCTTTGTCTCTTTCCCCTTTCCCCTTTTACTCCTCCCTTTCTTATTTCTTCACCCTCACCCTTATTTACATTTCAATCACACACACACACATACACTCACCGCTCCATCCCCACATGCACGTCAACTCACTTTTTGTGTTAGTACATCAACAGCCCTATCCACAGACTCACGTTTACCTATGTTATTGTAAGCAGACATCAGGTTGCACCTGTCCTCTCCATTGACGTCTTCCGCGACAATGCCAAGTATGATATTATACACCAGGTACCTTTCAGCGTTGACCTTTCCACCTCGGCCAACGCCACAAGGAGGACAACCGCTACTCACTGACAAGCACACTTTTCACACTATTCAACAACTGTATACTACTTCAACAAATAAACAGGAAACACACACTTCACCCCAAATGACGCCACTATACAATCGCCTGTACTATGCACAACTCCCATCTAATGGGGTCCACCTCCTGCTATGCACCTCTCTGCTATAACGCGGGCATGCCCACACACACACTTTCACTCCCTCTGGAGTAGAGTGCACTAAAATCTATGACTACTACGGTCAATAGTCCTCCCACCTTGAGGGTGTATACTAAACACCATAAAATGAGGATCCCTCCCCCCTCGTGGGCATGCAACCATGATACAGCACGTTCATGCACACACACTCACATGTCTTTGAGATCCTCAAGCCCCCTCAGCAGCAAGCCTTCCTTGCTGGCTCATTCCTCCTCCTGAGCGCGACAGAGCTCTGGACCAGGCAGACCTTTTTGTGAACTCAGCGTCTGCAGGGCCTCCTCAGTGATGCGCATAGGACTGGTCTGTGTTCAACAGACCTGTGCCCCCTAGTAGAACCTGCGTCCCCAGGATAGATGGATTGTCTCCCATTCCTTGGTCTGAACATTTTAGCATCAAATTAGACATCATTACCTCCAAGGGACCTACGAAGTCTACTATCTCTCTTTCTGCTGCATTCTCTAGAAGTTTGCGTAAGCTCACTAAGGAGAATCTATCCCACTACCTCTTGGTACCCGCCCTCTTGCCCCCTTCCCCAAGGACCCAAAGCTTTTGGCAACAGCATTCAATAGGGTCATTAGCCAAGCTGTAGATGTTATTGCTCCGCTCACCCTTAAAAAAGCCAAGAAAGCAAAGCACTCCAATGCCTGGTTCACCCAGGAGCTCCTGGAATTTCGTTCTAAAAAAGGGAAGTGCTTGCGAATTGGAAAAACAACCCTAATGACGCCTCTAAAGCAGTTTTCAAAATAATCTCTAAAGATTATAAAACTGCTATCATTCAGGCTTAAGCCGCCTCATTCAACTGTAGGATTGAAAATGCTAAATCTGGGACAAAGGAAATCTTTGCCATCTTTAGAGAATTGGAGACCCCCTCACCCCTGCCTCCTACTCTCGCGAAGTACGAGAACTGGTGTAACAAAATTCAAGGTGCCAGGCTTGACAAACTTGATACATTGCACACCAAAATCTTGGCCCACCAAACGGCTCTGTCTAATTTACTGGCTAACAGTCACAATACCTCCACCCCAGTTACCCATCCCAGCCAATCCCCAGTGTTTGAATTCAAGGATATGAGTGAACCCGAAGTCATTGCCCTCCTCAAATCCATCAAGCTGTCTAATTGTAAAGGCGACACCTGCCCCCCTCAAGTCATCAAAGACTGTGCCTCCTCCGTTGCCCCATTTATCACTGCCTTCATCAACTCCTCCTTCAAGTCTGGCCATGTCCCAACTGGACTCAAGGAAGCGTGGGTCCGACCTCTTCTAAAAAAAAAACTCCCTTGACCCACTGGTCCCAGGGAACTACAGGCCCATTACCACTGTCCTCTTTCTGCTAAACATTTTTGACAAAGCAGCTTACCTGCAAGTCCAAAAATTCCTTGAAGACAACCAACTTCTTGGTCTACGGCCGTCTGGGTTCTGGCCACGACATGGCACCAAAACGGCACTGCTTGACCTAAAAAATCAAATGGATGACCTCAGAGATGCATGCAAACCTGTGCTCCTCTTTCTCTTAGTCCTTTCCGCTGCCTTTGATTTGGTGGATCACAAGACCCTCTGCCATCCTCTCTCCTCCGCAGCCACTTTCTCCCCGAGGGCCTGTGCTTGGATAACTTTGTTCCTACAGGAAAGAGTGATGAAGGTTTTCTCTTAATCCTCATGTGCTAACGCTAGTCTCATTAAATGCGGGGTCCCACAGGGTTCTTGCATAGCTCCCACCCTCTGCAGCCTCTTCACAAGGCCCCTGTTCAAAATTTTGGACGCCTTGGGCATCTCATACACTAACTATGCAGCTGACACTCAGGTGCTCATCCCCCTCCCGGGTGATTATCTGTCAGACCTGAACACCCTCAATTCCATCTACTCAACGATCCAATCCTGGATGGCAGAAAACTGGTTATGTCTCAACAGTGAGAAAACCAAACTTCTGCTAATTGGTTCCCCCTCCACCTTGGGTAAATTGGACAAGCAAAACTGCCCCTTCACCGTTGATAACTTCCCCACTGCTGTCTCACAAGTCATCAAGACACTGGGCGTGTATCTTGAACCCAACTTGACCATGGATAGACAGGTTAATGCTATTGCATCCTCCTCAGCTTATCACTCCAAATTGCTTAATGCTGTCAGACCCTTCCTCTCCCAACATAATTGCCTCACCATTGCTAGGGCGTTTATTGGGTCTAGGATGGATTACTTTAATGCCCTCTTTGTAGGGACCTCCCTCAAGAATCTGGCTAAACTTCAACTAGCTCAGAACAATGCCTTGAGGGCTGCAATGGGCATTTCACAAAGGGACCATATCTCGGAGGTCAGAAGGCAGGTACACTGGCTCCCCGTCAAGGAAAGGATTGTTTTCAAAACCCTCGACTTGACATACAAATGTCTACACGGCTTGGCTCCCCCTTATCTAGCTCAAAGGATTATCAGACACATGGCATCTAGACCTTCTAGAATGGCCTAATGGAATAGAATCACCATTCCTCTTACCCCGCAGAGTGTGTGAAGGTGGTACCAGCTTCCCAACTATGACCACCACCTTTTGGAACACTCTTCCATCTCAGATTAGGTTGATTGACTCTCATGCAGCCTTCCGGAAAGCACTTAAAACTAGGCTCTTTGTTTGAAAGGGCATTTTTACCATCTGTTTGTATCTCTGTTTGTGCATCTAAGTAATTTCCATCAAATGTGTTATGCAACAAAGCAACTTGTACTAAGCATTACCCTGTTGGGCCTCATTCTTGTAACGCTAAATCAAGCCTTCTTACGTTCCTCATAGCACCTCGATGCCTGTGAGCTGTAGTGCGCTCTATAAATCCAAAAATAAAATAAAGAATAATGGAATAACCCCAGTTGGCCGAGAGAGCTGAGTACCTCAATGGGGCCTCCAAAATGTATCAGGCATCATCTATGAACAAGTAATCAGTAATTTCCAGAAGGAATCATAAAAGGAGCATACATCAGGCAAGAGGTAACACTGTTCATTACTGCTGGGCAAGCACAAATCAAACAGCATAGTGGAACAGAACTGGTTGATGAGAGCTGACAGAGCCATCCACTGCAGTCAGTTCTTTTATACAGCGTAGTACAACATTTGCATAGTGAGAAACAATTGCAATTAGAGTTACAAGTCATCTCGTGTCCCACGAATCTGATTGGTGGGGCCACATCAGTCTCCTATAGCTAGACATAAGTTAGTTCAAAAGTATTGGAGCAATCATACCTGTTATCCCCTAGTTAATCACCTCCCCTAGTGGTGCCACATTCCTTCCCACTCCACCCCACAAATTGTTAAAAAGCACTCCGTAATAGCACTGACATCCAGAACTTTATTTATCTGCCATTGGTCAGCACGCATAAGAAGAACATGAGACATCCTGAACTGGTGGGAAGGGAGACATTCACTTGGCATCTGACTAATAAGGGGCTTCATTGACATCATCGAGGACACAGTATACTTGTTGCTTCTTGGGGACACCAGAACTCACCTTCTGATTGGCTCTTCCTGGATTGCCCCTTCATCTGCATCCTTCTTCCCAGACCCACCTGCCAAAGGCTGATCTGAATCCACCAATTGTGCTGTGAGTGTGCCTCTCCAAACAATTCTATGTGAATTTATTTCTGCTGGTCTTCCGCGAGTACCCATGAGACTGGCTCACTGACCTTGTATGTATCAGCTGGTTCCGTTCCCAGTGACTGCTGTCTCAATGGGGACAGGCAGCCTGAATTAGTTTTTCCCCACCCCGCTGCGGTGAAGTGTCTGCACAATTTCCTAGGTGACCTACTGTGCAGGGCTGGTCCAGGTCATCCGCACATAGTCACTCACCTGTGGTTTTTACCTGATTCAGACTTTTGCTTCTGTATCTATTGCACACTCCCATGTGCCCCCTTCAGCACCTACAACCCACTTCTAGCCCCTGACTCCTTGGGCCGCATGCATGCTCTTGGCACATGTATTAAGGCTGTTGATGAGACCCTGTTCCAAGTTGGGGGTGGCCCTTCCCATTTCCGTTATTCGCACAGCTGCTAGAAATGCCCCTCTGGACAGTGCTCTATCAGCACCTTCATTGCAATAGAATGGAACACATCAGGTCATTCTGTGGGCTGTCCTATTGTGGGTACGTGTCCATTCCTGTGCAGGTGAAATTATTCCCTCCTGCTACTGTCACACCCCCTATCCTTGGTTTGGGTGCCTGTTGCAATATCTTCATGTTCCATGGTGTCAATGCATTCAATGGTGTTAGTGCCTGTGTTTGTATTGGTGTTTGCTGTATCTGCACTGCGGATTGCTGTGTGTGCATTGGTGCTTGTTGTGCTTGGGGTGGTATGCTTTGCTGCATTGGCTGTATTAGTTGCGCTTATGTCTGATACTGTATATTCATGTGGCTCTGTGATAGATGGTGAGGGTATGCTGTCCCCGCTCTTGGATCATCTGCTTACCAGTTCTGTTGCACCCCTCCCCTGCTTCTGTATTGCTGTGCAATGTGCCACATCTTCTCACATGTCCAAATTTGCTGTGTCTGTCCCCCAAACCTAGGTTTCCCCCCATTGAATCCTCCTCCTTGTGGAGCTTGAAATCCAACCCCTCTGCCCCTGGTTGTGAACTCTCACCCTTGTGGGAAATAATTATACTATCCCCTTCCTGAAAAATGTCCATTCGCTGCAGGCTGCACCTGCTATTTCCCTTGTACATTAAAACCTTCCACTCCACTTGTCAATACTGCTCCTTCTACTGAGAGTTTCAACAGTTTTCTTCGGAACTAATCTTGCTTCCTCAATCTCCCTGTTCTCAATTTTCTTTCTGTCTTTCGGCTTTGCATCCATTCCCACAATCTTTTCAGTTGTCTTTGCACTTCCTCAGGAAGTCTCTGGCATAAAATATGATAGAAAATAGTTATGTTTTTGTCTTTGTCCCATTTCTAACCTCCACTTCTCCTGAATATTCTGAATATATGCTGTCGGCTCTTTGTCCACTCTCATTTTTGGAGTCATAATGGCACTCATGTCTGACGAGTCTGGGTACTCAACAATGAGTGCTCCCCATACTTTAGCTCAACAGTTATTTAAGGGTGCTCTGTCATGGTCAGTATGTTGTGCAGTTACTCCAGAATAGCCAGCCCACTTCCAAATTTTATCTGAATGCTCCCCTAATATAGCATCAAGCAGGCTGTTTATGTCACATACTGCTAAGGTAATTCTAGCTGTCCTTCTCTGTAATTCATATATCCATTTACCTGCCCCTGATGTCAGTGGTGGCAATTTACAAATCAAAATATTTTTGTCTTTTTCTGGACACGGAATATATTGTGGCAGTCCTCCCCCTTTCTCTAAACCCAGTGCCCCTGTCAAACATTAATATTTGCCACCACGTCTGTCATACTAACTCTCTTTTGTCTAGGTAATTCCCTTAGTCTATTTCCGTACAGTGTTTTCTCTTTTGAACTATTTGATTGCATCTTTGAGTGTCTCCAATATTCAACAGGCTCTGGCCTCCTCACTTGTTCTTACAAATCTAACCATGCTATCTCGTTTCCGATTTCCATGCTTGTAGAAGGGGCCTCCTCCTCTCCACTTTCCTCTCTCCCTTCAACTTCCAAGAAAGTGTCGTACCTTTCATCCGCTTCATCATCTTCTCTGTCTTCAAAGTCTAGCCTCCCAAGGGAACTAGTCCTATATGTTCCACCCATCACTTCCTCCAATATGTTCCTCTCCATCTTGCAGAGCCCCTCATCTTCTTCCCATCATGCTGCTAGTGCCATCCCTCCTACTCCTATACAGGTTACCAACCTTGTTTTGCATGGCCCCTTCATCTCCTTCATCTGGAAGAGTATGCATTTTAGAATCTCATCTACTTCCTTGCAGCATCTTTCTAAGCTTTTCTCTCTATTCTTATCTTCAGTATCTCGCTTTGTCTGGAACGTACGTGCCCTAATAATATCATTGACTTCTTTTACTCACCTTTCCCTGCTTCTCTCTATCTCGTGTTGTATTTTTCGGACCCTTGCTTCCTCCTTTTGCTTTTCATTGCCTCTCTGCATCTCTCTGTCTTTCATTTTCTCTTTCTTCTTCTCATCTCTTCTCCCATTCTCTATCTGCCTCTCGCTTATCTTTTTTGTTCTTCATTTCTTTTTATATCTCTTCTCTCTTTTCTGCTCTCTTTCTCTCTACTCCAGCCCCATTTCTCTTCTTCTTGCTCCTGCCTTTCCCTAACTTCCCTTTCTATTTCTTTAAAATTGTCCATGTTTTTTCAATCTAATTTAAGCATTATCTGTCCTCCTACCCATTCATTTGGAACAATCCTGGTCTCGCCCTTATAGCCCTGCCTTCCTCTCTCTCTGTGGAGATCCTTCTCGGCTTCTGTTAATTGTGCCTGCAAATTGTGGCACTCATCATATTCCACATGTGTGGACACAGGTCTTTCTTTATTTGTTTACCCCCCTTTTATTGCCTTCACTACTGTATTCAGGTGTCGCATATGTGCTATTAGTGTACCCTGCCGCTGCTTTAAATGCTCGTAATGGATATAATCCCAGTGCTTCAGAAGGTGCATCACTGTTCTGGGGAGGAGGAGACGTGGGTGCTATGCACCCTTCACTATGCTGATTGGATATCCATTCTTTCATGGGTGGCTCCTTTATCTCTTCCCCATACATTTTCCACAGGTCCATCATGTCTAGTCATTTCTGTAATGGTTTTCCTTTAGAAATGGCATGTCAGTATGTGCACATATGTTGCAGTACTGACTTTGAGTGAGTGTCTTCCTGAGGCTGGCACAAATATCTTTTGTCCGAAGTGTCCTGCACCCACTGAGACTGATACTTAAGGATTTGGTCCTCATACCAGGGGAATGCTTTACATAGGTGAATGATGGGAGTGCCTCCCATGACAACACATCACAGCTTAACTTATCAATAGTTACCACATTTTATTTAAATTCACGCTCACTCTCTTTTACCTCCCTTCCACACGTTTCCCCAACAATAATCCTCTTGTACCTAACATTTTTGTGTCTCTCTTGAAGACCACACCTCCTGCGTAACCCAAAATTTCAGAGCGGGACTAAAAACGCCACTCATGCTCTGAACAGCCCCCCCTCGCTGCTCCCACACTGGACCACAGTCCTAGGTGCACACCACAACTTCACATTCAACAGAATATACAATCAATGCTCCAACCCCACGTATACTGATACACAGATTATGCTTTTGTGGGGCGTTTATCCCCTGTTCAGGTTAAGAGGCGCACCAATAATTTAAATAGACACAACGGACAGTAATTACTGTCACCTTTTACTTGGAACTATATTTCAAATGTACTTATCATTTTATAATGCAGTGTTAAAATGTGTAATCACTGTCCATTTTCTGAATCCATTATTATGAACAACACATGCAGAATTTCAAGGGGCGGAAAACGTATACGCATTGTCATTTTATAATCTTGAGGTCAATAAAACATGAGGAGAATGTAAACAACGATCTTACTAGGCCCAGTGACATTGAGAGCACGCAAGTGCATGGGAGAGGGAAAGGGAAAAGTGAATGGAAGGGGAAGAAGTGGAAAGTGCAGAGCAAAGGAAAAAACAGATACAAAATAAGAAATAAATAAATAATAAAAGTTAACAAACAATAGTAGTGCAGACAGCAAGTGGCAAGTGCTGGGTGTAAGGCAGCATACAGGGTATGTCTGGTAAGTGCAGGAAAAAAAAAGGGGACGGTATCGTTACAGATACAGACCCCAGTGCAAGGGATGGCACGGAGGCAGTGCGGGGGGGTGGCAAGGTGAGCAGGTACCTTGACCTGAATGACAGAGGGTAGGCCAGGTGCACAGTGCCGAGAGAAAGAAGATCAGCAGGGAAGAGGAGGGGCGACGAAGGCAGAAGCAAAGAGGAAGGTCTTGAGGTGCTTACGGAACCAGAGATGGTTCTCAAGTTTCAGTGTGGCAGGGAGGCTGTTACAGACAGTGGCCCCAGCCGAAGACAGAGATCTACCCCCACCTTGTTTCTTTGAAAAACGACTGACCCTGAGGGAGTTAGAGGTAGAGGAGCAAGGAGCTTGAGAGGGGAGGTATTTACAGAGGGATAGCTGAAGGTATTGTGGACCCAGGCCCCAGAAAGCCTTGTGGACAATGCAGAGGGTTTTGAATTTAATCCTTGCATTCACAGGGAGCCAGTGGAGAGATTTTAGGGCTGGAGAGATACGATCCCTGGGCTTGAGGCCAAGGACAAGTCTCGCAGTCCTGTTCTGGATGAGTTGCAAAGGGCGGAGAGTAGAGGCAGGTAGATTTAGAAAGAGGCTGTTACAATAGTCCAACCTAGAGCGAAGCAGGGCTCGGGAGACAGTGAGCTTCTGGGGTAAGGATAGGAAAGGCAGAATACCTCTGAGGAGGTGCCGTAGGAAATGTGTATTTTTAGAGAAATCAGCGATGTGGGCAGAGAAGGAAAGCGTGTAATCAAATATGACCACAAAGTTCTTGGCCTCGCAGGTGGGGGTAGGAGGAGGGCCAAGGGAGGCCGGCCACAGAGTGAGGGGAAAGGAGGGTGAAGGTGTGCCAATAAGGAGGATCTCTGTCTTGCTGGCATTCAGGCAAAAAGCGTTGGCGGCACACCAATTGTGAATGGCCATTAGGCAATCAGAGATGAGAGAAGGTGAGGAGGTGGCCGAGGGAAGCCTGAAAATTAGTTGAGTGTCATCAGCATTGCACTGGAAATTGGAGCACAGAAAGGCAATGCAGTGGGTGAGAGGTGCTAGGTATTGGTTGGGTATGTTTTTTGTTTTTTTTTGTGTTTAATTGTATTACAATTTTTACAAAAACGTTCCCTTGGTTGCGTGTTTGGGGGAAAAGTAAAAGTTTCCTCTGGCTTCTTTTTCTTATTTTTTTTTTCTTTTAAAATCATCAGTTTTCTATTCGTTCCCCATTGGATTTCCTTCCAACTCCAAACTTTCGAGGAACTTGGCTGTTGCCACGGTCAAAGTCGTAGAGTCTCCACTCATTAGCTTATTCCACCAGTCATCTTCACTTGTGGTCAGATGTTTGAGTCCTTGTGGTCGCAGGTAGATTGTTCTGAATGTATCTGTACCCGGGCAGTGAAGGAGTAGGTGTCTAACTGTTTCGGTCTCCAAACTGTTACAGTACCGACAGTTGGTATCTTTCGACTGCTTTCTTTGGAATAGAATTTCTTTTGTCTTCAAGACGTTCAAGCGTGCTCTTAGAAAAATTGTGCGTAGTCGTATATCTGGACATTTTTTCAGGTAGTTTCTTACTCATCAATCCTTTGTGTATTGATTGTGTGATGGGTCTGGGATGTGTGCTCTTCTGCTTTTTCCAACGTGTCAATCCAATCTTGAGTTTTTAATTTTTTCTTGATTTTCCCAGGAATACGTTCTATGTCCCATTCAGAGTATCCAATTTTTTCTGATTGTTCCAGTAATTTGTTGTACCAAGTCGTCAGCATTTGTTTTTTTTGCTCTTCATTTCATCATGGATGATGTCCAAGATTTTGGGCCGAGGACTCCTTAGAATGTTTCCCAGAAATAATAAACTGTTTCTCTCTACTACTGATTTTAGTGATTGGAGACTCAGTTCTCGTCGGATGACTGCTATGGGAGTAGAGTTCGAGAGTCGTAGCACTTTGCGCCAAAAGACGCCTTCCAATTTTGGCCATAATATCGATGGAAGATGTGGCATTGCCTCTGCCACATAAGTTATGGCCGGTACAGCTTTTGCTTTAAAAAATTTGATTATTGGGAGAATTGTGAATTTGCCGAATTTTCTTTCCAGGGACAATGCTTGAGCTGCAAGTGTCTTTGTCTTGATGAGTAGGTGCTCTTGCATCGTTATTTCTATTCGACAACGAAATATTTTCACTCCCAGGTAGGTGAAGCTTTTTACTGTGTCCAGTTTTTCCAAGTTTGCGAACCACTGACGTCTTTTGGTTGGTTTTGATGATTTTTCCAGAATCATGATTTTGGTTTTTGTTGTGTTTAGTTCCACGTCATTTTTCTTCAGTAGGTTGAAAGACTGTCCAATTGCCGCTGAAGACCGATAGCCGCTTGGTCCAGCAATAAGATATCGTCTGCGTAGAGCAGTCGTGTTACTTTCGACTCTCCTATTTTGGGAGGAAATAAGCGGGTGTCGTTTTCTGCTTCCACTATGTCTGCCATGTATGCCTTGTACAATGCTGGAGCAAGGGGGGGATTGAAGTATCACTGTACAGGGCTTTGACTGGGTCTAGAAGTGATGATGGTCATTTTTGTTTTTCTAGTTTTCTCCATAGTTTATTCCTGTTTACGCGGTCAAATGCTTGGACCAAATCAATCGAGGTTATGTATATTGTTAGATGACCCTCAAAAATGTTAGACTTCAGGATGCTGAGCATCATGATATTGACAGAGGCGCCTAGGTGCTTTTCAAAACCTGATTTTAATGGGTCTGCTGTCTTTGCCTCTTTCTGCCATTCCCGGAATTCATCCAACACCAAGGAGCCGAACAGTTTTCCCAGCATGTCCAATAGTGCTATCGGCCTGTAGTTTTTTGGATCGTCTCTTGGGCCCTTCTTGTAAATTGGGACGATGTTTGCTGCTTTCCATGTAGCAGGGATAGATCTTGTAATCCTGCATCTTGTGAAGATTTCCGTTATTAGCGGTGCCCAGGTTTCTGCATCTGTTTGAGATCGATGTTTGAGATTCCATCGGGACCTGGAGCACGGGAATTGTTTAGCTTCTTTATCTTCTCCAGAATGGCCTGCTCGGTGTGTACGATCCATTTGCTTGTGCTTCCTTTGTCTGGTATGTTTGCCTTTGGAGGTGGTTCCTTGAATAGATTGGCAAAGTGATCCAACCATTTGTCTTCAGAGACGCTGTTGGTGATGGTCTTTTCTGTGACTGATGATTTATTCTTTATTATCGTCCAGAAATCTTTGGAGTTCCTTTTGCAAACTGTTCTCAACATGGTCTCTGCATCTTCTTGATACAGTGTACAACTAAATGATTGAAGCCATGACTTGTAGTTTTTTTCTGTTTGGTTGCCAAGTCAAGATTTTCTTGTGTTGGATTTGTTTGAGCCCACCTTGTGACTTTTCGGAGGTTGGATTTCTTTAGCCTCAATTCTTCGTTGTGTTTATGTAGGTGGGTTTTTTCTTGTCTTCTTCATCGAAGCCGTCCATGCTAGGCGGGAATAATAGCCAAGTCTCCTGCAAACTTAATAAGTCGAATCGGCCTAAGTTTATCTCACCTGGTTGTGTGAGATGAGTATGGCCTCTGGTGTTCCATGATCCGATAGTGATAAATTGCTCCATATTCTGTGCCGCAGTTTCAAGACCACAGACACAGCGTGTGGGTTGCTATTTTCTAGTGCAGCGTGACAATACCGAAGGGATACACGGCCATCTTTTTGAGTCTTTTTCAGCCGTGTCCGGGTGATCTTGGGTCAAGGATTTATATCTCGCCGGGCATCTCTCTTTTCCTCTAGTGGTCTGCGTGTGGATCAAACCCTTTAGTTTCCAGATTGGTGTTTTTTCTACGTTCCTGTCTTCATTATTCCACTGTCGTTTGATAGGGGAGTTTTCTCTCTGCTTTGTTCTTTCAATATCTCCGATAGTCTGCATCGAGTTTGGGCCTTTCGGTTTGCGAGTTGCAGATCTTTCCTCTTCTTTTTTATCATTATCTTTCTCCGGTATTTGATTACGTTTTCTTTTCTCTCTCACGGAGTCTTTTATGTTTGGTATTCTCTGTGTAGGGTCCCATCTTTCTTTTTTTTTGGTCTCACGGTTCCAGTCTTTTTCCGTTTTATTTCTGTTTTCTCCCTTGTGACCGCTTTCTTCAGATGTTGTTTCTCGTAAGAGGTATCCTCTTTTTGACAGTTCGCCTGCCATCAGGAGCACGAGTTTCTTTACTGTTTGCTGTTTGGGACGTAATGTGCAGGAAGATGCTATCTGTCCATCCCTTGTGTGCGCACTCCACTATATTTATGTCCGTGCTTCTGATTTGATCTCCTTTTGAAATTTTATCAAGAAGCTTCATCGTGGCTCTCCTGTTTAGAACAATTTTCTCTCCTCAACTGTCTCGTCTTTCAAGTTTCAGTGATCGTGTCAAGTTGCTCTTAAGAGTAAAAATCGCCGATGTTCTAGTTTGGCATTGCTGTACAAACGAGTGCGAGGATCTTCGGTTAGGTCTATTTCTGTTTTCCAGAGATTGTTCTCTACGTCTGTAGCCCTCTGTCTAGTTAACTGTACTTTTATGTTCATATGTGTTGTTTGCTTGTCGGTTAGCTCCTTTGTTGGTCAGGTGGTTTTGTCTGTATCGTCTTTCACTATTCGAAGTTTTATCTTCGGATCTTTCAGCCTCAGTTCTTTTTTTTAAGCTTTTTTGGCAATATTCCTCTTGGCCTTGCTGTCTATGTACGATTTTGTTTGTCCTTGTGTTGGACAATCAGAACAGCGTTTTCCTTTCTGGAGTAATCCAGGGTCTTTTGTCACTTAGATTGTGTGCTTTGGCTCTCTCCTTTTTGTTATTTGTTCCTTGTGTTGGTTTCCTTTCGGATCTCGCGATGGAGATTTGTTGTCCACAAATGACACCTTTCTTTTTTTTGCCGTTGGACGCAGTATTTCTGACTCGGAATTTTTGATGGAGTAGACACTAATGTTAGATATGTCGATCGTACTTTCATCTGGCATTTGTTGATATTCTCTTTTGTCGAGCATCTGCTGGGAACCGTATTTGGGGTGAAAAGCAGCCACTTTCAGGTAATTTTACTGACGCTGATTGTTTGAGTGATTTTCTATGAGGAGACGGTGGGGTCTCCTCAAGAATTTCCATGTAGGAGAGTTCGAATCGGTTCACTATGGGGGTTTTTCCTAGTTTCTCGAAGAACCTTCCAATCGGGTTATTTGTCTGGACTGTCAATTTACCTGTTTTCTTCGACTGTAACTTTGGTGGCAATTTGAAGTTGGAAGTTGATGAGCAAGTAGTGTTAACATTTTTGTATCCTTGGCTTTTTATGATTTGGTTACCCAAAGTTTCCTCTGGTTTGGACTCAGAAGTGTTTTCTTCTTTCTCTTCGGCGTTTTGGTCGATAGGTAAGTAGTTAGAATCTTTTTGTCGCAGTATTTCGCCTTGATTTTCTATTGCTGAGTAAGTGTATGTTTTGACTCAATTGTGTTCTTTCAGCATGTTGAGGCCATCTAATTCTCGTTCGTCAGGGTCTTCCAAATATGATATGGTTCCATGAGCAAATTATTTTCTCTAATGTCTGTTAAGTTTGGAACCGGGCTTGATAGATCCGCTCTTGCTGTCACTGGATGAACCTCCATTTTGATTTACGATTTCTGACAGGAAGCATTGTTTTCTGTTGTTTTCCTTTGATTTGAGAAGGTCTGATCTAAAAACGTTTTTTAATCCTTTTTCTGTGGTTAAGTTATGCGAGTTTATTTCAGGTACGTATGTGGTTTTGTGTGGTTTCTTTGACGTACCACCAGGGGGCAGTTGCAGGACACTTCTTCCTCCTCTTCGGTAGACATAAGGCTCAACCCTTGCTGATCTCCAGCGAGCTTGCCTGGCATCCCCTTCCTCTCCTCCTCGTGCTCCGTAGCTCGAGTGCCACCCGCATCATTAGGAAAACTCTGCTCATGGAGTTGCGAGGCCACTTCCGTCACCTTCACCCCACCCTCTCGTGCGGCCGTCTTCTCTGGTGACCCCACCCCACTCACGCTCCCAGTCTCACCGCGGGAAACCCGCAGCGAGCTGCCATCGCAGCTGGGAACACTTCCGTAGGCGCCCTCCGGAGCGCGGCTGTCGGTGAACACAGTTCCCGACTGCGTAGTTCCGTTCCGAGGTAGGCCATACTTGTGGGGAGATCTGAGAGGGGGGTTTGGGGGTGAAAAGTTTGCTTTTGGCACTTGTTGTATGGTCGTCATTTCGCTTTGGGGGATACTTTCAGATGTTTTCTGTGCCTGGATTGCTGCTGAGGTTTTCATGGTTAAGAGCCCACTTCTCAGCAAGTGGCCTGATTCTTCAAAGTCAGTTGTCAACGATGCTTCCGCCAGAGGGGGAGTCTTCATAGTGGTACAAACTTTTAACAGTTTCTGTTCCGATGAATTCTGTGCAATGGTGCAGCGGATCAAAGGAGAGACCTCCGGCAGTCTCCCGCTTACACTATATTCGGTCTCTGTAGGAATGTGTTAAAATCCTATCTTCTTGGTCCGTGCTTGTTATGGTCCAATGGTCACAGTTAAACTTCTCAGCATCTCTGTATGAGACAGCTTCTGATCCAAAATGAGCAGAAGCTTTTAATAGGGGCGGCGGCGAGTATGTATGCGAGACACACACTTCTCCACGTGTGATCTCAGAAGTGCGCCGGCCCCACCTAAGGCACAGATTTACTTCCACTTGTTTCCGTGGTGTTAGTCCGAGTGCCCCTCCGCCAACCAGAGCCAAACAGCAGCCCAACAGCACAGGAGTAGACAAAAAGCACAGCCCTTTACTCCGCACCCGGGCTTCACGCTGCAAGGATGCTGGGCTCCGCTTTTTGTTTCCGGGTCTCGGGTCCGACGTCCAGGGGTGCGTGGCTTAGGGTTCCTTGCTGCTTAAAGCCACAAACACTGGCTTCCTGGTTCCCGGTCTCTGTATATAAAATGTCACTAATCCACTAATCCACACGTTCAAAGTGGGACTCCACCAATCCGCAGCAGCGTGTGGAAACGAAGGAATACAGAATGCAAAGATGCAGTGCTTTCCAGAGCCACAGCAGCCCAACAGTACAGGAGTAGACAAAAAACAACCGCCCTTTACTCCGCATCCGGGCTTCACATGTTTTTATAGTTACTGCAAACAAGTAATGTGGACCCTAAGTCAAATAATGGTGCGGAAACAGGGAAGAAACGATAATATGACCATCATTGAGGATGTAATTGCAAGGTTAGTCATGTGCAAGGCGATTTGTGATGATCACGAATAAGTAATAGATCCCAATGGTATAGCAAAGTAAGTTTTACTGGTTAGAGCACATTTCAATGTAACTACCCAGCATGTTTTGCTCATGATAAAGTGATTTTTAACAGTCTAAAGTAGAAGCTTAGTGTTGAAAACATTCATATTGAAAGAAGCCCAAAGCTGAACAAAACATATTGTCAAAATTTCACATGAACCAAGTCGAAACAATAACAGTACCTGAGTAAATTACTCTGCAAAGCGAAATTAAAACAACCTACATACATAATCTAACATGTTACATTATTGTCGAACAAATACATAATTCCAATGTTATTTTTACATGTCATGTAAAGACGATAAATATATCAAATATATGTATGGATCCTGATAATTAGGGCTGAGGTTTCATGATTCATGGAAAAATTACCCATTCCATGTTAATACCATAGGTTGAAATATAGAGAGAATCAATAATGTAAGTACCAGAGACAGGTCTCGTGGAGAGTACCAGGAAATATCTTAGTACGCTCAGGTGTGGAATAGATAAAATAATGTGTAGCACATGTTGGTTGTTACTGACAGGAGAGCAGAAACTAAGTAATGTAATTGCTGTAAGAATGGCTCTGGGGATCAGGTATTAGGGAACATGTGATAAATCAAAAGAATAACAATCCCTCAGTAAGTTACAGTGCAAGGAGAAACGGAGAGTACATCTATAGACAATCTAAAATTCAATTACTGAAAAAAGAAATATAATTCCAAAAATGTTTTACGTCGTGAAAGTCAATGTATCATGTCTTTTATGGCTCTAGATAACTAATGTCTAGAATTAATGAAAGAAAATGGCTTATTCTAGTCATTCATGTGTTAGTACCTTGAGTTGAAATATAAAGATAATACTGGAAATGCCAAAGAGTGTATTTATGGTGAATTCCTGGAAGTAGCTTAGTAAGTTTAGTTTCAATATACATTAATGTGGAGAATGTCGCGCTCTTGACTGGCAACAGAAAAGACCCTAAGTAGTGTCACTTTTGCTTAATAATGATAATTGGAGTCAGCACATATAGATTTCTATCACGGAATTGGGGGTGGGGTGGGCATCTCATATAATGATGATGTTTGTTGGTACTTTTCTATATTATAATTGTTTCTGGTGACACATTATGGGCCTTATTATGAGTATGGCGGTCCTCGGGTGGGGGCCATCCAGCCCGCCAGACGGTACCCACCCGCAGACTCTGACAGAAACACTGCCACTTTGCACACAGTGCCGCTGCTTATGTCCTCCCCATTCCCATTCGAGTCCAATGGGAATATAAAGAAAAAACTATCAACATTGCTTGTTCCCTGTTTCATTGGATATGTTATCTACTCCATGTCAATGCGGTTTGGTATATAAGCTCAGCCTACAGTGAATTGCATCTCATCATTACTGCAACCTCTGTGTTGTAAAAGTGACATTTCAAATGATTGATGCTTGTTTCCTTTTCGGGAATTTTCTTTATGCATCAAAAGTACAGACTTACAGCCTGATTCACTGAATTATTTGCGTGAAAAATGCAGATTTGTGCGCTTTTCTGCCCGAAAATCCCTGTTTGAAGTATGGAGATTTAAGGGCCGATATGCGTTCAAATCTGCGTTTTTTACGCAAATAATTCCATGAATCAGGCTGCAAGTGTATATAAGTATCAAAGGGGCTTGTCTGGGTCTCATATCATTCCAGGGGGGTAGGATTTGAACCAAAGAGTTAACTTTTTCTTCGTGTATTGACTTTATAAACCATAGCCTTTATAACATACTAGCAAAAGCACCCGCTCAACGGACAAGTTTTGTAGACAGACATGATAACGCTCTCATCAATTGTTGAAAATCAATGGTTCTGTACGTCACTGTTCTGATTCTCTTATCGCTCGATGTGCGTTGCACCCTGAAGTAAACTGCACTGAGAATGGGCATGAGTGACTGGCTGACAAACTTCGGAGCTGACGTTGGGGGGAGGCGGAAGTTGGTGTTTTACTGCATACTGGGACCTTCTGTGCTCTCTCCCCACATGTCACCTCACCCTGGCATGGTACAGTATGTTGCGGTGCATTGTGGTGCAAATATCTCAAAACAGTGCATCCTAGCGTCTTGAAGCATGGTGGGACCCCGAGTTTTGTTCCTCATGTCGGGACCAGTCCATCTACGACCACATTGATGTTTCGCCAATTTCAGGCAACCGTCTCATGTGTGAAGGTGTTAAAATCTGGGGAAAGGGCAGGGGTGTTCAAATTTCATGTAGCTAGTAATGTCCAAAGGGCCCTAACAGGTACATATGCAAAATGTGGTGCAGATTGGTGAAACAGTGTGGAATCATATAAGGAACAACTCTTCGCCCAAGTCACAAACCTGTAACAACATTTTGACTTGTGCTCAAATCCAGTGAATGGGGTCGGATGTCCAAATATCATGTAGCCAGTAATGTCCGCAGGGTCCTAGCAGGCAACTATGTAAGATTCGGGACAGATTGGTGACACAGTGTGGAAATGTAAAAGAAACAACGCTTTGCCACAAACCCACACACAACTTTTGACTTGCATATATAAAGATGTTTGCATTGACTGATTTAAAGATTGCAGGTTTCAGTGAGGGTCTGCTCCTCAGGAATAGTGTGACCGGAATTGACTAGAATTGATGTGGCATTTCATCACTAAGGCTAAACTGAAAGTTTCTCAAAGACTTGTTGTTAGTGGGGTTTTCCTAAAGTCCACCCGCGTTAAGACTTTATAAAACTATCCCTTGGTATACAGAGCCCCATCTTCTAGAATAGGTCTGTGCTACCCGAAGGTTTGCTAAAATGGCAGAGCAGCCAGGCTTATTTTAGGAGTGAGATGTGAGCTGTAGATAAGGACAATGAACTCAGTAGGCCCAAAGAAACTCGTACAAACTTGAAGTTATAGAAAATAGTTATGTATTTTATATACAAAAGGATACATTTATATTCAGGTAAGTAAGTACTATTTCAAACTAATAAACACAACAGGAAAACAATGTAATATTTCAGGTGAGTAAACCAATAGGAGTTATACATGTCATGGACAAAGTTCTAGGTAAGTAAAATCACTTGTTGTAGCAACTCAGAAAATGTTATGTTGTAGAAATTAAAAGGGTTATTCAACACCAATAGTAGCAGGTCAGTATTTTAAGAAGCTTGTAATATTTTTCAGATACATTTACAGGGTAATTCATAGAATTTCGCAGAAAAGTGTCGCAGGCGGCTGGCGCAGAGTGTCCGCGTGCGATTGTCTTCGCCAGGCGCGTGCGCCAAAACCGATTTCCGCGCACAGCGTATTCATGGATTTTAGGCTCCCAAAACAGCCGTGGCGCATAGTATCGCAGCGACCCTGCAGCAGCGCCAGTAACGCCCCCAAGAACGCCCTCGCGCAAGGAAAAGCCATCAAAATCGCTAAATCATCGCAAAGGGCTGCGCTAACCCTGGACCAGTTTAAAGGGCTGCCAAACAAGGAACGCAAAGCGGGTAACGTACATATCAGGGGTACGCGGGACGTTTTACATGCGATTAGCCAGGGTACGTGTATGACAGGGGTACCCGTGAAGTTTTACACGCGATTAGCCAGGGTACGTGTATTACAGGGGTGCGCGGGAATAATCACACGCGATTTGGCTGGGTACGTGTATTACAGGGGTGCGTGGGAATTATCACACGCGATTTGGCTGGGTACGTGTATTACAGGGGTGCGCGGGAATAATCACACACGATTAGGCTGGGTGGGTCCTCACAGGTGTTCCCTGTACACCCTCCACGGCCCCTGCAGGCAGCCCACAAAACAGGGGACTACCCTGCACACCTGCTCATGTCTCCCCCCCACCCCCCCCAGCAGTGTGGGGCACCCTCCATCAGGCCCCCACTCATGTCTCCCACCCACCCCCCCAGCCACCATGGGCAGCCCCCACCAGGCTCCCACCCATGTCTACCACCCCCCCACCCCCCAGCCACCATGGCCAGCCCCCACCAGGCCCCCACTCATGTCCCCTATCACCCCACCCCCCAGCCACCATGGGCAGCCCCCACCAGGCCCCCACTCATGTCTCCCACCACCCCCACCCCCCCCAGCAGTGTGGGGCACCCTCCACCAGGCCCCCACTCATGCCTCCCACCCACCCCCCCAGCCATCATGGGCAACCCCCACCAGGCTCCCACCCATGTCTACCACCCCCCCACCCCCCAGCCACCATGGCCAGCCCCCACCAGGCCCCCACTCATGTCCCCTATCACCCCCACCCCCCAGCCACCATGGGCAGCCCCCGCCAGGCCCCCACCCATGTCTCCCACCCACCCCCACCCCCCAGCCACCATGGGCAGCCTCCGCCAGGCCCCCACTCATGTCTCCCACCACCCCCACCCACCAGCCACCATGGGCAGCCCCCACCAGGCCCCCACTCATGTCCCCAATCACCCCCACCCCCCAGCCACCATGGGCAGCCCCCACCAGGCTCCCACCCATGTCTACCACCCCTCCCACCCCCAGCCACCATGGGCAGCCCCCACCAGGCCCCCACTCATGTCTCCCACCACCCCCACCCCCCCAGCAGTGTGGGGCACCCTCCACCAGGCCCCCACTCATGTCTCCCACCCACCCCCCCAGTCACCATGGACAACCCCCACCAGGCTCCCACCCATGTCTACCACCCCCCCACCCCCCAGCCACCATGGGCAGCCTCCACCAGGCCCCCACTCATGTCCCCTATCACCCCTACCCCCCAGCAGTGCAGGGGCAGCCTCCACCAGGCCCCCACTCATGTCTCTCACCACCCCCACCCCCCAGCCACCATGGGCAGCATCCACCAGGCCCCACTCATGTCTCCCACCACCCCCACCCCCCCAGCAGTGTGGGGCACCCTCCACCAGGCCCCCACCCATGTCTACAACCCCCCCACTCCCCCCAGCAGTGTGGGGCACCCTCCACCATGCCCCCACTCATGTCTCCCACCCACACCCCCCAGCCACCATGGGCAACCCCCACCAGGCTCCCACCCATGTCTACCACCCCCCCACCCCCCAGCCACCATGGCCAGCCCCCACCAGGCCCCCACTCATGTCCCCTATCACCCCCTCCCCCCAGCAGTGCAGGGGCAGCCCCCACCAGGCCCCCATCCATGTCTCCCACCACCCCCAGCCACCATGGGCAGCCTCCACCAGGCCCCCACTCATGTTCCCTCATCACCCCCACCCCCCAGCCACCATGGGCAGCCTCCACCAGGCCCCCACTCATGTCTCCCACCACCCCCACCCACCAGCCACCATGGGCAGCCCCCACCAGGCCCCCACTCATGTCTCCTATCACCCCCACCCCCCAGTCACCATGGGCAGCCCCCACCAGGCTCCCACCCATGTCTACCACCCCCCCACCCCCTAGCCACCATGGGCAGCCCCCACCAGGCCCCCACTCATGTCTCCCACCACCCCCACCCCCCCAGCAGTGTGGGGCACCCTCCACCAGGCCCCCACTCCTGTCTCCCACCCACCCCCCCCCCAGCAACCATGGGCAGCCCCCACCAGGCTCCCACCCATGTCTACCACCACCCCTAGCCCCCAGCCACCATGGGCAGCCTCCACCAGGCCCCACTCATGTCCCCTATCACCCCCACCCCCCAGCAGTGCAGGGGCAGCCTCCACCAGGCCCCCACTCATGTCTCCCACCACCCCCACCCCCCAGCCACCAAGGGCAGCCTCCACCAGGCCCCCACTCATGTCTCCCACCACCCCCACCCCCCAGCAGTGTGGGGCACCCTCCACCAGGCCCCCACCCATGTCTACCACCCCCCACCCCCCCAGCAGTGTGGGGCACCCTCCACCAGGCCCCCACTCATGTCTCCCACCCACCCCCCCCAGCCACCATGGGCAGCCCCCACCAGGCTCCCACCCATGTCTACCACCCCCCACCCCCTAGCCACCATGGCCAGCCCCCACCAGACCCCCACTCATGTCCCCTATCACCCCCATCCCCCAGCAGTGCAAGGGCAGCCCCTGCCAGGCCCCCACCCATGTCTCCTACCACCCCCACCCCCCAGCCACCATGGGCAGCCTCCACCAGGCCCCCACTCATGTCCCCTATCACCCCCACCCCCCAGCCACCATGGGCAGCCTCCACCAGGCCCCCACTCATGTCTCCCACCACCCCCACCCACCAGCCACCATGGCCAGCCGTCACCAGGCCCCCACTCATGTCCCCTCTCACCCCCACCCCCCAGCAGTGCAGGGGCAGCCCCCACCAGGCCCCCACCCATGTCTCCCACCACCCCCACCCCCCAGCCACCATGGGCAGCCTCCACCAGGCCCCCACTCATGTCCCCTATCACCCCTACCCCCAGCCACCATGGGCAGCCTCCACCAGGCCCCCACTCATGTCTCCCACCACCCCCACCCACCAGCCACCGTGGGCAGCCCCCACCAGACCCCCACTCATGTCCCCTATCACCCCAACCCCCAGCCACCATGGGCAGCCCCCACCAGGCTCCCATCCATGTCTACCACCTCCCCACCCCCCAGCCACTATGGCCAGCCCCCACCAGGCCCCCACTCATGTCTCCCACCACCCCCACCCCCCCAGCAGTGTGGGGCACCCTCCACCAGGCCCCCACTCATGTCTCACACCCACCCCCCCAGCCACCATGGGCAGCCCCCACCAGGCTCCCACCCATGTCTACCCCCCCACCCCCCAGCCACCATGGTCAACCTCCACCAGGCCCCCACTCATGTCCCCTATCACCCCCACCCCCCAGCAGTGCAGGGGCAGCCTCCACCAGGCCCCCACTCATGTCACACACCACCCCCACCCCCCAGCCACCATGGGCAGCCTCCACCAGGCCCCCACTCATGTCTCCCACCACCCCCACCACCCCAGCAGTGTGGGGCACCCTCCACCAGGCCCCCACCCATGTCTACCACCCCCCACCCCCCCCAGCAGTGTGGGGCACCCTCCACCAGACCCCCACTCATGTTTCCCACCACCCCCACCCACCAGCCACCATGGGCAGCCCCCACCAGGCCCCCACTCATGTCCCCTATCACCCTCACCCCCCAGCCACCATGGGCAGCCCCCACCAGGCTCACACCCATGTCTACCACCCCCCACCCCCCAGCCACCATGGGCAGCCCCCACCAGGCCCCCACTCATGTCTCCCACCACCCCCACCCCCCCAGCAGTGTGGGGCACCCTCCACCAGGCCCCCACTCATGTCTCCCACCCACCCCCCCAGCCACCATGGGCAGCCCCCACCAGGCTCCCACCCATGTCTACCACCCCCCACCCCCCAGCCACCATGGCCAGCCCCCACCAGGCCCCCACTCATGTCCCCTATCACCCTCACCCCCCAGCCACCATGGGCAGCCCCCACCAGGCCCCCACTCATGTCTCCCACCCACCCCCACCCCCCAGCCACCATGGGCAGCCCCCACCAGGTCCCCACTCATGTCCCCTATCACCCCCACCCCCCAGCAGTGCAGGGGCAGCCTCCACCAGGCCCCCACTCATGTCTCCCACTGACCCCCACCCCCCAGCCACCATGGGCAGCCTCCACCAGACCCCCACTCATTTCCCCCTGCCCACAGGCCCTGACAATCCTCAAGCATGGGCCTCATGGCCAGCCACCACAGCCCAAAGACACAACCAAGTATTACATGCGCCCATGATACTACTCCAATGGAAACAATGTAAATCAACACATGTGTAACACACACACACAATGGTTGCAAGTGAACCTGAAAACCCATATCATGACATTCATGAAAACAATGAGATGAAACCACACATTGAAGAATTAAAAAATCCAAATAATGTATTAATAACAACAGTAATGGCAAACAAAATTAAACAAAATACACAAGTAAAAAAAAAGAAAAATTAAGCTGTCTGTCCCTTTTCAAATTAAAATCAATAAATGATAATCCAAAAAAATTCCTTCCAAAGTTCAACTCCATAAAAAGGAAATGAAGGGAAAAAAGAAATAGAAAACCATTGCTCCATGGGAAAAAATATTCATAGTAAAAAAAAATTCCAAATCCAAAGTCCAACTATGTACAAAGTATTCAGGGTCCATCATCCCAACAGAAGAAATGAAACCTACCAAAAAACCTATCTAAAATGGGACTATATACAAAAGGTGGAGCAGTGTCCGTCGACTCCAAATAAAAATAAACTATAAAGGAAACCTATCACTAAATAACTATATACAATGGCGGCGGGCCAGTCCAGCGGCTCACTTAGTGGTGTTCCGGGCCAGGGCATCATCGAACTCCTCGTCTATGTCCCGGAGGTAGTCCTGTTCCATGGCCCCGAGGGTCCGCAGGGACGCAGACATGTTCACCTCCAACTCCCTGCGGATTGCCTCGAGGCACTCAGCCCACCTCAGGGCCCTCCGCATGGAGTTCTCCGCCCTGACCATCGTGAGCCGCGCCTCTTCCGCCCGCCGCCGCTCCGCATCTATGGCGTGGCCCAGCCGCTGCCACACGGAAGACACTTCCCGTCCAGGGTCCTCCTGCCCTCTGGCCGATGCCTGCCCCTCCGATGTTGAAGGCCCCGAGCTATCGTAGCTCCTACCTACAGCCTCCTGCTGCTGCAGCTGCTGCTGTCCATGTGCCCTGTCCGATGGTGCCTGCACATCCTCCTCCAGCTGGGGTGCAGTCGTTGATGTGGCCACCCTTGCTGGACGTCCGACTCCCGACTGTGGCAGGGATCTGTTGTCCACCAGCCTGGCCGCATGGTCGGAGGCAGCTCCACATGGCACCCAGGTGACACATGGGTGGGAAGATGGCATGGAGGACGACTGGGGCATAGGGGGTTCCGTGGAGGAGGGGGTCGGAACAAGGTCCAGGAAACAGAGGAATCCAGCCCTGCTGAGCTGTCCCAGTGGGTCAACACAGTCAACGAGCCATGCGAGAAGACGTGCAGACTCATCATGAAAAGACTGCAGGTCAGCTCGCATGGCCCGTTGACGCAACGCCACCCCACCCTGGACAGGCTCAACCTGGTGCAGGATAGCCACATCTGCAGGGAGAGGAAGGCCAGGTGTTGTAAGCCAATCCCCTCCCTGAGAACGGGTCTGGAGGTAGGCATCCCCGCTGGTGCAAGATGATGCAGTGACAGGAGCAGGGACAGGATTGCACACAGGCACCTCCGCGGCGGCCTGTGCTGCCTCCTGTCCCAGATCCTGCACTGCACCACTAGCACCAGTGGAATCCCCACCTCCAGACCCCGCCTCTGTCGCTTGCACAGCCTCCTCCTCCTCCAAACCCCCCACCCAACCTGGATGACTCTGTGCCATCTTCCTCCGTTGGGCCCTGTGGGGTCCCAGCTGCCCCTTCTGCTGCCGAGGAGTCCAACTCCAACCTCCGCCTCTTGGACCTCCCCTCGGCAGCTGCGGCCTGGGACACGGCACCGGACTCCTCACTCCCCGACGAGATCAGAACCTGGGAGGGGATCCGGGCCTTGCGTCTCCGGCTGGTGGTACGACCCCTGCCGCTATGCTCCACAGCACCTTCTCCGCCCTCTTCATCAGTTGACGCTGCAGACAGGGAGGAAGAAAACACAGGCATCAGGGCACTGTCCAATGGACTCATACACACATGACAGTCATACATGAGTGGCATTGGTAAACCTCAGACATGGCATCACAATCCCCAACACACATGTCATTTCAACTTGCACACATGAGCCATACCACAGCCATATTGCAACAGCCAGCACCATCCATTCACATACAACCGCATGAGCAGCCAAAGGTCATCCACACATCACATGCAACATAGGGAGTACACTACACATGCACACACACCACCAAACTTGCATGCATGTGTACACCTCCGCCAACTGTCGCAGTGTTCCGATCGACATCCATGTCACACCTGACAATCATTCCTCCACATCCTGTGCCATGCAAGCCCACACACACAATCACCATCCATGTGTCACACATGAGACCCCTCGCATGTGTCACCCTCATGGCCCTGTACACCCCCCCTACTTGCCCACATAAAAATTCATGTTCAACCTGCACACTCCTGGCACACCACACGCACATCTTACAATCAGTATGCATGTACACTTACTGCTCGACTCCAGACGGGTCTGCCTCTCAAGGACCTGGACGTGGAGCGCTGGGGATATGCGTTCCAGGACCCTCATCTGATCTTCCGACAAGTGGCCCCGGCGCCCCTTAGCATCCGCTGCCTTCAGGAGGCGCCGGGCCTTGTTGAGGGTCCTGGACCTGAAGTCCTCCCAGCGCTTCCTGACACGTTCGCAGTCGCGGACTGCCACCTCCTCCGCGTTGATGGCAGTCACGATGTCCATCCAGATCCGAGTCCATCCTTCCTTGTCGGCGAGCAACCTTCCGAAGAGGGCATCATACTGCCCCAGGACATGCTCCACCAGGACACCAACTTCAGTGGCAGTGAAGCTGGTGCCCCTCTGCCTCCTTGGCCGGGGGGTGCCACTGGTGCCAGATGTTGCAGTGCCCGACATGGCAACCCCAGAGGCAGGAGTGGGTGGGCAACTGGGTCCTGGGGCTGGGCTGTGGGGCGATGGAAAAGCAGTCGAGAGTCTTCGGTTCAAGCAGGGGTGGTCACAGCAACAGCACCCCTGGCTGATGTGCAGGCAGCAAATGGGAGGGCACGTGGGCAGCAGGCAGTCAGACAGCAGGAGATGGCAGGTGGGAGCGTGTGTCATGATCTCTGCTTCCAAAAGGTCAGGGTTTTCCCAACTCCCTTGGAAGCAGATCCATAACCCAGGTTCCGAGTGCCAACCAGTCCCAATTGGGACCTTTTGGACCCAGTCCTGGCGCCAGTGGCACCAGGCTCATAAATATGCCCAGTCCCAGCGCTGGAAGCGCCGGGCTCATAATGCTTGGGTGGACTTACCTGCAGCAGACCATGCTGCTTACTTGCCTGCCAGTTGAGCCTCTGATCCTCTTCTGTTTGGAACTACTTTTCCTGTTGGGTGGGGCTGGAGCCACTCCCTAGATTCAGAACACTGGAACTCTTCTGGAAGGCAGGAACTCTTTTCTTACCAGGAACTCTTTTCTTACTTAGGCGTGGCTGTGGAAGGAGACACCTAAGCACTACAGGAGGCTATTTAAACCACACCCGGTGGATGAATCTTGCTTTGCGTTATTCTGCACCCTCTGCAGCAGTACGCTCATCGTGTCTTCTGCATCCGGTCCTGGGCCTAAGGAAAAAGGCTTACCATCCTGAATCCAGTCTTCAGCAACACCTATAAAGACAAGAAAGAACAGGTTAGCATTCCGGCATCTGAAAGGAAAAAGGCTTACCATCCTGAATCCAGTCTTCAGCAACACCTATAAAGACAAGAAAGAACAGGTTAGCATTCCGGCATCTGAAAGGCAAAGGCTTACCTACGCTTCGAGCGCTCCGGAGGTCTTCACACTGCATTCCGGCATCTGAAAGACAAAAGCTTACCAACTCTTTGCACGCTCCGGAGGCCGTCGGCGCTGCATCCTGCATCTGAAAGACAAAACAAGGTGCGTTTAAAGACATTGGGGAACTTTAATACTCAAGTGCCATTACTCCTTTCCACATCTAACCCAGTGGGTATCCCGGCACCCTGCAGCCGCTCCGAACTTGTACCTGCAAAATAAAAAGACAGTTAGAGCGCATCGTGAAGCTGGCAACAAGCGCTTACTTACGTGCTTCCAGGCGCTTCTATTCATCACACGGGCTCCATCTTCAACTCACTTCAGCCCGTCATCCGCCATCGCCGGAACCCTGCAAAACAAGAGACATCATTATTCAAGACTTTAAAGACATTTGAGTTACTCGAAACTTACCGTTCGTGCAGTAAACGACGGACAGCAGTCCTCTGAAGTCAAGAGGCCTGCGCTACCTATCCAGTGAAGGAACTGGTTACAGCACCCTGCCCCGAGGCAGATGGAGAGCTCGGCATTCACTTACCTAAGGTGAGAGCGTTAACCTGTGGGGGTCTACAGGAGAGGAGAAGAGGAAAGAGATAGGGACACCCCAATAACCCCAGTTCATTAACCCCGTATTTTCTATCTGCAGACATCTTACTCTGCACGTCAGGCATACAGGGCACAGAGGTCCAGCCCAAAGAGCCAACCGGGTGCTGCACATCACCTTTGAAGATACGGTAGTCGCCCAGTCAAGACCGGCGCCTCTGCGAGAATCAGGTGAGCGTTACAGAACGCAAAGCCTACCGCAAAACTCTCGCCCAGGCGCTATGGAAACCTCGGATACTGACCACCTGGCCTGGTTACTTGGGGAACTAAGGGCAGAAGTGCATGCAGCTCGTCAGGAAACGAACGCTCTAAGAAGGGAACTAATTATTTCCAAGGAGAGAACAGATGATCTTGCTAGACAATTGCTACAGTCACAAGCCGGACAGACCCCGCTACCCGCATCAGGGGCAAATCTTCCTTCAACATCCTCTATGAATCCAGTGCAGATCAACCTACCTGGGAATGTACCTCTGGCTCCGCCCGAACGATTTTCTGGTGACCCAAAGAGGTTTGCGGTATTTATCAATCAGTGCCGGTTGCACTTCTTATGCCGGCCAGCAGCCTTTCCAACTGATCAAGCTAAAGTAGCTTTTGTACTTTCGTACCTTAGTGGCAATGCGGCAGACTGGTCGATGCCTCTAGTTAATCAAGATGATCCGGTTCTCCATGATTTTCAAGCCTTTCAGCTTAGTATGGAAAAACTGTTTGCAAGACATGCACAGGGGCAGGCCTTGGACAATGAGCTTCTTTCGTTGCGACAGGTTAATCAAGACCTTTTGGCTTATATTGCATCTTTCAATAGACTAACAGTGGAAACTCAATGGCCTGAGGACAAAAGGATTACGCTGTTTTATAGAGGTCTACGTGGAGAGCTCAAAGACGTTTTAGCCCAAGTAGTGAATCCCCCACAAGACTGTTCGGATTATATAGACTTGGTCGTTCAAATAGATCACAGACTGCAGAACAGGAAGGCCGATCGTTCCAAGTTTGATGCTCGAGTGTTTTCCAAGCCGCCAACTCCTTCCAAGGGAGTGGACTCCGGGGAACCCATGCAAATAGGGGGTCTGAAAGGTCCTCTAACACAAAGGGAGCGGGAAAGGAGAAAACAGTTGCAATTATGCCTATATTGCGGAAACTCAGGGCACTTTCTTCGAGACTGTCCGGTGAAACCTGCCAAGAAGGCAGTAGGAGCTGCAGTTACCACAGTTACAAACTCTGAGCAGGGAAACGACCTCGCCCGACAAGAATAGAGGTCCTCTTGCCGAGCATGAAAACCAGTTCCGTGACCTCGCATTTCGTGATACCTATGGTCCTCATTAGCCCTGATAATCCGGATCGATTACATGCAATTGAAGCTTACGTCGACAGCAGTGCCATCGACAATTATGTGGATCATGAAATGGTTTTGAGGATGAATCTAACTCTTTGTCCCAAGGCTATAAAGGACGTCATTACTACGGTGGATGGTACGGAGATAGCCTCCGGGCCAGTAACGCATACCACTCAAGAGGTGACGCTAGTAAGTCAAGATGGACACCATGAGAAGATCGTGTTCGATGTGATCAAGGCCCCTCAGTTCCAGATTATTCTAGGGATACCTTGGTTAGAGAAACACAATCCTCTGATCGATTGGCGAGCAAGAACGGTCCAGTTTCCAGAATGTGTCTCTACTTGTCACCCTCCACCTGGTGTTGCACTGGCAGCAATTTCTTCAGAGACTCCCCAGTTACCTCCCGAATACCTAGAATACCAAGATGTTTTCCGGAAGGAGCAGGCTAACTCTCTACCTCCTCATAGGTCTTATGACTGCCAGATAGACCTGATACCTGGATCTACTCCTCCTTGTAGTAGAATTTATGCCCTCACCGAGCCTGAGAACCTTCACCTTCGACAATACCTGGATCAATACCTGGCAAATGGGTTTATTCATCCTTCCAAGTCCCCTGCCTCTTCAGCTTTGTTCTTCGTTCCAAAAAAGGAAGGAGACCTTAGAACTTGTATCGATTATCGCTCCCTGAACCAGATCACCGTTAAGAATAGATATCCGTTACCTTTGATCCCTGAACTCCTGGACCAAGTCAGAAAAGCATGCATATATACAAAGCTGGATCTTAGAGGAGCTTACCACTTGGTACGAGTAAAAGAGGGCGATGAATGGAAGACGGCCTTCCGCACCAAGTATGGGCTATTTGAATATCAGGTCATGCCCTTCGGACTTTGCCTGGACGACGCTGGACGTCTGGGCCTGCATAAAAGGTACGTGTAGAACACCATTTCCTTGTACGTGCTTTTCGTGGAGAGCGAGTGGGTGAAATCTGTACTTCTTGTCGTTTCACATGCGATTTACTTCACAGCGTTTCAAGTTCGTACTCCCTGTTACCTCTGACAGCTTTTTCTCTTTTTTCTCTTTTTCTGGTTTTCCTGGGCCTGTTCCCTCAAACAGCGTTCCCTTCTACTGTTGTCCTGTCTCCTCAGACAGCGTACAATTCTTCTTTTGGCGGGGGTGTTGCCAACGCGCACACGTGCTTCTTTTTCACGCTCTTTTTCCTGGCAGACGGTGAGTCACGCACGTATCTAACATCTGTGCTTGCCCCGTGTGTAGCCTACCCCTTCAGAGGTCATTCTAGGCTGCGTGTGACACGCATACGTTCATTCTTGTGTTACTGGGTGCCACAGCGTAGTGCAGGTTTTTTTTTCCGCACACGTGGTCTAGGAGGGGTTGCGTGCACGTCATCTCCCTTTTTTGGGCTTCCTGTGCGTTGCGTGACCCGTCATCTTTCCCCAGGGGTCACATTCAGCCTTGCTAGAGCACTAGGGTACAATTACCATCTGGTACCCAACCCCTTTGACCCCCAATTGCCCAGGACAATAGTTTACAGCCACTCCCATACGCACATTAACATCAGTGCCATGGTTGGGAGGCGAGGAATCCGTAAGGGTGGCAAAGGTGGATGAGCCACAAGTGGTGGCCGTGGTGGATCCAGTAGGGGACGTGGTCGTTACTTGCAGGGTGACCCTGTCCCCCCATGTGTGGAGGACCAGTCAAGGGCACCCATAATGTCCCCCCGCCCCCCCTGGTTGAGGCTGATGTGGCTGACACCATCCATGCTCAGCCCTTCTTGGACCAGCCCATTGTGGCACCAGACCTGGCTGACTCCATGGCTGACTTCCAGGTCAGCAGGCCTATGACACGTGCGCTGGTGCACGTTGATGTCATCAGGCCACGTAGATCAGGGGCAGCAAGGTCATCTGCTGCCCCAAGTAGGCAGGGTGGAGAGGCTGCAGGGGCAGCTGCGGCTCCATCCACCCCAGCTCTCACACTCCCAGCCAGGACAGTGTCGGTCCTAGTCCATCCTGCTGACATTCCCCCTGACACCATTACACTTGAGCCAATGCCTGCACCAACCCCCATGCTGAGTGTGCAATCCCACACTCCTGATACAGAGTCCACCAGGGCTCCTAGAGCGGCGTAGGACACTCAGGATCACCACCACCTTCCAAGCGGAAGAGGAAGAGTGCTCATCCGGCACAGGCTGATGCCCCAGACACGGCTACACAGTCCGGCCCGTCGAGGAAGCCCAGCTTCACGGATGCCGAACTGAATGCACTTGTCGAGTATGGGTCCGCACATGATAACGAAATGGTCATTGTTGCAGGATCCAAGACCACACCTGCACAACGCCAGACACACTGGCAGACTGTTGCGGACATCGTAAGTGCCCTTGGAATCGTGAGGCGCACAGCCAGTGATTGCTATAAGCGCTGGAATGACCTAAAGCACAGGGCAAAAAATAAGCTGGCCTCAAGTCATGCCGCAACTCTAGTGACTGGAGGTGGGTCTCCAGTAGAAGACATGGAACTCACTCCACATGAGTCAGTCGCTGGGACCTACGTCACGGAGGAACAGATCCAAGGCGTGGGAGATCTGCCAGATTATGAGGCATTGTCCGGTGAGTGCACATGCATGTGTGTGTCATCCATGTGCATGGTGTGTGTGTGAGGGCTTCTGTTTGTGTGCCAGGTGAGGGTGTGTGCGCCTGAGTCATTTGGGTCACCCATGTGCTTCATGCAATACATTCTGCGCAGCAGCATTTGGCCATAGCAGTATCCCTTCTGCCAACAGTAGACATCTAGCCCAACAGCACGCCAGTTGCCCTTGAAGTGTCACCTTGCCACAACATTGTTGCTTATTTTTCTCTGTTCATTCAGGCAGATTGTTTGCATTCAACCACTTTTACTAGGCATTTCTCAGTCCTCTAGTCACATGTCTGACATGGCTATTGTAAAGTGGAGTGACTTTGTTACCTGGATATCATTTGTTTAGACATGTCCCTGTGCAATCGGACCATTTTGGATTGGCAGCTCCAGGTGAAAAATCAGACCTG
This sequence comes from Ambystoma mexicanum, assembly GCF_040938575.1. NCBI lineage: Eukaryota > Metazoa > Chordata > Amphibia > Caudata > Ambystomatidae > Ambystoma > Ambystoma mexicanum. The sequence continues at coordinate 585,056,100 of NC_090937.1, read as the reverse complement.
TTTGAATTAGAAAATCTATTACATGAGGGAACTGGACTGAATGAATAAGTGCTGCCCTCCTCTCCATCTTCACTCAATAGCAATGGTGCATGCCATCTGTGTGATGGCATGTGTATTTCACCTGGCAATCACAGGCCAATGTGTGATGCCACTGCCAGGCAGCATGCAGAAAATGTGTTCATCTTCCATCTTGGTGTCATCAGTGTGTGCCATTTGCCTACCCTTCATACGCAGTGAGGGTGCATGCATGGGAGGGTTTTAGTCATGTGGGACATGTGTCAATCAAGTACTGGTTCTGTTGCTTCTCAGCCCCCATTGTGTGCCATGGTGCTAATGCCTGTTTCCATTTGTTTGCTTTTATGTCTTTGCAGGGGAAGACGCACCTGATACTGCTGGGGTTGTGGAGATGTGCAGACCCAGGAGGGGTCTGAGGGCCGACCGACCACCAGTGAGGGACGTGGTGTGGTGGTGGGTGAGAACCCACAACTGCTGCAGGTCGTGCTCTCAAGGGGTGTCTCTGGCTGCACCTCCCCCGAGCTGTACTCAGGTGTTGATTCGGATGATGAGACCTACGTGCCGTCGCACGTGAGTGTTCCTGGGAGGGATTCTGTTCTGTCCCACCCACCTGCACCAGGGTCAGAACCCTCAATGGGAGCTACGCCTTTGGTGGTTACGGATGCAGGGTCACACTCCGCGACATCTGATCCTGTTCCTAGGCCAGCAGATCAGAGGGGGAATGCAGTCCTGCAGCCTCAGGCAGTGCCGGCACAGCAAGGCGCAGTTCGCCTTGCCCCAGACAGGTGTGGTGCCCGCCGACATGGTGGCCGTACGCCACCTGGCAATACCACATGGGAGCAATCCATTTACGGTATGGCAACCCAACAGGCAGCATCATCAGAAATGATGGCTCAGGCCATGGATAGGGTGGCCACTCCCATTGTCCCCCCCGAAAGGCTGATGAAGCGACTACAGCAGGCAACCGACTCCATCTGCCAGTCACACAGGGAGGACATGTTGGCGTCCAACAGGGACAGGCGGGCGGCACTGGCGACTCTGGAGGAAGCCATCTCCATAGAGTCCCAGGGCCACAGGGAAGCCCTGAGGCTGGAACTCCTTCACCTCAGGACGACTCTTGTTGAGCTTGAGGCTTCGACAAACCGAAGGACAGAACAGCAGCTGGAGCGTCTCACCCGTACGCTCTCAGCTGAGATGCAGGCAACTAGGGCGGAGGTCCGGGCATCCCGTGAGTTGTTGCATGGGGCTGAGTGCTTGGGAGCACAGGATGGGTGATGTGAGGTCATCCTCCCACTCACTCACCAGGTCCAGTATTATGTGTGGTGGAAACCTGTACCTCCCATGCACCTGGTCATCAGGCATCCCGAAAAGGCTGGTTCTGGGTGTGAAAATTCTGGCCCTGACTATCCTCCTCCTCCTTCTTTGGTAGCCCACGGCCACTGCTGCTAGGAATGGTATATATATCCTGGCGTCTGATATTGTTAGTTTTTTGCGCGCAAATTTACGCGTCGCAGGTCGACGTATGCCTGCTTCCTACTGGCGTACGTGTTTCTTTGCGCGTGTTGTAGGCGAGCGTGTGAAACTTCCCCCGCACCCCTGAAATCCAGTACCCAGGCCAATAGCGTGTGGAAATTTCCGCGCACCCCGGAATACACGTGCGCTGATGTACTCGCGTGTGTAAGTGCCCGCGCACCCCTGAAATACACGTACATAGGCCAATCGTGTGTACGCGCACTTTTGTCCAATTACACGCGATGACACTCTGACGTCCAGCCTTTCCACGTGTGCTCCGTCATCACGTGCTATGAGGGAAACACCCGTGCGGGTCACGTCACAGACTCGCTTACGCGCTGAGGGCCTTTGGTCCAATAGAATCGCGTATGCGTGCTGACGCGCTTACGCGCTAAGGGCCTTTCCTCGAATTTCACGCTGACGTGCAGGATTTTCACGTGCCAAATCACTCTGTATCAAGCTGGCCACGCGAAAACACACAGAAGACCACGCTCCTGCCCAGAAGGCCGAATTACTGCCCCCCAGTGCCCCGAGCAGCCTCCCACGTGCCACCTGCTTCTGCCTGCCTGCCTGCCTGCCTGCTGCCACCGTGCCCTGCCATTTGGTACCTGCACATCAGCCATCTGCAGGGGTCCAGTTGCTGTGTCCACCCCTGCTGGAACAGAAGACTCCCGACTGGGATAACATTGCTCCACAGCCCAGCCCCAGGACCCAGTTGCCCACCCACTCCTGCCTCTGGGGTTGCCATGTCGGGCACTTCGACATCTGGCACCAGTGGCAACCCCAGGCCAGAGGGGCACCAGCTTCACTGCCACCGAAGTTGGTGTCCTGGTGGAGCATGTCCTGGGGCAGTATGATGCCCTCTTTGGATCGTCCCGCGCCAGCAAGGAAGGACGGGAGAGGATCTGGGCCGACTGTGTGGTTGCCATCAACGCGGAGGGGGTGGCAACCCGCGACGTCCAGAAGATCAAGAAGCGCCGGGAGGACCTGAGGTCCAGGACCCTCGTGAAGGCCCGGCGCTTCGTGGAGGGGGGCCGGGGCCGCATGAGTTCCATCCAGATGAGGGTCCTGGAACGCGTACGCCCAGCGCTCCACGCCCAGATCCTTGAGAGGGAGACCCGTCTGGAGTTGAGCGGTAAGTGGCCAAGCATTGCTGTGTGAGACAGGGCATGTTGCGGTGTGCTGGTTGTCTGATACTTGCCTGTATGTGTGACATAGGCCATGTATGCATGTATGTGAGCAGGGACATCATGGTAATGCATGTGCAACCAGTGATGTGTGAACCACATGGTTGTTGCATGTGTTTAAATGCGACATGGGGAGCCCTATGCAGATTTTACACATGAGAGCATGCCAGTCTCTGTTCCTGGACATGGGTGGGGGTGAGGGATGGGTGCTGATGCCAGGTACATATATGGTAGCCATGTGTGTGTGCCTGACCTGCGTGTCTGTGACTTGTGAATGCCATGGATGCATGACACATGTCTGTGACAATGCACAGATTCACTGATGCAGCCTAGTCATCCTTGTATCCGCTGTGTTTGGGGTGTATGAGGCCAGATGGATGTGACTGAGGTGAAGTGTGTGCATGTGATAGGCATGACCCATGATGCATGTGAGTTCCATATCATTGTATGTTTCAAGAGTCCATTGGACATGTATGGAAATGTCCATGGCATGCACCATGCCTGTTACTGTGTGTGTTTTGCCTGGACTGACCCATGTGTTGTGGAGGGACATGATGGAAGTGTACTTTGACAGTGGTACTCATCTGCTATTGCTTCCTGTCTAGGGGACCATTGTACAGTACCCTGATGCTTGTGTTCTATGACTCCCTCTACGCAGCGGCTAGTGAAGAAGAGGGCGGAGACGGCGCTGTGGAGCAAGGCGGCGGGGATGCCCCCACGGCTGCAGCGGAAGGGGTGGGTGAGCCCCCACAGGGGCCTGCTACGGCGGAAGACGGTGAGGAGCCATCCAGGTTGGTGGTTTCCACAGAGGAGGAGGAGGCCGCCACTGAGGCACACATGGGGCCTGGTGGGGGCATCCCTGCTGGTGCAAGTGGTGCAGTCCAGGGGCAGGGGCAGGAGGCAGCACAGGTCACCGTGGAGGGGCCTGTGCATGTCGCTGTCCCTGACCCTGTGAGTGCACCACCATGCACCAGCAGGGATGCCCCGTCCCAGGCCCGTCCGCAGGTAGAGGGGATGTCCATGTCACCTGACTCCCCTCCACCTGTGGACGAGGGGACCCATGGCCTTATGGAGAAGGTCCTGATTGGGGTCGCGATGCACGCGGGTGCAATTCGTGATGACGTGCGTGCTTCCCGGGAGGAGCACGCACGTCATCACGAAGAGCACCGTGCCGACGTGGCCCAATTGGGATCTTCCATGTTCGGGGGTTTCCTGGATGTGTCGGCCAATCTGGCGGCCCTCTCCTCCTCTGTGGAGGCTATACGCCGGTCGTTCTCCTTGCCGTCTTCCGGCCCAGATGCCACCAGGGCCCCCTGTGGACCTGCCCTGACCAATGCAGCCAGCTTGGTGGGGATCCCATACCTGCCACAGTCGGGAGTCGGAGGTCCAGCAGGGGTGGACACCACAGCAACTGTACCCCAGCAGATGGAGGATGTGCCGGCATCATCAGACAGGGCACGTGCACGACGGCGTTGGTGGATTCCATCAGCCTGGATGCCGTCGTGCTGGCAGAGGCAGTTGCGTCGGAGGCAGCAGCAGAGTCAACGTGGGAGGCATCATGGCTCGGGGCCATCAACATCGGAGGGGCAGGCATTGGCCAGAGGGCAGGAGGACCCAGGACAGGAAGTGTCTTCCGTGTGGCTGTGGTTGGGCCAGCAGATAGGTGCGGAGCGGCGGCGAGCGGAAGAGGCGCGGATCACGATGGTCAGGGCGGAGAACTCCATGCGGAGGGCCCTGAGTCGTGTGGAGTGTGGAGTTGGAGGAGCAGATGGCGTCGTCCCTGCGGACCCTCGGGGCCATGGAACAGGACCGCCTCCGGGACATAGACGAGGAGTTTGATGATGCCCTGGCCCGGAACACCACGGAGTGAGCTGCTGGACTTGCCCGCCGCCTTTGTATATAGTTCTTTACTTTTAGGTTTCCTTTGTTTCTTCTTATGATTTGGAGTCGACAGACACTGCTCCACTTTTTGTATATAGTTGCATTTTAGTTAGGGTTTTTTGTAGGTTTCCTTTGTTCAGTTGGGCTCATGGACCCTTGGATGTTTTGTACATAGTTCTTCATTGGATTGTTTTATTTATTTATTTTTTATTTATTCACCATGGAGCAATGGTCTTCGCATTTATTTTTCTCTCTCGGATTGATTTTATTTTTAATGTGACTTTGGACAACATTTTTTTGGATTTGGATTTGTAGTTTTGATTTTTTTGGACAGACATGCAGCTTATCTTTTTTTCATTGCCATTGTAGTTTGTTTCATTTCATTTGCATTCAATTATTTTTAATACAATTTTGTTTTCATGCTTCACTGTGTGGTATCATCTCATTGGTTTCATGCATGTCATGTTGGGTGTTTTCCCATTCAATTGCAACCATTGTGTGTGACGGACATGGGTTCATTTGCTTTATGAACATTGGGGGTGTAACATGTAATTTCCATTTCCATGTGGGTGAATGGGTTACTTGGTAGGGCCTTTTGGCTGTGGAGGCTGACCATAACGCACATGATTGGGGATTGTGAGGACCTGGGTGCAGGGAGACATGAGTGGGGGCCTGGTGGAGGGTGCCCCTGCACTGCTGAGGGGTGGGGGTGGTGGGAGACATGAGTTGGACATGAGTGGGGGCCTGGTGGAGGGTGCCCTGCACTGCTGGGGCGTGGGGGTGCAGGGGGACATGAGTGGGGGCCTGGTGGAGGGTGCCCCTGGATGCTGGGGGGTGGGGGTGCAGGGGGACATGAGTGGGGGCCTGGTGGAGGGTGCCCTGCACTGCTGGGGGGTGGGGTGGTGGGAGACATGAGTGGGGGCCTAGTGGAGGGTGCCCCTGGATGCTGGGGGGTGGGGGTGCAGGGGGCCATGAGTGGGGGCCTGGTGGAGGGTGCCCCTGGATGCTGGGGGGTGGGGGTGGTGGGAGACATGAGTTGGACATGAGTGGGGGCCTGGTGGAGGGTGCCCCTGCACTGCTGAGGGGTGGGGGTGGTGGGAGACATGAGTTGGACATGAGTGGGGGCCTGGTGGAGGGTGTCCTGCACTGCTGGGGGGTGGGGGTGCAGGGGGACGTGAGTGGGGGCCTGGTGGTGCTGCCCCTGCACTGCTGGGGGGTGGGGGTGCAGGGGGACATGAGTGGGGGCCTGGTGGAGGGTGCCCTGCACTGCTGGGGGGTGGGGGTGGTGGGAGACATGAGTTGGACATGAGTGGGGGCCTGGTGGAGGGTGCCCTGTACTGCTGGGGGGTGGGGGTGCAGGGGGACATGAGTGGGGGCCTGGTGGAGGGTGCCCCACACTGCTGGGGGGTGGGGGTGCTGGGTGACATGAGCAGGTGTGCAGGGTAGTCCCCTGTGGTGTCGGCTGCCTGCAGGGGACGTGGAGGGTGTACAGGGAATACCTGGGAGCACACAGCCAAATCACGTGTAGAATTTCCTGCGTACCCCTGAAATACACGTACCCAGCCAAATCGCGTGTGGAAATTCCCGCGCACGTACCCTGCCAAATCGCGTGTGGGACTTCCCGCGCACCCCTGAGATCCACGTACCCAGCCAAGTGGCGTGTGGAAATTCCCGCGCACGTTCCTGGCCGAATCACGTGTGGAACTTCCCGCGCACCCCTGAAATCCATGTACCCTTCCAAATCGCGTGTGAGACTTCCCGCGCACCCCTGAGATCCACGTACTCAGCCAAATCGCGTGTGGAAATTCCCGGGCACGTACCCGACCAAATCGCGTGTGGAACTTCCCGCGCACCCCTGAAATCCACGTAAACTGCCAAATCGCGTGTCGGACTTCCCGCGCACCCCTGAGACCCACGTACCCAGCCAAGTCGCGTGTGGAAATTCCCGCGCACGTACCCGGCCAAATCGCGTGTGGAACTTCCCGCGCACCCCTGAAATCCACATACCCTGCCAAATCGTGTGTGAGACTTCCCGCGCACCCCCGAGATCCATGTACCCAGCCAAATCGCGTGTGGAAATTCCTGCGCACTTACCCGGCCAAATCGCGTGTGGAACTTCCTGCGCACCCCTGAAATCCACGTACCCTGCCAAATCGCATGTGAAAGTTCCCGCGCACCCCGGAATACACGCACATGTTATTTTTCAGTCAGCGGGTGTCCGTGTTTGTGGGTACCCCTTTGCACGTCATTTGTCCTGGAGGGCCACAGTATAGGACATTCATCATAGCTCTATATAGGTGCTATTTGTTGGCGCACCTTTTGGTGCACATTTATTACAGGCGCAGAGACGCTACCACCGGCTTTCTTGTGGCGGTCGTGTTTGTGCCTGTGCGCTGGTTTGACCGTGCGCTTTTTTGCCCTATTCGATTCCATGAATACGTGTTGTAGGCGAGCGTGTGGGCGTTCCGCGCACTTGCACCCTGTACTTCCCCCGTGACGCCCACATTTTGGCAAGTTGTTCCCCATTCCGAGTGTTACGCCCCATGTTCCGCCTACTTTTGTTGTGTGCGCCGCGCTATGTGCGATTTTCGCTGTGGCCTGTGCGATTTTCGCTGTGACCTGGCGCACGCCGATAGATGGCCTGTGCGCCAACGTGCGCCGCGCACTTTTTTAGCGCACATCCGATGGTTTTCTCGCGCACAGCCTTCCATGAATCGATGTGTGCTGCTTTTCGTGCGATTTTCGCACTTGCACTGCGAATCGCACGTTTTTGGCCACTTGCGCCGCGCTAATTATTCCATGAATCGGGCTGTCAGCCTTTAGCGGTCCATCCCTATCTAGGCATGAATCCTTCAAAGTCATATAGGAGGTAAAGCAATTAAGGCACAGCAGCAGAAAAGGCAATGTTGCAAAGGATTCTTCAATTATAAGCAGACTGTATTAGAAAGGTTTTAGGGACTATGGGACAGGCTCCCTATAGGCGCACAAGCATTAGGGATGGTCGAACAGAATGGGCAGGATGGGGGTAGGTGGGCACCGTCTTTTTCTTTTCTTGTCTAAAAACAATGTCAAGTAGTGAATGTGTTCCTTATTTGGTCGTGTTGACAGGTTCTGCCCCTTTTGCACTGTGGGGTGGTTCAAAATGTAGCAAAGATGGGTCTGGGTTAGGTGTCCCAGACTGCTGGAATGACCCATGTGGTAATTCACCTTGTTACGTTTCTATTTAGTTTCTCGTATCCATGTTTATTTGTAAATAATACTCCAGAAAATTGTTTTAGATTTTCACAAAATGATTGTCTTTATTCCAAAGACCTTGATCAAGCAGGCCTGTTGCACCCTTTATTTTGCGTCCAATGCATTTCAGTCACACTTCACCTTCTTCAGGGACTGTTATAGAGAAATAAACCATATGTTCAGACGTTTAATAATGTTAGGTATCTTTGACAGATCGTAATTTCTTTGCTTAGTTACATGTTGAACAATAGTTTACCTTTACAATATGCCCAACTTCTTATTTTCTCTGAGTGGGGTGATGTCCCCAATTTATATGCCACATTCAAACTGATGCTACCTGTATCTGTGTGATAATATAGTAAATACATTTTTCTATGTGTTGGTATTTTGATTTTTCTATTATCATATATCATGCATTATCATGACATGGGAACATTGTGCTTATTTCAGAATGTATTTTATTTGTTGCATATCTGTTTCCTTTTTGCTAGGGAAACTGGCCTCTGGTCTGATGTTTTGAGCAACCTGTGTGGTAAAATATATACTGTGTTTCAAAGGGTTTTCCCCAATTTTTTTTATTTGAGCTAAACTCAAAAAAGTAATCCTTTTATTAGAGTGTCTCCTTCCATTTGGGTTATTCTTACCTGTTCTCAGCAGGATTTTGGAGTGCAGGGCAACAGACTAGTGTGGATGTGCTTGTCTGTGTGCCGTGCTTGTTTTTATCTGCTCAAAATAGCGCTGGCATGTAATGTGATGACGTCACCAGCGGCCATTTGTAATTCACTCGATTTCATGAAAGTCAAAATGTTGAATGTAAACAAGTCTCTATTGTGTTAAAAAAATCAAAAATAGATGAAAATAAGAATAGAAAATAAAATTAAATAGAAAAAATAAAATAAGTTTAACGTGATTGTAAATTGAGTTAAAAATAATTAAACAAGATAAAATAAAGAAACGAGATATAGAATCAACGATAATGGAATGTACAGTTTGTGTTCTAATGTTAGGTAATTCATCCTCAATTAAATAAATAGTTCTAGCATGCTTCCATTATCTTCAAAACATTGCAATGGTCTGTTACTATTAATTCCTTACTTACGCTGATCATGTCAATATAGTGGTGTACAAAGTTGAGTATGTGAGTCGTGCTATGTTCCAATAGATTAAACATGATGATACCAAAAGTTGAAAGGACACAATGACATATCATCACCTTATGCACACAATAAACATTGAAACATACTGTTCTGTTGTCCTAACTAAATATAGCTGTGTCTTCAGTATTGTCCATGATCTATCCTTTAGAGTTCCATCAGCAACGATGGACCTGGTCTCCTGTTCCTTGGTCATGGTAATGAAAAGAGCGACACTGGAAAGGATGTCACAGCAGCAGTCAAGAGAAAGTACTCCCAGCAAAGGATTGTTCATTCTCCACCATCGTTCTGCAGTTGTGCTGCCTATTTACAGGCTCAAAGGGTGAGGGGGCTTTGAGGAGGGAAGCCTTGATTCTGGAGGTCCAGAGGGACTCCATCAAAGTTTCACGAGAATTTGTTCAGGGTATTGACCGTATGCAGCCCAAGAAGGTCAAAGTACGTCATGGGATGGGTCAATTTGCAGGTCGTCTTATGACTAATTATGTACACCAGTCTAAGCAAAGGAGTCACCCTCTTCAGAGCTCCTCTGTTGATTAGAAAACATGGTCAGAACAGCAGTGGTCTCTTCACGGTTGCTGGAATGGTCTGCAGGCATCTCTGGTCATCTTCTTCTTTGGTTCTTCAGTTCCACTGGTCAACTTGTCTTCTGTGTCAAGATCCTTGCCTTTTATCAGGAATTCACACTCATCCTGTGCAAACTCTCTCTGCAGTTTCCAGAAAGGGGCAGGTGGCTGTCCAATCAGGACAACCTGACCCCCCAGTGGGAACAGTTTTTTCTCAGGCACACCAGAAGACAAAGGACAGAAGAGTTTTGGGATCTTTCCCTGTTTCCTGACCTTGCAGACACACTGGAGGCTCTGTGGGCTACCCAAAGGGTTCCCACCAAAGACAAAAGTCAAACCAGGACCTCTTCCACTGAGGATGGTGGAAGAAGGATCAAGAAAAGACAAGTACACAAAAATAGTGATAAAAGAAGAAACCACCATTCTAGGTCAATGTTGACTCTTCTGTATTTTACCACAGCTGTGGAGACAGCCTGCTATCATAAATCACACAATAGTGTGTAGAACACATCCACTGCCACCAGCCATAATGGTATGCCTGTCACTATAACAGAAATGTTACAGGAGCAGAGAGAAAGGGGATACTATGTATCTACTATGTATCCCCATGGCACTCCACATAGGGTGGTGTGTGCTGATCTCACAAAATGAAAAGATAAGAAGGACAAGCTGTATCTTAATAACCTTGAACACAGTAGTGCTTAAGGAATATAAAGGAATATAAAAGGAAACGCCCAAAGGGCTCCCAGGAACACTGCACAAAGGGTGCTGTGTGCTGCAAAAGTAAATAACATATGCCTTAAAAAGTGTGGAGGAAAGCAAGACTCCATAAAATAAGATAAAAGCAGAATTAACAATGGTTTCCAGAATCTGAACAAAAAGAATGAATGAGGGGGAAAAGGCTCCACTCATTCAGGGGAATAGGAAAAAGGTCCAAGAGTCCAGCAAAAAGTGCTGGGGGTCTCACAGATAGATGGGATTTTCATAACAAGGAAAAATCTCCCTAAGGCTTGTGCAAATATAGCTTCACTTCCCATTATTACAAATGTTCACACACTGCTATGTATTAGCTTAGATTAACCCTCTATAAAAGGGATGCAACTTGGCACATATGGTATGAACGCTCTGATGTGCTGAAAAGTAGTCATTGTGCAATCTTGTGGAAAATAGTCATTACGCACAGCGATCCAAGAGTGAAGTCTGTGGGCAGTGCTGACTAGCAAGATTGGACAGACTGAATGACTTGAATCTGAAACAGGTAAAAAAGCTTTTTACATTGCTTCAGGACAGTGGTATGGGCTGAGAATTGTCTGTCATTTAGACATTACTTGAAGGAGCTTGTCTTACAACCTTGGAAATCAAGATCATTGGCAAATCATGTCTCTGAAGACAAGTCTGGAACCAAAGTACATGACAATCTCGTTCATGGTTGTGGACTTCTTTTGGGCCTAACTTAGAAACGCAGATACTGTTTCCATCAAGCCCCAAGCCTCTGAAGGTGACCTGGAACAAATCGTCCTATTATGACTCGATAGATGCTACTGGACTAAGTGATACATCAGCAGTTCACTTAACCTTTTGAGGCTTGTCAAAGACTTGATGTGTTTTATTGGACAAGTCTTACATGGGCTTGATGTCTCTGCTAGCTGTTCTAGTGGTGTAAATCTGGGACCGGCCTTGCTCTTTATGTGAGTTTGGTAAAGGGGATAGGGGTCATACTGTTTTCTAGATTAGGTGTATCAACCTTATCTCAGCATTAGACAACATTACTACATACCTGTAACAGTTTGGGAAGGGAAAAGAGTTAACACCATAGTCCACAGTGGTAAGTTGAGGGTTTGTGTATGGGCAATGCATAAATGATGATACCTAACCATTTCCTTGCACACATTTTGATTTCGAATGTGGGAACATGTTATGTTTAATGTCACACTGGACAGGTGGAATATTATTTGCTATTAATGTTTTATTGTTAATTTCTAGACACAATCTTTCACGGGGACTCACATGTGCCATTCTACACTCAGGCACCAACAGATGCATTACCACTTGCATTGACTGCAGTGGAACTGAATTCACTTCTAAGATGGCTGCCACTTTTGCTCGACTGCCTGCCCTCTTTAGACCTTCCAGAGGTAGCACTCAGAGTCAGCCCGCAATCCTATTCGATGTCGCCTGCATCAAATCGAAAGGCTCCATCGAGCTGAGAGGCAAAGCTGAACCTGAGTCTAAGGTCCCTGTGTTTCCCTGCCTGTCCATGGATGCCAGCCCACCTTATGTTACAACTGCTGATTTGTAATCAATGTATTTCTGATGCCCGTGATCAAGAGACTGACTCCCACACTCCAGGTAAGAGATGCACAAGCCCTCACCCACCCATGCATAAGTGTCTGATTGCACTCCCATGGTACCCACTGATGGCCAAATTGTTGTGTATCCACCTGATGCCCTCTCACCCTGCCCGACGAGTTTGGGAGACAATCTGGGTACTCCTTGTCATGAGGTATACCTTTCATCACCACCCTCCGTCACCTATCACCTGTCTGCCTGCCTTCCAGTGCGAGGGTGCTCTTGCACTCTCTGCCACCCCATCACTCCATGTCATCTGCCCACATTAACAGGCTACTCCTGCCTGCTACACACCCCAGATGGGATGGTTGCCACTAGGCTATGGTGCTGCTCGACCTTTCGAACTTTCACACTGACTATAAAACAAGGGCTTTTCCAGAGCACATACCACTTCCTATTTCTGTCTGTTATCACAACTTTTAACCTAACTGTTCATGCATTCTCATGTAGCTCCATATACAAAGAGGTGTGGCTTTGCCAGATGCCTCTAAGAACCACTGATATCTTGTAATCTGTCTATGTGTACCTGCACCATGAAGAATGTCACTTTGCACTTTCTGTAACTAGCGCCCTGATTCATTAAGTTTTGGTGTGCCGCTATAAATGCAAAAATAAATAAATAATTCATTTAAATAAATCTAACTGTGGTGATATAATGGCTAGGGGTGGATTTACAAAAGTTATACATTCGTGTGACTTGCTTGGCTACTACGAGGAAAAGAAAATTGTGATGCCTGAGATGCTGTGGTTGTATGTGCAGTCGCTCCATTCTCCTTTTAACACATATTTTGCTAAGGCATTCATTCCCTTTAGATGAGGCAGCGCCTGGAGATTCTTTTTCACATTCTCCTGCCAGCCTCTCGTAGTATCTGAACTACTCAATTAGCCTCATTACGACATTGCTACTCCGGAAACAAGGGTGCGGGTAAGCTCATTGGCACCCTTGCTTTTCCGGACCAGCAATTTACAAGTTTGCCTGCCTGGGCCACTGTGCCCAACAGGTGTGACCCTGCCAGGCACAGCGGCCACAGCAGCCAGACTCTTCACGGAAGCGCTGACATGGTTAGCAATGGTGAACCCCAGGGAAATGGGGAACAACATTTTACCAGCACCTGACTTACTGGGCTGCCAGACTTGTAATGTCCCGGTGGTACGGGAAGTCAGGCACTGATAAAATGTTACTGGCATGTTGTTCCCGAGTCCGGCGACAACATGCCAGTAGCACCTCAGGTTACCGCTGGACTCGCAATGAGGCCCAATGTCCTTTTTCAGAAAATTACATATACATTCATGTAAATAAATACATGCTAGTACAAAAAATCATCACATAAGCATTAAAATAGCACTGGTAATATGTAATATGGAACATAATAAAGATGAACCAGTGTATATGACTGACTTTTAAACTCCCTGATTAAGTCTAATGTAATGCATCACAAAAACACCCAAGATAAAATGTATTTAAAAGAATTCACTAAAACTTTGATATAGCCGACATTCTTAAAAGTCCAAAGAACAGATGACTGAGAATATGGGAGGCTGGAGTTGTATTACTATGGATGTACATTGGAGGAAGCCTCCCGAGCTGTCTTCATTTGCTTTGGGGTAACTGTGCGTTGTCCTGTAACTGCGTCCCCCTGCCGCCTCCTTTTAACATTTTATTTATTTATTTATCTAGCCATTTTCAGCTTGTAGTGCTTCCCGAGCCTCCACTGCCCACTTCCTACATTCTTCCTGCTCCCCCCAAAGCACAGATTGGGCCTTGAGCCCACCTGAAACACGTAACGAGGGTCTAGGCCTCTCGGAGGCAGCTTCCCCGGCACTCTTCATCTTCCTTGCTGTAAGCGCGCACTGTCCTGTGACTGTGTCCCCCTGCCTCCTCCTTTTAACTTTTTATTTATTTATTTATTTATTTAGACGTTTTCGGCTTGTAGTGCTTCCCGAGTATCCCCTGCCTGCTTCCTGCATTCTCCCCTCTCTCGCCCCCAGCCCCACCCCAGAGCACAGATTGGCCCTTGTGAACCATTTAAGGTAACCTATCAGGGCAGCCAATGCCTGGCCGTCCCTGGCTAAAGGCCCAAGTCAAAGGCCAGCCCCTGAAGAAGCAGCTCCAATTCGTGTTTGCCCATATTTGCCTGGGAAGCCAGAAAGTCGTCAAACAGCAGCGAGTGATAGCTAAATGTGGTCTGGGTGGGGAATAAAGCAATTACTGTATTCCAGAAAAACCCTACCACTCCTATTACTTTACATAGCACAGCACACCCATGTTAGTCAGCTAGCAAGTCATTTTCCAATCCCTGCTGTGTTTCAAATGTAGGTGTTTTCTATTTGCTGCTGTGTCTCAATTCTTTTTATTTTTCTGATTGGTGCATTTGGTTAAACAACAAAACCTTTAGCGCTAAACAAATACATTAAAAATTACATAGTTGAAAAAAAAGAGGAAATTAATAAATAAGCAATGAAATATCACATTTCATACACATATCAACATCACATATCAAAGTAATTTCATTTCATAAATACCCTTAAAAGATCAAGAAAAATATCAGAATGTAGCATATCATTATAAAAAGATCTTACCATCAAGTTTGTAAAGTATAATGTGCAACTTATTTGATAGACATATCCAAATGTAGGATATACAAGATTTCCAATGTATGGCTCGCTTACCTCTATTGAAGCCTAGAACATTCTGATAACCTTACTTAGGACAGTGAGTCTCGGGAAATATGAATCAAGCACAGAGCCTCCTTCCAAATAAAATAAGCTGCTGCCGTTATCACGAGGGATTCAGCCCGATAAGTTCTGCTCCAGAATTGCTCTGTCTCAATAAACTCTATTGTTGAAACGAAATGTGCATGCCCTTCAAGTATAGTAAATGATGATTTACGGGGTATCTAGATTGAGAGTGCGCTGGGACTAAACATATATTCAAGTACTCATAACATAATAATATGAAATAGACAGACGCAATTAGAGTGGTACTCAAAGGCTACCCCAGACAATGACAATTAAGGTAAAATAATGATCCTGTTCCACAAGTACGCGCTATCCACTGAATGAACTAATAGAAACAATTCCAATATTCTGTATAAAGCACATTTATTGTGTGCAGAATGGAGTACGACCAAATTTCATAATTGCAAAAATGCCAGTACAAAATTGAAAATACAATTGCTGTGATAGTGAAAATGCTGATACGTATTTCGACCTGCTGGGTCTTTCTCGAGGCACAGTATCTCTATCCTGTCTTGTGATGTGTCTATTAAAGGTTGCTTGAGATAGAAATATCGCAAAATACTTGTTTGTTGCTTGTATCAACGTCACTGGCGCTGTTGCCATACCGGCGTGTCCATCTCGTGTTGTTATGAATAATATCTTATAACTACGATAATTATTCCTGAAAGCGCATATCAACTCAGCCTTAACCAGTTCTGATTCCCCAAATTTAGTATGGCAATAGCATGAGTGCCGTTGACAAACAAACAAGAGTTGTATTTTGCGTTAGTATTGCAAGAACTGGTTAAGACCTAGTCAAACCAGTCAAACCATAAAGTATTCCCAGGGTAATAATGGCAGTATTCTGCAGGAAACACGATTGAAGCTACATATTCCTAGAGGAAATCCCCAAACTAGACCAAAATATAAATTAAAGAGCAAAACGAATCAAAATCCTAGGGGATTTATGAGCACAAGATTAGATTACAGAAAAAAACAAATAGCAGCTACATTCCTGAATTAACGTATAACACAAAAATTGAAAAGCTTAGTCATTAATATACAAGGTAAACCACACTGTGCCTTCTTTTCACAAATGATGGGACTGCAAAGAAGCCATAATTACAACACATTGGGCCTCATTATAAGTGTGCTGGTCCGGTAACAACAGTGCTGGTAAGCCTATTGTCACTGTTGTTACCAGACCTGCACACTACGAGTCTGCGGACGGGTGCCGTCCCGCCCGCAGACTTTCATGGCAGCAGCAGCACCATTATTACCAATGCCGGTGCTTCCGTTATCCCCATTCCCATTGAATCCTATGGGACTCAAATGGGAATGGGGATTAACAATTACCCGCGCCTGACTTCTCGGAATGCCAGGGTCGTAATAACCTGGTATTACCGGGAAGTCAAGTGCCGGTAAATATTGCAACTCTGGTGGCAATCTGCCGGTTCTACTGTGTTTCGACCTACTGGGTCTTTTTCAAGGCACAGTATCTCTATCCTGTCTCGTGATGAGTCTATTAAAGGTTGCTTGAGATAGAAATATCACAAAATGCTTGTTTGTTGCGTGTATCAATGTCACTGGCGCTGTTGCCATACCAGTGTGTTCATCTCGTGTTGTTAAGAAAAATATTGTATAACTACGATAATTATTCCTGAAAGCGCATATCAACTCTGTCTTAACCAGTTCTGATTCCCCAAATTTAGTATGGCAATAGCATGAGTGCTGTTGACAATTAAACAAAAGTTGTATTTTCTGTTAGTATTGCAAGAACTGGTTAAGACCGAGTCAAACCAGTCAAACCATAAAGTATTCCTGGGGTAATAATGATGGTATTTGCAGGAAACAAGATTGAAGCTACATATTCCTAGAGGAAATCCTCAAACTAGACCAACATCTACATTAAAGAGCAAAATGAATCAAAATCCTAAAAGATTTGTGAGCACAAGAATAGATTACAGAAACAACAAATAGCAGCTACATTCCTGAATTAACGTATAACACTAGAATTGAAAAGCTTAGTTATTAATATACAAGGTAAACCACAATGTGCCTTCTTTTCACAAATGAAGCCATAATTACAACACATTGGGCCTCGTTATAAGTGTGCCGGACAGGTAACAACGGTGCAGGTAAGCCTCTCATCACCATGGTTACCGGACCGGCACACTACGAGTCTGCGGGCGGGTACCGTCCCACCCGCAGACTTTCATGGAAGCAGCTGCACCGTTATTAACGGTGCTGGTGCTTCTGTTATCCCCATTCCCATTGAATCCTATGGGACTCAAATGGTAATGGGGATTAACATTCACCAGCGCCTGACTACTCGGAATGCCGGGGTCATAATACCCCGGTGTTACTGGGAAGCCAAGTGTCGGTAAACATTGCAACTCCGGCGGCAACCTGCCAGTTCTACTGGCACGGTTACCGCCAGTCTTGTAATGAGGCCCATAATGTTGTTCAACAATATGCTGATTGGGCAGAAACTTGTTGCCAATCCACGCATTCATATGTGGTAGATTGAACATTTAAGTTCAGCATCACTTGAAAATCCTACTTTGAATGGGAGCCTGCTCATGTTCTGGTCTTGCTTCATTCAGACACAACTGTTCGGAATATGATTCTCCCATCTATATTTATAAAAGTGAACATTTGTGGGTTTGCAGCTGGGTTTGAGGCAAAGCATTGTTCCTCATACAATTCCACACCGTTTCACCAATCTGAACCAAATTTTGCATAGTCCTGTTTGGACAATACTTGCTACATGACATTTGGACACCCTATCATGGTTCCCGGATTTCAGTAGAAGTCAAAATGTTTTTGTGGGTTTGTGGCTTGGCGAAGTGTTGTTCCTTATACAATTCTACACCGTTTCACCAATCTGTACCAAATGTTGCATATTTACCTATTAGAACCCTCCAGACAATACTGGCTGTATGACATTTGGACACCCCACCCCGTTCCCTGGATTTCAGCAAAACTCTGAATTTCTTTGTGTGTTTGTGACTTGGCAAAGCGTGGTTCCTTATGCAATTCCAAATCGTTTCACCAATCTGCACCAAATTGTGCATATTTACCTGTTAGCACCCTCTGGACATTACTGGCTAAATCAAATGTGTACACCCCACCCCTTTCCCTGGAATTCAGCAAAACTCTGAATTTGTGTGTGGGATTCCACACCGTTTCACCAATCTGCCCAACATTTTGCATAGTTACCTCTTAGGACCCTCTGGTCATGATGGCTACATAACATTTGGACACCCCTTCTCCGAGATCCCAGCCCCTTCACACATGAGACGGCTGCCTCAAATCGGCGAAACATCAATGTGGTCGTAGAAGGACCAGTCCTCAACACCAGAATGCACAGTTTCGGGAACATTTGCACTGCAATGCACTGCAACAAACTGCACCACGCCAGGGTAAGGCAACAGTGGGGTGTAAGCACAATAGGTTTCAGTATGCAGCAGCACACTAACTCTCGCCTCCTCCCAACGTCTGCTCTGGGGTATGTCAGCCAGCCTCACACCCGTTCTCAGTGCAGTTTACTTCAGAGTGCAAGGCACATCAAGCAGTAAGCGAATCGGGACAGCGACCTACTGCATCATTGATCTTCATCAATTTATGAGAGTGTTGTCATGTCTGTCCACAGAACCCGTTCAGAGAATGGGTACCATTTGCTAGTAAATTTAAAAAAAAGAAACAAGCCACACCACAACACCAATAAACTAAAATAACATATCTTGAAAACAAGCACTGGCATGCCAAAACATTGCGAGATGTGTACATGATGCTGGATAACACTAAACTTGAAAAGTTTACTAACATATCAAAGCTCCACATACCGGGTGGCACATACTCCTCATGCAGCAAATCAACCAACCCCCTTGAATCACAACTCATCCGGCTTGAATCACAACTCGTCCGCAAAGAGGGGGGCCGCAAACAATCCTGCTCTTGTCATGCACCCACCCTCTGGAACTCGATACCGGTGTTGGCTCTGAATGCCCCGACAATTCTCCAATTTCTCAAATCTCTTGAAACATACCTATTTCAACAACACCTGACCAAGGACTAATTCCAGTGGATGCGGGACGTCACAGTACTGCACTACTGTTAAAAGATGGCAGCCCAAATGCTGGCTACCAACACTCTGTACAGCGCTCCACTGCTCTCGATCTAGGTCTGTGCTTTGAACAATAAAAAAATAAGTAAAATAAAATAAAACGTACAAAACAACCACGCATTGGGCTTCTTTTCATGAATGATGTGTCTGTGAAGGAGCCACAATTACAGCACGTTATGTAGTCCAACAACATGCTGATTGGGCTCCCACCAGCTGCCCATCCACATCATCATATGTAGTAGATTGAAAGTTCATCATGAAAAAATAACCCTGCAAAAGGTATCCCTAGCACCCTTAAAAAAAAGTTTTCTGTCACTTGAAAAACCTTCTTTGGTTGGTAGCCTGTACAACCACTTGTTGCGTTTTAGTAAAACACAACTGCTCTGAATATAATTTCCCCCACAGATTAAAAAAACAAACCTACCACGCAACAACACTAATAGTAAATGTTTTTTTTAATACCTTGCTTTGTTTTTATGCAAACGGGAATAAAACATCTTAAAACCAAACACTAACACTAGTCAGGCAGGGATATCATTTGGGGGTTGCCAGGAGTCGCACCTGCGACCCCTGAGGTCTCCCTTGTTACCCCCATGGTCTCCTTTACTACCCCTACAAAAGAATTGAAGCTCCTGGGCTGTGGCCAGCGCCATGTGGCTCTTTGTTTCTGGAGTGGCTGGATTTCTTATTCAAGTCTCTTTCAAAAAGCAGGGGGTTCCCCAAGTGTACAACTTTGAACAGGGACCCTAAATAGGAAAGAATAGGAATAACACATCATTTGCCTTTCTGGAATTCTATTCAATATTTGCTAGACTCATTAAAGGTTTATTTCAGACACACTTCAGGGGCTGAGTACTGATTTAATATGTTCTTAAACACCTCAAATTCATATTGCAGACAAAAACACCCAAAATGCATTTAGGGTAGAATAAGTATCCGTTTCGGATTATGTATTTTGCTTTTCTCAAGTTGCAGTTATAGCATGTATTTTTCTGCTGTTGTCTCTGTTACGATCTTCACAAGACATTTCCTCTCAGTGTCCTCAGTCACTTGTCAAAATCCTTGTGCCTAAAAGCTTGTGTACAGTGTAGCAATGTTTGACCATAGCACATAAAGTGGCCCTTAATTTCATTGTGCCACAATTCATGCTTTGTTGTAATGTGTCTATCTTTCCAATCTCCATGTCAAGCTATTCAGGATGTTTGTTCGCATGTATAAGAGTACAGGATGTGGTTTGAGTGCGCTGCTTTCCCATCGCTACTCTAAATTCTTTAATACACAGTCATGAACCCTCCTAATGGTATTTATTTTGTCAATCTCTGAAGCCTGAAAAGTAGATCCACTCAGGCCTAACATGTGGCCAACTGTGTACCAGACCTGATCAAAATTGCATGGCGTGTGCCCTCGTGCAAAACCATACTTGACTCTTATCAATGTACATCACAGTGCCATTTCTGGCGGGTGCAATTCACCACTGTCAACACTGGCCCTCGACAATGTGTCGGCAACATTGCTATTGGTTACGAAGAACAACCACGGGCTGTATAGACCACCTATTTCCATAACATGAGTCTTAATATCTCTCCAAAATATTCCCAAAATATATCTGCGAGATCTGAGTAGAATACATATCAGTGGGTGTAAGATACATGTTAACTCACATATTCACACATTATTAAACATTATCTGCTTCATCTCATTCATACTTCCCTAAAATAGAGGCTGCAATATGCTCTATTCTCAATTCATCCTCTCCTGGAAGTTCTGCGGTCACCGTTAAGAGGTTAATTGTGCATGTCTTTGTTCTGTTTTTGGCCCTGGGCTTAACTTTATGTTCGTGACTCAATATTCATATTTCATAGTAGCACATATGTGGCTACAACTGATGATTAAAGCTAATGATCACTCCATACAAAGAAGACCACTAGAAGAATCCTTCAGATATTGGACGGGGCACGCAAGGAGCACCAAATGCCATCCATAAAGTAAAGTAATCTGCAGAAGTTATAACTGCAGTTTGTTAAAATCACAGTGATCATTGAGTTCTGGATTCCGCTTTCGCTCTCCCTCCCATTCCTGGTGCTTTTTGTTCTCAGTGACTCCCCCAACTAATGAGTCACTCAATCATTCCACCCTGCCACCTACGCACTGTACAGCACTCAGTTGCTTGCTTGCTATATGTGCATCCATACATAGAAACATATGTACGTACATACATATGTATATATTCAAGGAAAAAACCTTAGTGGTGGGTATGTTAAGGTGAGAACCTAATGCAACAAAACCTGAAATTCAGCTAAAGACAGCTTAACTTCATGCCCCCTTTTGCGTAGCCTTTGACCAGCTTGACGACATCACATATGACATCATTGATGGCATCACTAATTGCATGTTCTATGAGAAAACTAATGACATCACAAATTGCATCACTGATGACAACAACAAATTACAACAATAATGGCATTAGACATAACATCATTAATATGCTAGCTCATAAAAGCCTGATTATCTTAATAACAATTTAGGCGGTTAACTTGGCAATGCCAAAGGCTGTGGTCACAGGCCATAAACACAGGCCATAGCTAGTGGTCCGTTAGTGTTGTAAAATATGCATGGTGGCCTGTTACTGTTTTAAAATATACAGTGGGCAAAGTCCAAAGCCGTAGATACAGCCATGGCTAAAGGCCTTAGCTAGTGCCCATTAATATGTTAGAATATACAGTCGGCACGGCCAAAGGCTGTGGCCAGTGGGCAGTATTGTGTTGCAAGCCATTGTTAGTGGCTGGTTAGTGTATATTATATAAAATAGGCATGGCCAAAGGCCATAGCTAGTGGCATGTTAGTATTTTAAAATATACAGTAGCCATGGCTAAAGGATGTAGTCACTGCCCATGGTCAAATGCCATGGCTAGTGGCCCATTCATATGTTAGAATATATAGTGGGAACGGCCAAAGGTTGTGGCCACTGGCCAGTATTGTGTTGCAGGTCATGGCTAGAAGCTGGTAAGTATCCATAATACACAGTGGACACAGCTGAAGGCCCTAGCCACTGGTGAAGATCAAAGGCTAAGGTTGGTGGCTTGTAAGTGTTTTAAAATAAACAGTGGGCGCGGCTGAAGGCCTTGGTCAATGTCCATGGCCGAAGTAACATCTCTGAAAGACAATGAAATACATTTATTAATAGAAATGTAAAGAAGAGTGGTGACATTTTTCCTGGAATTTCAAGGGTTTTCTTATTCCATAAATTCTTTCCACAGCACTAGCCGTGGCCTTCGGCCCTGGTCAGTAGCTACGGCCTTCAGCAATGCCCACTATATTTTTCAGAACACTACCAGACCACTAGCCATGATAAATCTAAACAATGTATTAACAAACATATGGGCTGCCCAATGGCTCACCTAATTTTTTCATGAATGTCTCATCTTCTCTGTTCAGTGACTATAACATCTCTGAAAGAAAATGCAATACATTTCATAATAGAAATATAAAGAAGAGGCTGAATTGTATTTTTCTTCATAATAGTACTGTCTGAATACTGAATGTATTCCTAGTACTAAACCAATTAAAACCGTACAAATCATTTTGTAGAGGGAAAAAACGTCTCTAAAATATCTAAATATACATTTTTACACACAATTAAATTCTTTCTCATTTTGTACAAACAACTCTATAAGATAAATTAATTGAGGATGTTAACATTCCAATAAATGCAAATTGGGCCTCATTCTGAGTCCGGCAGTAACCTTGCCGGTGCTACCGGTGGGATGCCGCCGGACTCTGAATAAATTACCAGCACCTGACTTCCCGGTGACACCGGGCTATTCCAAGTCCAGCGGCCGGGAAGTCAGGCGCTGGCAATTTCGTTAATCCCCATTCCCATAGAGTCCTTACGGACTCTATGGAAATGGGGACACGGGAACACCGGCACCGTTAACAATGGTGCCGGTATGCCCATGACAAGTGTGCCTATCGTGGCCGCTGCGCCTGGCACGGTCAGACCTGTTGGGCAGAGCGGCTCCAGCAGGCAGACTTGGCCCAAAAATTACAAGTCTAATGAAAGGCAAGATCTTAACTTAATTTCTTTCTACTTTTTCAGCATCAGTGTAGCGCATAGAATGTACAAATATTAATAACACCATCCTACACCAAACTCTGAAAAGGGTAATACTGCTATCCAAGAGTGAGGGTAGTTATGTAAAATGCGACTAAGAATAATATTTGTAAGTAACAAATATCATTCAGCATATATATATACTTTAGCTTACTATTTTTAAATGCCTGTGCTACCAGCAAAAGTATTGTAAATTCAAGTATATCCTCAATATTTCAAATTCTAAATATTTTCAAACAGATGATGAAGTGATTCAAAGATCTAGAAGGATTAAGCAACAGCCATCTCTGGAATTCCATGCAAATGCAATAATGGATACTTCAAAAGAAATGAAAGAAATGTTAATGAATCGTCAAAATGATGGGAATCAGTGAAACAGGACATAAATGCCTTAACCGAATAACAGATAGTAAAAATGCAGACAATTGGGCTAAATGAAGAATATATATCACGTGTAAATATTAAACGAAAATGAAATACCACAACCACTACCCCCAAATAAATGTTTTTACAAACTGTTTATAGCTATATTTATGAAGAGAAAGTCATTAAAATGTTACAGTAACTTTGCACAAAAACTACACTCAATATATCTCAAAATAGAACTTTTCAGGACTACCTACGACACAAATATCTACATATGTAATAGTTTTAAAAAAATGTATTCATCACTGCGGCTACATAAGACGCTATGGAATAGGCTCCCAGGGCCCATAGACATTCATTGTAGCAGCGGCTACAGTCATAACTGTTATTGTAAGCATGGCTAACATGAAGGGATGTGATTGGTGAAACTGCAGGCACGGTTAATTGCAGTAATGACTCGAGGTCATATCTGTGGCTACTAAGGGCCAAGTCACTGTACGGCACATGTAGCCGCGGCTATACGCCCACTGGCATTGCTACCATTATACTGTCAGCTAGCATGAAGGATAGCCATGACTATAATAAAAACATAAACAAATGTGTTTTTTTAACTGTATTAAAAGGACCAATTAAGCATTATTGGTCCATTTATACCGTTTTTTATTGTCTACTTTTATAACTGAAAACTTGGCCATATAAAAGGCCATTTTGAGTGAGAGGGAAGGAGTGGGGTGGAACTGTACAAGTACATTACGATGTAATAAATAAAACAATAGGAAAATAAAAAGGGCATATATTTTTGGGGGATTTTCCATGTTTTAAATTTTTTCACAAAAAGGGGGGAAATAATTGCCACGTTAAAAATAAAGATACCTTCTGTTGGCAGTGAAACTGGTGTTTACAAATCATTCTTACTCATCCACGTATGACGGCTTCTCCCTCAACAACTCAATTGTGACATAGGCAACACATAACTTTGTACTGCATCAGAATATGGGCTGGCAGCAGTGGAAGAGGTTCAGTAGTAGTCCTTGATAATGTTGTTCCAGCTGAGGGTGCACTTCTCTCTGGTGGAGATGTAGCCGGAAGGATGTAAGATGTTGTAGGGAAAGAAGTAATGTAATGTAATAAATGTAATCTAGTAGTATTTATAAAGCTCTAAACTAAGGCCCAAAGGGCATCTAGGCGCTAAGCCACCAGTGAGAAAAGACACCTCTCTGTGACACAAAGGAAACAGAAACAGAGATTAAAAAAGCTACGTTTTCAGAGCTTTTCGGAGGCCCAGGTGGTCAATCACTTCTCTGAGCTGAGTGTGGAGAATGCTTGTCCTCCCGCCCTTGCTCTGCAAAATCTTGGTACTATCAGAGGTTTCTGAGAGGCAGAACAGAGTGCCCTGGATGGTACATAAGGGATCAATTTGCCTTGCAGATACTCAGCTCCAGAATGATGAATAGCACGATGAGCAATGCAAAGGACTTTGAATTTAATGCGACTGCTTACCAAAAGCCAATGGAGCTGCTGAAGAAGATCCTGAGAATGGGAGAGGCAATTAGCTCCAAGTGCCAGGCGAGCTGCAGCATTTTGGAGTAGCTGCAAGCACTGAATTAAGAAGACTGTTTGACCCAATAGATACCGTTACAGTAATCTAGGGACCCCAGGAAAGATACTGTCACCACTTTAGCTCAGGCCTAAGGTGGGAGGAAAGGCAGTGTTTTTTAAAGAATTTTCAATTTCAAGAAGAAACTTGACGTACATACAGATGAGATTTGTAGTTCCCGGGAGCCAGACAGTACTATTTTAACACCAATTCTCTTAACCGATTCACTAGGCTTGGGACAAGGTCTGAATGAATCTAGCCAACAGTCCAAGCTGCCCGCACCAAAACAGAGCCCATTGTCATGATCTCAGCTTTTTCTCCATTTAGCTTAAGCCAATTTTTAGCCATCCAGTCGCCCACTGCCACCAGACAGCTTCTAAGCTTAGAAGGCAGTTCAGATATGGGAGCGTCCAAGAAAAACAGCAGCTGAGTATCACCAGCATATGTATAAAACCATACCTCATGCTCATGAATAAGGTCTGCAAGAGGGTGAAGAAGTACAGTGAGGAACACTGTGGACACCACAGGAGAGGGCCACGAGGGATGAGTGAAAATGGGATAAAGAAACAGTCTGGGTGCGCTCCCAGAGAAAAGATGTAAACCAGGTTAGAGGGAGCCAGAAAATCCTACCTTTTATAGGCATCAAATCAAGATCTCATAAGTAGAACATTGTATGCCCTATCTTTCATATAACATGTGTGCTTAGTACACTGTTCTTCTAGTCAAATATAATAATAATTGGGGAAAAATCCAAGATGGATTGAAAAACCCAATACAAGAAAATCCATGGTATATGTTTACAGTTTCTGAGCGCTCCTTGTAAAGGACCTCCATTCACTACGGAAGAGGTTTACTGGAATGAAGACTTGTCCAGACAGGGACAGACTGGGTAGGGGTATAGAGGGTGTGGATATAATATATCAATAAGGGAAGAGATGGTAGGGGTACAATGAGGGTAGACAAAGTGTCAGTAGATGGGGAACAATGCGTGGGTGGGGGCATTTAGGGTTGGATAAGTTCAGTGGGGATAATCAGGTGGGAGTATGGTTGGTGGCTGCAGTAGAGAGGATGGGATAGGTTGAGAAAAGGTAAGGAAGGTGGGATACAGAACTTGCACACAGGTAGAAACCCTAACCATGGGCACAGTAATATGTCCACAGTGAATATGTCACAATGTATAATGTGGCCCTTCCACTGTTCCATCACAGATATTGGGCACATCTGTCCTTATCAATCATCTAGTATGCGTCCACAGGAATTATGTTGATGATACATACAGGAAGGCCCATGAGCACCGCAAGGTGAGGATGCATTGGCCTTGCTCATTACGTCAGAGAGTATCTGCACCTCCTCCATCACCACCTCCATTCACCATTCCAACACCTCCAACCAACATCGAAGTCACAACTTCTCCTAGTGATAGGTCAAGTCCTCCTGCTGCTATTCTACTAGCACTCAATGGTTCAGTGATGAAAATCATGTGCACTATATGCCACAATTGGGTTGTCCCATCCATGGCCATGACCACAGTAAAATGTGCACAGTGATATGTCATAATTTGCGCTTTTCTGTCTGTACAAAAACAGAAAATGTAATTAGTTAGACAACATACTTTATGAAAAACAATTAGTTACAGTTGTGCATATATGTTAATTCCCCAAAGCTATGTGTAAACTATTGTTTTCAAATGTTCATGTTTTTAATTTAAAAGATTACCTGCATAGAAAAAGGGAAATAGTTGAACATGAATGCTATACTTTTAAACATTTTTTATAGAATGTTAAAAAATGCATAAGTGCATTAGGAGCCCCACCATTTGTACCTTTTTTTTATAAGTAAAGATAACGCAATTGCTAAACATTTCTATAATACTGGTAAGTGGAACTTGGTGTGAGCAGGTGTACTATGGTGGCACTACATGTAATCTGATAGCAGTGCTTATAAAACCTTTATATGTAGATAAATGTGCTACATTTTAGCAATAGCTATTTTTAATAGCATCAGAATAAAACACTGACAATGCTTAGGTGTATGAGCATCACTAACATTTTTCTAATTCTGTACATTTAAGAAGAATGCACTTTCTAAACACTTTTATGGAACATTTAACTGTCACTTGATGTGAGCAGGTGGAAAATAATGCCAATATATGCCATCTGATAGCTGTGGTTAATATAGCTGACACTCAGCAATCTCATAGGGAAACGTTCCATGCATCAGGCCCTAAATGTGTAAATATATACTGACACTTACTTTCACATCAGACACACACTCAGCATGTGCACAGTGTGAGTTCTGCAATGAGAATGTGAACAGTGTACAAAATGGCGACTTTTATACTTCAAAAAATCCATAGCAGAAAAAGAGGATTATAGCAAGCAAAGCTATTCAACCCGCAGCTATTCACACCCTCTGGTAGCCGCAGACACACATACATTTTTTACTATCTCAAAAAGAGACATTGCCACACTTTAAAAGTTCAACTGAGACACGGGTAGAGGTGAGGAAATGAGATCAGAAAGACATGTAAAATTGTCTGGTCTAACATCCACAGAATAATATGATTATTGCACAGAAATGTATGACTAACTACCCACGACTATTTACATAGCCGTGTTTACAGCAGCAACCAATCAACTGATGTGATACGTTAATGCACCTACGTATGCCTGGCTGCATGCTGTATACCCACAGGTATAGCAACACCCAAAGAAGTTATTTGTTTAGTAGACATGGCTATTTGGAAAAACAGTGGGTAAAATGCTTCCCTGCACTCACAAGCCCTCACCAAATACCCCCAACATCTTTGCCAGCTCCCTCCACTCCCCTGATGGCCTCTTCACCACAGCTGCCCTCTCCCATTCCCCCATACCATTCATTGTTTCTGTGAAGCAGTTTCGATCAAAATGTCAAGTAGCTGCGGCTATGCAATCCACCAAAATACATGGTTTACCACTGGCCTCTATATAGCCGTGATTACATGTGGCCCTGTTGTGATGCTGGAAATGCATTGGAGGGACAGGGTCTCCATTTCCTTGTCCTGTACTCACTTATCATTTGTGGTCTGTGTTGTTTTCTGCACAGGAGTCCATGTGGGAGTTCTCGCAGTGCAGCTCTTCCTCTTCTTGGTTTTGGTGAGCAGAGACCCTTGGGATACATTTATGGCACCCATGGGTGGGGTTAAAACCCTGTGCCCCTAGTGTATGTTTCTGGGCACCTGTGTGTGGCCTACAGAGCATGGTATGGGCAGGTGGCAGCTCCATGCTGAATTTGACAGGTGCTCTGAATATCCTCCATTTTGGGATACCCAGGCCCTGCCATAGGAATCAGTGGATTCCTGATAGGAGTTAAGGTGGCCCCTGTGGCCCCTTGGTTTCTGTTACCGGTTCCTTTTTTTCCCAAAGTCCTGGGAAGCCCTGACTGTGCCCCTTCCATTGACTGACTTTTGGGTGCAATAGCCATATATGTTATTGTAGGGAAGTTCAGGCCAGACTGGCTGCAGCCTTGCAAGTGACTGTGTGTTGTGGGTACACCCTTGGGGTGCGACCTGGGTGAAAGGAGTTTGTGAACAATATGCATTCCATGTTGTGGGTGTCGGATATCTGTGTGCATGACACAAAGAATGTGACAGCCCTCCCTGAAACTGACATGATCAAGTATGGTGTGCTGAAAGGCTGGGTGCTTACCCAAATCCACATTCCTTGTTATGGCTGTCTGTGTGAAAGTGAATGGCCTGAATGCACTGTGAGCCTGGTTAGCTGCCTGCCTGCATGAATGCCTTTCTGACTGATTGGCTGACTGAGCTTGACTCAGCAGTGTGAATGAAGGACAGATCTGTATATATGGGGACCTCTCACTTACCACATTGGTCAGAAGCTGAATTTAAAACTTGAAGCTGCTTATCCTTGAAGCTCAGCTGGAAGAAGAAGTTTTGATGCACTCTCCGTTGACGAAATCCAAAAGCGGTCCTATCTTTCATGGATTGATCCAAGAGAGGACCTGTTTAGGAGACCTCTCCCCGAGCTACGAGGGAACATTGTGCAGAAGCTGATCTTCATCAAGGCACCATGGAAGTCAGTCCCAAAAGTCTGTCGTCCGGAGATGGGGTCCAACAAGAAACATTGAAGTAAAGCACCAAGACATCGAGGCTGTCGACGTCCATCACCGGAGGATTTCCGTGGCCGCTGGAAGTGCTGTGCTGCTCGACTCCCCGGACCCGCAACACTCCACCATTGCCTAAGAAAACTTTAAAAGAAAGGCTCCCTTGCCATCACCGGTGACTGTTCGGTCCCGCTGAAGAAAGTGAATGGTAAACATTAGTCATAGTTGTTGAAAAGCCAGACTTTCAGGAGTTTATTGAAGGTGGGCTTGGATTGCTCATTTCTGATGATTGACGGACAAGAGTTCTAGAGGGAAAGAGCTGTGACAGCAAAACTGACACCTCCAGCTCCATATATTTGTAAGCACTGTGTGAGAAGGGATATGTTGTTAGAGGATCGTAGTGAACACAATTACTGACTTTGGGAAATACTGTTTTTCAGGTAGTGAGGGGCTTCTTTATAGATGCAACTGTGAGAAATAGTTAGTGTTTTAAAGTCGATACAGGCTTTGAAGGGTAGCCAGTGGACTTACTGCTGCGATGACGAGATATGATCGGAGCAGTGCAGGCCCAGGGTGGCACGCATTGCTTTGTTTTGGAGAAGTTGGAGCTTAGATCAAGTTGGATTCCCAGGTGCCCATAAGGAGAGCATTAAAGTAATCCAACTTACTAACAATGAATGCTCTAGTGAGCATGAAGCAGTTATTTGGAGAGACAAATTGTCTACTCAAGGAAATGGGTTTCACAGTATAGGCTGTTAAAGAGTCCAAGGCATTGATGTCCTTAGTCAGCATCCAGCTAAACTCTCTGGGTTCTGACATGTTTAAGGACCAGAATTGTGGTGCCATCAGTGGTAAAAGAGGAGTAAGACATCTCTAGATTCTTGAGGCAGTGGGGTGATACAACAATGAGTAGCTCGGTTTTATCATCATTCAAGCAGAGATCATGGGTGGCTATGCAGTATCTTGTAGAACTATAAACCCTGTAGATGACACTTAGCAAGCCCCACCCACCTTAAGGAGTTCTCCAGCCTCTTTTCCTTTGCAGGTGAGGAGCAGGTGCAAGTGGATCTAGGTCACCTGGCCTAAGCCCCACCTACCTGGTGCCTAACTGATTACCACTCTTTTTTCCCACTTAGCAAGCCCCGCCCACTTGATGCCTTCCTGGTTGCCGCTCTTTTTCCCTACTTGAGGACCCCTCAAGCCTCTTTATCTTTGCAGATGTGGATCAGGTGCAAGTGGCTCTAGGTCACCTGGCCTAAGCCCCACCCACCTGGTGCCACCCAGGTTACTGTTCTTTTTCCCTACTTAAGGAGCCCTCCAGCCTCTTTCCCTTGCAGATGGGCAGCAGGTGCAAGTGGATCTTGGTCACCTGGCCTAAGCCCCGCCCACCTGGTGCCTTCCTGGTTGACCTGCCTCTTCCTTCCTGCTCTTAACTCTTAGATCAAGGGTGTCTCTCACCTGAGCGTCTGAAGCGAAGGGCAGTCGGAGAAAAGGACAATTTCTGTTCGGACCAGGAGGTGAGCATGTGCCAACATGTGTTTACTCCCTCTGTCCCCACAGACCATCCCCACCCCTTTGGTCCCCTGTGATGTTCCCTTATGCCCCCCAGGTGTTGCCTGTTTTGCCTGATTCTTCTACCCTGCTCCACCTCAGCCCCATCCAGCCTACTTCTGCAGGAGTCTGTCCTGATACATTCTGGTTTCACCATCACCGTCTTGTGGCCAATGCTGGATTTGACTTGTATGTACTTCATTGATTCACAGTGCATCACCCTTTATCATGGTGGCCCTGAAATATGTGTTATGACTGACTTCTGCAATTGTATTTGCTTTCCCCTTTTGCTTCTCCACACTTTTTGACTGCTTACTCTCTGTTCTCTTCTCCTCTCCCTTTCTTCCTTTCCTATCTCCTCCCCTCCTCCCCTTGCTTTCTTATCTCTGCACTTACTCTATCAGAATTGTTCCTGGACCTAGTATTATAGGAGTTGTCCTGTGCTGAAATGTCCGCACTGACCAGCTCCGTGTAATGTTTTAATGTTTTATTTTGTATATTAGGGGGGTTCCCCCTCCAGCCCCCCAACCCCCACGGCCAC